>NC_134321.1:22057118-23257118 GCF_964195595.1 Calonectris borealis | reverse complement strand
CTGGTATTATTGTCTACTTCTGCAGAGAGCAGTCTGAATGCGAGTTTCCTACAGTGATCATTCAAACAGGGACCTACCAGAAAATAGGAGTATATGTAAAAGCATTTGGATTGTGGCTTCTCACAAAAGGGTCACTGTGAGGAACCCTTTCTGACTTGTTTTGAGATAAACTTCTTTTTTATTTAAAAAAAAAAAGGGGGGGAAGGGGAGGGAGATAAATGTTTCCAGCAGCTCTTTCTAAGAAAAGTACTTTTTCCCTATACCACTTCATTCTAATCTAACTATTCCATTGAGTATATAGAGACATATTTTACCATACACATATTATTACAGGAGTGTACATTTGTGTGTATCTTATTAGTAAAGGCACAAACACTGCTGACATGAAGATACCTACGTAAGCATATACAGTGAGTATTGTTCAGTGACATCAGATGTATTCAGCTTTGCAAATCTGAGTCACAATAAATGGACAATGAATACTTGTAAATTATCAAGCATAAAGAACTCTTTCTTCTATATCCTAATGAGTGCTGTCACATGTTGTCTGCTGAGTAAATTCTGTTTTGTCGTGTTAATATCACCAGGCAGGTAGAAAAGTCATCCTACTTTCATAAAACTGCAATGTGTATTGAGTTGATGAATCATTTTAAGTAACTTCTATGTAATAATAAGATGAGAAGATTTTTATGTATTATAAGTCACTTCAAAGTTCACCTGTTTTTCTAGCTCTGATATGTGTCAGTTAGACTACATCAGTACACTGCTATCACTAGTGCATTTCACAAGATGAACACTAGAATTTTGAGCTACGCCTTCTGATAAATAGCAGTATTTTTCATTATTTGTTTGCATTCTAAAGATGACATAGTTGAGCTGTGTGGTTTGGTTTTTGTTTTAAGGTAATTCACTGGCTAAAAAAAACCCCACCCTCCCACCCCCCAAAAAAAGCCTTGCAGTTGAAGTACAGCTTAATGACTTTGCATTGATGGCTTGTTTTAATGAACATTACTCATGTAATGAGTGTTATAATAAATCTCATGGAACTCAGCATACATTTTTTTCTTCTAATGATTAAAAATTCCTTTCGCATCTGTTCAGTTCAAAGTATTAATTCTTTTTCAGGTTCCTGTTTCAAATTATCGCAATCCAGTATTGGATTTGGCTGCATATGACCAACAGGGCAGTAAATTTGATAACTTCAGTTCTCTTAGTGTTATCTGGGAATCAACAAAAATATCCTTAGCTAATATTGAGCCTGATATGCCAATGGAGATGACTCTGAAAGAAGATGGAAGTGGTCAAAAGAAAATGCATGGTACGAATTAGTTTAAATGAGCATTTTGTTATTTGAAGAAGGTGAGGGTTCAATCTATTTGGTAATGTCTGAGCTTGATTAAAGAAATTACTGTAATCTGCAGTCATGTCTCAGTTTATCCTCAACATGCATTTTGAGTGTGCGTTATTTAAGAAAAAGAAAACCAAAAACAATGCCTAGAACCTGTCTTGAGAGAGAAAATCCTTGTCTGTTTAGAGTGATAATGGAAGAGATTAGCAGGATACATTTCATCTTTTTCTTCCTCATAATAAGATTTATTTGACTTTTTGTTTGATTCTAGGCTTACAAACTGTTCTAGTTCATCATGAGTCTGGAACAACTGCCATCTCTGCAACTGCAACAGGATACCAGCAATCCCATCTCAAGGCAGCTAAAGTAAAAATACCGGTACTCAGAACTCTGTTTTTTGTTGCTATTTTGCTATGATGCTTAATGTATAGTGTTCCTATATATTTATTTCCTTGGTGCATAGTAATGTAAAAATAAGGCAGCTCCATAGCTGATTCTGAAGACAGATTCATACCACAATGTTGTTATAATGTTCAGAGCTTTTCCTGCTTTCCACTGCACTACATGCTGCTATCCATGTCAAATATATCCAATTCCTTTTTTTTTTTTTTTAACCATCTGGGCAAGGGGATTACAAAGAATTGTTTCAGTTGGTTTTATTTCGATTTAGGTTTTTTAATGAGTTGGTGAATCTCTGCTGCTTTTCCTTCACTAAAGCAACCATGTGCTTAGTACAGCTGTCACTGGGGAAAGCCAATGTATTATTTCCACTGCAAAACTGGGTAGAAAAGTTCTGCATGAGCAAAGCAAAAGCTGGCTCATATCCTCATATGGACCATATGTAAAATCTGGGCTCTGACTAATACACTTCTTTTTTTTCACTTTGGTCTCACATTCACTTTACAGAAGGGAGAGACTACTCATTTGTACACTGCCAGCCATAAGCCTAGGCTCTAATTTTACAAGTCATTAGCCACTCCCTGGAATGCTTTAGTTTGTAGATACTCAACATAGGGAAGAACAAACAGCAGCAAAAAGTAGTGATTGATGAACAAAGGCAGCAGATATAAACAGATGGCAATTTTCTGTTTGTGTCACTTTTTTCTTTACTGAATATAAAGGCAGGTTTCAGCCTGTGGAACAAGCTGACATGCATAGTAACTAATTCTTAAAATGTCCTGCTTCGCTAAATTGAAATTCTGTTTAATTTTGTTAAGCAAGATTTAAGTGAGTTTTGACTATATGCAGTTCTGAATCATGTACCATGAATATAGAGTTGAGACAAAGAGTAAAATGTGGAGCTAGAGGTCACTGTATTTTTAATTCAAAGCAGGTAACAGATGAGCACTAGTAATGTGAAATATCCTATGGCCCAGATTTCTGTCAGTATGTCCAAGGTTTGGCATCTGGATAATAAATTTCTTTGGAAGATGATCTGTATTGGTTGTTCTCTTTTCAGTGAGGTTTCCAGTCTGCTCTTGTTGGGAAGCATGGTGTAGATGCATTTCCACTGAAGAATTTGACTATAACTTAGTCAAAATTACTACATTAAAGACACAGTTACTTTGCCACCTAAGATATTTGCTTCTGTACCTTTTTTTTCTCTTAAGAAAATTGAGTTGTAATAAGAACACTTGGTGTTCTGCAATCATTTTGTAATTCACTGTACTGTGCTTCATCAAACCAATATTCAATATTCTTTCTTACATTTAGAGATAACTAGAAAAGTGAATTCTCTAAACTTTGCCTCGAATTCAGAGAAGTTTATTGTATTTCAGTGTGGGATACATACAAGTAAAATGGCACTGGAGTTCTCTTAAGTTCTAGTCTCTGTGTTTAAGTTTGGGAGGAATCTTTTTGGTAGTTGAAGAGTAGTTGTAGATACCACTTCTGCTACAGTTACGTAGGCTCATGTGTTGTTTCTTTAAATTAGGTAATTTGTCTGCTTTTTTCAAATACACTAGAAATGAACTGCTGTATTCTGCTTTCAAACCTGTCCATACTTATACTTCTTTCTTACAGACAAAAACTCAAATAAAAATTTAATAGATGGCATATTAAGATGTCTTGATCATTGTTCCATGTTTAAGTGGAGCATGGTATTATGTCATTAGGGAAAGATGGCATCCTTTCTACATCAAGGAAATAATTCTACTAGTTAGGTGAAATGGGTACATAATACTAACTTCCTCTAAAAAAACATTTTCCCTGTCTAAGCTAATGTTATTATCAGTGAATGATTAAACTTGCATCTGGTCCAGTGTTTATGTGCTTTACATTTAAGGAAGAATTTCTTTTGGTGGCCTGCTAGGAAGAATCCTAAAAAGATGATCTTGAAGTAGAAGAAAACATTCTGTCTCTATACTTTATCATTTTGCATGAACTTATAACATGTCTCTTAGTTAATATCCTATCTGTGTACGTCAGACTTGGTTAACTGATCCTGCTACATCTTTAATGCATAGGCCTTTGTTATTTGTCTTGGTTAGAGATGCAGAATACAACAGCATGTCCTGTATATGACCTGTAGAAGAGAGTTAGCAGCTGAGCCAATTACTAGATCTTGTGGACATTCTATTAACCTAAACTTCTCCAGCTCTGGCTCTTTATTCATCTGCTTTAAGCATCCTTCCCTGCATATACAAGAGACTTGCACTCTTTTCTGACTCTTAGTGTTTGCTGTAACAGCTAGAATTGTTTCTTTCAGTATGAACCTCTTTTACCAGTGTCTGCCACTATTGAACTGATACTAGTGGAAGATGTAAAAGTGAACCCTTCTGATGTCTCCATTTACAATCACCCTGACGTACAGGTAAGGAATTATTCTGCTACTTTCTAACTGCAGGAAGGAAAACATAAAAAATTGTACCATATGTGTAAGGATACCAGTTTTAGCAATGTACTAGGAAGATGCAATCTAATTTTGGATGCTTTTCTGGTTTTGCAGGCAGAACTTTTCATCAAAGAAGGTTCTGGATATTTTTTCATTAATACCAGTGTTGCAAATGTTGTAAGAGTGGCTCATGAGGAAACTCAAGGTATTGCTTTGGTGAGTAAACTATTTTGTTATTTTATGTCTTTTTGGCAATCTGAATATCATTCTGCAGTTTCATCACTATTGGTTGTTTTCCAGTACATGTGGATAGAGAGGCAGTAACTGAATCTTGGATATGTCTGCCTGTCACAGTCAAGCTTCAGGCAGAAGATCTTTGCACTAGCAATTTCAGGTATAGTTTCAGGTATAGGAAATTGTTTCACAACAGTTGTGATGCATACGTATAATCTATACAAGATAAAAGCCAGTACCAAGTTGTTCTTTACTCATTACAATATTGCAGTAAAATGCTGCTGATTTTATAAACACAAAATGAAAAATAACGTGACAGAATTATTCAGAAGTGTTATACAAAAGATTAATCAGTTTCTAGAATAATATTGGAATATTTCTTGTAGGCCAGTACTTCTGAAACCTTCAAATTCTTCTTCCAGTGCTATTTCAGGATATTTTGCTATCACAGTATTTCATTCTGGTTTTGTGAATAAATACCTATTAAATAGTTGGTTTCTGATCTCCTTATTAAGTTTTTAATGCACTTTTCCACTAGAAGATGCAACTAAGCTACACTTATGCTTGACTGCATCCAGGCCCAGGATATGACATGCATTCTACGGTGAACAACAATAAAACTATATATTTGCATTGTAGCTTTCATTAGACAAGAATGGGAAGTGACACAAGTTGTTTTAAAGAGTAGTCTTTACAAATTTATAATTTACAGATTTATCTCGTAAAAAATAACGTTGATAAAGTTGTGAAATAATGATGATAAAGGTGGATTTTTTTTTTCCATTGTTAAGAATATGGAAAGTATTGGTGAAATATTTTAATTGTCTCTAATTGTTGAAAATGTAAGGTGGGAATATTTTTTCCAACCGAGTCAGCTAGGCACAAAGGTGGGGGAAAAAATAGAAGAAATGACATTATTTTTGTACATCGTACACTGTTTCAACTCTTAATAGTTTTTCAGTCAGATCTCCCTCATTGGTTTAGCAGTGCTTTAGCTGATGCATACCAGATAATTTCAGAATAGAGCAGTGAACTTAAGTAGTGGAACAGTGCCAGCAAGATAGGCTCTGTGAAGTATAAAAAGAGATTTATTTTAACTACCTGTTAGATTAAAGGAGAGCAAGCTCCACTTTTTAACACATTTAAAAAGCATTTAAAAGAAACCAGTAACGACAAAAAAAACCCAAACCACAAAAAACCCTACATTTAAAAGTTTTAGTCCTGCGTGCTATGCTTGAGTTAAATCCCAGTATTGCCTATGGATTTTTCTTTCTATGGAAGCCAGTAGAATGGTCTGTGTAGAAAATCAGCAAATTCCAGTCTGTGCCAGGATGATGCCATGGCAGGTATCAGTGGAGCCAAGTTGATGCACGATGGTTTGATAGCAAACTATTCTGAGAAACTAAATTCAAGTTATCTAGAGCAGTGATTCTCAGTCTTTTTACTGGGACTGCCAAGGATAAATTCTATACCTCTTACCCTCTTTTTGACATGGCAACTCTTCTGGATGTGAGTGGTAGCATGGGAATGACTAGTGATAAATAGTGAAATACACTGTATATACTAGGGAGCTACTGGACACCTAATAGGAGATGAGAACAGAAGAGGTGGCTGGGACAGGAACAGTTATTGTAAGTTGTAGCAGTCCTGCTTTCCCTTTTGTCCCTCTGTTCTGGTAGCTTCTCTGCTGTGGTCTCCCAGCCCAAACTGAGCTCCATTACATCTTCCTCCCCGTGCCTGTGCTGGCTACCTCCTCATGGCCACATCCCCTTCTCTGTTTTCCATGGCTGTGTCTTAATAAGTGCCCCCAGTGCCTGTATTACCTACCCACTTTGGGAACTGCTGCTGTTCTGAAAGCTGACATTTATTAAAACCTTATATTCCCTTCTATTTTGAGGCAAAAGAAAGAGTGGTGCCCTCAAAGAACAAAATGTCAGCTCTTTCCACTGCTCTTACTGCTAACTCCTGTAGTGCTGCCAAGTAATGCTATGAATTATATTAAATTCCTTTGAACTGGGGGGCCTAGCTGTCCGTCACCCCTTGTTTCAAAGAGTTCATCTTCATAAGCCAGATGAGTGCACAGAATAGGCTGTTTCTGGCCAAAGCGAGGTACCTGTGAAGGTGAAGAGAATAGTTGGGATCGTCCCTGAGGTGTGTGACAAGATCAGGCAAATTGCAAGTGAACTGCAAAGATGATGTGCACAAGGTATGGATGCATGGCCTTGAGAAAGGGTGTGAGGACAACTTTGGGATTGGTGCCTAGTTCTGAGGGCTTGTATTTGTAAGCAGAGGTCTCTCTTCATTGTTTGGTTCTTGCTGTATTCTGAGAATTGTAACGCGTACGTTCTTTGTATAAAAAAAATTAATAAAATAATAATAGTGGTATCAAAGAAATACCTGATTTCACAATCGTCTTCTTACTTGGAAAGATCTACCACCAGATTTTGGCTATTCGTTCAGATTAAAAGCAGTAACTGTAAAGTATGAATCTGGTAGGAAGCAATACCAATGCTTTATAAGCAGAGTCTCTGTCCTTGATTTTTTTTCCTTATCATTTTGTTTTTCACTCCACTAAGAAAAGTTTCATTACTCTGAATTATTTGTTGTGGGGTTTTTGTCCTTCTGATGGCAGAAGGAGAATAACAGGATGCCAGACTGCTTCTAGATTAAGATACGTTAGTTCAACTGCTGCCCAGAGGCCATTTGCACTAGCTCAACAGTATGGTACCTTTTACATACATTTTACAGCTTTACTTTTACTTCGGTGGAAGAATTATCTGTGTCTAAGGCTTGGAGACTTCTGCATCCAACTACGTCTGCCCTGAAAGTGATATAAATTTTATCCTATGAATGACAGACAAATGAAAATAAGAAGTGCTATAATAGAGTTTTCTTCTGGCATTGCAGGTGCATCCTCTGCTTCCAGGATCAGTGACTGTAATGATTCATGACTTGTGTTTGGCTTTCCCTGCACCAGCTAAAGCTGAAATTTATGTATCTGATATACAGGAACTGTATGTCCGAGTTGTTGACAAGGTTAGTGGCTTGGAAACCAGCGTTATTAGCTGATCCAGGTTTCCCTGATTCCTTGTGCTGATCATGAACATAAAGATGAGACATGTACAAGATGACACGATGTAGTGCTTAGGGCCCTCTGCTGCAGCTGTGTGACTTTAGAGAAATAGTTTGATCTCCCTGTGTTCCTGTTTCTCTCTCCCAAATTTATCCTTTTAGGTTATAAGTCTTTCAGAGTATCAAGTGTCTCTTACGTCATGGTCTGTGTGGCAGCAATCTCAACTTCTGCATTTACGCAGCAATGTTAATTCGTAATTTATATGAACATACTAATTTACATTTCCTGTTGTTTAAAGTGCATGAGAGCAATTCTTTTAGGAGTAGGTTTTGCCCCAACGTCATTTTCCATATGTCGTGTTTTAAAAATGAACAACAACAAAAAAAGTCCAACTCATTTTACTTGCCAGCTTGGGTGCGTCTTATACAGAGTAAGTGTTTGATATTTCTGGATGTTTTAATTATGCCCTTGCCAGCTGAAAGACCTGAATTCATTTATTTAATTTGATGCTAACCATAGCTGGCAGGGATTATTCTCTAAAATCAGTGCTAATCTAACCTTAGGGCTTTATCTCTAATACCCTAGTAAAAGTGTAATACAAAATAAAATGAAAACATTTATGCTAATAAATAAGAATAGTTTAAATGAAAAATGACTGGATGTGACTGTTTCAGGTGGAGATTGGAAAAACAGTTAAAGCTTATGTCAGAGTTCTGGATGACTCTAAGAAACCTTTTCTGGCTAAATACTTTGCTGTCATGGATCTAAAACTAAGGGCAGCGTCTCAGATTGTTTCACTTGTGTAAGTTAATGGATTTTTTTATTAATCTTTGAATATGTTTATGGGCAGAATAAGCAAAAAATGAGTAAAGATACTGGCTTGGAGGCATGGTAGTAGACAATAACTGAGTTTTGATTTTTATAATGTTTTAATTACCTGTGAGATGTCTTTTAAAATAGTTATTAGTCAGGAAAATTGCCTAAGCTAACCGTCTAAATCTTGTTGACTGACGAATGAGACTGTATTCATACACTATAATATTTCATGGAGCCTTATGCATCTTGGAAGCAGTGACTTGGCAATTAACGTCAGGTGAAGAACTCTGTGAAATATTTGATGTTATCAAACTCATTCTGTCTGTTACTTAACCTTTTAGAAACAGGTAGGTTAAATCATCCTGTGACCTTGAAGCTCCTTATTATTTTCCAAGCTCTAAATACAATTATTAAAATCACAGAAAAAGTTTTTTGGACTGTTGATTTTAGTGTTGACATAATCAGTATTAAAAATAATTCAGCTTTGTATGGGGAAGTGTGTGTGTATATATTTGCACACACCACACAGTACTGCTTGGCTGTATCTATCCCACTCCATTAAATAGTGTCAAGGTATGTAATCAACGCTTGTGCCACTATTGTCCATGCTGGTCAAATTGCTAGTGGGTTCCCTGGCAGAGTTTTGATCTGTACCAGCTAACACTCTGGTTCCATTTTCATTTCGAATATTTCATTTTAAGATAAAATACAGGCTACAAAGAGCCATTTCATGATGTTACATGTAGAAATGTGATGGTTACCTTAACTTTGCTTAAGACATAGTCACTTAGTCGTCCTTATGATAAAACTGCTATGTACTAAATAAGTCCTTTGCATTTGTTATTCATGTAACTTATTCAATGAACTTCTCTATTTTAATGTGTTTCTTTGCTACAGCCCACTCAGCGAAGCTCTTGATGACCATACCGCTGCTTTTCTAGTGCATGGGATGGCCATTGGTCAAACCAGTCTTATGGCAACTGTTGCTGACAAAAGAGGACAAAGAATCAACTCTGCTCCACAACAGATTGAAGTAAATCATTTCAGATAAAATATATGCATAAACAAAATCAGTATTATGATAGCACAGGTATATTATAGTTAATTTATAGTATAGTAATTAATTTGCCAGATGATCTGTTTACTTTTTCTGTCCAGAAGTTACCCAAATGCTAGTCTGTTCACATTTCGTAGTGTTTTTTAATTGCAAGTGATGAGTGAAGCTTCTGCATGCTCAATTTACTGTAATTAAGCAAGTGAAGACCCAGTTTTACACTTGTATGTACTGTTTTGTGACATATTTTATCCGATTGAAATAACGTGAACACAAGTATTCATATTTCTGTTTTTAGGTCTTTCCCCCATTTAGACTACTGCCAAGGAAAGTCACCCTAATTATTGGAGCCATGATTCAGGTAAGGCATCTTCTTACATATTTTCTTTCTTTTCTGATTTCTATTTTAAAATAAATGTATATAACTTATTTTTCAGGAGTAGATACTCAACTTGGCAATTTAGCTGTATTCACACTGAATACTCCTCCTAACAAGAATAGTTTCGTTCTTGAGCCACCTTACATTTTACTGTATTGCAGGATCAAAGGTTTTGTATTTATTTGTGTCAAGGGAGTGTCAGCTTTTCCAGTGTTAAATACCAGCACAGCATTAATAAACCTGTCACCTGCATGAAGTTAAGCATAGTGGCAAATTCGACAAACTGAAGCACAGAGCAGAGCTGTACCTTGTGTGGTGAAGAGAAAGTGAGGGTAAATTTTTCTGGAACTTTCTGGGCTGGATGTAGTATCAGCCTGTCACATTTTACAAAGCACACAGTCCACTTTTGTGCTTAGCTCACGTATTTCCCAGTCCAACATCATGCAGTGTGCAGGAGAAATATGCTCTGAGATGTGTGGGAAGGTTCAGACAGCCTTTTCTTGCTGAAGACATTGCGGTGCTGAGCAGGGAAGGGGTGTACCCTGTAACATTAACCAGAACAAATATCTGATGGGTTAATTTTAGTTGTTCTGTGTGCTATTAATTATAGATCACTTCAGAAGGAGGCCCTCAACCTCAATCCAACATCATTTTCTCCATCAGCGATGAGAAGATTGCATCAGTGAACAGCACTGGACTTGTCAGAGGAGTGGCGATTGGGAATGGAACAGTAACAGGGGTGGTGCAAGCTGTTGATGCAGAGACAGGGAAGCTTGTCGTGGTGTCTCAGGTAATGTTTTATGATACTGTTTGAGGCTGAAAGAGGCTCTCTTTAACTCATGGGTTTGGCTTAAAAGGGGCAAATAGTCTTTTTGCATTAGTAATGTTATCTTATGCACTTTCCTGGTTTCCTTAAGAAGATGAAAAATCAGTGTTTCTTACTCCCTGGCCTGTGAACTTACGCATTTGCTGACAGAGGTGATACTTTCAACAGATAGCTAAATCTTGCTGTACCTTAAAACAAAGTTCTACTGATAACCCAGGGAGACTATGAACATTCAGTTTGATATCTTTAGAATTGATTAGTAAATCTAGAAAAGCCCGTCTAAAGAAGCCTTTCTAAAACAGCAGAAGGTTGTGCTTACCTGCATCACTTTGCAGTTTAGCAGTGTCTTATGTCAGCAGAAGTCTGAAGGTAACTATTGCCTAAGAAACCCATTGTCTCTTAAGCTATAGGCAGCCTGTATAGAAAGCTATCATCCTGTGCTGTGGTCTGAATCCCATCTATGAAGTTCAAGCAATGAATCCCTGATATTCCATCAGAATCTATGTCCGTATAACTTCCTACTAGCTGAGCGTGGGGGAGCTGTTGAGCAGGCCTATAAGGGAGCACAAGTCCCTGGGACTTGCATGCGACTCAGAACAACAGAGAACTTGGGCCAAATCTTATGGCCCTTCATTTGAGGTCAAGGCAGGACAGCTCTTGCACACCACAAAGCTCTGCTGCTTGAAAGATGTCACCACAGGCCAAGAGGAGACAAAGTAATTTAAAAAAAAGATTATGTTTCTGTGCTTTGTAATGTGGGGGCAGCAGTCTGCCCTGATGCTGTGGCAGGAAGCAGAATGAACTTGAAAGCTGAATTTCCTGCCCAATGAGGTCCAGGTCTGACCTTTCCTCCCCAGTATACAGTAGGAAAAAAATCTATCAGGAATATCAGGTTATGTGAAGAGGAGACATCAGAGCATGACACATATCATCCTTTTATTCTTGATTGTCCCGTTTGCTGCTCACCATTCACATTTCCTTCCAATTCTCTCACTGTCTTCCTTTACCTTCTGGGATTATTCATCCCTCTTCTCTAAGGAGTCCTATGATCTAGTCCCTTGTCACCTCTCAGCTCCATCATTTATGTTGTCAGTAATTTTGAGCAGACCTTTTTCCTTTTTTTTTAATTTAGATGGCATTTTTAAATGCCTATCAACTTACAACATTAATGCTTTTGTAGTTTTTTACAGTCCTGCTGAATTATGTCCATCTTATTTTCTGTAGTAAGTCACATGCAAATCACATGGCAATAGTGATTAGATAATGGCAAAATAGTGGATAGATCCTGAAAGTGAAATCCAGTTCACATTTGACAAGTGCTTATAATGTCTTCCCTTCCTCCTTTTTAGGACAAAGTGGAAGTTGAAGTAGTACAGCTGACAGCTGTTAGAATTCGTGCACCAATTACACGAATGAAAACTGGTACACAGGTTAGTTGATTTGTGATTAGCTTTTATTGCCTTAAAATTTTGACCTGCAAGCTCTGACCATTCTGGTTAGGTCATCTGATAATACCACTCCAGCTCTCAAAGTGGTCACCTGCTCTGAGGGGTACCACTGCTGCTGCAGGAATGAATGTGCTGTCAGTGGAGAAGCTCCAGAGCTGAACATATTAAAACAGAAATCAGGACAAGTTTACCTTGTACACCAGACTGATTTTCAGAAATTCAGGCCCTGCTGAAGAAGCATCATTTAATATGGAGAAGGGTTCTCTCATCTTCATTCTATTTGCAGTGGAGACTTTCTTCCTTTGTATGTTAAAAATCTACAGTATGTCTGCTATATCCAGAACAACAGATGTTGTTCAAATTATCTTTTAAAAAGTCTATTTTTTAAGAGTCTGTATTGCCCCTATTAGTTACTCATTCCAAAATGGCTAGTGATTCTAGCTCATTGGTCCCAGGTGAATTATTTGCTTTGAAGATTAAAAATAAAAACTTGAAAATCCCTGTTTTGTGTTTATATGTTATGTTGTCTTAATTTGGAGAGTTGGAAGGGGAAGGTTGATGTCCAGAGCAGAGTTAATCAAGGAGATCATCTAGACAAAGATGTAGAAAACTTAAGAGTGTATGACTTAACTAAGATGAAGTGATTTGATGCTTCAAATGGGACAAACAGATTATTGAACTCATCTTTTTTGATGGAAAACTGGTCCTTTTTTTTTTTTGTAAAGCACGTAGCAAATGAGAATAAATCAAAATTTACTTTTTACAAGTTGGTGGTAATACAACTGCGTATTACATCCTTGCAACATATACAGCAGCCAAACCATTTTCTTCATGAGAAATACCATCTCTTGATCAATGAATTTTAAGTCTAATTGTATTTGCTCTGTGCAGGCTTGGTTAGCATCCCAGAATTACCTAAGAAAGCTGGTTTCTCTTTTTCTAGATGCCAGTTTATGTAATGGGCATCACCAGTAGTCAGACTCCTTTTTCATTTGGCAATGCAGTGCCGGGGTTAACGTTCCACTGGTCTGTCACAAAGAGGGATACTCTGGATATCAAGACAAGACACAGTGAGGTAAATTGTGTGTGTGTGTGTGTGTGTGTGTATCTTGGGAAAAGGAAACTGCCACATAAAGGGAATTGAGAAAATACTGTTGCTTCCACTTACTCAAAATCAAAGAGCAATTGTCAGCGTTGCGTGTGGTCTTTCCTCTGTATCAATGTCAATTCTTTCCATGAGTAAAACTTTAATCACTTTCTTCTGTCCAAGGCTTCTTTTCAGCTTCCTGCAAAATACAACTTTGCAATGGATGTTTATGGCAAAGTAAAGGGAAGAACAGGCCTGAAAGTTGTTGTGAAGGTCCTTGATCCTGCAGCCAACCAGTTTTACAACATGGCAAAAGAACTATACGATGAAATCCAAATTCAGGTATAACTGTGATGTTCCTCAGAGTTAATGTTTTAATATCTATTTCAGAGCTGAATTATAGTCTGTATTTGGAGTCAGGAACTTGAAATGCAGAGGACTAGTTTCAGCTTTGGTTTATCTTTGAGCCCTTACTCTTGTTTCTATAATGTTCCACTGTTTGGAAACCTCCAAGTTCCCCCAGTATTGGTAAGGTTTACACTGAACAGTCACACACTAGTGTGATGCCTGAATGAAATTTGTTGTAGACCACCTGAAATTGAGGTGACTTGTGTCTTGTGGATAAGCAGTGTTAGAGCTGTAGAAGGTCTTTGTTGCTGTAGTTCCCCTCTGTACAATAATACTTCTTGTTTTTAGCGCTTATCATACGTGTCTATGCAAGCATGTTAATTTGGATCAGGAATTCGCTTCTGAAATGAATCTCCTGGTTGTTCCTACTTACCATGCTTTGGGGAGCAGTTTCAAAGTATGCGAACTGGAGTCCTTTAGATGGAACAAAGCTGGAAAATGTGCTTGAGGAGTGTACCTCATGGGCATTCAGTTCATGGGCTCAGACTTGGGGTAGTCTAAAGTAGCTTGGGTGAATGTGGGGCCTCCAACACCATTTCGCTTGCCAAATCTGCTTCTTTTTTCATACTGCTTCATAGTATAGCTATAGCCATAGAAATGAATGCTCTTCAGAATAATTTGTAGAAGATCCTGCCTATCCCATTCTCAAATATTCATGCTTAATTTTCATTTTTTTACCATACAAGGTAAAAAAAAAAGTGTGTTATAGTTTATTTGGGTTTTTTTTGTTTTGAAGGTGAAATAAATGGAAATGAATTACTTGCTGCACACAACAGTAGGCTAAAATGCCTTTTATTTCCCAGGTATTTGAAAAACTTTATCTAGTCACTCCAGAAATAGAAGCAGAGCAGATCTTA
Source organism: Calonectris borealis (assembly GCF_964195595.1). Lineage (NCBI taxonomy): Eukaryota > Metazoa > Chordata > Aves > Procellariiformes > Procellariidae > Calonectris > Calonectris borealis. The sequence goes on along the minus strand of NC_134321.1, from coordinate 23,242,755 downwards.
ATGTCGCCAAATTCCTTTATTAAACTTCAGACAAACAGGTTAGTGATCAGTTTTCATACTGTGATTTGTGTCAACAGTTTATCAAAACTGTAAAGCAATTCTGTTTTAAGTAAGCTGTTTCTGTCTTTTAAAAAGAATACCACAGTACATCCATATAATACACAACTTATCGGGTGATTAATAGTATCTTTATCTGTACTCTTGGGCTTAATCAAATCTTGTATTAGTTAGATTGTAGTTAGAAAATTCATTCAATATTTGGAACTTTTAGATCCTTGTTTTAAAAGATGCTGAGCCCGTTAAAGCAGTAGCCTGCTTCCACCAGAGTTTTTTATGGGTGATCAAGGCTTTATGGAATATACTTCCCTGTATTTCTTACACAGAGGCTATGACTAGATTTTTAAAATGTGCTTTCCAAATAAGAAGTCCTTTTTACGTAATCTATTTTCAAAGACTGACATTTCAGACTCATTTCAGGCTTGAAATTTGATTTTCCTAGCATAAGAATGTGCAGATATAGACAATAGGACATATGCTGAGGGCGAGGCTTTAGATGCATTTCCTTTTTAAGGGGAGGGAACTGTTAGTTTCACTGGAGCTCCAGTGACCATGGTCATTCAGCATCTGCTTTTGAAACAGTTATATAGGAGCTCTGTCATTTGTAGTCACTTACTAATGTTTTGCTATCTCTTCTGAGCAGTTTTTCTGATTAATTAGTCATTAAGTTGCTAGATACCAGTTTGTACATTTATTTGTGCCATTATCTTCACTATCCAATATTGGAGCCCCTATGTCTGAACTCTACCACCAAAACCAATTACACTATTGCCAAGAAAAGGGCAACTAAAATCCAGCTTTAATGCGTTTTTCCTAGGATAGAGTATTTCTATCTCAACGGAGGAGCTTGGGAGGAAAAAAAAAAAAGTCATTTACAGATCTTTTAGAAGATGTGTTAAGTGATACTTAAAAGTAGCTAATGTCTCAGAATGCCCACTAATTACAGTTTATGTATTTGCTCACTTTATTAATATGCAAATACCATGGTGAGAGTTATTCCAAAAATTAACCTTGCCCACAAAACTATTTCCAGGAAACTGATGAGATCCACTTAATCAAGTCCCTGACTTTCTCTCTAATACCAACATTGACCCTGGCAGACTAATCTCCCTCTAAATACTGTTTACAGAAAATGATGGCAGAAGCTGCATGTTGTAGCCTTAGCCATCATTATTTGGAATCAAGTTTACATCAGTGAGTGATGACACTGCAGGGCAGTGGATGGGAACTAGATTTCGATACATGCGTAAACCCAGATAAGACTTCTTCCAAGTGAGCTTGAATCTAGAACGCAGGCTTTTCAGCTTTTATTGCAGACACGTGGAAAAAACACCAAATAGTAATCTTGTAGATTTGCAAAATATATTGGTGTAAATACGGTTTTACTCATTTAAGGGAGTCCCCTGTTTGTTTTTCTGTTTGTTTGTTTGTTTTCTTAAGGGACCGAGTGGCTTCACTGAGTTACCGTGTTCTGGAAGGACCAGATAAAATTCCTGTTGTAAAAATCGATGAGAGAGGTTTCCTTAATTCTGGATCTTTGATAGGATCATCAACAATTGAAGTGATTTCACAAGAATCATTTGGGATCAACCAGACCATTGTAGCTTCTGTTAAGGTAGTATCATCTCTCTCTCTTTGCAGTTTTCTGTTAGAAGTATATTTTTACTCCTGCAACAGGGATAGTTAACTGCACATTTTGAACTTCACTTCTGAAAAATGTGAAATATAGGAATTAATAGTCAGTTCTGAGCTTTGAAAAAAAGGTTTAGTATACTAAACTAGATGGATAAACATTAAATCCCAGCAAATTCTTAAATTTGGTACATTTCACAAAAAGGCCTTTGTGTGCATGTGCCTTAAAAACTTAAAAAAAAAAAAATTTGTCCTGAAAATCTCTTAGAAGGCTGATAATTAAAAGAAGTTCAGATTAAAAAATGTTAATGTCATAAACATGCATTTTGCAGTGTGTGAAAAAGGTAAATATAATCTGGAGTAATGAATATAAATGCAGCATCTGTTGTGAGGTACCAAAGTGATACCTAGATTTTCAAGATATTAGAGATGTAACTGTACAGTGACCAAAAATTTCATTTTCTCTGCTGTTTCCCAGCAGTTCAGCTTTTACATATAATGAGAATCTCTGCATGAGAAAGCCTATCTTATCAGATGCAATAATTTAGCTGCTGTTGCCTGTATTTGGTGAGCTGGCAAGGAGCATGTCCAAGGCTGCCCTATGTGCCTAAGCTGCTCTGAAATGTGGATGCTTCAGGGAAGGACAAATCTGTAGCAAAACTCAGCAGTTTTTTTCCAGGCTAACGAACCATCTTTCTTTCTCAAAACTTCATCTGTTGATTGAATGCTGTTATGTGAAGTCTAATGTATCTTACTGGTTGGGCACTTAGGACATAAGGGAACATATGTCCTTCACTTCTGTTCAAAAGTCCTTGTGCCAAGAACTTTCTACATCTGGCAACATGAGCTTTGAGATACCCACTGCTCCACTTCCTCTTATCCCTTTTTACTCTGTCAGCATCTTTCCTATGTCCCAGCTAAAGGAGAAAGACACGTAATTGAGTGCTGACTTTAAATTATTCGTAAGTTTTATTATTATAATCACTGTGAAGTGGCTTGATTTTTTTTTTTTAATTTGAATTTTGTTTTTTCCCATAACGTTCAGCTTTGTCTGTACAACAGCATGTAGGTCTGTCCTCCTGGGTGGAGAATGAAAAAAGAAATGGTGGCTTAGTTTCACTAACGCCACTCCTGCTGCTAGGTGTTGGCAGTGCATTTCTATCGCTCTGTTATAGATGACCTTGTTTCTTCCCTTCACTGCTGGATCCGGCAAGTGAAAGACATCTAATGAGTTTGGGGTTGGCTCAAATGACATTTAGTCAGCATATAGTGGTACTGAAGTTAAATTCTCCGTTCGTGCATTCTTTCTGTACGCAGTTTGGATATCTTAGATCTGTGAAGTCAGTGCACTGTGATATTAAGCTTGAGAGCTCTTTGTAGTAGCAACCATTTCAGTTCAGCATCCAGTACAACTGATTTGTTTTCCTGTACTTATTAGGACTATACTACTTTTATGCAAATAATATTTTTAACCTCACAGTAACCCTGTGAGGTAGTGCAGTGCTGCTGCCTTCATTTTATGGATGAAGAACCAAGAGAGAGTTTGAGTGGTTTTGCTGAAGGTCATGTAGAAAAACTTGTGACAGAGCAGGAGATGAGCTTGAATCTGTTGTGTCATTCTAAGGCAGAGTTCTCTCCTTCAGGCCGTCCTTCCTTTCACAAGTTCTTGTTTTGTCTTTTTACAACTGTACACAATTAAGAACCAAACTGCTGCAGCAGCATCACTTAACACTTAGACCTTCAACTTTGCTCAAAAAAAGACTATCTTATATAAGCCAAGGAGGACAGTGGAAGTAAGGAGTGACAGTATGCTTAGCATGGAAGCAAGCTAAGCACTTGCCTGTACCGGCTGTACTCAACGGAATTTTTTTTTTAAATAAAAAGTACTTTAAAACTGAGATGATTTAACACTAAATAGCTGTTTTCATCAATATTAAATTTAGCAGTTGTTCCTCATGGGACAGTTTCTGAGGTTTTAAAGTAAAGCAGGCTTGAAAAATCTGTCAGGGAAATGGCGTTTTTGTTAGCTTATAACCTCAGCTAGTTGGGCAGATAACTATATGCACTGATATTTTAACTGGTTGTATCAGTCTGTGGAGTAGACAGTTGTATATACTGATGTTCTAGCCACTTCTTTTTTTCTAGACTCACCAAAGATGCTGTTTGCTTGAGGCTAAATTTGTCCTTTCCTTTCTAAGTTTTGATGTGTACATTTTCAGATTGCAGAGTTTTACATTTTAGCTGAGCCTCTTTGGTCAGAAAAAAGGGATTTTCCTACAAGATAAGCTTGAGGGCTTCTTTTAAAATAGCTTTCTCTATATATTTGAGGGTTTTTCTTTCTCTATCCTTCCATTATTTATTTTCCAACAGCTGTAACAGAAAGAATAGATATAATTCTTTTTGTTGGGTAATTTTGTTAGTTAACCTAGATAAGTTAATCGAGAATAGTAATAGGTTATTTAAAAAACAAAAAAAATCGCCATGAAGTCTTTGTCTTCAGACAGACTTCCTCCACTGGAGTGTTACTGCAAAAATGTGGGAGTGTGCACACAGGAATAATCTAGCAGACTTTTCTAAAGAATTTGGAGCAGAAGTCCCTAACTTCTGTCTTGGTGGAGGAGTGGCACTGAGGCAACAAAATGCAGCCTGCTGACCGGTTAGGGTTTGTCAGATGCCAGTTCTGACTGCTTTTGTCTGTTGCGCTTAACTTCTATCAGCCCATGCCTCGGAGGACGGCCTGGCTGCAGCATCATCCAGCCAGCAGTAACAAGGCAGTGCCCAGTGATGGGTCAGAAAAACCACCCCAGCACACAGCTCAAGAGTTAAGATTGTGGCTGCTGTTCCTTCCCACCTCTGGGAGGCCTGTTGTCAGACCACTGTGGGCCTGTTTGAGGGGCAGCAGTTTGTAGGTCTATGATGTTAATTGGCAAGGATCACTAGGGAACAGCTTTGCAGCTATTGCTCATGTTTCCTCCGCTGGGCAAACCTTTGCTCAAACAGAGCCAAGGCTGTTAGAAACTGCCTGTGTCATCTTGGCTTTCTCACCTGGTGCAAGGGAACTGGGGACACAGTTCATCCCCCTACTCTCACATACATTGCAAATTACTCCTGTTCTAGTAACTGGGGAATGAATTAAACTTTTTATTTCAAGAATTACTGGGAGCGAAGTCTAGGGGCAACTTGTTCTCTTGCATATCCAGTGAGTCTTAACAGTTTTAATTTATAGGATAATGTAGTTTCTGAAGTCTGATGTGAGTTTCTATATCATCATTGCTTGCTTCAATTCCCAGTGCTATTGGAGAAAAATAATAAGAAATATTTGATGGGAAGGTGTAAAGAAGACAGAAACCATTCTCAGTGGTGTTCAATGAGAGGGCAAGAGGGAACGCACACGAATTGAAAGACATGAAATTCTGTCTAAACATAGGACAGCACTTTTTTACTGCGGTGGCTGTTGAATTGGCACAGACTGCCCAGAGAGATTGTGGAGAGATGCTCATCCTAGGAGGTGCTCAAGATCTGCCTGCACATGATCCTGGGCAACTGGCTCTAGCCCAGCTTCAGCAGGGGGGGCTGCACTAGACAGTCTCCAGAGGCCCCTTTTAACCTCAGCTATTCTGTGATTCTGTGAAATATATGAACTGATAATAAAAGCGCCATGCCTCAGTACTGTCATATGGCTAAACATAAAGCAAGTGGTTCATAAAGGAAGCGTTGTATATTTGCATAATAAGAACCGGTTTAGATTACTGTTTTTATAGAGGCACCAAAAAAAGCAATTTGATTTTGCTTTTCACTGCTGATGTTTTTACAGGTCTACCCCATCTCATACCTAAGAATCTCCATGAGTCCTATTCTGCACACGCAAAACAAAGAGGCATTATTGGCTCTCCCCCTGGGTGTAACACTGACATTTACAGTCCATTTTCATGATAACTCTGGAGATACTTTTCATTCGCATAATTCTGTGCTCAACTTTGCAACAAACAGGTAGGTATCTATCATGGGCGTTAATTACAGAGAACAAAAAAGGCCAAATACACATAGCCCAGCCACAGCAAGGAACAAAGATCGTTCCAAAGATATCAAGTGAAGATATAGCTTGAACTGGGATTAGCAAAGAAAGGATTTTGTCTCTGCGGTCTTCAGAGGCACCGTAGCAGAAAGAAGAGTTCCAGTTAGCAATCGATATTCTCTAGCAAATGGAAAGTTGCCCAGATAAGCATGATCCCTAGCGGGGCCTGCTGGGGTACATTTCTGCTTTAAGTGGCTCTGAATCATCAGAGTACATACATCAGTGGCCTATATAAACAATTGATCTTATTAGCATTTGCCTCATCTTGCCTCTTTTCTCCTAGTGCTTTGTTACACTGACTCACTTAAGTCTTATATAAGATGGTGAATGTTCTGGATCGGGGGCTGTCTGTTCAGATACGCTTTTACAGCCTTTGCACAGCAGAGCCGGGCCTCAAAAGGCCTTTCGGTCTCTGCCTCAAAGAATAATAAATATTACAAAACAGCCTTCTTTGGTCATTAGTAAACAATCACTAATTCCACTACTATAACATGATTAAAAGAAAAAAAAAAAACGGGTTGAATGCATTATTTTCTTTCTCCTACCTAAATGATCTGCAGAAATTTCTATAGCATACAGAGGTCCCTGAGATAACACTGCCCTAGCCTCCAAAATAGACATGACAGAGCTGCTTCAGCATAGGGCTAATGATTAGCCCCAGAGAGAGAAGCACTGCTCATTAACCTCAGGTGCAGCACTGTGGTGACCCAGCTCTACTGCTGTCAAGACCTTCACTGTCTCTGCGTGGTGCTGCCAGGGTGGCAGTCTTTGTGCTGGGTGCACTTAAAAGTGCTCAGTGTGTCAGTGCATTTGGGAATGCTGAGTTTTGGTAAATATCACAACTCGGAATCAAACGTGATTTAGCTTTGTAAAGATACGGCTGGAAAGCTGCATATCAGTGTTTAAATTTCTTTGCTTCTTAACTCCCTGAGAAAAGGGAAAAGAGACAGATTACCTCATTCTAAAGTTCTACAATTCTTAAAATTAGGAAGTAGTTCTCATACGTAATTATGACCTCAGTATTTCATCAGCATAATGATGTGAGAACTGAAATTTGCCTCAGTAGCACCTAAATAATTTTTATATTTTCCTTATTTTGTCAGACTTTATTAGAAGATAACCATCGCTGAAAACAAGAAGTCAACATCTAGAAAGAGTTCGATACCTGCTCTTTATTGTAGAGATAATGACATTAGCAAACTTGCCTTAACATAAAAGCATTTCTTTTTATCTGTAGAGATGACTTTGTACAGATTGGGAAAGGAGCCACAAACAACACATTTGTAATCCGGACTGTAAATGTAGGTTTGACCTTGCTTAAAGTCTGGGATGCAGAACACAGTGGAATTGCAGACTACGTCCCACTTCCTGTGCAACATGCCATTTTTCCTGAACTCATAGATGTGGTGGTGGGTGATGTCCTCTGTTTGAGTACTTCACTGATAAACCAAGAAGGTAAGCGGCACTTCAGTCGCTGTGTTTTTGCAGCTCTATAATTTGACATCAGTGTGACTGTTTCTCATTCTCAGGAAAACTAAATGCATAATTTATGATGTTTGTTCCGAATCAAATGTCACTGTTCTTGTTAATGATAAAAATAGGTTTGATCAACTCCTCTAATTTTAATTGTACCATGCAATATGTCGCTTGTATTGAATTCTTGAGTATCAGACTTCAGACATTTCCGTTCTGTTCTTGAAAGGCTTGTTTTTTCTGGGAATCATGCAGAGTCACTCACTGTATTTGATTCTTAGTATCAACGGGCTTTTGTCAGAGTAACTGCAAGTCAGTTTGGTGGTGGGCTGCCAGCCTTCCACCACGGGAGACCCTAGAATCTAGTTTCTGTGAATTGGGAAGTGTGTGTACCGATGCTGCCCGTGCAGCGGGTACATACAGACAGACACCGATGTGATAATGAAATGCTTCAGTTAGCATAAATTTGTTGAACAGTGTCCAAATGGTGTGTCTTCTCAGGCCTGCCAGGCGTATGGAGCTCCTCATTAAGTAGTGTTCTTCAAGTCGACTCCAAGACTGGCGTAGCAGTGGCAAGGGATTCTGGTGTTGTCACTGTCTATTATGAGATTCCTGGATTACTTAAAACATACAGAGAGGTGAGGCACTGTTAAATCCTACCAGAACTGCTGAAGTTTGTTTGCTTCAGGTGCTTTTTCACCAAAAATGTATTCTATGATTTTTTTTTTTTTGTTACAAATATTTAGAAAAAATCTTTTTAAAGGAAAAAGTATTAGAAATGCAAATGGTTGGAAAGTATTTGGTATGTGTCCAAACATGTCATGGTTTTTTTAATCATCCATGTTAAGGAGGATAATTTAGCATAATAATTTCTATTTTTAGCCTATCCTGTTCTTATATTGTACATTTTGATTCCTTTTCTTGGCTAAGTTGTTTCTAGATGCTAAACAATTTTTGAGTATGGCTGCTTTTATGAATGAAGTTTCCTTGCAGGATGAGATGCTAACAAGACCTTTCTAAATTGTTGCACCATGTTACTCTGCATCACTGATCAGAACTACTCAATTAAATTATTTTTTATTTGCCTACAGTGCAATCGTACTGTTGACACAATTCACTGTATCAGCTAACATAAGCACCAGATATTCTTTTTAAGTTAAATTTAAACATAGAGTTTTATGCCTATTAACTTATGGGGGTTGGGTAGAAAGAAAAAAATGTTTTTACTAGCTTTAATTGCCTTGAAAGGCAGTTTCTAAAATTAGAGAAATGTAGGATTTCTTATAAAGAGAAACACAACCTCTTGGAGTCTTCTCTTCTGTTACACATACAAGGATGTGTGTGTTTCATAATCAGTCCAGTCTGGTTTTGCCTTAATTTTTATTTGTTAAAACAGTTTTTGATAATAAGGTACTTCATCCTTTTTTCAGATATTGATTAATATACCTCAGAGGACTACAGCAATGCATGTAAGTGGAGTGAAAACAAGCTTACAAGGAGTTGCAGCCTCAAAAGTGATAGTTTCAATTGGGGAAAGAAATAAAAATTTGAAAGGTATGATGAAAAAAAATCTTTATGCTAATTGTTTATTGCATGTTTGTATGCTAGGTGGTTTTGGTTTGTGTTTTGGGTTTTTTGTTTGTTTTTAAGGGTCTGTGAAGCTGGTGTAGCAAGATCTCTATGAGCCTCTAGTGCTTTTCCAGAATCCCAGGAGCTCTAGAAGAATCTTAGGTCCATATTACAGAATTTAGAGGGTGTTCTGGGGCACTATTAAGATTTCACAATTAAGAAAATCAGTAAATAATAGAAGAGTCATTTTTGATCGTATCAAAAAACAGTTAATAGGCAATCAGCTGATTGTTTACTTACATGTTTAATTCCAATTGCCCTCTTGAAGTTACTATTTTTTCTTACTGAGCGTGTTTAAAGTAACCAACCTTAAATCTTTTACAGAAATTATCAGCAATTAGAATCAATACAAAGATTAAGCATCATACTGTGTCCTCTATTTAATAAGCTTCATTTTATTTGATTATGGTTCCTTTTAGATTTTAGCTTAACACTTAGCACTTGTTCAAATAGTATTTTATTGTGCCTTGTGTAAATTATTAGCTTACCAAAAAAATATCTTGCCAGATACTAAAATATAAATCGAGACTCCTAGGATCATATAAATTATTCAACAGACACATCTGAAAATTCTCTCTAGTTCATTCTTTCCTGTAAATAAACTATTCCTGTCAAAAAAACCCCACAACGTACAAAGTTTTCATTTGCTGTCTTTTTGGGATTAGACCTGAGATAGGACAGCTGTCTACGATTTCCAGCTATTTTAAGATCATCATAACCTTGTGAAACTATTTCAGAAGGTGGCAGAATAACCTGATATTCCAAGCCATGGTTTTGCTTTTAATTAATTAAAAACTAATTAGTTAGAATTTTCTTTTCTAATTAATTAATTAGAGATTAATTAATTTTTTTCTTTCCCTTAGGGGAGTGCTTGCCTGCTCAGATTGAAGCCATTGCTGAATTACAACCACAGTCCATTATCAATTGCCATCTAGATTTTAACAATGATGCGTTTGACTTCCCAGCACGTGATATTTTTATAGCAGAACCTGGATTTGATGCAGTTTCAGGTAAGAAGAGACAAGATGCCACTCTCCAGGCAGACACTTTGAAGTCTGCTGTGGTTTAGTTCAAATGCCCTTTGACCCAGCAGATTTCCTTCTGAAGCCTCTGAGCTTTCCTGTGTAGGATCTCAGGCTTCAGTGAGTTGTTAATGTGTACTCTCCTTGTTTAACTCTAGGGTTTTCTGCATGTGACAAAGACATTTATTTGTTTTCAGATAAAGCCAGAAATCAGTGGCAGCCCATTTCATATGTTTTTCAGAGTTGTAGTAGTAAGTCAGGAAGAATCTCAGAAGCATTATGGGGGGGGAACAAATTTTGATATGTTTTTTGACCACAAATTTAGGTCCTAATTTTGCAAATTACTACTCGTATATTTGTAGGTATGTAGACAGTCCAATGGTACCTTGAGTCAGAAGTGATGGTATTGCAGAATGTAGACATAATACACTGGGGTCACACACTTTATAGAGCTAGCAGCTGCCATCTTTTACTCCAGCTGAACTGTACAAACAATAGATTGCCTTGTGTATAACTTAATTTAGAAAAGAACCTCAGGCCCTGTATTTGTTAAACTATGGAAGCAAAACACTTCCTTCTTCAGTTGCTACAAATGAGCACTCAGGTGACAAATATTCCAAAATGGGGTATCTCCGCAGCTGTACACATCCAGTGGCTCTTTTAGGTGTTTACTTGCCATACATCAGTGCCTTCACCATATGCTTAAATACAGTGGAAGTTAAGACTAGGGATAAGAGAAACAATCATGAGTTTTAATGTCTGTGTACTAAGGATCTTTAGGTTTCACCAAATTATGCTCTACAGAGACAAATATTCCTTGTGTTTGATGTTGGCCTTTTAAAAGCCCTGCCACTGTAGTTACTGCAGTATAACTAACCTCAGTGAATAAAATGAGGGAAATAGCGTAAATGTGAAAATCTGGTGAAAGTAATACATTTTGTGTTCTTTGTATTCTGCAATTTAAACATTTCTGGAATTGATCATGCTTTCAACCTTTCCTCCACAACCTGAGTGCTGTAATTTCTTATGAAAGGTAGAATTCATATGTATCCCCAAAACAACATGAACTGGGACTTAAAAGGAGGGGAAATTACTAGATACTGTGGAAATGGAAATAAAATTGTGAAAGTCTACAACATGTCTTAGTGTATCATAACTATAACATGATTTTTAAAAGAACCAAAACACCATGGACTGTATGGAAATAATATTAATTATCTGTTAGATTAGTCCCTGTACCCATTGTGTAAAACACTATTATACCTTCCATAATAGTGGCTGCCTCTATTACTTCGTTAGGGAAAGAAAGTAAGGGGAAAACGTGTACCTAGCAAGTTCTGCTTGTTACTTATGCTTTGTATCTTCCACAGTGTGGGAATTTTTTACTGTCTTTATCGCTAATAATAGACAAATAGGTCCCATAAGAGACTAGAAACATGGTGAATATCTAACCTTTAAAGAAGTTTTTATAAATGATAAAAGCTGTCTTCACAGAATTGATGATGGTGATGGTAACTGACTAAAATTTTAACATTACGTGAAGAGAATATGAAATAGGATGTTAAAATTTGTTTTCAGTAAAGCCTTTCTATCAATATTAGCATAAATGTTATATTCAAAGTGGAATTGAGTCTCATTGGCATATTAAAATAAAATGTGACTGGAAACTGCCATTTTAGTATTTTTATCTTATTATTTAGTATTAGTATTTATTATTTTTCCATGATGGTTAGTTTGGGACAAGAAATACCTTGTGTTGTTTTAGTACTGGGATTGTGATGCTTGGACCAGCAGAAACGCTGTCCCGATCACCTACATACTCCTGATCTTGGTGTTTGTTGAATTTTACCACCTTTTTTAGCGCTTCTGTAAAGATGTCACAGAAATCTCACTCTGCAAGAAAAAAAAAAAAACACCATAAAGAAGAGCAATTAACAGTCAAACTGTTTTTGTTTCTATAGGACATTACATCTGTTCCATCACAATGCACAGGCTTACTGACAAGCAGCTGAAGCATCTCAGCATGAGTAAAACTGCACTCAGAGTTACAGCTTCGATCCAAGGCAGCCACTTCTCTGGGGAGCAAATCAGCACTGAGGTGCCATTCAATCCTGGCTTTTATGCTGACCAAACGGAAATGCTTTTAAGTAACCATTACACAAGCTCTGATGTGAAAATATTTGGTGCCACCGAAATTCTTGATACCCTGGAGGTGAGTCTATTGCTGGAAAGTATCACAACACAGTTGAAAGCATTTTGAACTGTTCCTTGCAACTTTCTAACCACAGGCACTCTGTGCCACCTTTACCACGTCAAGATCGGTCCTGAGATGATTTGGAAATACTCATCTTGGAATGTATTCCTCCTCAGTGTTCGCTTTTGTTTTGGGTAGTAGAAATGTGTCAGGCTCACCTGTGTGCTAGCTGGGATGTGTTAACCAGGTCACAGGTGGGGAAGCAGAAAATCTGCCTGATTCCTAGCAGCAGGGGTGGGTTCTTGCCCACTTACTTGTTTGACTGCACGTGGTTCCCGTAGCCCAGTAAGGGATGCTTTGACTTTTGCCTGTATGGAGTTAGCCCAGACCCACAGAAACAGCAGTTAACAGGGCAACCTTAACAGTAAACAGGGGTGAAGTGCTGCAGGTGTAACTGTAAAGTTACAACCAAGTCTGACTTCTGCTGAGGGGTGAGTTGCTCTATGTTTCTGTGGAATAACATATTTCTGACATGTGGCCTGGAAGATGGTATGTGCTGTGCTTTCTCAAACAGTCTATTTCAGGTTGTTTTTCTTCCTCGGCAGGTGAAATGTGGGTCACCAACAGTGAAGGCATTTGAGAAAGAGAAATCCTACGGGCTGCCTAGTTACGTAGTCTACACTGTTAGTCTGTCTGATCCAAAAGTTTCAAGCCAGGGATCCTTATCAACCACTCTAACTGTCTCTAGTCCTATGACTGACCAGTCTATCACTATCCCGGTGACAGTGATTTACTTGACTGACAGAACCAGTGCACCAGTGAGACGTAAGTTTATCTCTGGACTTCATGTGCCAGAATAAACCTCTAACTTCCATTAATGTTCATGAGGTTATAAAATTTTGGTGTGTTAAAATCTGAGCTGGCAGCTAATGTTGTTATTGACATGTAAGCTGCTCACTGTGACCAGAAGACTTGAATACGGTTGCTTATTATGACTGAAGCTGAACATATTTTCCTTTTGGGTCAGCCCAAAATACTCTGTTGAAGTTGGCATAAATATCTCGGTGCTAAAGTGTCTGAAAGTAATTTTTTTTGCTCTGCTTTTATTTACTCTCAAGCATGCCCTGTTATTTCGAAAACAGATTAGCATTTTGGGGCTGAGAAAGTGAAGAACATGCTTAAGACATTGTATATCAATGTCTTAAGCTGTTATTGGCAAATTTTGAGGACTGCATTGGAAATAGTAACTAGAATTGAAGTTGTATTATCTAAGTTGATCACACTTATTTGCTATAAATAAAAACCTTCTTTCGGCTGTTTCAGTTTGAGTTAAGAACTATTAACTCTTAAAGCAGATTGGAGAAGATGCTCTTTTAACTCAATATTGTCTCTTCTTAATCGATTCTACAGATGGAGCCAGTCTATTCCAGCACTTCCTTGATTCTTATCAAGTAATGTTCTTCACGCTTTTTGCACTATTAGCAGGGACAGCTGTTATGATTATAGGTAAGAGAACGAAAGACTGCAGAAGTATTTTTTTAATAACTTCTTACAATGCATTAGTTCTAAGATATAAAGGAATAATTTCCATGTGAAATGATTTTGTTGTTGTTGTTTTTGTTTTGTTTGGTTGTTTGTTTGTTGATTTTTTTTTGTTGTGTTCTGTTTTTTGTTTTTGTTTTGTTTTGTTTTTTTACAATGTCTTGCAGCCTATCATGCAGTCTTCTCACCGAAAGAACAGCACAGTCATCCAGCATTTACCCCAAGGACAACTCCTCAACACAGCCATAACAGTAAGCAGCTGCTACCCAGTTATAAATGAATTAATTGATTAGTCTAGCTAGAATCATAGAATACCAGGTTGGAAGGGACTTCAAGGATCATCTGGTCCAACCTTTCTTGGCAAAAGCAAGGTCTAGACAAGATGGCCCAGCACCCTGTCCAGCCGAATCTTAAAAGTGTCCAATGTTGGGGAATCCACCTTTCCCCTGGGGAGATTATTCCAATGGCTGATTGTTCTCATTGTGAAAAATTTTGTGACTCTGTGTAAAAAGGGAGTCTCCATCTTCTTTGTAGCCACCCTTTAAATACTGGAACATGGTGATAAGGTCTCCCCTAAGCCGCCTTTTCTCAAGGCTGAACAAACCCAGTTCTCTCAGCCTTTCTTCGTATGGCAGGCTTCCCAGTCCTTTGATCATCTTTATGGCCCTTCTCTGGACCTGTCTAGCCTGTCCACATCTTTTTTGTATAGCAGGGACCAAAACTGAACACAGTATTCCAGGTGTGGCCTGACAAGTGCCGAGTGGGATAATGACTTCTTCATCTCTGCTGTGATGCCCTTGTTGATGCAACCCAGCATCCTGTTGGCTTTCTTTGCCACAGGAGCACACTGTTCACTTATATTGAGCTGCTTGTCTACCAGGACCCCCAGGTCCCTTTCCACAGAGCGGCTCCCCCAGCCAGGTAGATCCCAGCCTGGGCTGCACTCCTGGATTATGTTTTCCCAGGAGCAAGACCTTACATTTGTCTTGGTTGAACTTCATAAGGTTCTTGTTAGCCCACTCTTCCAGCCTATCCAGGTCTTCCTGTAGGGTGGCTCTCCTGAAGTATCCACTTCCCCACTTGGTTTGGTATCATTGGCAAACTTCATCAGGATACACTTGATCCCGTCATCCAGATCACTTAGAAGATATTAAACAGTGTGGGCCCAATATCAATCCCTGGGGGACCCCACTTTCAAACTTGCCAGTTTGAAAAGGAGCTATTTACCACCACCCTCTGGGTGCAGCCGGTCAGCCAGTTCCCCACACCCACCGCACAGACCACTTGTCTAGACGGAAAAGCATCTGTTTCTCTAGGAGGAGGCTGTGGGAAACCGTATCGAAAGCCTTGGAGAAATCCAGGTAGATAATATGCACCGCTCGCCCCACATCAACCGAGCAGGTTACTTTGTCATAGAAGGCGATCAGGTTTGTCAAGCACGATTTGCCCTTGGTGAATCCGTAGTGGCTTTTCCCAGTCACGTGCTTCATTTGACTTGTGATAGCCCCCAGGGAGGATTCATTCCATAACTTTCCCAGGGACTGAAATATGACTGATGGGCCTATAATTTCCTGGATCCTCTTTTAAGCCCTTCTTGTAGATGAGGATGACATTAGCCTTCTTCCAGTCTTCTGGGACATCCCCCGATCTCTGCAACTTCTCAAAGATTATGAAGAGAGGCCTCGCAACAATGCCAGCCAGCTCTCTTAACACCCTCGGGTGGATAATGTCAGGGCCCGTCGATTTGTAGAGGTCAAGCTCCTGTAATAGTTCAAACACCAACTCTTTCTTCACTGACAGTGAGTCTGTTTGCATCAACCTGGATTTTTGTTCCCAAGGCCAGGGGCCCAACAGTGCTGGTCAAGACAGAGGTGAAGAAAATGTTGAGAACCTCTGCCTTTTCAGCGTTATTGGTGACTAATTCACCTCTCCTGTTTAACAGCAGGCCAATATTTTCCTTCTGTTTCTGCTTGTTGTTTACGTACCTGAAGAACCCTTTCTTGTAGTTTCTGATATCTCTGGCTGAGCTTTTCTAACTGTGTCTCTGCACGCCCTGGCAATGCCCTTGTAGTTCTCAACGGTATTCGTTCACTTTTCCATCTCTGGTACGCTTCTCTTTTGGTTTTGAGCAGCCTCAGAAGCTCGCAGTTAAGCCAAGGGGGTCTCTTGCTCCTCCTGCTTCCCTTACCTTTACAGGGGATGAACAGTTTTTGTGCTTCCAGGAGAGCGTTCTTGAAAAACTCCCAGCACTTGCTAGCTCCTTTATCCTCCATGGAAGCTTCCCACGGAATCCCTCCCAACTGAGCTCTGAGCGAGCTGAAGTTTGCTCTTCTAAAATGTAAAACCTTTGTCATAGTACTAACCTTCAGCGTTCTCAGCAGCATCCCAAATTCCACAATATTGTGATCGCTGCAGCCAAGGCTATCACTGAGATATTACAAAGCAGGTTTTTTTGCGTTTGAATTGAATGTAGGGAGGTATGACTATGAGGAAGCCTGTATGCTGAATTATATTACAACAAGCACTGTGCTTGCTCCTAGGAAATTTGTTGCCCGTCCTCCCGCTCCACCCCTCAGCCACCTTTTTACCCACTGCTCATTCTTTTGAAACTTTTGGCCAGCTTCAGCCACATTGGAATAGGGAATGGGTTAAAAGTGTAAGAATTCATGCAAATCACCAGATGGGTAGAGGAGAGAGATCCACAATTTTGCTCCTGCTGAGGGAAAGTAAAGCAGAGCTCAGCTGCTGATACAATGTGCTTGGCAGCAGCTGGCTGGTTAGTCAGTGCGTGCGACATCAGATTAGCTGCAGCATGCGCTGCATCTCTTGTGCTGTCCGCGTGCTGTGAGGTACTGTGAGCTGGGGCTACTGTAAGAGACAGGGAAGGGCAACTGTTAGAGGACAAAGGACACAAGTCTATAGAAGGCTTAGTTGTGTTGCAGGGGAACAGTTTTTTCCTTCACTGCTTTTGATCCTGCAGTTATGTTTTATCTGTTTTTTTTGACATCATATTTATTCCCTATTTTACCTATTTGCAGTGTTGCAGAATCAAACTCTTTCAGAAATGTGCAAAAAATACCCATTCACTTAGAAGGTCTGCAATCCACAGTGGCTATTAAAACAAAATTCACATTATTATAGATGTATTTTAGTTGTGGTGAGCTGCAGTCCTGTTTGTAAAAACATGTGCCTGACACTTCAGATAAAATAAGGCAAATTCAAACTGAAAGTTATTTGCTGAGGTGAAATGTGTTGTGCCCCCCTCAGAAGACTTAATTGATTCTTTAATTAAAGTCTGATAGGAAGACCTGCAAAACTTTGATACTTATAAGATGTCTTGTCAACATGCAATAAGCTAAAGGGGTTATTTCACTTTGAATGGATCATTAGACTCACTTGCCAGGTGTTCCGGCAGATGATCAACAGCAATTATTTGTTTCTTATTTCTTTCACCATTCCTGAGTATGACTGGGTTTTTTTCTCCTTTTCCCCTATGTTTTAGGTTTCTCTGTATCACCTGCGCTTTCCTTCAGTCCTCAGTCCTCAAGCAGGAAAACAAGCCCATCATCCACGCTCTGGAGCACTGATTATGGTTCACGTTAGAGACAGCAGGACTCATCTTCATGCACTAGAACTGAAAAATAAAAAAAAAAAAAAATCAGTGCCTTAAACAATAGCAAATTTAAGAACTTCCACAGTTTTGATATAATTCAACTCATCTCTTGAATGTAACTAGTTTCATAATTTTTTTTTTATTTAGAGCTCTTTGAATTTTTTTTTTAAGTCAGTAGTTCAGTTCTCTAAAACTTATTTTATCTGCTGTTTTATGCTCAGTTGACAAGGATGACTGGACAAAAAGCAGTGTTTGTGCTAAGCTAGCTTTCTTGCACTCTTCAAGCAACTAGAAGTTATGTCTAAGTGATAGTGATAGAAGTTTTTTATTTACTTTTTTAAGAATTAACTTTCTTTTTAATGATCTTT
Source organism: Calonectris borealis (assembly GCF_964195595.1). Lineage (NCBI taxonomy): Eukaryota > Metazoa > Chordata > Aves > Procellariiformes > Procellariidae > Calonectris > Calonectris borealis. Next base: position 23,225,150 of record NC_134321.1, on the reverse strand, counting down.
TTAAAAAAGGGAAAAATATGAGCCAAAAATATGAAGGATTGTATATTTCAAAGAACTAGTTTTTTATTTTGAATTCCAAAGACTCAGGAATGTACTGCGCTGATAAGTGTTCTTATGTTTAGCCTCACAATGTGATTCATTACCGTAATTTGCTGTTTTAACATTAGGAATGCTGGAACAACTGTGAATAATTTGGAGGTTTTTTACAACAACAACAAAAAAAGAAAAACAAAACTATCTTAGTGCGGCTTCCTTTGGGTACAACTGCAGTATTCCTTTCTTGTTACTGTAAGCACTTTTTTTGGACTGGGAATGTGAAAGCATGTGCCTTCTAAGAGGACCTTTCTTCTGGTAGTAAATATTTTTAATTGAAGGCAATTATCTTACCTGTGTTCTGATATAAATATAATACATTTATATAGGTCATTTCACATATAGAAGTACCTCAATAGAAACTGAGCCTCCTTTTATTACCACTAGTCATGCGGTGCACTGGAAAGTAAGTGGCTTATTTCACACTTACAACGAGTGACCTTTTCAGTTGGTTCAATCTGCTCGTCTCTGATGTATTCACGTACAAACTGTTACAGCCACTCCCAGGATCTTGATTTAAACTGTACAGTAAGGTATTACTGGTATGACCAGACTCTGGAATATTTGTACCATAATATCCTACTAATAAGTGCTCATTTGTAAGTCTGTAAAATACAATATAGCATTTAATTGCCTAATATTAATGTGGGGTTTTTTTGGTTGACTTTTTGGTTTTTTCTCTTGACTGTCTAAGACACACAGATATAAAATGCATAATTCTGGGTACACCAGAAAGTAGTCTGCTAAACCAGGCAGTTGATCGCTGTGTGCACAGATGTATTTTACTTTCTAAACAAGATGGCAGTGAGGTATGCTGACATGAACTTTTCTCCAAATTAAACAGATGAGAAGAAAAACTTGGTTCCAATTTTTAGTCCTAAAATACTTCCCCGAGAATAGAAAAAAAGTATCTCAGTTGGAATCCTTTATTTTGAGGTTTATAATCATAATCACAGTAACTTTTAATCCATAAGCAGTATTTTGCAGCTATCGGATAAGGGCTTTGTTTACATATAAGAAGTATCACAGTTTTAGTTGTGAATAATATTCTGGCTGTCCGAACTTTCCTAAGGACCATAATGAAAGTGATCACAATCATTCTGTTTCAAAGAACAAAAAATGCGAAATACATTGTGTGCAGAACTGTGCAGGCAAATAGTCAGAGGAACAGAATGCAGACACAGTTTATGGCATACAGTTTTGGTTTCACGCAGTATTACAAAACACCAACATTGTTACATATCATTATATTAAGTCTTGTGTAACTTATTGGCTAGTTTTGGAGAAGTTGTGCCTTACATGCTAGTACTACTTAAAATTGACAATTCGGATGTAAATAATCATTTGTATCTGTATTATTTAATAAAGCTTTGTAAGATTCCTTTAGTATGCTGTTGATGAACTTCCTTGTGTTTTGGCTATCAGAATTTAGCACTAGACTATATTACTTGTACTTGACCTCCTACAGCCCCTCAGTATTTGCAGTCATGATTTTACAGTCCTAATTTTCACTTTTGTTGACAATCTAATGTTTTTAAATATTTTGACAATTTTTCATCTAGTAGTTGTTGTCAGGGGCTTTTCCCAGTTTTCACTAAGCATCTTCAATTCCTGCTGAAGTCAGTGGTGGCTGAAGCAGCAGCTCTTTATTTTCCAGGTTTGTTCAAACTTCCCACTTTGTTCATTTGGGTTTTTAAGGAAAGACATCATCTTTCTACACTTCCTTTCAGAGAGAAATGAAAGGTCCATGAAGGTGCTACTGTGATAAACATTTCAGAAATGCTTACAGGAAAGGTTTTACACTGCTATTGCTTCTCTTTCCTGTTCAGCCTACCAGTCTGGCACTGAATGTCCTGAAAATTGAACTGCTCCAAGTGGTGGGAGTACTTTGGCAAATGCCCACTGTTTATTTCACCTCTTCAGGCAAGTAGTTGCGGTCCCCTGGCATGCATCTTCACGAACTGTGATTTGCCACAAGCTAGAGCCAGAGGGGTGTTAGAGAAAAAAAAATGTATGGAATAGGGAGCTGGCATGGTTCAGGAACCAACCTGCTGCAAGCAGTAGGGAGACTTTTGCCTTTAGGAGCTTGAGTGGTCTGTCGGGTGACTGCTGTGTGGGTGGGATTGGGGGATATAAATTTTTTCTGAGCATGTTGCCGCCAATGTAAAGATCAATTTATTTATTTATTTATTCATTTTACATTGACTAAAATTAGTTTTGGGTTTTTTGCGTTTAATGCTGAGTTTTTCCTCTATTCACTTACCCTTCTTCCTGAGTGTTTGCTCCCCCGAGTGGGAGAAGGGCTGCTGGGAATGTGTATATTGTAAGTTACGTGTCTTATGTGAGTTGAATTGTCTTAAGTTTATCAGGTAACAAAACAATCAGTGCTGCACTCGGACCCAAATCTTGGTCCCTTCACATTCAGCAGGAGCTTTGTCTTTGATTGTTAGTAGAGGCAGGATTTACTGCATGCCAGCAATGGCCACTTCATCACATCACATTGGTTCTTGGACAAAAAGGTTTTCTTTTTAATGGGCTGACTGGAGCTTCATAAACTATGAAGAAAGCAAACCCAACCTGTGAGTAGTGAAATCACTGAGTAAATGACTTGGGCTGTCCTTGCAGCCTTGGGTTTCCTGTCTCCGAATATCCGATCAGGAGGGCTCCGTCGCAGAAACCGCGTCTTACTGAAAGTGCCTGTGTTAGAAACCGCGGGATCTGCTCAGGGACCAGGCTTCCCTTTCACAATTGCAAATGCTTACGTTGAAAACCCAATTCCAAGACTTTTTTCCCTCAGAAAACTGAAGAAAACGCTGAAAATGAGGTGGTCACTTGGCAGAGCCACTGCAGAGGGTGGGAGCTCAGCGGGCCCTGGTACGGCTGTGGGGATGAGAGCTTTACTCCCAAATAGAACTGCATTGCTTTGCCTTAGTTTATCAAATAACCACCGCTGTCCTGTGCTGTAATTTATAACAAAGTTTAGACTTCATATTTTATGTCCTTCTGTATAAATGTGTTTTCTGTAACACAGTAGTTCATGTGTTGCTCGCACTGGGCCACTGCTGTGGCAAGAGGAGGGCTGGGCTGAGGCGCAGCATGGCAGTCCCCCTCTGCGGCGGGCCCCCCAGCCCGCCTGGCTCCAGCCGCTCAGCCCTGCGTCCTCTGGCCCTCCTCCTGAGCACGCTGCAAATTATCTTTATTCAGTGAAGCTCTTTAAAAGCCGCTGAGAGCCTTTTCGCAGGCGGATCTGCGCCTCGGCCTGTCCCCAGTGGCGCCCGGCAGCGCCTTCCTGCCAAAGCGCGGCGCTGGGCCAGCTGCGGCCGGTCACAACCGGTCGCAGCCTGCCGGGGCGTGGCCTGTGCTGAGGAGAGGCGGCCGCAGAGCCTGGGGTGGCAAGAGCTCTGCCAGGGCAAAACAGTATTAGTTGTATAGAACCTTCCCCCCCTCGTTTTAACTTTTTTTTTTCTTTTTTTAAAAAGTTCTAGTGGGGTGGGGGGGAATCTTACCATGTACGTTCTTTAATCCATGCGAACTTGGAGCGTTGCAAACGAACCTCATCTAAAAGGTACAGTTGTGTTCAGTAATTAGCATCCACAAGGATTAGGAAAGAAGAGGAAAATTCACCTCTAAAAGAAATTGTCGTGAAATCCCCGTCAAGTTGTGGCATCTGCATGGAGGGAGGGAATCCATCCCTGAAGGGGAAGGAGATGTCATGCTAACAAAACAGGCAGTCTTGGCTGAATTATGGTTGGCAGATGTTCAGGTACTTGGAAGGAGGAAAGCATTAGGGAAACATTTAATATTATTATTATTATTATACTGAATCATACTAAATACTGAATAATAATATCATACTGAAATGTTACAGAAAAAATAAGAGTACTCATTAGAATTACAGAGTACTACTACCATTTCTGAAATAGCTTTCTCTACTAATTAAAGTTAGCCCCTGGTCTCCTGTGTGTCTCTGAGGCAGAACTATTGAATGAAAATCAATGTCAATCTCATGCTTTTTGGTAACGTGGCTTAGATTGCTCTCCTGGTTACTGTCACCAGATCACAACAGGGGGATGCTTACTTGTGGCAGTGGACATAAAGTCCTCATGAAAATGGGACTGGTTATAACCTGCATAGTTCCCTCGTGTGGTTCCTGATGGGGGGGGGACAAGGGGGAAAGCGGTGTCTTCTATGAGTGCGAACAGAGGTTTTGTTGAAACAGTCTCCAGAAACAGCAGGGTGTGCGTGCGTGCATCCACGCACAGCGGCTGAGTGCTGCAACAGCGTGAGGCACAGATGGTACCTCCGCTGGGTGGGGGATAAAGAGCCTGTTTTCTGTTCTAGGTTGTCTTGCTGCATCCAGAAAATTCCTGCCCGTCAACAGTTGTTTAACAGCCGTGTTGCACTGAATTATTTAATTAGATTAGCCAGAATAGGTTAATATTAGTCTTCAAGCCAATCTACTCTCTAATATAACATCCCCAACACAGCATAATCATTATCTTCCCATCTTCCCCCTTAAAAAGCAAGGCAGATAATGAATAAAACATTGAACCAATCTTTTAAGTTAAGAGTTCTTTCTGATTAGGAGCCAAGATTATTGTGCTTAAGGAGAAGGTTTTCTTAGCAGCATGTTTGCTGACTTCTGTTCTTTGTATGAAGAATTTAAGTTTTACAGATGTTAGTCTAGCCTCCTTGCTAATCACTGCATTTACTTTAAGATAAAGGCATTATTCTTTTCCCTATTTGGCTGCTGATATATGCATTCATAAGGTACGTACAGGTCAGTCATTCATAAACATCCTCTCAGGATTTCTTGTACAGAACTCTCCAAGAAGCATGGGGCCTCCTTCTCCCACTTTCCAAGTTAGAGGTATAGCTGGAGGAGGGCAAGGTCCACTCAAGGCATGTTGCTCTAGCTCTTGTCCCAGGCGAAGGGTCTGCTAAGAGAACGCAGCCAGGTAGTATCCATTGAAATCGTCTTTAGTGTTGTAGGCAGAATCAGGGTGTACAGATAAGTTTTGGCAATTTTCTTAGCCAGTTTTGTAATATATATATGCACATTTATCAGAAAACTCTGGCCTACCATTGTGTTTGTAACAAGCTGAGCACAAATGGGGTTCATGAATGAACGCCGGGGAAGAGTCTTTAGGAAAAAAATAATTTTAAAAAAGTAAATCTTGAAGGAAAAGTCTTGCTTTGTGTTGTTTTGAGGAAGCAGCAACAGCACAGGAGCACAGGGTGCCTTCTACCATAGCAGTGCAACAGCCAGGGGTTAGTAGCTACCCATAGGTGCTTACAACCCCTAGAAGCTTAATTGTTAGCTGTAACATTAAGTGCGCAAGTTGCACAAATAAACATTGATATAGTGTATGGAGAATTATGTCTGAGTGAATAAATTGTTGCTATGTACTTGCTTGTAAACCACTGCCCCCTGGGTCTAGGCTGCTGGCTTAGATCTGCACGACACTAGTACATACGTCCAGTCCGCAGCTCGCGCTGCCGGAGGGCACCAGACCGCTCACTTCTACAGAAGCAGGAAGGGGTGTGTAGCAGAGCATGTGTACCTCTGTTTTTCCTAAAATCCTGGCCTTTCCTTGCAGGACGTCTCCAGAGATCTTCTGCCAGCAGCATACCTTCTGTGTATAGCTACCTATCCATGAGAGGCTTTGAAACTTTGTTGTTCGCCAGCACCTTTCCCGGCCGTTTCTGTGACATGCTGCTTGCACCTATATTATGCTGTGTCTCATCATTTCCCTATAATTGCAATGAAACACTCTGATGTAGGAACTCTACTTGGAGAAGCCCCGCAGAGAGCGTTTGGTTGACAGGCAAGGTATGTGCTCTCAGATGAATTCCTCCTCTTTTAAATGTTTTTCCTGGTAAGGTAACTAGAAGTTTTATTCATGTATTTAGCTTTATGTACCTATGTTAGGCTGTACAGTGTTGGTGATATGATTAAAGCCATTCCTTTTCAGCTCTTTCTTCATTGTCTCAGTTACAAGTTTAAGGTCATAGCCTTAAAATCCAGTCTGATCTCCACAACACAGGCCCTCTACTTTCCTCTCCTAAGAAATGTATCAACTTCTAAGCTGGGAAAAAAGGCATTTAGTAAGTAATGGTTATCTGACTTAAGGTCTTCAGGTGACATTAAATCTGCCACGTTATTTGTTTTATTGGCAAAATTCAAAAACTTATGCTTTATTTTTAGTTTGAATGAATCTGGGTTCACTTTTCAGCTGTTAACTTCAATGAGACAATGTCTTTGTGTAAATTAGGCACAAGATTTGGGGATACGGTTTCTCAGGTTCTTCTCTTGAAGCTTCCAAAATTAAAACAAGAATGGGAAACTAATTCTTCTCCTTGATTCATATTTATCATCATTGTATCTGAGCTGTGAATTTACCAACAGTAAGCCATTTTCCATATTTTCCCTCATACCACTTGTCCTTTCTATCTTCAGAGCTATTTTTATCACAGGTACTGTGTTTACCACTGCAGGTGGCCTGCTCCAGAGCATTTTGTATTAATAAACTATTTCCTGCAATTTATAATGTCTTCACAATTCAGCACGGCATCTTGTTTCTCTGTTTAGTGTGCTAACTGTCTCCATTTCAATGCTTTGGGGTCTGTTTTGCCATAATTACTAAACAGATTGCAAGATGCAGTTGCTATTTTCCATTTAGCAGGCATTGTGTACATGTTTATAATTCACCCAATCATTCATTTTTTCTGAGTTCTCTCTTCTTAGTTGCCATGTTATGTTTTAAAGTGCTGTTTCCATTCTGCTTAGTCCAAAGGATTATCTTATGCCTCTTACTTTTACACTTAGCATAAATAAGTTTATTTTCAAGCTGTTGTGCGTATGGATATGTCAGTGTCACTGTTGTGACCTTTTTTATTCATTTATTTTTAATTCCATATTTCATAAGGGAGTGGTTTCTTACTGAGCAAATACGAGGCAATGTGAAGCTGTAGTCCCAAACATTCACCTTTTGTGTTAGAACTCTGTTACTTCCAGGAGTTATTCTCATTGCTGACAACCATCTTCCACTGCAGAGAGTGGAAAAAAAACTTAAGCATCTTAATCTTACTTAGCTTTATTTCTAAATATAGACTGCACCAACCCAGATGTTCCAGTGGGTACAGTAGTTGCATGGTACCTGTACGTATCTCTGCATTCAGAACACTTTAATGGCAAACTTCGATATCGAATGAGAGAGATGCTGATGTACTTTTGCTGGTTGTCTTTTTCTGGCAAGCCTCCTAGTAAGTGGCTGCTTCGCACACACCAAATATTTTGATATTATCCCAAAGAAAGGCCCGGGATTTAAAGAGGCATTTCTTCTGCACCATCCTTCACAAATGAAAAGAAAGAGACCTCAACAGAGTCAGTGTAAATTTCTTTTCATTTGTACTATGGAGCTCACCTAACCCTTGTAGTTCAGCTGGTGTTCAGCTTCTGCCACAGCGTCATCAGACTGAGTCTGTTTTGAAACCTGACCTGGAACACCCAAATGTGGAATGGGATTATCAACAGCACTAGACTTTTAATGTCACTGATACTGTACAGTGCTTTGGATTTTCTAGGGAAAGCAGCAGAAGGAATAAAATATCAAATGGGTTGAAAGCAGCAGAAACAGAATATAGACAAGAAATCTGTAACAAAAAATCAGCATAGCTGCTTGAATTCTGAGTTATTTCCATTTCCATCAAAGCTGAATTTTGACCTATGAAGGGGAGGAGGGGGTAGCTAAGAAACATGAAAACACATTAAGAGGAAACGTAATGAACAATCAAATGAAGGAATTGACTCTATTCTCTATGAACATAAGAATATATCAGAGGCAATAAGTTTGATGGATTTAAAGGAGAAAAGGCCTTAAAGCAAGGATTGATGGGTACAGCAGGAAGAATAATAGTTCTCTGAATGCTGCTTTTGGCAGAGAATCCACGCGAGAAAAGACAGCATGCAGCCTAGACCTAGAGTTCAATGATGAGGTCTGAACTGCAGCAATTTCAAAAGGAACATCCCAACGTGGAAGACCTTTGAGCCAAGGAGCGGTTCATTTGCTTTCGAAAGCTCCTGATCAATGTCTGGATGGCAATGTAGGGTCAACTGACAACGCCTAGAAAACACATGGCAAAGACTCCTGCTAGGATCTATCTTTCCCCTTTACCCAGGAAAGATCAGGATCACTCCATCTGCATTTCTGAAGATCAGAGAATAAAGATGATGCTGACTTGCGTCTTTTCCTCCCTCAGAAGAGAGGTGCCTCTCCTAGGGAATGATGGCTGTTCATTTGTAAGAGATATGTACAGAGTCAGAATCTTCTAGGAACAGGAAATACTAGCCTGAGTTGCAAAGACTCTTCTCTATATTAGGGAGCCCAGGTGTGGGCATCTTCTGGATCTTGTCATCGTGGATGTTCTTATAGATAAGGATAAGGATACGTAAGAAAGAGCTTCCAGAGAGGTGTTGGGGTTTTTTTTTTTTGCAACTTTAATGACTCTTAACAGCAGATAATTAGTGAGGGTGTTCTCCAGAGTGATCCACTAAGGGGGAGGGAAGGAGGCAAAAGGGAGATAGAACAGAATAGAATTTTTGAGCAGGGGGAAATACCATTTAATAAAAGGATGCTCGAGTGATGATCTCAACACTGAAGTTAAATGGGCATTAGCCAGACAATACGGGGCCTGGTCTGGGATAGTGATCAGAGGAAATAACAGGATGCAACAGCTTCCTCACATGAAAGCAAATCAGCTGGGCTCTCAGGACCTGCACTTTCAGGACTTCTAGGATCACTAGGCATATCTGCAATAACAAAACAATGAAACACTACCGCACGTACAGTAGTACAGAAATTATTTAGATCCTTTTGTGTGTGGAATGTTCTGCTTTCATCATGGAAAAAAATGGAGGTGGGGAGGAGAGAAGGCCAGAGGGACTGTCTAAGCTATCAGGAAACAAAAATCTTCACCGTGTTCTCTGACCCAGGAAATATTCCATTCCCAATTGTGCAAGCTAATTCCCACCTAGGGACATCCTTTGACATTTCATATGTGAAAGCACCACATAACCTTACTGAAGAGGCAGTGAGTTTTGCTCACTGCAAGCAGAGGACTTGAGCCTTTGGCTGTAACAACCGTATCCCTAGTAATAAATTTTAGGCCAACACATGTTAATAGCCCACAGTGACCACCTTAAAAAACAAACAAACAAACAAAAAAACCCCAAACAAACAAACAACAACAAACAGGATTGTCTAGATAAAATCTGATGACTGAAATACAATTTACTGATAAACAACCTCTGAAGTTCTGGAACTAGTTTTAAATAATTTTTCTGTATCAAATGTATTCATCTTTGAAAGAGACAAGAAGTGGGAGATGCTTTTGTCTTTTGTGGCATATGCTTTACTTAGAAAATAGAATTCTGAGAACCTGTTAAGTAGTAAGAAACTGCCCTTAGCAACAAAATAATGAAAATTGTCATATTTTACCCAAAAGGAAGGGAAAAAACTCATTTTCTAAAGTAATAACCTGTAATTTGACAGCATGAGTCACTTGTGTTATCATTAGTGAGTCATAAATAGAAGAGGCACTAAAAGAGTTATTTTTCAACATGTATTAAGGTAACAAAGAAACTACCTCTCACAAAATGTTGCTAATAAGATAACAATCCATCGGACAGTCTGAGGCAAAGCTTATTTGAAATATTTAACAGATTTACTCATTAAAAGTGCTAGTTTTATGAACAACTTTTACTATTTTAAAAATCGGTGGTAAAGGCTGTTTTCAATTATTTTTTCTGTAAAAGCCAATTAGCCTGCCTTTAATGGAAGTTGGATCAAACCCATAATTAGAAAAATAGTAAGAAGCCTTGAGTTCCAGTATTATGATCCAGCTTCTACCAACAGAGATCCACACTTGAACTCTTCTGCCATAGAGAGTTTGATTCAAGTCACCGTGAGCTCAAACGTAGCTGTTAAAGATAATTCGGTCTCATTACTTTGTGATTGTTCCTATGCATATTTGATCTTTACCCTGGTGTGGGGATAAATTGAATCTGGGGGGAACTTCGCAATAATAGTGATGATATTTCTAGCCCAGTTCTCTAAAGAAAGGAGGCGTTTTCAGCCACACTGTGCCTGTGTCTGTTGGCTTCCACTTACTGTTTTAATTTTGAGCCTGATCCCAACCAATTTAGATAATAGAACGGGTATCTAAAGGATAATTAAGTTGACATGAGTTTTGCAAAACTTAATTCCTGGGTAAAGAAAACTTTATAATTCTATTTTTAGTGTTGTGTAGGCTCATCCTTTGTTAGCTTCTAGATAACTCACAAAGACACAGGCCTTTACGAATGCCTGATTGCTATGAAAATCTTTAGTGAGATTTTGCAGTCCTCCATAAGGATCAAATCTGTAGGAAAGCAGGTACCAACAGAGTTTCTCTTAATCCCAAATAGAGAAGATAGGGTTTGATTATAATGTAGTTTGTGAACAGAAAGACAGTGGAATAAAGTAGCAATATCCAGAGCAACAGCTACCATGCAACATATAAATAGAATCAGTTGTGGAAAACTGGAGATTTAATGAGACAGAGCTTCATGAATGGTATAAGTTAAATGAGTAAAGAATAAAGTCAGTAATTCACATCTTGAAAGTGTTCTGCATCACTGAATAGATTTCATTGTTACTTGGAGTGTTTACTTATTATTAACAATAAAAACTGCAACAATGGCAGGCACAAAACCAATATCAAGTGGAAAAGAATGAACTTGAACAAAAGAAGTAGGAGAACAAAAAGGAATGAAGTAAATTGAAAGCAAGTTTGAGCTAGAGGAAAAAAGAGCAATTCTTTGTGGAAGCAAACATGATGTTATGCAGAAAAAAAATAATTTTAATTGGTGTTGCTACTTAGCAATGAATAACGGAAGATAGCACTTATCCTGCATTTTGAACTTGTAAGCTTTGAGCTCCACAGATTTTTCTATATTCTCTCAGACATACACATGTATTGAATGAAATTTCCTCGGTTTTCTATGACTAAAACAGTAAACCAGTACACTCCCCTCGTGCTGCACTTGGAGAACAGTCATTTGCGAACTTCTCTTTCCTAAGGATCTGGCATGGTAGAAGCAGCATGGCTGTAATCGATGAACTTGTTAAGGAACCAAGAGATCAGAGTACTGTACCAACCTTTATTACAGATTTCCAGGCTGAAGCATGTGCCACCGCTCAATTGCTTGCTATTCTTTATTGAGTCCACCGCTTGCCTGATCTGTTTCCCATTTGTGTGTTTGCACACTACCTAGCAATGTGGAAGGAAGGAGGAGGAATGGGCTGGTCTCTGACAAGGTCTGTGTTTGCTCTCATGATACCAGTAGCCTTATCATTTCCTTGGTTGCTTCTAATATTCTCAGTGTCCTTCAAAATTCACACACAGGCTGATCTAACTTCCATTTGATTGTAAACATTGGTTTTGTATTGTCTTCTGAAGAATGTTTTGAAATAATTAAGTTGGATTATATTTTGGTTCTTTATTCAGTGGCTCTTTGTATTTCATGCATGTAGAAAAATTATTTGTCAAAGACACCAAGGAAATGGCACAGTTCTATTGGTTTTCTTTTGTTGTTATACACTGTGCAGCAACAGCAGGTTGACCTTAATGTGTAAAATACTTATCTACCAGCTACATGACTAAAGACGCTTTCTAAAGATCTTTAGATCTAGCTATTTTGGCTGTACCAGGAGAACTATCAGGCAAGGTGTGATTTTTCTATTCTTTGCATTCTGGAAGACAGCAGAAAACTTGGAAACTGCTATCAGCCCCCATAAACAAAGGAGCTAGGGTGTGAATCTGACCACAGGGAGGTAAAAGTCAACAGTTTAAGCTGTGACTGACAGATAAGTTCCCTAACAAATACTGGCTATTGTAATTGTGGATGGGTATGTATACAAACCTCCTTACCTTTCAGCTGCAAAAAAGACTGCGGTCTACATATAGTACTAGAATTCAAAATGTCATGTGAGGGACTGAATGTATGTTATTCTCTCCACATAATTTTCTCTTCACAACTCTGTCTTTCATTGTGACTCACTGGTCATCTTTGGATTTGAAACTCATGGCCAGTTTCTGGTGGTAATTTGGGGTTTCATACATTTGCTAAATTAATATTTTATTTTATGCTCATTTAAGATTGGCCAATAGAAATAAATAGCCTTCAATTCTAGCACAGTAAGTATCTCTTAGGGAGAAAAAAGAAATCTGTTGTCCTGAGCATCTGACCCCAGCTGGTTCATTCTCACTGCCAACTGTTTCTTGCATGAGAGGAAAATGAATTAAATTACCAAACAAAGAAATATTTTCAGCAAGTACCCAAACATTTAAGGCTAAATATCCTCTTTGGAATGCCAGGATTTGATTCCAAATAAGCAGCTGAATTGAAGGATTATTTTGATAGCATTGTAGAAATGTTGGTCTACCAGAGATGCTTAAAGGTCAACTAGAGTACTTTGCGGGGGGGGGTTGTTGGTTTTAGTTTGCATTAGAGTTTTTTTGGTGGCTGACTACTTAGTTCTGGGCATGCTGCCTTCATAGAGCATGCACTATAACATGCTGGGACTCTCATAATCTCTGTGTTACACAGGTTATTACCATTGCTATAGTTTCCATATTCCTCCCCTACTACAAAAATGTGAATATTTTTCTTTGCCTCTCTGATATGAGATGCCACCTCCTTCAGCAGGACAAGATCAATGAATTGAGATATTGAAGAAGTAGATAGTAGTTACTACCACTCTAAAATAATTTAATTAAATTATTAATAATTTACCCAGAGCTATCTAGGGCGGGGGAGGAGGGCGGAATGTAGTTTAGGCATAAAACATGATACAGCAATTTATTTTTCTTCCAGCTTTACTGAGTATGCTTTTAAAAGCAGCCAGGTATAGATCACGCTTTTGTTTGATTTTTGAATTTAGGATTGCTGTAACATAGTACAAAATACCAGCATTAAGAAGAAGGCAAAGGCAGCATCATACACGGTGCTGGGGTTTAAGGTTGCAGAACACTGTAACGCACACTCCAGATTAAACCAAATAGTCTTTGTGACCTCCACTGTGCAAAACAATGCCTTGGATATCAAAACTTTTTCCTCACATTCTTCAGTTGAAAATGTGACAGTTACAGATACTATTCAAAGGGGAAGATAGCCATGCAAAACCTAGGATTTTTTCTGCTAGGCTCATATATTCCCTTTATGTCACAAACCACAAAGATCTATATGTGAATGCAGATTTTTAATTTTTTTTTTCTTTTCTCCAAGAATGTACTGTAGTTCTGTGGACATAAAGCTCACTTTTTTTTTCGTCTTAGTAATGGTTCCACTGCTGAGTGCAGGAACCCCATCACCTAAGCCACTGGTTTGCTTGTGCCTCCTCAAATGTTGCAGCATTTGGCTTTGCCAACCACGTGCAGAATTGGTGGGGTTTTCTAAATGTTGACATTTAAGTGTTGAGTGTTAAGATTTATTTCCATTGTCAAAAAGAAATTTTGCAAAATCTGAACTTGCATTTATTGATTTATTTGTTTATTAGCTGGTCTATTTCTGGACAACTTAACGTAGAAAGAATCCTTTCAGTACCAAATTAGTATTAGGAGTCAATCTAGTATCCATTTGTGGGAGCACTGGCAAAGGGATTACACTTAGCCTGCGGGATAATGCTGTTCCCATTTGCACCTGCAAACCTCAGTAAGTGCAAAACTATATAAAAATCAAGTTCTTCCTCTGCCTTTTCATTTTGGTTAGGAGAATGGTGATAAACAAATGTGGTACATGAATCTCAAATTTCAGAGTCCATAAAAGAACTTATGTTCTCCTAGTGCTGATTCTGTTGAGAGTACTATGTTGCCTTTTGGGCAGACAAATGACAGTTTACTGATATTTTTACCTCTAGCTTTTGTTAAACTAATAGGAGGCAAGTATTTTAAGTAAATTTTGGTATAACATCAGCCCTTCCCTATTACCAACATGCCTCATTCAACCTGACTAAGCAATTTGTACAGAATGGATTGAATGTCATCAACTTACTGACAGCGTACAAATAACCTTCGATTGCTTCCTATTCCAAAGTGCCATTCATTACTCACGTACAGCATATTTTGCAACAGAAATTATTTCATTTGGCTGTAGCTAGATTAGTGTGTAGTATGGTGTTGGTGTTGCCCTGATCAAATTCCATGATTTCTCACCAAAAGAAGTTGTTGTTCTGCATGGTGGGTTCTGAATACTTTTCGCAGGAGTAACACTTAGCAATCCAAGTTAGATCATGAAAATAGGAAAACTGGCCTGTGCAACTTGCTTGATCTTCTTGGGTCTTTTTTGTCATGTGTAGATGGAATTATAAATTAAATATTTGTCAAAAGAAAAAAAAAAAAACATCTTCCCCCAACTGTTCCCCAGCTGGGTTCCTTACAGAATATGTATATATTGTTTAAGGACAAAGACTAGAGAATGATATAACACCAGAAAAGTGTAATTCAACCTTTCTGTTTTGCTTAAGCCTAATTTGCCAAATGTACCAAAATGTGTGTAAATGAGGCTTCTGTCCTTCTTATGTTTTCTGTTCCATATATCTAGTAAGTTCCATGTCTGTTAAAAAACAAAACAAAACAAAAACAAAATACCAACAAAACATAGCCCCCCCCAAAAAAAACCCAAAACAAACAAACAAACCAACCATAATGGAAGTAAAGCTAAAAGATTAGTGAGGTTTCCACTTAAAAGGTTTGAATTTGCTTTCTTAGATATAGCACTACTAATAATCTTAAATCCTCATATGCCATCAACTCTATAGCAAATGTGTTAAGCTTACGTAAGAAAAGCTTACGTGAGAAAAATTGACCTGGAATCTGAAAGTCAAACTGTGCTCTTTTCAGCTGGTGGGTTCTTCTTCCCAACTTTAATGAGTAACCATATTTTTAATGTGTTTATTTCATAGTTCATCTATTTTTAAAGGAACTGTGGTTACTTGATGCTTAAACATGATTTTTTTTTATATTGTGTAATTCAAATGTAGTTAACAATTCTGTTGATATGCACAAAGTGGAATTTAAAACCACTCACTTTATTGCATCTATGTAGGCTCCAGAAGTTAATGGTGGTGGTAATAATAATAATAGGTATTAAATTACAATATCCTCTATATTAAAATGAACAGAAA
Source organism: Calonectris borealis (assembly GCF_964195595.1). NCBI lineage: Eukaryota > Metazoa > Chordata > Aves > Procellariiformes > Procellariidae > Calonectris > Calonectris borealis. The sequence continues at coordinate 23,209,830 of NC_134321.1, read as the reverse complement.
TGCCAGTTCACTATGAAAATGATTGACTTATTATTTTTTTAATAGTCAGTAAATGTATCTTATCTGCTTGGAATTGTGTGTTTTCATTTTTTTTAATTCAGATTTTTTTGTAATTTTAGGCAAATGATCTCCATCTTAACATTTTTGCTTCCAATATTGTCTGTCTGGAATTCTTTTCAGCACTTTATTTTTTTTAAGTCGAACATATGCTTGCAAGAAATACTCCTATGAAAAGCACACAGCACTTTCAGTCCTCCTTAACACAATATATTTTGTACCTAGGAAGAAGTTCTAATAAACAGACAGGTATTTAATTTCTTATGCCTGCTGAGGTAATTAAGCACAACTAAATCCTGTTAAGAATAAAAGCCGTTTTGAGATGGGGAGGGGAAATGGAAGGCTTAGAGATTTACCACCCAAGGCAGGTATGTTGTTTAATGTTTATATGGTTGAGGTGCATGATGAAAACATAGGAAGGTACTTCATAGTTGGATCATTGTGATTAAAACAGTGAAGGAAACAACAGTGGAAAATATATGTGAAAACACATGGAGTACTCCTTCGGAGTAGCAATCTACTCGGAAGTAACTTGGCATATCTTCTGCCCGTTCTTGCTGAAGGTCCTGTTTGCCATGGTATTCTGTGTCAGTTAATCTGTTTTGAATCATAACATTAGACAAATAAGATTTTTTTCTGGCCCTCACTTGGAATTAAGTGTGTTTCTCTACAATTTGCCTTTCCTCTTGCCATTCCACAGTTAGCCTCTCTGAAAGAACTGTTCTCTCTCATGCCAACAGTGATGAGCAGTGAGCTTTGCTGCTGGGTTTTTATTTTTTAATATCAAATAATTTATATTATATGTCATTAGGAATAGAAGTTTAATCCTTTCCTGTAAATCAGTCCTTCAATTTTAGTGTGAAATTTGTGCATTGTAAAACAAAAAGCTTCTTTTTTTCTCTTTTTTTTTTTCTTTTTAAAGTCATATAATGCTGAATGTTTCTTAGAACAATTGTTAGAAATACACATATTTAAAATCCATGCTGAGGCTCATGGCTCATATGTGATTGTAGCTCATAATTAGGTACCTAATAGATGAGATGAGGTTATAGCACATAATTTGAAGTACAACATTTTCCTTAATTTCTTAAATTGGATTTACAACATTGCTAAAATAACAATCCTAGACAATAAGATTAATTTCACATTCTGTATCATCTAATCTTATTTCATGCATCAGGCAAGAGAAGACCCTACCATAACATTGCCATAAACTTATTTTACTTTGTCACAAAATTATCCAAGCTTGTCATAATTTTGAGGTGATTATTACTATGCAGTGAAGTCTGTAATAATGTTTCTGTCCTGGGTTCAGGAGAAAGACCATGTGCCAAGAAGGAATATATTCTCCCCTAATAAGGTCAGATGACATTAAACAAGCTATTTCCTGTTATTAAAATAAGTTTACATGTTAATTCTGAAATCAATTTAAAAGTCTGTATTCTCATTTACATTGTTAAATACATCTCATCTATTACGTTGCTCTTATCTAAAATATTATTTCAAACTACTTACTACTTACACCTGCCAGCTACATAGAATAAAATCCTGTGTGTTATCTTCCGTTCCTCTCCAAGTAATGTTAATAGTGCAATGTCTGTAGAAATCGCTCTTTATGTCCCTGGCATGAAGCTGGTTAGTCCCCCGTCAGTCTGAGGTCTCTACCCTCACTGAGCTGGTACTGCTGTCATCACCATTCCAGACCGTGTCCACTCCAGGTGATGGTCACCATGAATCATGGTGCAAGTATTGTGTAGCTGGTCCTTATTTTTTTTCATGATCATTTTCTAGGTAGTGATGGCATAAATCAGTCCCTCTGGTTCATAATATTCTTCCTTTTTAGCCTAACTCTTTTCAGTTGCTATTTAGGAACAGGTCTGTCTTAGCTTATTTGTGTCCTTGAATCAGTGAATTACCCAGCATAAACAGTTGGGTATGTGCTGGTAACAGCTGTCCTTAGAGCAGTGCTTAGAGCGATCCTTTTTCCTGAGCTGGGAGAAAGTACAAATATTCCTGCAATGCAATGACTTATCAAGTAATGGGGTTGACGTAAGAGAAACTATTGCTCCTCATGACACATTAAAGGTAGGGTGAAAATACATCGGGTGTTTTCCAATTAGTATTTCGCAAGAGGCATTAGAAGTAGAAGAATCCCAGTAGGAAGCACCGGATGGATAAGTTTGCCTCCTAAATGGAGGGCGTGGGGGGTGGAGGGGCAGGGAGAGGCAGCGTGTTTGGGTATTTGGAAAATACACTAAGCCATAGTTTTGAATGTAGCTTTGGAATAACAGATATTTGGAATCTGTGAACTTTAGATGTATAACTTAGATAAAAGTTGTGCTATTTCAGGAAACCTTTTAAGTCAACTATTTTCCTTCAAAACTAAACTGTGCAGGTTTTTTGTATCTGTTATACCTATGTCTGGCCTCCTACCGGAACTCAAACCCTTTGTATGTGCAGATACGCATCCTTTTGTGCATTGCTCTTAATATGTCTGTCAGCAGCACTCTTCCCTCTGACTTAGCCTGTGAGCTGATCTAATGATATATGAGCACTTGATTCCCAACACTGTAAGTTCAGGGCTTCCTGGCAAATAACATATAATTTGCATAATAATACTCTTACAGACCAAGAATGATGGCTTCACATTCTTCAGACTTACTCAAATCTCTCTGCAACCTTGCTCAACAACTACATATTGTCATTTAGACAGCAATAAATTAGCTTAACATTTTGCCAAACGAAACTTTCTAAATGATTCGGCTGTTGTCTTTCTGCTGATTCGCCCAGTATTTGTAAGTGCAGTTACTTTGATATAGTTAGACTGTGTACTATGATGTACACATATTTTCATGAAATCTGTCAAATGTCATTTTAAAGTCATTAAATGTGCCCTGCAACAAAGCAGGCAGAATTATAGAGCAGTATCCCTTTGCAGAACACTATTGTAAATGTGTCAGAATTCATTCTGGCTTTTGCATGTAGGCTTATCTTTGAATAGCATCCTGCTGTTATGATTAGCGATTGCTATTGTGAATAAAATTTCTTTGGTTTCAGCAATAAAATAAACCAGTTTATATATAGAACCCACTGTTGAATAGGACCTTAAATAATAATTTCCCACTCTTCTTGCCAAATAATCTTCAAGGTGAAGCCTTTCTTCTAATGAAACAATTCCAGCAGTAAAAGCTAGGTCTTCAGGCAGTCATGGTTTTAGAAATGAAAGTCAGTAGCAGAAAGCAAGCTATTAATGTCACTCATCTAAATAAAATGTCGTTGAAATTCTGTGAGCTTGAAATTGTGTAATTGTGTCTTAGTATGATGAGCTGTGTGGGGACCCCAGTGGCGATCACCATCAACCACTGTTTCAGGCTACTTGGAAACTCCATAGTAGGTAGCTTGACTTCATGTGTTACAAATGTACCACCTGCTGTGTTTTCACATACGTTTCAATCTTGGCATTTTTAAAGACAGTAGTCTCGACTTTGACGTTTTGGTATCGGTAGACCACTCACAAAATCAGTTTCTCCGTAGGATTTGGTAAACCATTATATAAAACATGAATACCTAGTTGTACAGTTCACATTTCTACAAATTAAATTCAGCAAGAGAAAGCAAAGCTTTTTGCCTCATAGGCTTGCCATATGAAGACTTTTAGTCTTCTGAAGAATTGGAATAGTTCCAGTTAAAGACTAACAAGCCAAAATTTAGAAATAGTGGGAATTAATCTTTGATGAGAGGGGCAAGACACATTCTCTTAAAGAGAGTTCTTATAAATAAATTCACAGCTTCTCAGTAGTAGCCTCATAAGCATAGTAGAGAAGGTGTTGGGCAATGCATTAAAATGAAATATACAGAAGTAGGAGACAGCCTTTACTTTATATGTAGGTTTGCATAACATAGTGAGACTAGCAAAGGAAATAATGTTAACAGTCTTCATCTCCCATTTTTATGAGAGCCTGGATGTGTGGAATAAAACTCTGGGAGGAGACAGCAAGGAGGGAGAGAAGGTTTCCTCTAAGTAGTTTAACTTAAAAATTGAAAGTTGTCTTAAATTTTGGGCCACCTTCCTTTCTGGTTAATATGGTATATCTTTGTGTGGGTCAAGAACACTTGTTTTGCTGCTGGAATTTGGCCATAAAGTTTCTTTGACACCAAGTCTCATGTATTGCACTGTTCAGTTGTGCTTCAGGAGTTCTCTTAAGTTATCATTATAAATTTCTCTCATTCCATCTTCATGAATAGATAGGACTGTACTAAGCCTGCTATTAATTTTTTAGGTTGTTTCATTCCAGGTAAATAAAATATTTAAAGTGTTTTTTTTTTTTTTCCAGCACTGCAGCTCTGCAAAACACAGCACAGTATATATAGCTGAATTCAAGCAGTAAGAACTGCTAACTTAAAATATTTTCAGTGTCAATAAGTTTTAGGAATTTTGTTGTTCTCTGAGAACAGGTAATTTCTAAGTCACTGTTCTTTGAATATTTCAGCTTCTGTATATATTGTAAAAGTGTACCTGTATATATTGTAAAGGTGTACTTGTACCTCTTATGAGTGACTAAATAATCACCTATTTCTATGAATTCGTTTGTCATCTTGATTAGCCTGTTGCTCAGGCTTCTAATTCAGCATACCTTTCTGTTGCCTTAATGTCTGTACGTTCAGATAAGCTCTTAGCATGTATTGCTTGGTCACTACTTGCTCTTCGAAACTTTTTAGCAGCAATTTTCCAGTGTTTTGGGGTGGTAGTTTCTTTTGCATTTTGGAGTTCAAATGTTGCAGTCCAGAACTAACAAAGCACATCTAGAAATCTGTACTTTCTTTATAAGTGACGGAATTATGGGAAGTGCCATATCTAGAGTAGCTGATAAACTTGTGGCTCCAACAGAAGGAGTATGCCCCTCCCATAGAGACTGGATCCTGTAATTTTGTGACTCTACAACTGCTCCTATACAAAAGCTTGTGAATAACAGTTTTTGTCTTTTTTATCAGCATGTCTTGATTAGTATGACTATGCAAATCTGTGGATAGTTTTGGTGACTAAGTTTCATTATATGGATTTACATGTGCAAAAAGACAAGTTCATTCCTGGCATAGTGGTGCCTTGATTGCCTGCAGCTGCTGAATTTGTATGTGCCTTGGATCGTGTCACTTGTAAAAAATGCAGAAGCATTTATTCAAAGTTCATAAATAGCTTCTAATTTTCCATTTAATGGAAAATGATTAGAACATGAAACCATAAGAACTCATTTAACAAGTATCTAAAGCGAGCTAAGACCCATGTCTTGGGCATTAAAGCATGTTTCATTTGCCTCTGTTACAACATGGCTCTTGACATCCCTTCATTTGGCTTACCAAGCTTGTAAGACAGTGTATGATGCAGTATTCCCTTTGATTCAGTTTGCAGAAATGTGTCCCCAAGAAGAACAACTAGATGTAACTCATGATCCATCCTGGAACTGGTTCTTTCTCCCTCTCTTATCACTATGTTACCCTTTACAGACCATCATTTTGCTACAGTTTTATACTATTATTTGCCCTCCCCATAAAGTAAATTTCAACATTTTTATATCCTGTAAATTGCATTGTATAAAACATTTAAACCTATAAAACTTTTCAACTGAGGACTATTTGTTTGGATTTTTGTGTGGGGAAGAAAATAGAAGAGAAAGAAGGGAAAGAGTGGTTGTTTCTGGAGCCCACAGCCCTATTTTAGTGCTTGATATAGAACTGCAAAGTATTTTGAACTCTGTTGTTGAGAATCCATGTGTGATGTAAAGCAGAACTGTTGACCTCATCTCATCATTGGGAAAGTTGAAGTACACAGAGAAATTACTTGCCCAAGGACCCTCTCAGACCAGTGGCAGAGCTGAAAACAAAACCTGTGTTTGAGCTGAGTTCATTGCTCAGTCTATGACACTCTCACACTGAAAAGAAAGAGTGTAAATGGAAAATGCTAACATAGAGTTAGTAGTCATATAGTGATGTAGTCTGTGATACACAGCTCTTTTCAACTCCCAGGGACGCATTGCTAGCTTTCCATAGAAAATAATTTGCCTTCAATGTTAAAAGACTAAAGCTATTGAGGAAAATTTTTGCAAATCAATCGTCAATAAACCAGCATCTGTTTTAAACTTTAAGATAATAAGACTACTTCTACTTTTTAGCACATCTGAACATTTGAGCACGTTTCCAAGAATCAGTCAAAATTCCCCTTTCCTAATGATTAGTTGTGCATGAGAAGAGCAATGTAGGGCTCAGAAAGAGAAGAAACATGCTGGGTTTTGACAATCTGCGCTGACAAGCATATGAGCATATCACTGCTAAGAATCTTGTAGATCAAGAATTATTTACTGCAGCTCAGCCAGGCAATGCCATTAAGCCCAGTGCTGTTTTTTTTGAAGCTGACTTTTTGGAGTTGAAAGTGGAAGTTGATGTTTTGTACAAAAACAGTGTTCTTATCTGCATCACATTTAGAAGTATTTTACTGTTAATACACTATAGTTCATTACCCACGTAAATGGGAATCTGATTCGACTACATTGCATCAGCAGCATTATGTATTTCAAATGAAAATATGTTTCTTAATCTGATGTAGGACAGTCTTGCCCAATGATATTTAAGTACTGAGCTATTTGTTATCTGGAATAAGCTCCTGGTACATGTGTTTACTTTCTGCTTTCTCCTTCCCTATTTATTTAGATTTTTTCAGTGGAAAAAAAGAAACCAAAAATGTTGTGCCTGATTCATCAAAGTACTTAAATACATAGATAAAGTTATGCCTAGTTAATTAGTTTCACTTAAAGTTTTCTACTCAAATGCATAAACTTTTTAGCATGCTGCTGTTATATACTAGATCAGGGCTTTGCGAAGAGAAAGAGATCCATATGGAAATTATTTAATTGCAAAAAATTTCAGTCTGTAGTTCAAAAGCCTCCTGCTATGTTCAAAGCCCAAACAACAAAGCTTTTTTTTTTTCCAAATAATTAATTGGTATGTACATATTCCTGAAGGATTTTGAGATGTTTCATCCAGTAGAAAATTGCTATCTGGTGGACAACAGGGAAAAAGCATGACAAAATTTTACTATTATTATTTTTAAAAATGTAAGCAATTATAATTAGACAAGAATAAAGCAATATAGTTAAGTAATGAGAGGAACAGAGCTACTCAAAGCTTAGTGTGTAGCTTGTACTAATGTCATTATTGAAAACAGTATTTCTCCTGTTAGGTTTAGGCAGTAAAACAATTTATTTAAATAGTAGTCTTTTAATCATTTTATTCTTACTGTATTCTTACTGTAAGTAGTCAACGAAGTGGCATTGCTTGGTTATGAGGTGGTGGGCAAGTTCCTAAAGTTGGCAGTGATCTGCAGACCAGCAGTTTCCTGGACTTGCACAGTGTACGCAAGAGTTCGCTGCTAGTGCTGTCTCTCTAAATGGTCCTGGAAGACACCACCTAGAAGGTAAAGATTTTAGTGCAGACTCTTTGCAAGAGTATTCCCTCCCACTTTAATATTATTGTTTGTACCATAATGCATTCAGGGTGTGTGCGTGTGTGTGTCTGTGTATATACATGCATCAGGAGAGTGAGGAAGCCTTCCAGATGGAGATTACTTCAGGCCACTGTATGGCCCAGAAAATCAAAACAAGCACTACAGTTACATAACGGTTCTTTGACCTAACATTATTTCATTGTTGCAGTGATCTAGAAAGGATGAGGTATGTGGTTTTTCATGTTTTGTCTGTGGATTTTTTTTTTCCCATTTGGATGAAAGGACAACACTAGAGCAGTAAAAAACCATAGAAAAATCTAGGAATGGTAACAACATAAAGATTTCAGCAGCGTTGTCTGCAGAATAAAGTGTCTGCCTAGGGGAGAAAAAGAATTAGAATGAATCCAAAGTGTCTGGGGGGTTAGGTTTAATGCTATTAATAAATCTAATGAGGATGTAATTGGAGTGTTTTTCCTAATTTGGTTTATTAAAAAAAGGAGATATAGGTAAACTATTTACAGGTATTTAAAATCTAGTAGTCAGGATGACTGTATGTACAGCCTGTTTCACAAGTTAAGTGCACAGGCTGATGCTGGAAGTGCACAGCTTTCCCATCAGAATGAAGATAACAGTGGGACAGAGTAGGAGGAAGGGTTACAGAAGTTTGGCTCTGAATTGTTTACTATCGGATAACAATCCCATGATTAGCTATCCTTCAGTAAAATCCTTGTGGGGGTTTATCTGAGTGGAAATGCAAAATTCTTCCCAGAATAGGGCAAACACGTGTAGCATTATTCAAGATTCGTTATTGACATTCCACCTGAACTATCTGCCAAAAGATAAGTAAGAGCTGCTTGATTAGATGTCCCTCTTACAAAGAACAGTGTCCCCTCCACATGCTACTTTCATGGATGTGATGTTGTGGAAAGGTATATCTGTATTGTGCTACATGGCCCATGTGAATTTATCAACTTTGATGTCAGCATTATGTTCCAATGGCTGGTACATACGTGTTTGTGGGACACCTGGATCTGACCCAATGTGACATAAAATTATATCCTTGAAACTCCTGTCATTCTTGCTGACAAATCCCTAACAGAAATCTGGATGTCTGATTGTGCAGCACGAACAAGTGTGACACAGTGTGACACATTAGACTTCTTATTATCCTCCTCACATATAAATCTGTGTCATATAAAGCAATTTGCAGACAGCAGAGGACGTTGTGGAAACACATGAGCAAAACTATGAGCTCTAAAGCAGGACTTTCTCCTGTAGACACTGTAAACAGTTCTAGCCTGGAATCGTTATCAGTGTTAACCTTGAAAATAATTCCGACAGTGGGGAGAGCTGCTGAAAAAGACCCTGACAGAAATTATTTGCTTCCCACATGGACATTGTAAATACACGTGCACAGACAAAGTAACCTTAAATGAAGGGTAAAATTATCGCTCATTGTAAGTTGGTGATAAAACTTTCAGGTTGGAATCTCACAAAATAAGCCTTTAGAGCATTGTATAGAAATGATAATATAAAGAAAATGTCAAAAAATATTTGTAAAATTCTAGAGCAGTTGATGAAAAGTGTTGCAAAATAAATGCTGTGACCTTGAGATATGAAAAGTTAAATATCCCGTTTCTAGAAGTGTTTTTAGAAGTAAATCTTGGACTGTAGGAATATAGGCCATGTCTTCTATTCTAGAAGGCACAGCATTATTGTATGATTTGGCAAATTGGTGAAAGGTAAGACTACATCAAAGCAAGTTAAGAATTGAATCCATGTATGTGTCAATGCAGGTATTGCAACACAGTCTTAGGCAGTAATGCAGAGATGTCTGGTGAGTCTACCCTGTTCCCCCGTATGGTGATAGGGTAGCTGGGGTCCTCACTGGAAAGAGGGAAGAACTGGTGTTAACTGGCTTTATTCACAGGCATCATTTGAATAATGGCTAGAGATAACTTTTCTTCAGATGGCACAACCTTTTTGCAATCTACAAGAAGATATTCCCCCCCTCCATTCAGTTCAGTTAGCAAGATAGCAAACAAATTAATAGTTGGTAAATAATATTACCTGTGAAGTTGTTGAACTGCAATTTAACTTTGTGCTTTTTTGCTCTGCTGGCAAATTTACAAGCCCTCTGGGGATAACTTACTTTAGCTTTTTGGTAAGTTATTTGTAAGGAGGACATTTCCCTGCATGCCATTCAAACACACAATGGCAATCACCAGTGTAAGGAAGCATTCATAGTTGCTGTGGTGTGGCCCATGCCAATAAAATCTGGCGCTTGTGTTCATCAGCCTTGCATATTACGCAGAAAGTATCCCCTGCCTCTTCCTGATTAGCGTTCAGATCAGCTGTATAAACATGCAAGAAACAAATGATCCTCATTACAAGGTATTTAGAAAGCTAGTAAGATGGATTAGTATTTGCTCTTCTTTGAACTTCAGAATTATTCTGATAATCAGTATGTTGTGTCTTTTTTAAGGTTAGAGGAAGTTCAAACTCTGCAGATGCATCTGGAGTGCAATACCTAGCCCACATAGTGCCAGCACCCTTAGTGAGACTTGATGTACTCTACTAAATGCTTTGAAACCTGTTGAAGAGCACTATAAAAGAACCAGGTGGTGTTTATTGCATGAGGGCTCTATTTATATGATATCTTTTCATTACATTTGAGGAAGGATTTGTGTCCTCTTCAGGATGTTAAAGCCAAAGTATGTGTCAGCAGTGCCTGATCTCCAAAGTGCTGCTACATCAAGTTCTTATTTTGCATGGCCTTTCCTCTACTTATTTAGGATTAATGTAATATAACCTTCATTATCGTTCCTTGTTGATTTGCATTTATCTTCCTTTTCATGAACCATGAACTTCTGCTAGGGGTTCCAGAATCATAATTTTAGATAATCTAGGTTAGACTATCTATAAATACCAGGACTATAGGGACCATGAATGATCATTTAGTCCACCTTGCCATGCAAATGAGGATAAGGTAAACCTAGACTGTTCTTGATAGATGTTTTATTTAAACTCATTCTCAAAATCTCCAGAGAAGGAGTGTCTGCAGTCTCCTTTGCTTACCCATTCACTAGAGAACTCTGAAGGCAGCCTATCTGTATGCTGCAGTTACTAACACCTTAAATCATAGCCTTTAGTTTGAAGGGTGACTCCCAGATGTGGCTTCACAAGTGGTGCCCTTGCTTGCTTACGTATAGGACACTGTGTAATGCATGCAGTGAGGCAGAATTCACGGGGCATGCTATGAGCACAAGTAGGCAGCAGCACATGATGTCCCAGATTTCCTTGAATCTTAAAGTATCCCTAGCTCTGTCTGCTTATGGTTAGACAGGTGGGGAAGAGTGGTGGGTTTTCTGGTTTTGGAGACAGGAGGGTTTGCCTAGTATTCAACTTGCATTTTCTCTTTTACAATTTAAAGCTGACTTCTTGTATTCTCCTCAGTGTCATGTAGAACAATCAATATTGTCTTTACTAAATGCTTGGAAGGCTGACTTTCTTGTTCTTCTCTCTTCTAGTATAAACAAACCTATTTACTTTGGTTAAGATTCTAAGCAGTGCCTGTTTTCTACCACATTTATCACTCCTCTCTAATCTTTACTTACTTACAAAGCATGCAGCCAAAAATATATATATAGCACTCCAAATGACGTCTTTCTTACCTCCACAAAGTAAACATGGAATAATTGCTTCCTATTTCTTGTGTACAGATCTTCTCTTAACACAGTCTACCGTCAGATGCTTTACTCTGAGCTGCCAGAAACTCCAGATGTATTTTTCCCCACAGTATTCTCTGAACACTTACTCATAATTTGGTATTTTCCCATTTGCAATATTTTCCATTCTTCTGTGGAGAGTTTTATTTTATTAACATTAAAACATTTATAATAGATGAAATAAAATGTAGTTATCGCATTAATATCTCAGTAAAGGGCTAGAAAGGAAAGTGATGAGAGTAGTTGACTAGAAATCTAGGGGTTTCTCAGACAGGAACAGCAGATTTATTTCAGACATCAGTGAGGGAATTCCTCAGCAATGTGGAATTGCCAATCCCTGAGCTTTGTTCCTGTGCTCTGTCCTACCACTATGCTCACACAGCTCAGGCAGAGGCTTAAAAGAGCTTTTCTTTCTGTGTAGCACCGTCATTCTTTGCTCTAATTTGTTAATTAAATGGCAGTACATTTATCAACCTGGAACTGGTACTTGCTTTGATTAGAAAACAGAACTGTGGGTTTGTTTCAGTGAGTTTCTTCTTTCCCCACAGACTGCAGTTCAAAGTGCTACAATGATGATGATAAACCTTCCACACGTTCTAATTCTTGCAGAATGTGTCCCCTGCCATCTTAATGAAAAGAGTGAAGAAAAAAAATGGATTTAGCTGAGAGCCAGTCTTAATAACAGTTTATTCTTATCGCTCCCTGTAATTTCCCTGTTGTTCTAACCTTTTAAAACAGCCACAGGTTGGAAACAAAGCTAATGAGTAGAGCTGGAGAGGCTTCCTTTATAACACTCTGCTGTTGTTCAGCAGCCCGTTTTGCAGCGTGACCTGGAATCACGAAGTAATTTGCTTCCTTTATAGCACTATAACTGTGGAGTTACAGCTCTGAGATACAAGACCTGAACCCAGGAATTCCTTTCTGCTTTGTATTTGGAAACGTAGTCAAAATAAAATTAAGCAAAAACCAACCAACCAACCAAACAAATAAAACCTTAATAGCACATAGAAAGAGCTAAAGGCCTCTTTAGAAAAGCTGCAGGAAGATGGGGGCAAAGGGAAGAACAACTGCAAACCTGGCCCAAAACTGAGACACACAAGTTTTCCATGTCTGTTTTGCAATATTAATAGACAATAGATTTGTAGGATCTGACTGTGTATATATACATATATATCTTTATATGTATAAACATATATATGCCACATCTTTTGTGGTCTAGGACTATAAGGTACCTCTGGGGTCACTGCACCAACAATATTTCATATAATCCCATTTCAGAAGGGAACATAAAGCAAATGTAAGCACTGTAAGATGACAGTAATATGACTGTAATATGACAACATATCAGTTGTCATAAAGCATAGGTATTATTCCAGTAACTTAATTAACTATAAAATACTATTTCTTAGGATTTGAGTATTTCTTTATATCAAGACAATCAAAAGTCATAGATGTCAGTAATAATTCTTACTGCATGTATATACATATTTTTCTTCCCTTAAATGTCTCTAATAATGTAAGGCATGAAATCATAGCAAGTCTAGAAACAAAAGTGTTAATGCTAAGGGATCTTTTTGGGATAGAAAAACTCTAGAAGATAATACAGGGCTGCAGATACTGTCTATTTCTTTGGATATAAAAAATAACAATAGCTGAGTGACATTGCTTGGGTGCTTAAAGTTATCAGCAGTCTATTGGATGACTTGTTTCCACAGGCTTAAAAAACAATATGTTTTATAATATACAATCTCTATGGTAGTAATGCCATCTGATTTTTCTTCTCTTATTTGAGGAAGAAAATGAAATTTATGGGGGGATCTAGAAGAAGACATGTTTACATTTTAAATATGGAGCTGAGAGTCAAATCCTGGTTCTGGTCCTTTTTTCTATGGACTTCCAGAATGATATGTGGACAGCTGCAAAATGGTTCAGACTTTTGCCAGTATTTAGAATAAGAATTAACGTTTCCAGTTGCATACTCTTCTTCTTTTTTCTCTTTTCCCTTCTCTTTTCTTTTCCTTTCTCTTTTCTTCTTTGTTTCTGAAATTTGGTAAAGGTAAAAGGAGTCGTCTTAACAGTAAGAAAACCAAGGAGAGCTGAGTCCTGAATTGCTTCTTTTACTGTCCGGTTATTAATGTTGTTGCTTTCTCAGAACTTCCATTGTGTTGATTTCTTTTTTTTTTTTTTTCCCCCTCTTGCTGTGCATCCCTACTGTTTTCACTTGCCACTGAAGTGTTTTGTTCACAGTTCTAACTTCCATCCTTCAGAAAACTCCCTTTATATTATAATTTTATTGTAGTTAATAACCGCACATCACTGACATTTCCTTAACAGCAATGTCTTGACTTATCACATTAAAAAAACAATGACTCTGTCAAAATCCTGGATGCCTCCTTCCTTCAGGTACAATAAGCATAAACACTGGTCAAACACTGAGACATTTCATATAAATTATTAAACTTTCACGGCTCTTACCTTTCTGTTTTTAGAGCATAGTGTTTGTGAGCTTTGGAACCGAGGGCCTGGAATTTGTTTTTACAGTTGAGATTTAGAAAATGAAAGAGCTACACTTTCTTGCTCGCTGTGCCCTCTAGAAGTAGAATAAAACATTTTTTCTGAGCTGGAAGTGGGTTTCATGTTCTGATATGCACTCTGATACCGAATATATAATTATAGATAATAATATATATTGCATACGCATATGATAATAATAATATTTTTGTAATACATAATTCTATATGCTTCAGTAAAGCACATTAACCAATTGGCCTGAATTATCTGTAGTCCTGTCCAAAGTTGCTGGAGTTCTAATTAAATTCTCACTGAAATCAATGTAAATGTTTTCATTGATTCAGATTTAATTATTTTAAATGAAAATATAATCCTGTCCATGCTCATTTGCAGACGTTTACCCAGACATTTCCTTAACATAGTTTTGTGGAGTTTTATATTTCCTATGTTTTGATTTTGGGTGTAAATGTTGTGTTCTTTGGTCTTGATTAATTTTTTTTGTGTGTCAGAATTGTGGAAGTTTCTTACTAATCTCACCTTCCTAATGATAAACATTGGAAGGAGATCAAAAGAGCACTGTATCTTTTGTAATGTATGGCTTGCCTTGATAGCAGCATATCAGAGAATGTCAAGAATATAAAAAATTACAACACTGTTCTTTTGCACATCAAACAACTTACTATAAAATAAATAACCAAAAGGAATTTAAATAAAATTCTTCAATGCAGCAGTTAAGACCGAAAGTATTGAGAGGAAGGGAAATCCATTCTGACTGGTAGAATCCTCCCTAATGAAAATTGCTGATTCACATTCAGTGAGCAGACAGCTGCGAAGATTTAAGACATTAAATGTCACCAGCTGTTAATCACTCTTCAGCTGGCACTCATTGCCTGTGGAGTAGATAAAGCTGGCAAAATGTAGTGTATACCTAGGCTTCAGAGACTCACGGGCCGATTTTTTCAAGCAAATCCACTGTTGTCAGTGGTCTGAGTGAATATTCAGTACATAGATGAGCATACCTTCTAATCTGTGGGAGAAATCAGCACTAGCAAAAGAGCAGGGCAGATAAGCAGGGCTCAGTAGTATCTTAAAGTGTTGCAGCAACATCAGTTAAAACTCATTTTTGGATTTTTTTAAATGAAAGTGACTAGATCTAAACTGGGGGGCCTGGGGCTGCAATCCCAAGACTGGAAGTGTTCTCCTGCCATCCCCACTCCAATGTTGGGATGACACCCAAGTACACATTATTTTTCACTTCCACTTTTTCTATAAATACGTCGAAAATCAATGCTGGATGCCAGAAGGGAATTTCTGTGTTCTTTGGCTATTTAATTTATTTTGGGCTTAAAATTCAACACAAACACTCCATGGAGACTTTTACTTACTACTTTTTTATTTGATTCCATAATTCTTAGTTTTCTTTAGAAGCAGAAGCAAAGAGATAGGGCAACAACCCCTCCTAAAAGGGTAATTTTGAGTATTGGATCTCAAAAGAGAGTCAGTCATACACTGAAGAAAAGATAAGAAGATGGTCAAGTAGTATTTCAAAAGCAAGGGCCAAAATCCACAGCTGTTGCAAACCTGCAGTTCATTCAAACTCTTTCAATGAAGGTGTGCCTCTTGCTAGCGGGTAGTCTGTTTCCTTTCACAGCAGACTGACTTCACTTACAGGGTGAGCTTAATGTTCATGCTAATTAACAAACTGTACTAGGAAATCTCCACAATATTTGTTTTGCATCCTTCCTAAACACAGTGAGATTTTTAATATAGCCCTAAACTGTAGAAGAGTAGAAGATACACTTTCCAAAAGCACCAAACATGATCTTGAGCCAAAGGTCAGTTTTTTCCTATCAGAAATATCCAATCCCAAAGAGCAAGCATCAGTGAGTGTAGGGTCATGACAGTGAAATCATGGTGGCAAGCAGGATTCTTTCAAACTACTTTAAGCAGAAATAGAATAACTAAGAAAGGTGTTAAATTTTTCTGCCTTCAAATGGTAGTTTTGGTAGAAGTTTTAATAAAACAAGTTTACCATGAGACACTCAAGTTCTTTAGGCACTGAGTCTTCACAAGCAAATTGAAGAAAAGATTCCTGTTACAAAGGAGAGTATACAGAGAAGGCTATATTAGAAGGAAATAGAGCGTATAGCCTTTCTGACCTGCTCTGCCGTCCTGCTAACATCAGAAGGTCCAAGGATTCTTGAAAATGATGGTATAAGCTATAAATACTCCACCTGCTTCACTGAGTATTCTAAAACTATAGTTCCTGTCTTGGGCTGCTCATTTGCTAGTTGCTTCAGAAGATAGGAGTCAGTAGCAAACACCAGTCACTTGCTAAAAAAACATATCGAATGGGGTAGGAACAAATTGTAAAAATGAAAACAAAACAGGGACCTAAATTTTAACAACCATTGTCTCTGGTTTTTTGTGTCTGTGACTATGACACCTGATTTGCGGTTTGGGAACTTTGATGTGACGACACAAGTCTGCCCATAACGAGGAAAAGTTCAGAGTTTTTCATATGTTGTTCTCTGCTGAGAGAACTGGCAGCTGGCCACACTGCTCTCTTACTGTAAAGAGCCAAGATGATAGAAAGCTGAAATTATGCCAGTTCCTGTTTTTGTTTTGTGTTGTGGGGTTTTTTCCCCCCTGCAAGTGCTGTGCTAAGCTCATTTTAAGCTATCTTTTGTATTGTATTAAAAATACGCTGGAGTTATGGAGATTATTCTAAACACCTGCTTCTGAGCACCAGTTTTCGGCATAGTCATGTTTTATGTAAAAAAGATCCAAAGCATTTTACAAACTGGGAAGCTGGCCCCAAATTCTCAATCACATGAGCATTCATTGTGGAACCCGCTCTTCTCCATTCCCAGAGACTTGCTCTATGTTGCACACTTGCTAGGGCAAGTCTTCCTTTAAAGGAATCCCTTCACGCATGCCTAACAAAAACTAGCTACAGTGCAGAGAAAAGCTAGCCGCACTGCAGGCTAGTTCATGAGACTGTAGATATGACAGAGAAAGGAGATTAAGTTGGGCTGAGGTTTCTGTTTGTACTGAATGAGAACAAACATATGTTCACGTAGGATGCGCTTGTACCCTATGAGAAAATGAAATTCTATTTAAAATGTGCCATCTTTATGCTCTTTGGCTTGCTTCAGAGTGAGATTTTCAACCACGGAATGATTCAGTACCTTCCTGTGATTGTGGGCCAAGTAGAAAACTCGGTTTCAGAGGGTTTGCCCCTGTTCTTTTATGCTGCTTCTCTGAAAATAACACTGCTCTGCTTTCAAACAGCTGCATATGCTGATACTAGTTCAGATTTGAGGTAAATATTAAAGTATTGTAGAGGAAAATAGACATTCTATATATATGCTATATATTGGCGCTTTGTGGAAGTTGTGACAAGGCAGACAGAGACTTAGTATTTTGGGGGTCAAATTGCAGGAATAGTTTTTCAGAGCTTTCTTGAGAATTACTTCTCCAACCACTACTGCCTTAAGAATTTTTTAGAAGAGTTTATACTTTTGATACAGTACTCTATCAAGGGATTGTAGAAGTGGAAGGTATGAAATAGGGATTTCAAACAATGTCGCTTCATCTTTCAAATCTAGTTTTTGCAGAGGTTACAATGCCTACAACCAGTCTGTATTGCACTGATGTGATTGCTAGCTTTGATAGACTGGTGTCAGGGGAGAAATTTTTTTTTTTTTAAATACTGTAAATAACAACTGGAGCTACAAATGGATCCAGGCATTGTGATAGTCAGTGTTGCACTGTTAAATTCCTATTTGGCTCCACAAACCAAAATGTTAGCAGTTCTGTTCCTGGTATGGGGACAGTTTGTGCATCACAGTAAATAGTATGGTGACTGGGAGATGTCTCAGCTAAACAATAGGACATGGCAATGATGTCAAATCCTGCCTATCACTAGGATTAAGTGTCAAAAGTGTCCATCCAGGTTTCACAGGCCTTCCCCTCTCAAAAAGAAAGAGGCCTGATTATAACACAATAGGCAGCAGATAGCTAGGAAATAGATAGGAAAATTCAGGCTGAAAAGGGCCTCAGCAGGCCATCTAGTTGAAGACAGAGAAAACATAACCTTTCTGGACAACCTCATCCAATCATTGACTGTCCTCGTGGTGAGAAAGTTTTTTCTTATGTCCAGTCTGAGCCTCTCTTGCTTTAGCTTATGCCCATTGCCTCCTGTCTTCCCACCGAGCACTGCTGTGGAGAGTCTGGCTCCATCTTCCCGATAACCTCCTCATAGGTATTGGAAAGCTGCTCTTAAGTTCCCCAAATCCTATCATCTCCTTCAGGCTGACCAAGTCCAATTCCCTCAGCCTCTCATTACAGGGGGAAGTGCTTCAGCTCCCAACCATCTTAGCTGGCCCCCTGCTTAATTCACTCCCATTTTGAATGTCTTTCCTGTATTGCGAAGCCCCAAACTGGAGACATTATTCTAGATGTGGTCTAATGAATGGTGAGTAGAAGTGAATAATCACTCCCTTCAATCTACTGGCTTTGCTCCCGTCAGTACAGCCCGGATGCTGTCCTCCTCCGCTGCCAGGGCATGCTGCTGGCCCCCGTTCAGCTTGCTGTTCAACTGAACATCCAGGCCTTCTCTGCAGAGCTGCTCCCCAATCACTTGGTCCCCAGCCTGTAGGTTTCAGGGGGTTCTTCTTCCCTGATGCAGGACTTTACAAAATTCATTAATTAAAAATGTGAAGTTCCTAAAGCTCATTCTTTCAGCCTATCTAGATTCCTCTGAATGATAATCTCGCCCTAGAGCATAGCAGCAGGTTTTCCCCTATTTGGTGTCATATGCAAACCTGACGAGAGTGCACCCCATCACCTCTCTCGTATCTTGATAAAAATGTTAAACAGGAAAGATGTTAACACAGACCCCTGAGGAACTCCGCTTGTAACAGGTCTCCAGGTAGAATATGACCTGTTAACCACTATCTTAGCCTGATCATCCAAACATTTTTTATTCATCTAGCTGTCCAGCCATCCAGTCCTTATTGTCCCAACTTGGAAACAAGAATATTGTGGGTGACAGTGTTGAAAGCCTTGCTAAAGTCGAGGTAAATGGCATCCACTGTTCTTCTCTTGTCCATTAAATACTTATTAACTAAAAAAAAGAATTGTAATGATTTTACAGAATTACAATTTTATTGTTGTAATTACAAATATTTTAATGAATCACTGACAGCTCCTGACAGGCAGGTTTTGGCTACACTTGTCAGTGGGCACTAACCAAAGAAAGGGAGAAAGTGATCAATAAAAAAAAAAGGGCAGTCATTTCATAGATGATCGTTTAGAATATTATGAACCATAGCATGAATAATACTGTCACAAAGCTCACACTTAGGACTTGATTCGAGAGAGTCTAAGAGGCAGGAAGGTCTATTTTGAGACAAACTTAGTTTTTTGCTCCATCATCTGTTCATAGAAATGCCACTCTTCCGTAAAGGAATTCGAGTTCAATGAGCTGAAGAAGAGGATGATGTTAAATCACTGGTGTAAGGATCAGGCCAGTGACTTTGATTCTGGTCCCCGCTTCAAGGAGTGATTTAAACAGCTGTTGAATATAATGCAATAAATATGCAACTATGAAACAAGAACAGAGAATCCTTGTAAGTCCTATCACCAATTAATCAACTTATACACAACAAGAAGCCATAGTTGTTGCAATTCCATAGCAAAATACCTTCAAAATCTTTATTTTAATAAGAGTATAGGAATCAGTTTGTGTTCAGGATGTATAAGCATAAAGTCACTTAGTATCAATGATTATATAGGAAATGGAGGATAGCTTAACTATTTTAAAATTCAGGATGTTGTTAAATAGAGGAAAAGTTCCCTTCTCCCTTTGGAGTTTTTATTTTATGAGGTGGGAGGACAACAGTGTAAATACAGATTTGATTTCATGCAGACTTTCTAGTCAAGTGCTTTAGGTTAAACTGAATTGCATTTAATAACTTCAGGTATATAACAGAATTTAAAATTTAAATGAGAAATTAATTTAACAGGCTTTTGCCACCAGAGGCCATAAACAGTGCAAAGGTTAATGGCATGACAAACAAAGGTCTTCACATCCTGATTAACCAACTCCTCTCCCAGTTTGTTTCCTGTTCACCACTGGGGCATCATCACTTTTGCTGTGATCTGCCAAGTTTACTTTCTTTGTTCTTTATTACCCTTTGTGATAAAAATATTGCACAGCTTCTGATAAATGCTCTGTGATTATTTGGTGCAGAAGGAATGGAGAATTAAGGTTTCAATCCTAAAAGTTGCAGATAGTGCAACCTGGCATTTTTACCGAAGGAAATTAGCTGATGTGCTACTATTACCTTTAGTATGGATCATGCATGTTAATGTCATAATCCGTTATAAAAATCTTTAGAAAGAGAGGTGTGTTGAATCATTTTACCACTGTAAATCTCAAAATATGAAGACTTGCTCTGTGCTTCCTGATCCCAGTTTGAGCGGGATATTTTTTTGCTCTGCATCCAGTTTGATGACAAACTGAAATCAGTGTATAATAATAGCAGGTTTTACACCATACCTTCCTCATCCCATTGCAATATATTGATAATATGGTCTACTTCTACTTCTTCCACTACTGCTTATTTTCAAGTTCTAATTTAGTTGTTCACTATATTCTTTTAGAGAGGAATTAAAATCCAAAATATCTGAAGCAAACTATAGTGGACTTATACCACAAGAGGTCAGGAATCATGAATAAAAAAACATAATAGAATTGGTAACAGCAGGCTAAGCACACTGGATAATTCAAACTTTTTTTTTTAAATCAACATGTTCTTGAGGAGGTTCTACTTGACTGCAAAAACAGGGAGATTAGCCTATGTGGTAAGAGAAGGACTTATTTGACTACGTGGATTTCTTTATAGGCATTCTTACATGAATGAAGACTGGATAACATAAGTAACTGGTGGTAAAAATGTATTCTGAGCCAGCTTCTTCTTGCTTTTCTGCTGTAATTCATTAAATAATGTAACAAATAAATGTAAAAATCTGAAGGCATCTGCTTTATGTTTTAAGAATGAAAAGTTTCCAAACTCTATTCAGAAAGTGGTGGAAACTAAGGGTACTTTTATGAAGTAATAGTTAGCTTTTGTAGAGCACTTTCTGTCAAAGACTACAATTTCCTAGAAGAAATTGAGCCAGGGAAATGAAGCATGTCAGAATTCTCAATCACTGAATGACAAATTCAAAGCATCTATTAGCATGTAATAGATGAGAGTAGGACTGCAGATGATTATAAATACATTGATAAGTGTGTTAAAATGATCTTTTAACTGTTACACTTGACTATTCAAGCATATTTTATTAATCCTTTACAAACCAGGAATGAAATGGATCCTTCTTTACTACTTCTTCAAGGTATCCCAGTTCTTTAAAGTATCCTTGGATTTCTGAAGTGCCTATCACTGCTATTGGTAATCCTTTCATCTGCTTGAGAGAAGATCTGAATGCTGATAAGTGTTTATGTACTAGAGAGCCACATGTATTGGGAGATAGTTCAAAATAAAGGGTTCTGTGTTTGTACTTTTGAAAGCCTTTCTGAATTAGTTTCTGATGCAGTGACAAATGAACACATTCTCAGCGTTTTTCTGCATTAAAAAAATCGGTTGTCAGTTTTTCATTATCTTATATATGAAGCATATAGAGACAGGTACAAAACTCAGTGTATGGTTTCCACAAGATGACAGTGAGAGAAGTAGAAAGAGGATTACTTTTCTTATTGAATCAAAGCATCCTCAGTGTCTGCAGCTACTTGACCCAAAAGAAAGGATTTGAGATTACTTTCCTACCCACCCTCCCCTCCAAGGTTTGCATACCCTTTAACTATGTTTTTTTGATGTTGCAATAATGTTTTCTGCCAGATTTCTTTCTAGAGGGCATCACTTTGTCTCTTTAGTTTTATTTGAGCTTATTGCAGTTGTCCATGACAGAAAGTCTTCATTTTATACTGTTTGTACAGCATGTTGCACAGTGGCATCTAGTCTGCAAGGAGGATTCCTAGGCATATGGTAATATGAATAAGGAAAAATAACTGGGAGTAATGCTGTCTGAATTGAATAAAGATAGCTGCCACCGCCCAGTTGCTGGTATCTTTGCCACTGTGCTGGGATAAGACCTAAGGACTTATGCTCAGCAAACAGGTGATACAAGGCAGCAGGCGTTAGTCCACAAAGGCATGAAGTCAGTAGCACATACAACTAGGACGACATCTATGAAATGCTGCTCATAATTGCAAACAGGTCTTTGAAAGATTATTTCAGAATTGGAAGGAGATATATGGGGATGACAGGTGTAACAGATGCTTGTTGCAAGTACAAACTGGGGCAGCACTGAACATGTGTAAGAAAGCTTCACCGGCATAAATCATTTCCCACCATACCTCTGTATCACTTCACCTTCCTTATACTGCTCTGTTCTTTCGCGCAACAGATTACTGCATCTAAGTCAGAACAAGTCAGGAAAGAGAAGTACTTTTGCTCCAGAATGGAAAAGACGGATTTGTTCTACAAGCTTTGTCACCTGGAAAAATTTGCAGTTTTCTTTGATAACAAATAATACATAGAGCAAGAGAAAATCTGCCAACCATGGCAGAGACTGTAAGTTATTACTAACGTGGGCAGTTTATCAGTGACAAGTTATGAAGAGAATTAAACACAACTACTGTGGCCCACCGCATATGAACTCAAAACTTGATAGACATCTAAAACCCACCTAATTCATAAAGATTGAAAGCGATGTATTAAAAACAGTAACAATAAAAAATGATGACCCATAATATCAATAACAAAAATGTAAATGTATAAATATGTTGAATATGAGTTGTGCTTCACAGAGAGCATGCACTGAATGCAATTTGTTGTTCTAAGGTGCAAATTCTTTTTTAGTTGTAACTGTTCCATAACAATTATGACTGGAACAGAGAGTACTGGGAAATCTAGGACATGACCATAAAGGATATCTCATCAAACATGAAAGAGAGGACCCAAGCTTAGAGGGAGTGGGAGTAAAGCAGTAAAGGTGTCACAATGAAAGAATTTTAGAAGAACGTGTTGGGAACATTGACCTCTATTTCCATTTGTCCTTGCTGATCCTCCCTACAGGTGGTAGGAGCCTAATTTGCCTTTACCCATTGCCATCTACCCCACCAGCTTGAAGCCTATAATTGTTGTTTCAGTGTACACATATCTGCACATATTGTTCTACTTATCTGTTGTTGCTACTGAATATGATTATACTGGATTTTAATAAAATTTCAGTAAGGGGGTGCCTCTAATTGCTTGCTGTGGAAGAAGGAGCCTCTGATACAGAGAAAGGGAAATAATGTGTATACTGGGATGAAAAGCTGCAGCAGCATCACTTTTTGGTGCTTTGGTCAGTAAGGTTATTTAAAGTCCTAGGAAGAAACTTCTTAAATCTAAGGTCCAGCATTGGCAAGGAGACCACTGTGAATTTCTTGACTCTGCCTCACAGCCAGTAGAAGAGTTGTCTGATTATTGGTGTTTAAAATAGAGCATTGATACCAGAATGTAGATGCTGCATTAGACCCATTCATAGTGAGTCAGTAGACAGTTCATTAAGTTGGAAAGAACTTGAAATTAAGACTTATTTCGGCTTTATCTGGAAATATAATGTGTTTCATTCTTTCCCAGTACCTGACCGGGCGGTCAGTAATTACACTAATAGTGTTATCTCTGTTATTAAAGAATGTCTCATCTAATTAATATTATTAATTTATATGCATCTGGTATAATTTGTGCTTTCAGGACTTTATATGATCATATATATGGTTTTGTCTTTCCTTGGATTCTTCCTGACTCCTTAGACATAATGTCTGTCTTGGGAGGCAAAATGCCATTTTTATCTCTAGGGTTAAATTGCTTTTTTCCGCAAGTTATAATTCTAACCAACAACGCGAGTGTGTCCAGTCCTGAACCTCCCACTGCTCTCTGCTAGCAAGAGTGAGGCTGTTCTAGCTGTAAAATATCACAATGCATTACACAGTGCTCCCAATAGTCCACTTTAGGCATATAAGCAAGCAGTGGCTTTCTTGGGATCTTCATATTTTTGAGATTTTTTTTTAATAAAGGAACTGTTATGATAGACAGCTTGTTATTAAACTATTATTAAACTATTAAAATAGCTACAAAAAGCTATTTCCCTTTCACTTGAGTTTTCATGGATTTTCTTGTCTTGCCAATTTGTGACACGTTTGGGTTTAATGATGATACTTATCATGAGTTTGTCACCTTTTGTCCAAGAATTTTTCCTTTGTAGCTATCCAAGCTTTTTGACAACATTTGCTGAAATGTGAGATTGAAGTTCAAATTAATTCAATGCCTTTTATAACCCTTGTAAGTATTAATTATGTTTCTTAATTGTCTTTTTCAGTACATAGGCATTTCATAGATTGGGAAATAGATATTTCAAAAAGTATATCTTGTTTATACCATACAGTGAGTTGAGAGATGGAAAAGTTTCTTTCTTCATAGGAATTTAATTTTTATTGAAGTCATTAAAAATATTAATTTTTGATTGAAAAAGCTACACCTAGACGTTGCTGTTCTGAAATTCTATCACCATGTCTCATGGGATTTATAGATCATGCCTCTCACTTGCCTATTCTCCCATAGGGGCTGGCTACCCTTTGGGTACCAGGAGACACTGTCACACTGTAATCCCAATGCCCTTTCTTTTAAATTGATTACTGTAAACAATGTTCATATCCATTAAAAATTCCTCTTATTCCAGCCTGTTTCTCTACATGAGTGAAGCTATGTAGTCAAAATGCTGTGATATATCTTCATTTCCATGGCAGCCAGCATGCTCTCTGTCTTGATTATTATTTACATATTACTTTTAGAAAAGTGTGTTACAGCTGAGCAAATACTTTCCAAGTTCAACTTCTACAATCAGACTAGTAACGTTTTCTTCTTGCAGACTGTAGTTTGAGTGTATTCAACATTGTTCTACAAACTGATCGTATTTATTCCAGTAGAAATTGTTTCTTCTAGTAAAACTCATGTTTTCCAACTGAAAGAATGCACAAACATTTTGGTCTCAACAGTGAAATTCTCTTGCTTTCCGGGCTTTCATTTCTGTGAAGAGTTGTGCTAGTAAATAAGACTGTTGATTCAGATTCAAGTAGTCCTTTTCAGAGATCTCAGTAAAAGATGGTCTTAAGGGCCATAAGTGACTCCTCTGAGTCTACTACACTTAGATGATGCTACAGGAGCAAAGATTAAGGAATCAGGGTTATGCTTCCCAGAGACCAAAGAGCTAGATCAAGATTTTACTGAATACAGTTATCTAACTCAGTCTTCAGTAGGGCAGGGATCTTCTCAAATATCACCCAGAAAGGAAGTAAAAACAAAAATCAGGAAAAACGAAATATCAAAATATGGATCACTAAAAACAATAGGGAATGGGAAGAATCCAAGATCTTATTAAACTTTCTGATTCTGAATTAAACAATTTTAGAATTATATATCTAATTGTTGAACAAGGAGGTAGGGTTTTGGTGATATGCACATTTATTTATTGCATGCATATGGTATGCATAATAAAGCACCTTGACTTAAGCAGTATATGTAGATACTGGCTGCTTGTTTTGTTGCAAGTGTTGGTCTTGTGAATTCAACTTTCTTATCACATTCCTGGCAACTGTAAGTTTATGCCTCTGGCAACAAATAACATTTATATGGTGGGAATGTCTGAGTCTATAATACTCCCTATCCTCAATATTCTGCTAATTTTAGATCCATGCAAATAAAAAAAAGTACTTCTAATTAAAAAGCTTTTATGGATGAACACAACTTTTCATACTGCTGTATGAAAGAAATATATTTTTCAAGGCAGTATGCCTGCTTGTCATCTGTTCTGTGCTCTTGAATGGACCTAAAGGACCAAATCACAAATCTTGTGGCATGTCCCAATGTTGATCTGAGAACAGTGTGTTATACTGTTACAATATTTTCTTATTATTTTTTCACACCAGTAGCATGATTTCAAAGATCCTGCTGTTCTTTGGGTGTTCTACATGATAAAGTAGCAACTCTAATTTTTATTGAAAATAAATGATAGCAAGGGAGTGAAAATATCACTAGCAGGAAGTTTTGGATTTGTTTGTTCCAAAACTAAACATGTCAGATGAAATCTGCTGGATTGTGAAGAACCAGTTAGAGCTTTAAATTCAATATCTCAGAAACACCTGGTAGTAGGAAAGAATACTACCTGTGGCACTAATATTAATCTGACAAAAGCAATTTTATGCAGTGTGTATTTATATTCACAGCTAAAGAGAAGTCAGATTTTAAAATAGCGTTACTGTAATTATTCCTATTTTCACCCTTTGTGTTCCCCATCCTTCTTCAATTCTGATATCTCTCACTGCCTATTTTCTTTTTCAGCTATAGCTGAAAAACAGTGGTAGATACTGTTTGAGGCATTTCAGAATATTGGTTCTCATAGGCTTTGAAAATATTCTGTCCTGAATTCAGGAGGGCTGAGCACTAGCACCTTCATTTATACTTCTTGGGAGAAGCAGGTGTTTAGAAAAAATCGATACCTTTTGAGAACTCATCAACTAAATTCCTGACCAACTTGAAGAGAAGGAAAAGTGAGATGTCATTAAGAATCAGAATATGGAGACTTTCATCTGCAATGATTTGTGATAGAAAAGACCCAACCTGTATCTGTGAATTCACACCAGAGACTTAAACATCATGTACTTACATCCCATATAAGCAGTCTAATATCATACATGCAGTTCTCATGTGATTATCTATCTTTCACTATGAGAATTTAGATAAATGTTCATTGTGTAATGAAATATCCACAATTTTCACTGGAGCGGAGGGACTACATTTAGACATAAATATGCTATACTTATGGCCATGTGCAAGATCCTGATTCAACTCAGAGTGTAAATTAAAGTTGAATCTTTTTTCTTTGAAAAGAATGACCCAAATTCCATGACATTCCTTGGGAATGCCCTCTTTCTCTCCCACCCCACTCACCATGAAAAATATTGAAGTCTCAGCTTCATCCTGTTGTGAAGAAGGAAAATGTTTAGGATCAGGAGAAAAGTAATGGATTTGGAGCCATTAGGTATGTGTGGGGGGATATTTGCCATTAGCTCTACATGAAATTCAGATAGGAATTGCTTAAGTAAAAAGTTTAAGTGACCTTTGGGGAAAGCCAAGACCAGAAATCAGTGAGCAGGGCAGCAAGTATAGTACCATAGATCTGGTATGTTTTCAGAATTTCTAATCATGTCTTTGTCCAAATAGTTTTTGTGAAAAACGAGCCCCCCAGAGACAGCTATGCAGGAACTTCATTCTCATGCATCAGGGAGCATGACACAGTTTGGCATTAAAGCAGCCATGGAGGCATCATGAAGACTTGACCCTACCAGATGATCTCTGCTTAGCTATGACTTCCATGTCTCCAAGTGCCCCACTCCAGAAAGGAAATAACAATTTTATTCATTTATTCATCATTCAGGAAGCTGTGGGGACTTGAACCCAGGCGTCCTGAGTCTCAGAACATCCTTCCTCTCCAGATACTGTAGTTCAAATGTGGTGCCAAAGACAGGGAAGAAAGCAAAATTCCATCTTCTTCCTTAAAAAACAGGAAAAGTGGGCTTTCCTATGTCATACTGTGTGTTTCTTGCCTTGCTGGAGAGTGAATTAGCTTTTCTGTGTTGGTTTTACTTTGACTCTTCATATTACAACTGGAAATCCTGGAAAGGCTGACCTAAATCTATAGATAATGAACTGATAAATGTGGTTTTACTTTTAACAGATACGAGTAGTTTCACTATTTCATGGGATGCTGATAGCTTGTCAGTGGAAAATGCATGCTTTGACAGTCTGGATATGATTTATCTTCATATGAAACCTGGCATGAATTTCCAAAACACTTTTAGTTTATGATAACACATTTTTTATTTTACTTCCTTCCATTGTTATACAGAAAACATCACCTGATGAGTGGCTACAAAACACAGCATTAAAAGTTCTCAAAAATAACTTTACTATGCACGAGTAAAAAAAAGTTTTATGAGTTGCCACATGTTGGAAATACTCATTTTACATATGTTCATATTCATCAAATAAATTGCGGTGAAACCACAAACTATGCATTGTTCACTTCAGCCATGGAGCTAACAGTTTTGACATTTTGACTGAAATGGACTGCAGAACCAGTATATGTCCCTATCTTAGCAAAGGAAGTTGGTTTTGGCAGCAGCCTTTTGACTCTGTGGAAGCTGATGATGATATTCTGCTCTTGAATAGGAAAAAAACATACAGAATCAGTAGGTCAATTTGCCACATTTCTGTTAAAAGGAAGGTTATAGAAATATTCCTGTTACAGCATTTCCACTGGACACCTCTGTAATAAGGAAATAAAGCTAGCTTTAGAGTTAATAGATAAAAAGAGCTGAGAAAACAATAGCAGCTTTAACATCTGACCGTGATAAATTCAAAGAAATATAAAGTCCAATCACTGAGTCCTATCTCACGTCATGGGCATTGGTGTTCGGTAAAAAAAGGATAACTGTAATACCAGGTCCAATAGCACTTGTTATATTATCGACTACATTAAATCCCTGACAAATATTTAATGGGATTAAGTCTGTCTTCTGCTCTAGATTTATATAGCGCTGTGAGGGCATAAACTTTATTAAAGCTGCATGTAATAGATATTTGAATCCTGACTAGAAAATCTCATTTTAAAACATCACATCGGTTTTACATTCTCTATTTTATTCCTATTCGGTCATCACTTCCCAAAATATGTTCCCATTACTTTAATATTTTTATTCACTTCCCTTAGCTTCAGCAAATTCTAAGGTACTCATTTCAGCAACTCTACACTCACATTCAAAGCACATGCTTTATATAGATTTTTACGGAAATTATTCTATGCCTAGCAAGGAGCTGTGCTTCTTCAATAACTGTTAAAATCAACGAGACTTGACCTATTCAGTGCAAAAGGGGGACTCTGTTTCATACAGGCTTATATTCATATAACAACTCCTCTCTTTGTGTGTGAGTTTATGTATGGGTAAGTATACATACAGATTTTCCTGTAAAAATCAGAAATAGGAAGGGAAACTTATCTCCACTTATTTTCTGCTTTAGTCAGCAAAATACAGTATTCATTTATGAAAAGACACATATTTTCCTTCTCTTTATTTATTCTACAAAATTAATACATGCATCTATTATGAGCCTTGTCTAATTGCAACCAGGCAAGGCATCTTCTCTCCCTTAGGCCACTCCGGCCAAATGCACTTTGTAGGTTACAATATGATTGCATGGCCTTTTGCAAACAGATGTTAACTTCTCTGCCCGTGCTTCAAGCCAAAAAGAAACAAATGAGCTTGGATGTAAATATTCAACAGATGCTTTAGAACTTGGGGGGCAAATTCACAGTTGTGCACTGGTTGAGCAAACACGCATGGTAAAATCAATGTATAATTAATTGATTTGCTGACTCAAAACTTAAGTGCTGATTTGAACAGCCCACAGTTACGGAGATTTTTTGCTACTAGCTGTGGCTGTAAATGGAATTAGTTTGGCACATATTAATATATGTTATTTATAATCAGGTCAAGTGCTGTACTGTGCACTCATCTTCTGTAAACCATTAATAATCTTTGCACTGTTTTCACTTCTGAACTAAAAGAGAGGCTAAGTTTTTCTTTCTTTCACACAGCCCTCTCTCAGCTCCTTTTAAGTATCTTCTTATTGTCATACTTACCTGTAGATAAATTCTTGCTGATACTCTTTCAGTGGATGGAACTTATACCATCCCTGTAGATAGTACAAGCATAGTAGAAACTTCAGTGATTACACTGAAATATGGCCATGTAGGAAACCACTATTTAACTACTATATAATCACTATAACTATATATATCAACAGATGAATATGACATTGCCATCTTTTTCCACCTTTTCAAAGGCTCACAGCACCTTTTTTTTAATTTAAATGCAGAGCATAAGCTTCAAATGCACCAGACTTCACAACATTTATAATAGTGCTGTCAAACCACCCTTTAAACTATTTTATGAACCGTGAGAACATTTTAATCTGTTGGCATTTCCTTAACTAAGGCAGTATTACTGCTGCCTGAAACAGAGGTGTTACATTAGCTGACTATCTTTGCGATGTATAAATTATGGCATCTGTCTTGTAAATAGAAGTTTGCATTATGCATTGATGAATGAACTTGTGTGCATTTAATTTAAATGGATGATCAGAACTTTTTGAAAATTAATATCTACCTTTCTAGGAAATTTCCATTATGTTAAATTACATTTTAAAAAGCATATTACATGCGTAATGTTAGTGTGTATTGATTCACAAAATTAGCATTTCCTGTCACAAGCCCTTGAAAATATTAACTGAAAAAACATAGATTGTTTAAGATTTACTGCTTTGTTGAAATTCTAAGAAAGGCTGTTTAGGTGAAAATATTTTTTACCTTACTCTGTCAAACTGCACAACACAACAAATTCTTTTGCTGTAATTGTATATGCCAGTGGTGAGAGAGATCCAACTACTCATACATATCATACATACAAAATTTAATGACTTTCAGAATCTTGCATTTTTGCCTACTAACACACATAAACATACAAATTCCCACCCTAAGACATTTACTGCTTACAGCAGGTAGAGGAACTATTCTGCAGAAAGTCAAGGTTTCATGCTTTTGAAAAGGTGTAAGAGCTCTTATATAGATGATTTTAAAATAAGAATTAAGAGCTAATTTAAAATACACTTGCAATTGCTATGGACATAGCAATTCTTCCATACAGCGCGTA
Organism: Calonectris borealis; assembly: GCF_964195595.1. Taxonomy (NCBI): domain Eukaryota; kingdom Metazoa; phylum Chordata; class Aves; order Procellariiformes; family Procellariidae; genus Calonectris; species Calonectris borealis. The sequence goes on along the minus strand of NC_134321.1, from coordinate 23,179,154 downwards.
TTGAGGGTGGAGGGCAAGGTCAGCTTTTAAACTATTTATAGCAGAACTGAGAAATTATACTTTGGCCTATTAGTTGAAAGGCAGTTTATAAAGGCAGTTGCTGCTTACAGAGCAACAATTGCAGCCTGAAGTCAAGCGAAAAGACTGATAGTATATTATTTTAATACTGATATAAGTGTATATATGTCTTGAAGCAACTACTGCATGACAAGATCACTGACTTTTTTTGGGATCAACAGCTTCAGGATCTGAAGTTACAAGACCACAACATCGTATTAAAAACAAGCTCTGTTTCATTACAGTAAAGATCAGTGTTGTTTTGTGAGCGTTTGAAGATTTTAAGATACTGAAGATAAACGGAGGCAGCAGAAGGGAAAGTAACTTAGATCCTTAGACTTTAATTAGTCTTAAATGTGCTCTGGAGGTACCTAAACAGATGTGGTTGTTAAGCTCTCCGTATCAACAGTTCTGCTCAGTAGTTAAAATACTCCCAGGGAACTACTTCAGAATTAATTGATGTGGTGTCCCTCCTAATAGTAGACGAGAGCTGGAAAACAATAGCAAACGTGAGTTCTTTACTCGGGTGCTGGAAGGAGACAGCTCTTAGTTCCCTGCTCTTGGGCATCAGGAATGGGTTTAGGCTGCCCATGTCCCCATGCCAGGTTTGCTCAAATCCTAACCCAGGCTCTGTGGCACATGTAGCCTTGGGCTCATGGCGTGCTCACCAAAGACCTTCCCAAGTGCTTCAGTGGTTACTGCTAAAGAAACACAGTGGCAATTATTTGTCTATAAGAAGCTCCAGAGCACAGTGTATAGACACAAGAATCCTAATTGTGTGCTTGGGAATGGGAATGAACAAAGATGGTGCAGCCAGTGAACTCTCTTTCCAGAGGGATAGGTTCATGCCTCAGTGATCTGGTAGGATTCAGATCTGAAGCTCTGGAGAAAACCTCAATGGACCGTGCTGGAATTTCCTTCTGTTGTCCTAATACATGTATCTTATTCTTTTCTCTGGCATGGGGATTTCACCCCTTCCTGCTCTCTATCCCTCAATATTATTGCTGTTCCTTATTGTTCATGGGTGTTCTCATTAGTACAGTGCAAATACTGTATTTCCTGTTTGCACTGCAGCTTTTTTACTTTCTTAGCTCTGATGCTAATCAGTACAATATTGCAAATAAACTGTTGCTTTACCTCATTATTACTAAACTAGAAAATCAAAATGTTGGAGAAATGGGAGAACGAGACGAATTAACTGTTCCCTTCAGGTTTTTTTTCCCTTTTTTTCTTTTATTTTTCATTTAATTTTTGAATCTAAACTTGGGTTCATTTTATAAAGTATTTTGCTAAATGCTACTGACTGTAGTTTTATTTTATTGGTATCCTGCATGGAAAACATGTTTGTTACTTTGTCTGCCAGGGAGACATTTTTGCAGCTATGCCATTAAAAGCTCTCTGTCAGCTTCCTGTTCCATGATGTTGTTTTCCTCTCACAGCACAACAGACATGTCTACTCAGGCCCATATCATAGAAATACTGACAGTGATGGGAGTCTTTGTGGATGTTTCCTCATCCTACCAAAGTAATTAGTGCAACTGTGCTTTTCCACCTTCATAATGCTTCCCCTTCAAATCCTTGCACTTCTCTCTTGAATCATTTTCTTCAGTGGGCAAGTGGAAAAGCTAGCATCGCTAGCCGGTCGAGGGAGGTGGTTGCCCCATTCTGCACTGCACTGGTGCAGCCCCACCTCGAGCACTGTGCGCAGTTTTGGGTCCCTCAGTTTAAGAAGGACATCAAACTATTAGAGTGTGTCAGAAGGAGGGGGGCCGAGATGGTGACAGGCCTCGAGGGCAAGACTTACGAGGAGTGGCTGAGGTCACTTGGCTTGTCCAGCTTGGAGAAGAGAAGGCTGAGGGGGGACCTCCTCGCAGTCTGCACCTTCCTCACGGGGGGCAGCAGAGGAGGAGGTGCTGGTCTCCTCTCTGGTGACCAGCGACACGACACGAGGAAATGGAGTGAAGCTGCATCAGGGGAAGTTCAGACTGGACATTAGGAAAAGGTTCCTCACTGAGAGGGTGGTCAAGCACTGGAACAGGCGCCCCAGGGAAGTGGTCACGACACCACGCCTGTCAGAGGTCAAGGAGCGTCTGGACAACGCTCTTAGTCATATGGTTTAGTGTTAGGCAGTCCTGCGAGGAGCAGGGAGTTGGACTTGATGATCCTTATGGGTCCCTTCCAACTCGAGATATTCTATGATTCTATGAAAAGGCTCTGCATGCCGCTGGTGGCTCCTGGATTACATTTTCAGAACCATAGTTGCACGCAGCCAATTTTATCAAAGCTGCTTCCATGCCATTCTCCTCAGCCTTAACCCCCACATGAGTGATTACACATGATAAAGTTACATGGCTATAGAAATGATGGCATTAGGATTTGAGTCGGTGAAGCTGTAGCCAGGCACCAAGACTATTAAAGCTTCATAGGTGCGGCAGCTAGAGTGTGATGGATTACAGCGCCACATGTCACCTCTCCATGCCCTCCCTGACTCAGACTGCGTTTTTAGCAGTTAGATGGTAGCCTCTGAGCAGATTGTTTGCCAGTCTGACTGCCCTCTAACGGTTGCCCTGTTTGACTAAGTCAGTGGTGCCAAGCGACAGTGAATTGAGCTGAGAAGGCTGCTGGATGTTTTCTGCATTGGGTATTCTACAAGAAGTCCCTCCTCATAAACAGTGCTGCTATATGGTTGACTCATGTTCTTTTTGCTTGACAGTACCTGTTGACACTTACGTATGTGAATGATTCAACTAAATGTGCTCTCCTCCCTCTCACTTAACACTGCATTGAAATTGGACATTCTGCATATGAAAATTACAGGTTATTGCGAGCTGCGTTCAAAAGGGTGATTCACAGAACAGCATAACAGACAATTGTTGCTGGCATCTAGTGATGACTTCATCCCTTGCTGTTGTTTCAGCAACAGAAAGAAGCTTTATCTAGGATGGGTTTTCAGACCCTTCACATAGATTTTTTTTTTATCCTTTACTTCATACTTGTCCACAATCAATCCTTTTTTGGTTGTTTTGAATCCTTAAAAGCATGAGAGTAAGAAATAGTTTGCACCCTCAGTTTTGTATCAAATGGTGGAGGTCACGTTTCTCTTATTTCCTTTGATGTCCTTGGGCCAGACATCAGTGTACCGAGCCGCTTCTGCAGACAGCTTTGTATCACACTGTGGAAAGTCAGGAGATATAATATCACCTAGGAATGGGGCCAGCCACACAGCTGAAAGACAGTGTATACAAGCTGCACATTGTCTTAAGTAGTCAGCAACCAGAGAGAGGTGAACGGCATTGTCAAATCGATGGGGTGGGATGATTCTCTCTGTTGTGGCTCAATACCAGAAAAAGTTACACATGTTTAGTCAGCACTGGAAACACAGATGGTTTAAGAGGACCAACCACTTGGCTTTCACCCATATTCAATGCAGATATAGAAACATGGTAGATACACACAGCTAGGTGTGACCATCAGCAGCTACTTTTCCTGAAAAAATATGCTTAATGAAATACGCTGTCATGGTTTAACCCCAGCCAGCAACTAAGCCCCACGCAGCCACTCGCTCACTCCCCCCTGGTGGGATGGGGGAGGGAATCAGAAGGGTAAAAGTGAGAAAACTCGTGGGTTGAGATGAAGACAGTTTAACAGGTAAAGCAAAAGCCGCGCATGCAAGCAAAGCAAAACAAGGAATTCCTTCACTCCTTCCCATCAGCAGGCAGGTGTTCAGCCATCTCCAGGAACGCAGGGCTCCATCACGCGTAACGGTGACTTGGGAAGACAAACGCCATCACTCCGAACGTCCCCCCCTTCCTTCTTCTTCCCCAGCTCTATATGCTGAGCATGACGTCATATGGTATGGGATATCCCTTTAGTCAGTTGGGGTCAGCTGTCCCAGCTGTGTCCCCTCCCAACTCCCTGTGCCCCCCCAGCCTCCTCGCTGGTGGGGTGGGGTGAGGAGCAGAAAAGGCCTTGACTCTGTGTAAGTCCTGCTCAGCAGGAATGAAAACATCCCTGAATTATCAACACTGTTGTCAGCACAAATCCAAACCAGCCCCATACGAGCTACTGTGAAGAAAATTAACTCTACCCCAGCCATAACCAGCACATATGCTTAATGGTGATTCTTAAGACGGAAATGTTTCCAGCTAGAATAGGAGTTTTTAAATTCAAAATCAGGTTATCTTCTTAGTGGGGCATTAATTAGTGACCTGAAGTTACATACTTTGCAGGGATTATTTGTATGGGTGTTTAGAATAGAATTAGAATAGAATAGAATAGAATAGAATAGAATAGAATAGAATAGAATAGAATAGAATAGAATAGAATAGTTCAGTTGGAAGGGACCTACAATGATCATCTAGTCCAACTGCCTGACCACTTCAGGGTTCACCAAAAGCCCAAGCATGCTGTTAAGGGCATTGTCCAAATGCCTCTTAAACACTGACAGGCTTGGGGCATTGACCACCTCTCTAGGAAGCCTGTTCAGGTGTTTGACCACCCTCTCAGTAAAGAAATGCTTCCTCACGTCCAGTCTGAACCTCCCCTTGCGCAGCTTTGAGCCATTCCCAGGCGTCCCTGGATCCCAGGGAGAAGAGCTCAGCACCTCTCTCTCCACGTCCACGCTGGAGAGAACAATGAGGTCGCCCCTCAGCCTCCTTTTCTCCAAACTAGACAAATCCAAAGTCCTCAGCCGCTTGTCATAGGACATTCCTTCCAGCCCTATCACCAGCCTTGTTGCCCTCCTCTGGATGCATTCAAGGACCTTCACATCCTTCTGAAATTGTGGGGCCCAGAACCGCACACAGTACTCAAGGTGAGGCCACACCAACACTGAATACAGCAGGATAATCACCTCTTTTGACCAGCTGGTTATACTGTGTTTGATGCACCTCAGGATGCGGTTTGCATGTTTATATATCTACTGAGTTTTGAGGCATTCAGGCAGCTCCTTTTGAGAACTGTAAGCCAACACCAAACACTCTTTCTTAGTCAGCAACTCTGCTTCCAGAGCTGACATCTAGAGACAAGGATAGAAAGCAAATCCACCTTATTATTCAGTTCTCCCTTCTCAAAAGGATTTCGTAACAGATGTAACACTGCCACACAGCATATGTCTTCTTAAGTCTGAACACTTCCTTGCATACTAAGAAAAGAACATGGAACCTGTGTTTAAGATCCATATGGCTGATACTGGCCAAAACATATATTGCTGTAGAAAACTGTATTTCCAGATATGTATATACTTATGACAGAGGCCAAAATACCACAAGAAAACCTTCCCACAAAAAGAAGTCCCTAAATTTACCTTGAGAGGATGAATCTCAAGTAGTTCTCCCACAGGATTTTTCACCTTTTCATAAATGTCATAGTAATAATAGTTCAAGCATGAAATCTATTAAAGTCTTGGCTACAAAACCTAAAGGTTTGGGGTATCTGTAATAAGTTATGTATACCAAAACAGACTGTATACAGAAGTGAACAGTTGCAATGCAGTAGTGTGTATTTTCCCTTTACTAAGGAAAAAGTGTTTCCCCCTAAAAGAAGGCATTGAGTAGTCCATCAGCGAAAATTCCTGAATGGGGGCAGTTTAGGTACATGGACAGGAAGTGAAACAAGTTTAATCTTTTTTTTTTCTTTTTTCTTTTTTTTTACATTAAATTGGGAATTATTAAATTCTAGTATCTGTACTAAGCGATACTTATCTTGGTATGACAATCAGTCACAGGCCAAGTTATATCCCTGTATTTGTGGGAATTTTTCAAACCTAGAGCGACCCATGTGTTATAATACTGACCCAGTAGCACACATCTCCTCATGAGAAATGCATGGTTAAATCCCTTTGCATTCTGCTGGAAATTTACCCCTTAATAATTCCATAAAACATTTTGTGCAGATTTAGTTTACTTCTGCCACCAGATGGCACCTGTAGTGGGCTTATGTTGAGAAAATAAGTGTATAAGCTCTCTAAGGCAAAGCATTAAAATCAATTTAAAGGCAGAACACTGTTTACAAACAAGGATTTTGCCTAACAAGGGACTGCCTTCTTTGCCAGTTGGATTCTGTAAGAACGGATATGCAGTGTTTCATCAAGCAGCATATTTACTTTCTTTTTTTTAGAAGGAATGATATGTATGTGCAGACCTTGTCAAGAATTCTTCATAATTTCGCACTGAAACAGTGTAAGATGAAGAGTAGTGTGTCTGAATTACAGTTTTGCTGACCTTGAGTTCACAATGTGGCGCTGTAACTGCTCTGAAGTGGAACCTGGTTGATGAATAATGTCATCAGCACCTTTCTGATGAAAAATAAAAAGGAAAATGAGAAATGAAAAAGGGGAAGGGGAAGAGAAAGAAAAAGGGGAAGAGGAAAGGGAAGGGAAAGAGGAGGGGGAGGGGGAAGCGGAAGGAGGGGAAGAGGGGAAAAAAGGAAGGAAAAAGAAAAAAAGGGAAGAAAGAAGAACCTTGTCAGATTACAGCTGTGGTTGCAGCAAGCAGAACAAGGGTTTTGCCTACTTCACTTTTTGAGTTTGAATATTACAGAGATAAATCCCTTTTTGTCAGGCATTCTCTGAAATGATAACAAATAACAAAGCAAAGGTCTGCATGATTTCATAAGCTGTGCTTTTGCTTTTGGTGGGACCTAGCTTCAAGGAGGATGTTTACATTAGGTAAATGCTCCATGCTTGCCCTTCTAGCATACATAGCAGATGTAGTGGCAGGCATTCTGGGAGTTTAAAGGGGAAAAAACCTAACAGACAATAACAGAACAGAAGCCAAAAAGCAATGGGTTGAAACCTGCTCACCTAGCTACACCTTTTTGAAAGCCCTTTTTGTTCCCAAGGAATGAATTTATTTCATTCTACCTCAGAAATTCCTGGAGATCTATTTAAAATGTCAATTTATAGTTAGCATCAAACAAAGAAATGACAAAACAATGACTTTTTGACAACCAGTTTTTGAAAAACCTTAGCTGGAAAGTGAATTTTTTGCAATGTGGAAGAGAAAGGCAGAGTCTTCCCAGGCCATACATTAAAGTAATGGAAGAACTATGTTCCTCGACAGATCTGAGTAATACAAATACAACTATGAGATATTTTCTTTACATTGCTTTTTGGAAAATATCTTTTTCAGGTGAAAGGTAGACCCAAACATTAATAATGCATCTTTTTCCTATAGTAATTCAGCAACTAAATGCAGTAAGAGACTGGATCACTGGATTTAAATGCCTGGATCACTGACAGGCAAAACAAAGCTCACAGTCAACAGTCCTGTCATAGTGTTCCTCAAGGACAGGTCTCAAGATCACTCACCCCAAAGTATTTGATTAGTGCCACTTCTGCACTTCAGTAAAGAGCTACTCACATGAATTAATTCAAGATACAGAGAATAGTTCCTGATTACATGGGGCTATGAAATATAAAGCTCAGTCCAACAAAAAGCTTTATATGGAGATCAGGATTAGCTTTTCCATGTGGGAAATAGATCAGATTTATCATATAATTTAAACTGCACCTTCCCTACTAAGAAGGTAGCAGCATTTCCAAAGATAGAAATTCACTTAGGTGTCAATACAGAGAAAAAGTCTCCTGAACAGGTTGAGGATCAAAACACTTATGAAGAAAATTGTATTCATTCCTATGCCCATTCCAGAAGAGTGGGGAAAGAGGTTTAAAAAGCTAACACACTTCAGTCCAAGTTCTTCCTTTGTGATTGAACCCTGAAGTGTGCACAAACACCAAGGCCCCCAAAGATGAAGGAAAGAATCTACTGCATGTCAGATCCTACAGATTTTGCTGCGTTTTGGACCTGTCTACCTACACAGATTAGATACCATTTTCTCCTTTCCTGTTATTTGGGTCTTTATAAACCTTTGCAACTATGTTAGCTGTCTTGGATTTCATAAACATTTTCATTTGTTCATAGCTTTTGTCTGACTTGAATGAAGGGCAATTTCAAGGAGACTCACTAACACCCAGGCATTGCATTTCTATGTATTCTTCTCACTGTGTATGGCATGTCAGTAAATCTCTCCAGGGCTGCTGAAGAGTAAAAAGAGGGCACCTGCACTGTCCACACGAGCCTCACAGAACCTGGTAGCTGAGGAGCCTGAGCACAGCAATTTATCTTTGCTATTCTTTAGGAAATCTCAAGAAGCAAGTTACTTCAGAGAGTTCCTGAGTTCAGAAGAACCCACAGCAGTTTGTCACAAGCTCCCAATTAGTCCATTCCATATTTTTAAAAGTCTAAGATCTCAATTCCTGTTGAGGGATGGGGAATAAACTAAATTTGTCATTTGTCCTAAGAACTTCTTTTGATATGGTGTTTCTCCTTGAGTTCTAAGAGCCTAGCCAAGGAGAAACCTCTAAACATCTGATTAACACCTTGTTGGAGATCTCAAGGATCCAAATAATGATTTGGATCATTATTTTCCTCTGGATAAATGACCCAGTTTAATTTTGACACAGCAAGATGCACAAAGCAGACTTATGAAAGAAAACATAGCTAGTTCTTTTTGTATTGCATTTCCAGAATTGACATCTCCATCTCCTCTTTGTAGAAGCAGCACATTCCTTTTTTACTTTTCCTTTTGAGTAGAATTCCAATTCATCTTTAGAGTGAATCAAGTTACTTTTGCCTTCAGATAGTCATTGACAGGGTCAGTTCTGGAAGTTCCTTTGTCTTAGAAAAACTGTTCCCTCTGCCAGTCTGTAATCCCCCTCATAAGTGCTCACCGAACATTTTGCTGCCACGATATTTTGTCATTCCATATGACAGATTTTCAGTCTGTGATAGAGCCTCCTCTTGAGAGATAGTTCAGTTATGGGGGGGAAAAAAAAAAATCCCTTCCAAAAGCAAGTACATCTCTTTTTTTTAAATTTCAACTGGAAAGAACCTAGCTGGAAAAACTTCCAGAAATTACTGCATTTTTCTCAGATCTTTAAAAAGAGAGCAGGATCAATGCTTTTTAGGAGTACTCATCCAAATGAAGCCTTTATTCTGATCGTTCATACTCACCAGCACATAAAGAGCCCTGTTTGTATGACCAACTACTAAGAGACGGGGGTTGCACTATGTTCAGGTGAAGCATTTTAATTGTGAATTTTTAATAGTAACAGGAAACATGCAACAAAAGCCACATACTCCGTAAGGACAATATACCCTTGAGACTAGAGTGCCCCAAGTATTCAAAATGTTTTGTAGCCCTTGCTTATGCAAGACTAGGTTCCAATTGCAAGAGTAGAAAAAAGGAAATAATAAATAAAAATGCTTTTTTGCCACTATACAGCAATTATGAAGCAGCAAATATATTTTTTCATGTTAGCTTTGACAGAAATAACTCCCTTATCTGTAAACCTCTATAGAGTTCAATAGAGCTTAACTACATTGCTCTAGGGCTTCTCAATGCAGTTCCAGTACAAATGCTCATAAAATGGAGAGAGGCTGACGAGTTACAAATACTAGTTTGAAGATCAAGTGATAAAGTACTTTCCAAGGTTTCCAGGCTGAAATTGTAAATAACAGACTGCTACTAATGATACAGTCCAGCATCAACACATTTCATCCCCTCCTATATACTTCTCAACAGTATAAAAGAGAAGGGATAAGAAAAGGTTGATCCTGTCTGACCTTAGCATTTTATTGTTCAGTTTTTCATTTCCTGATTTTGAATCTTTACCTAAGACGTCTTGAGGCTTAGCACTGTTTATCTGGACAAGAAGCAATTGAAATTGATGTGTCCATATTGTGATGTATTTTCTTTTTTGGAAAAGGATAGAAGAGTTTCCAGTCTGAATTTGCAAATCAAGTATTGCTGCAAATAAAATGAAAGAACTTAAATTTCCCTCAGCTGTTGTCAGTGATAAAGCTGGGGTATGATTTTTACTCCTTGTTTACAAATGAAAGGTTATTTCTCCTTCTCTTCACATATATATATATATACACACACTGTCTTGGACAGCGATATATTACTATATATAGTAATATATAGTTTCCCCCCGGAAAAAAAGTAAATCGTACAAAAATCTGAATAACTGCAGACCAATAAGAGTGAAAATATGGTGAGTCAGAGCAAACATAGACTCTTCTAATTGCATTAGTACAAATATATCTCAATGACCACAAGATCAAAAATTTACTAATTTCTCATAGCATCAAAACAACTGACAGGCAGATATAGAGTTTCTCATTTTCACCTTTTTACATGTTTCTTCACCATCTCTAGGTCACATTTTCATTCAGGGTGGGGACAAAGAATAATGTACACTGTAAATAAACATACTGTAGTCAAGGTAAGTAACATACCTCCACCCTTCAGGTAAAATTGCCACTTCTCTTGCCCCCATTAATATTTAACGATGAACAGCTATCCTATGTTTGCTATAGGTCCAGATTTTAAAGAGACCCTTTTTTCCCTAGCATGAACACAGCTCATTTTCGTCCTGGAAGCTCATGTTAAATCTCGCTATACAGGACAACGCTGAGATCTGTGAACTCTCTGTGCCTCAGGTTGCTCCAGAGCTGCAGGTCCTGCCGCTGTCAGCGCAGCGCTGCAGCTGGGCTAGCTGGCAGTACTGACCACCGGGCTCTAGCTTCAGCAAAGTACGGGGATGCTGGTACCTCACTGCTGGGACTGGAGCCAGTTCTCCACAGAACGTTTCACTGTGTAATGTTGGCGTCCTTCGGGATCTCTGCCTTGTGCCATCTTGTTAGTGGAAAAGCATTTGCAACTTCAAGATACGCTTCAGAGACATATGCATTAGAGCATCCATTTTGCAGATACGAAGATGGGAAGTTGTCGTCTGTTATGACAGAGTTTGAAGATGGACTTGAGATTACTGGTTCTCAGTAGCAACCTATAATTACTTGCTAGTGACCTGTTTTAGTTAATGACTGCCTGAATTAACGTTGCCCATTTCTAGCTGCTAACATACATTAAAGAGTAAAATGTTATATTTATGTATGTTAATCTTGACAGCAGATAGTGTAGCTGTCCTAGGGATGCTGTACAATTGGAAAAAGCAGGTGAAACGGTCCACATCACTATTAAAACCGGTCAGATGTACATAACAGTATACTCAATTAACAGGTGGTCTGGACTGTATCGGGAAACCAAGCCTTCATGATTTATATGTTGTTGCGATTCATATGAAATGAGTAAATAGGTTTTTTTTCCCTCCAAGTTTTGTTGATGACAAGGATTCACTAAACCATCTAAACACACAAATAATAAAACATTATAGATGGCAATAACACATTAAGCCTTTGTCATAATCTTCATTTTCAGTCACATAAGTGCTTCCTGAGTGGTCTGTAGATCTGACTTTGAATACTAGCTGTTTTAAACCATTTATAGGAATACAAGATTTCATATGAGTTTGAACGTATAATGGCTAGGAGGTATGGAGACATATACTACCTAAAAGGATAGGCAAGGCTGAATTTTCGAGCATTCAGAAGTTATTAAATGCTGTAATTAGGATTAACCATGCAACAAATTCTTCTCTTTGATGATATACATACACATTATGGTATGCCCTGCTTTCAAATTATTGGTGATTTTATCCACTGGATTCAGACAGAATGGAAATACCATTTGATACTGATTTTTCGGGATGTTTCCCCATTTTTAGATTTTTTTACTATTTCAACTTCTCTTTGAAGGCAGAATCATTTTCCTAATGTAAAAAATATTACTATGCCATCTAAGTGAGTTTCCGTTCATAGCATCCTAGTAAGCAACATGCCAATTACAGATGTGACATGAGAACAAGAAATTAATGATAAAAATAATTAGTTTTCATCAATTTAGGTGTCCAATTCAAAACACCTGTGGCAAAAGAAATACATATTTCTGAGGACTTCATATCTTATCACAGTTGCTTCTTGTGACTTTTCCCCAATTTCTGTTTCCATGGATGTTTAAAAAAGAAAAGAATATTATCTGCTTTTCATGTTTTCTCATAATCCTATTCTGAAAAGCAGTGTTTGCTGAAATTCGCCACGATAATTCAGGCTGAAGCATACGGTAAGCACAGAAAAACTGACTCCAACCAATTAAAGTATAGAAAAATATTAGAATGGAAATATATGGAATCAAAATGGAGTACAACATCTTAAAATGGAACATACTGGGTGAATTCAACTCCGGCAGCATAGGTAATTATTCCTTTAAGTACTGGTTTAAAAAAAACCACACACAAAAACCTCCAGCATGTTTCTATGAGCAAGTTTGCTTATTAAGTTTTTATCCATAACAGACTTGGGTTTCTTTTTATATTGAAACGTTGGTATTTGATATTGTATATGATGTTTTATTGCTTTATAAGCTTGAAAAACAAGCATGAAATCATGCAATGAAATAATGTAATCACAAGAAATGGTGATGAAACATTGAAATGGATATTTTAGCATTTGATATTTCTCCTTGCTTTCAGTGAATTCATGAAGTTGTAATTTTGGGAGGGGTTTATTTGTTTACTTTCCTCTTTTAGTATTCAGCTTCCTATTCTGATGTCTAAGGTTTTTTGTCCCTGCCAGTAAGCCTGTGCTGTTCATCTTTATCTAATGGGAAGTATTTTCTTCCGGCACTTACCTGTTCTTGACACTAGGTATTTGATATTGTAGCATATATTTTTCTCCTTCAGTCACAGTTTATCCTACAACCTAAAATATTATGTTTTAATGAAAGGTATCCTTCATTCCAACTCTGATTTGGCTTGAATCTCAGCTTAAGTATCAAGAAATTATTTTCTGCACCATTTATAAAATAACTTGTTTAATTAACAGAGGAACAATTACAGCTGTACTAAAATTTCATTATATTTATTGCTAAATTAGAGTTATAAGTTCAATTTAGTCCCCTTTTTAAAATTACTTACCACTTTCACAGCAAAATTCTTTCTGGATTGAAATTGACTTGTTTGGTTTCACTCTGAAAGATTAATTTGAGTAGAAAAAAAAAGTCACAGAACCATTCCAAAGCTGTTCTTAAGCACCATTCTCAATATGGACTATCATAAATTGAATTTTAAACAATCTTCTTTTGAGCTTGTTTGGTTTTATAACTGATCATGAAAATCCCTATGATCACCATAACCAGGAAGCTTAAGTAGCTCAAGGTAAATTTATAGTCCATATACCCCCAGGAAATTTAACACAATTAGAAATCATGTTTGTCTGACCACATATCAGGAGTAAATCTTTATGTGTAAGTTGCTATCTCTCCCCGGCTTAACTGATAAGCAGTCATCTATTGCCACAGTGCAGCAGAAGATAACGACATATACTTTCATAGATGTTTAGCAGAAGCATGCATACTTTTTTTCTTGTGGTCCTCTGCTACAAAGGAGGATCCCAAAGCCCTTGCACTGCTGATATCCAGGGGTTTATGAAGTGGTTTGCAGCTCCTCTACAGATCACACCAGGTGCTGCATTTGCAAGTGCTCCACATGATTTTATTCCCCTTCTTCCCACTGTGCTAGAATGCAGCATCTGTCCCACAACCCAGAGTATCAGCACACACATCCCCCAGTGCGCAGGAAGCCTTGCAGGCAGTGCCACGGCCACATTGCCACATCATAGTCCCCATGAAAAACTGTGAACCATGTCTTTAAACAGCATACTCTTTCCTTTATAAGCCCATCACTGATTTTTCCTCTTTCCCCAAAGCAGCAAAATATTCCTTGCTAATTTATCCCACACTTTTATGTTAGAGTTGCTTGATACCTTACATTAACAGTGCTTTTTATTTTACAGGACACAAAGACAGACATAATCCTTTCCTAAGGAGTTTGCACAAGAGGACACAATTTTTTTTGCCTACTAACATTCCCCAATATTGCTTACCAAAACAAGATATATACAGAGAATTCACAAAAACTAACAAAAATACAAAGGAAATAAATACTTTTATGAAAGGCTCAGTAGCCTTAAAGACTTGGTTACACTTAGGTACTCAGATGGGTTAGCTCTGGACCAAATGCTGCAGGCAAACTTCCAGATTAAGCTACATATCCTGGAAGAGCCAATTTATCATTTCTCTCATAAATCAAAAGGCAATTCATACAAACAGTAATGATTGGTACACTCGGAATCAGAACTCATAAAATTAAACTTTCTACTGCCTTGTGTGTATGCCTTAAAATATGGACTGTAATTCTGTCATGCTTAGCTTGTGATAGTTCAAATAGTTTATAAGCTGGTCAGGGTGAAAACACAGCCTAATTGTTCAGTGCCATAAAAGCTATACATGCACCGTGTGGTGATGCAAGCAGTACTCTAGAATAAAGTGCAGAAAACTCCAGGGTTGACCTTATAGCTGGTCAAGTATTCTCCCTTTTTAGAAGAGGGGTTGAGGTGCATAGAGCAAGTTCCATTTATCTAAGAAAATTTATCAATACGTTCCATTTATCTAAGAAAAAGTTAAATGATCATATTTTAAAAGAGATTATTGTAAAAAAGATTTGTGGGAAGAAAAGGCATAAGGAAGTTTTGTGCTTGTGCATATACTGGTAAGAGAAATAAGATGTCAGGTTTTAAAAGTGGGTTATACGTAACCAGGAGAGGGGAAAGAACAAGCCAGAAACACCACAGTTTCTAAAAGACTTCAGGTCTCTAAGGTTGTGCCTGCCTTTTTTTTTTTTTTTTTTTTTTAATTTTAATACCTTAGAGCCAGGTATCAGTCTCGTGGGCAGTACTGGGGCAATCGTCCAGGTCAGCAGTGTGATTTCTATTGCCTTCTTTCTCCAGAGAATCTCAAAAGTGTGCAGCAGATGGGCTACAAAGAATGTTGATTTTTCTGGTATTACTCAGCTGATTCCTCACCATCAGCCCACTGGAGAGGAACAAGGACTTCTGGGTGCATGGTGAGTACACAGTTATGAGGTAAGGAACATGTATGTCCTGAAAGAGGGTACATATATGTTAGGCACGTGCTGTGAAAGATGTTGGTACTCACATATAAACTCTAATAGCAGGATAAACTCTAATAGCAGGATAAAATTCCTTAATGTCAAAACACAATGCAGCAAAACCAAGGAGAGAGGGAGAGAATTAAAGTGGGGGGAGAGTAAGAGAGAGAAGTGCAAGCAAGAAAGAAGTGGCTTCCAAGAGAATTTTTTAAGAGAGAGATGGAGGGCAGAGTTAAGATTGAGCACAAATCACTGCATGACTTCTGGGTCCTTGTTTTTTATATTACACTGACCTAATTAATTTTACATGGAAAATACGTATCAGAGGCTTTTCCCTGGACTTATCTTACTTTGAAAAAATTACTTCAGCTGTTTGTTCAATCATGGCATTGTTAGCCACACCAAAACACTTTTGAAATAGTAACATTTTATGCTTAGTTTTTATGCAGTGCAATAAACTTAAAACTGACAAAACATCCCAGTTTGACAGGCACGTAGCAAGTACAAGAGCCAGGTTTTCAGAACCGGACAGGCAAACATGACTGCTCTCTATTGGGCATCTAACAGAGATGTCTCTTTGAATCAGAATTTGGACCAGACGTTGGAACTAATACCCCTACACTCACAAATGGTACCCTGCAGGGTATCAATTTGCCAGAAAATACCAAGACTTGAGACAGTCTAAAATTAAGGCTATCCTAAGGTTTTTCCAAAGAGTGATGGGATATTTATGTATTGCTAACAATAAAGTAGTAAGAGAATCCTACTTACTGAATGAGCAACATTTCTTTTCATATTTAAATCCTCCTTGGCACTTTCCCAGGCAAGAATTACCCATGTGCTGCTTAGCTTATAAAAATGGACAGTCTGAAGTAAGATGTCAGCAAGTATTACGAACGCTATTTTGGTCATTTTCGTATTTTAAAAGGTTAGGCTTGATGTCACTTAATTTTCTAACTGAGCAAATCTGAACAAGCTGGATCTGCTTTTACAATCTGTGTCTTACACACAAATAGAGATTGAACATATTATTGATTCCATGAGTATGCTTATCTTTTAAATTTACCTCCTCTTGCTAATTTACAGAGTGTGATAAAGCATACAGGCCTTTTGAGGCTCACAGAAACAATCCCCTCAGACAGAGAGTACTCCTTCCTGTTTCTAAATGCTGAGTGCCAGCAACAAACTAAACACACCAGTAACATGGTCCAGGAAGCCAGGTGCCAACCCGAGGGCATTTCTGAGGGTTTACTGTATTTTTCAGTCTAATTTATGATTTCCTGGGAAGAGCGTTTCCAGTAGGTTTGATTTCTCCATGTCATCCATGGGAAAGCACAAGCAGTCAAGCTTCTGACTGGCAGGTCAAGTTCATTATCTTGTTACTGGTATCCTCTCAAAAAACCACTCCAGAATCAGCCAGACAAAAAAGAGAAGCTAGCCCTTCCACAAGCTATTATTCCTGAGTTAGCTTATCTAGCAAAACTGTAAGCCACTGAACAAGATACAACTTTGCCATTTGGGAACTGAGGCATTTTCTAGTAATCTAAAAAAGAAAGCGGGAAAGTAATCACACTTAAAACGTCTCCCGCCTCTTTAGCAGTGTTGCATGGGTCCCATGAACTCAGTCATTTCTACCTAAAAAGATGTCTTTCAAACAGATTTTAGTTGTAGTAACTGCTGCTGCTCCACCTCAGCTGTCCTTTCTGTGAAATGCTTAATAAGCTTTTACTGTCTGCAGATACATTAATGAGTTTTGAGTGTCTTACTTTGCATTTTATTTTGCATATAAGAAGCAAGTTCATTTGCTTTATTTATGGATTTAATCCCTGACAAATATTCTGGCTGCCTCAAATACTACTATGCAGGTTGCCTCAGTGAGATATTGTGATAAGCATTTCTTTCCACAAAGAGCAGAGTAAAGTGCTCTTCAGCAAATATATTCTGAACAAATAGTATTTTGAATAAAAAATTATTTTCAACATTTCTGAAGAAAAATACTGATCAAGTTACTGGAAAAGCAGCTTGGCCTCTTCAAAGAGCAGCTAAAGACTTTCCTGTGAATTCATGATCCCCACTCGGACTAGAATTAGTCTTTTATGCTTCAGTCACTTTGATAGTCACAACAGCCCTTTGTTGCACATATATCCAAAGCAAAAGTAACAGTTTTGCCGACAACTTATTTCTACCTGAAATCAGAATGCATGTGAAAATTGCCAGACGAATCTCTGCGTTTCTAGGCTTTATCCTCCCCTCAGGCCCCTTTTCTCCATATTGACAAGCAGTAAGAGGCGGAGGGGGAGAAGCTGGAACATACACCCTCTGCCTTGGAGCTCCATTCCAAAGGCTTCAGCCCCTCACACCAAGGACAGACGAGGAGAGCCCAGAGACCCCAACCTCTCCAGTAGCCGTGGCTGCTGTTAGTCCCCCACTTCCTCACTCTGCTGAATCAGCCACACTCCAAAAGCAACACATCCTGGCAAACGCTCATAAGAGCTGACTCCACAAGAATGGGTTTGTGCTTTAGTGACAGCAGAAACAACTGCTGTAAGAAAATTTTACTAACTGAAAACTTGCAAAGTTTAAAGTTGAAGAGGTAGAAAAATGAGAAAAAAATTAAGGAGATATTGAGAGGAAGGGAGGAGAAAAGCCTGTCTTCGCCTTCCTATCTTCTTCCTGCAGTATCTCCCTCTGTTTCCCTTTCCTATTCCCGGTTTTCACAAGCATTCCCAACACACATTCACGGGATGATACAGAACCCAAATCTCTGCAACTTTTCTTGGCTTGATGCAACCTTAGCGGGAAGCAGTGCTTCACCCACAGAGTTTTTAAATGTCAAGGCTGCTGATGGGAAAGGCAGCGGTCTCTGCTACCAGCACTTCGCACGAGTCTGACTTGGGGCATACGGCTGGAGCTCCCACCTCCGCGGCAGCCAGCACCCCGGTGCTATTAGAACAATAAATAATCGTGCCCCAGATGTGCCAGGGAAAGGCTTCGCTCTTCTATCAGGTCTCGCAGACGCGGTTCCCTGCACGGCTGCCCTACCCCGCCTGCCTCCGCGCACGGCGCGCTTCTCCGCGGGCCCTCTCCGGCACGCTCGCGGGGCCGGGGCCGCCCCGCACTGCCGGGCAGAAGCGCTCCGGGGCCGAGGCCTTCCCCGCTCCCCGGGACTGCACCCCGCACCTCTCCCGGGGCTCTCCCCCGCCGGGCGCGGCGCGCCCCAGCGCGGGGACGGGCTGGCGGCGCCCACCGCGCCCGCGGAAGGGGGCCACGCACCCGCGCGGGGATGCGCCGCTCTGCACCGGCACGGCGGCCGCCGCTCCGCCGAGCCCCCTCAGCCGCCGGCCCCCCGCAGGAGGCAGCCGCGGCTACTTAAAGCGCATCCCCAGCGGCGGCAGCCCACCGTGGCCGAGGCAGGAGAGCGGCGGGCGGCTGGCTCCGGCGCAGGAGCAGCCCGGGCCGGCGGGGAGCCGCAGCGCCGGGCGGGCTGCGGGCTCCCATGCCCGGCTGCGAGCTCCGCGGGGGCGCGGGCGCTGCCAGGCGACGGGCTAACCCGGCTGCGGCTCTGGCAGGGCGGGACAGCGCCCGTGCGCCAGCGCGGCGGCGGCGGGGCTCCGAGCGGCACCGGCGACGGCTCCGGCCGGCGGCTCGGCGCCCGCAGTCCCCACCGGCTCTGCCCTCGCTCGGCAGCGGGAAGCCGAGCGCCAGCAATGGCGGCTTGGACTAAGAGCCACTGCGCGCCGCTCCTCCGCTCGCCTGGGCAGCCGCTGCTCTAGGAGGGGAAGAGCAGAGCTCGCAGGGGGGCTGGTTTCCGGCGGGTTATTTATTTCTTCCCTCTCGCTTAAGTTCCCAGCGGAGCGGGCTGGCCGGCACCTGCGCCCCCCACCTGCTTCTCGGAGGGTGAGAGGTGTGGGGAGGCCATGGAGAGCCCAGCGGAGAACCCCAGCAAGGCGGCGGAGTACCTGAAGGAGCTGAACAAGATTATTGAGACGCAGCAGGAGCTGCTGGAGAAGCAGAAGCGGAGGATAGACGAGCTGGAGCAGCAAGTGGCCAAGTTGTACCACGAAAATGCCTGCCTCCAGGACGAGCATCACCGGCACCTGGCCACATGCAGGCTCCAGCAGGGCGTCCCCCCCGCCTACCCGGGGGTGCTGAGCGCCATCCAGGAAAACGCAAAGCATGAAAAGTAAGCGCTGCCTGGGTTTGTTTGCCCTTTTTTTCGAGGAGGGTGTTTCTGTAGCGGGGCTTTCCTTCCCTTTCGTTTCCTTCGGTTTCCTAAAGCCACCCCGCGTACAAGCCCTGGGAACCAGCGGAACTCTCCGCAGCCTGTGCCCGGGAGCGAGCTCCGGTCCTCTCGGTGGGCAGCTGGCCGCGAAGGAGGGGGCCCCCGCTGAGCTGCGGTGGAGGGCGGAGGGGGTGGCCTCAGCCTCTACACCCCAAGCCTGTCTGGGTGCCGGTGCCTCTCCGGTTCTCTAGCCGGGATCCCGCGGGGAGCGGGCCCTGGGGAGTCCGAGCCGCGGCAGCGCGGCTGGGGGCTCCCCCGGGCAGGCTTCTCCGCCCTCCCTGCCCACGGCTTTCCCTGCGGCCACCGCCGCTCTCCGCCACTGGGGCCCTGGCAGCCCTCTGCGCTCGGGAGGATGCCCTGGGCACGCCGCCCTCCCGGCAGAGCAACAATAACGGAGCGGTGCGAGCTCTGCCCTTCTCCCGGTGGCCTGTTCACTGCCGGTTTGAGTGCCGCGGGTACCGCGGGAAGCTGCTGGCCCCTCGGGGGGCGCCCCGTGCTCCCCGCCGGCCGTGCCTGGACCGAGGACCCCCGGCAGCGCGGGCAGCCCGCGCTCTCGCCGCTAACGAAAGTGACCCGAAGAGGGGTCAGTAAACATTGGCAGCTCGCCACCGCGCAGGCTGACTCGTGCCCGCGTGAGCTCGCCCGTTTCGGAGACGGGTTCGCTCCCAGCCTTTGCATCTATTTCCAGCCTCTATAATCTGTAATTAATCGTGTGCTTCTTTACAGCGTGCGGAAAGCTGCTTAATTGCGCGCGATTCTTAAGTAACAGGAATTCAAGAATAGCAATAACTAAAGTCGTGGCGCTTACCCGACGTGTTTCTACTTATGGAAAAGTATTTAAGACTTAGTTTTACTTGAGTGGAGTGGGAAAAGCATGCATCGTATTAAGAGCCCACTTCGCTGCTCTGATACAACACAATGGGCTGTTTGTAATCCGGTGCACTCGAATTCCTTATATTTATAAATGAGCACCCGGCTCTAGGCGGCAGTTTTCCTCTGCCACCGAGCCAGGGCAGCCCTCCCGCAGCCGCCGGGAGAGCCGCTTGCGCAAGGGACCGCCCGCCCCGAGAAGCGCCTCTCGCCGCTCCGGGCAAGCAGGCAGTGAAAGCTCCTCGCCAGCCTGGGACGAGGGCTGCGGGTGCTGCCGGGGCAGCCCTCCGCCGAGCCGGGCCGCCCGTCCCGCCGGGCCGTCTGCCCCGTCCCCGGGCGTGCGCCCTGCCTGGGGGCGCAGGGTGCGGGAGATGCCTCGGGTGAGGGTCTCCCGTCTGGCTTCTGCCACGGCGTGGGCTGACACGTGTCGAGGCACAGGGCTGGGGCTGTTTGCGTGCCGTCCTGGCCGCATGTTCCTTCTCGGAGCCCTGAGGGCAGCGGGGGCGAGGACGTGCGGGGAGGGATGCCTCTGAGTGAACCCGGAGGAACTGCCTCGGATCTTTTGCTGACTACATGTGTGCCCTCAGCGGGACGGTTATGGTGGGGCAGGAAGTGCTGCAGCTTTCGGAGTCCTGAAATTGTGGTGGTCTGAAATTGTTTTCTTAGTATGCTGTTGTGGAGGTTGAAGGAGACGTGGGAAGGGTTGTTGGTTGCTCAGTGTCCCCTTTGCCTGCTCCTATTTCCAAATGCCTTACACCTGTCTGATGCAGCAGAGTGGAAAGGGAAGCAACTCTTCTTCCCTGGCTCCGTTCTTGCTGTCACTGTTAATATTTAGGGTTTTTTTGGCGATGCCGGGGTAATCATTTTAGGCTTTTTTATAAACAGAGATATCTCTATGAAAACTAAGCAAATAGCTCCTTAAACAGACTGGAGAGCATATGCTGTCATTTAACAATCAATCCCATAAGGAGAAGGAGTTATTTCCAGAAAGTAAGGAATCTTTACACAAATCCTACCCCATGCATCCATGTCCAGTACCTGAGGATTTTTTATGGCTGTGCTTCTAGTACAAGATGTCAACTCAGCTATCTTGTCCCATTTGTCTCCTGCAAACGACATTACTAAAAATTGTACAAATGGCTTGCCTTGTTTGATAATATTTCTCTTCTCCAGCCCAAGACTCATTTGCAGAGCCCTCTTTGGGCAGGCAGCTCTGGGGACTCCGGAGGCTTTTAAGTCTCTTAAGTGGATTTGATGCTGGGATCAGAATTAATCTGGGATATTTATGGCAGAGTTGTATCGCTTTGAGGCATAGCCTGCAGGGCTTAGCGGGGAAGCTGGGAGACAGCCCTCTCTGTGTGTCTGGTCCTGGGCCGGGCCCTTTGCCCATGTGCATGTCTCTGGGGAGGCAGATTTTCAGGGCCACCTTCATCTGAGGAATACTGCCCCCGAAATCATCCCATATCCGTTCGTGTCCTCCCTCTCCCTTTGTAGGGAGCAAACCTGTTCTCTTCTCCAGAAGACCCTGCCCCACTGGGTGGGTGGATCTCGCTGGTGGGCTCCCCAGCTGCACGGCGTGGGGGCTGTGGCAGTGGCTGCTGAGGCTCCAGCTGTCTGGGAGCTGGGGCCACAAGCCAGCCACAGTATCCGTTTACTCTCTGGCTGGATATGAAAGATGGAGGAAGTCTCCAACTTAGAAAACAGAAAATACCCTTGTTTTAAAGTCTTCTCCCAGTCTCGCGGTTACCTTGGCTTTTTGAAAACCCCACACCTGCAGATTCTGGGTGTCCGGAGCTTCCCATTCAGAAGCTCAGTCTCCGTTACCCCAGAATTAAATGTCACACGCACCTTGCACATGTTTGGGTGGGGAGTAAGGATCCCTTGTTTGCTGAAGTTCGGTATCAGATGACAATGATGCTTGCTTTGGGGATCTTTGGTGTTAGGAGAGAGGCAGCGTGTGAGGTGGCGTGTCCAGCTTGTTCCCTCCTGCCCCCAGAGCACAGACCTCCCCCGTCTTCCTCCTTCCAGAGGCAGCAGAACTGCTTTGTGCCCAAGTACCAGCAGTGATCATTGCTCTTCTTACCCTTCAGTACTTCAAAGCTAAAATGACTGGAATCCTTTTTAAAGGAAACTGGGCTTCTCTTAGTCAAATACATCGAGAAATCAATGCTTTTAGGAAGTAATCTATAGCACTTGTACCCTGAGACTTGAATAGTTGTTTTTTCGAAACCGCTTAGACTCCTGTCTGCAGCAGTTCAACCTGTGTAAAGTGGATGTGGATCACTGACACTCTAGTGTCAAGACAGCTGTTTCATTTTACCAGATGGTGGTTAACTTGTGTGATAGAAAAGGAAGCATGGAAATGTTATACAAGATAATATGCTTATGATTAGTTCTTATACTTAATAAAAAAAAAAAAAAACAACCAACCAACCAAACAACAAAAATCCCACAAGTCTTGAAACTCTTCAGTTTTTATGGTGGGAAGAATATACAGCTGAAGACTGCTTAAGTAATTTGGAAAAGCTGGCATATTCGTAGAGATTCTTTAGCTTGATATCTTGTGGGGTAGGGAACTGTTAATGAGCCCTGTAATAGACTTCTGGAAGAAGACAACACCAGTCCAGTAAGGTAAAAATATTCTGGTTTGTGTTCTTCCAAAACAGGACCAGAGTAGAAAGGAAGTTTCTTTTATCTAGGTTGCTATCTGAAGGAGGGAAGAGCAGAGGGATGGATTAGCAGGTGCAGATGTGCTCCTTATCTTGCGAGAAGGATATACCAAAAAAGGTTTGGGTGCTGTTTCACTTAATTTTGTAGTAATTTGCTGAGTGCAAATCAACCTTAAAATCCACAAGTGGAATTGAGGATAATTAGTTGATTACAAGGCTTTGTTAGATGTAATGAATCAGCATGTTAAAGGTAACAATAGGTATTTAACCCATTAAGTTGCATAAGATTAATTTTCAGTTAATGCATTTCATTTAACATTTGCAAAAACCGCAAGAACTTCTAAAACTCAGATCTTCAGTGTAAGGAAGACGTTCAATACATCCATTTTGGTAATGCACTTTTTAGTGTAAATACATAAAAACAAAATACTGGATCTTCTCAAATCTATACAAGTACAGTTTTTCCAGCTCTGAAAATTCAACACTGGCATGTTACCAGCTTAGGGAGTGATATTTGTACTTAACCTAATGAAGTTAAAAACTATGCTGCTTTTCCACTGAGAAAGTGCTTGGGAAGAGTTTGAGCAGGAGGTAGAGAGTAACTGTCTGCAAAGACAGAACGATCTTAGAGGGCTGTTATTTGCAGCTCAGTCTAAATTCTGCACCTGGCCTGACCAATTTGTTTTTAAATGAATCTAGGACTGGCTTTATTCTCTGGGGAAAATATTCTGGGGGAAGTCACAATTCAGGGCTTTAAGAAATCCTCACTGTGTCTAGAAGATACTCTCTGTCTTGGCTGAAGTGTACTTGGTGCGATCTAGTAAGTGGAAGTTGTTGCTCTGGTGATAGTCACATGTGAAGGCTGCTTCATGGCCTACATAAAATGAGCTTGTGGCTTTGCATGTCGCTGTTGGCACTGAATGCTACCCTTGCACACAGCCTCAGCAGCAAGCCAGAGATTGCATTAGTGTAGAGACCAGCCTGACTTTTTTTCCCCCCTCCAGAGATGTCCTTTACTGAGACAGACTGTTCATATGACGTAAATCCTATTTCATTGCCTGTGCTGCCCTTGAACAGCAGCTTATTTTTGTTTGCTTTGGTGAAGTAGAGGTATCCAGCACCTGTTAAATTATGCTCATGTCTGGGCAAAATTTTGCTTTCTCTGCTTTTGTGTCAACACAAGGATATAGATGAAGTGCTTTTGTTAGTTCCTCTTTCTCAATCAGCTGTGTAGGGAAGTGTGGTTTGTGACTGACAGTCTTGCTGGAAGAAGTCTGCAGTAGAAGTGCAGTTACTAGTAAAAGATGCAGCTCTACCTATTTAGCTTATTTTGCTCATGAAGAATATATTTACGTGGAAAGCATAGTTTGTGTCCAAAATAAACACTTTAGTACCACAGTATACTATATATTCTGTCAGGCCTATAGCATATAGGGATGGTATAATTCTGAGCTTGGGCAGAATGTAAACTTGCATCTTCAAATAACTTAAAACAATTCTTTTCATTGTATTTTCAATACATAACTGGAACAGTACGACTACTGAGCTATGAGAATAAGGATTTGACACTGAAGGGGGAGTGCTTTTGCTTTTGAAGCACTCGTTTCAGTATCATTAGTGTGATTTGTACATCAGCAGATGAGTGAGCATCTCTTAGAACAGGCATTTGTTGTTCCGGCAGACTGTAGGAAATCAATAGTGGGAAGATGTATAATGAGACCTGAACTTGCTAACTAAACTCAACTAAATTATTTTGGATTTCTGTTGAAGTATTGGCAAATTCTTGTACTTCACATCAGCTAAATGATAACATGTAAAGACAAATTAATTTGAAAATTGATGTGTACTGAATAACTAATAAAACAAGTATTAAAAAAAAGGAGGAGAGGGTGTGTGTGTGCAAAAAACACAGCAATAACAAAGTAGTATGCTGGTATCAAGAAAGTTCCTGGAAATCGGAGGAGGGAGAGAAAATATGGTCCGTAAAGAAAACAGCAAAAATACATGCTATTTTGGGAGAGGAAAACAAATACAGCAGAAAGTAACCCATCCTATAACATAATGAGTTTAAAGATGGTTTCTAAACTTGAAATGAAGTAAACCTCTCCCATTTAAAGCAGACCAGCCCTAAAGAATTGCAAGTACTCAGTGTACCTTACGAATTCACTGTCAAGGAAATTGAAATGCACTTCCAAAGGTCTGCTTGTGGAAGATATTTGGATCCGAGGTCCTCAGTGAGCAAATGAGAGCTGCTGTAATTACTGTGAGCCAAGCGTATGTCTGAAGATCCTCTTCCCTCTCCTCCAAAAAACCTCACTCCAAAGCAAGCCTGTATATAATGCTCTGTATGCATGTAGTTCACCACCAGCATACTGATTACTCTCTGTTTCTCATGCGAGGTGTGTAATGAAGACCTGAGTCTTAGTCTGCCAGTTATTACCAGCAGGCATAGCTGTGAGTTCAGCGTGATGACCTGCGTGAAGTAGAGGCACTCAAACTCCAGCAAGGGTGTCCTTAACTTCTGAAAAGTCGGTAAGTTTGGAACAGTGTGCTGTTGTCATAAGGCAGTGGCTCTTGGGTCAATCCTAAAAATTAGTGTAATCTCCAATGTAGTAATTCCCACTTGTCCACAAAGTACATTTTTACATTTTTAAATTATATTAGAGGGATGGCACTGAACAACGGCATAGAAACCTGGGGTTAGGGGGAGCAGGAGCAAATCTGTTCTTCACAAATGTGCCAAGCACAGTGCTTCTGAAGAACTTAGCTTCCTGTTGAGTGAGGGATGCTAAACTTTGTCCTTATCCACTTCAAGTAACAAACTTTTGGGAGAATGTGAAATAGAGATACACATTTCTGAATCTGATTGCAGTCTTGTTGCCCTGGTTATTTGCATAGGGAGACAAATCTCCATCAGGCCTTAGGGAAGGTGTCTTCTGCCAAAAAATAAGTTGCAGCCTTTCTGAAAATCTGAAGCAAAATACATCGGATTCAAAGAAGTGTCTGTAGGAAGAGCTTATTCAATGGTGGATCACAGAAGCTATGAGGGGAAAAAAGAACAAGGTATTTCAAGGTGTTTTCTTACAGCATACAGGGGGAGTAAATTATTAAATGCTTTATTAAATTATTAAAATTAAAATAATAAATTATTAAATGCTTCTTGCAAGTAGCATCTCAAAAAGCTTAATTTCATTTTTTACACCCAGTAAAGCTAGGTGGCTTTTATTCTTGCGCTGGTCAGTGACGCTAAACTGGCACTGCTGTGCTGGATTCAGTGTTGTGTGCCAGACCATGGCCTTTAGATGCGGAGTTTCTGCATACAGCAGTTGCAGAAGTACATGGGTTCCTCCAGGACTTTCTTGAGGGTATGAGGCTGGTTAGGAACAGCCAGAGTTGCTTCCTCTGCACTTCCAATTTTGACACTATTTAATTTTGTGGGCCCTGTATGATATAGCTGTGCAGACCTGCAAAGCATCGCAGTACACTGAATTTCCCCTGAGTTTATGGCTCATTTGGGGTTACAATCCCTAAGATGGGAAGAGTTGCCCATGAAGTAGGCAGCCTATACCCAGAGGAGTTAAGTGTTTGTTATTTAGAGCCTTTTTCTCTCTGAGGGCTCCTGCCTTCTGAATGCAGGTGGCAAGGAGGTAATCTCATGCTATTCACTGAGGGGAAGTGGGAAGCTTCTTAAGTAAGTGGATTTTGCAGGCCAGAAGTACTTCCTGATATGCAGCCCACACTTGCGTTATTCTAATTTGATCCTATCATTCCTGCTCATACCCTCTCTATTATGTTAATTCCACCTTTTTTGTGTTTTGCAGCCTGCAGATACTTTTAGGCTATTCTTGCCAGTGCTTCTGTCTTTCATCTTAGCTCAGTGAGCCTGTGAATGAGGTTGTCATAATTTCATTCTGCCTGTATCCTTGCCTAGTTGTACTTTTTTTCTCAGCAGAATTGTTGAATTAGAAATCTGGACAATCTGAGCAGGCTTTGGTACAGTAGAGCTGTGTGACTTGAAGAGATAGTGTGAGATTGTGCATTCTGCTGGATTTTAGGTCTTTGGTAGCTGTCCCTGATGTGGGCTGCTTTCTTCCCACCCCCTTTGCTAGGGGGCTCCTCTGCAGATTCTTCACGGTATTTCTTTGAAATACTACAATTCTTAGTTGCTGTAGCTTACTGTGTTACAGTGGGGGAGATGCTGGTTTGTGCTAGCTAGAAATCTGGCCTAAGGATTGTTACCCTTTTATGGTCATTACCATGGTATTGTGATTAAGGACAGAAGTAGGAGTAAGAGGTGTTTCTTTAGTCCCACCTGGTGACCTGTTTGCCCTTGGCAAAACTAAGGACTGATAGATAATGATTGCTATTTCACAGATGGGCAAGTCAACAAGGTAACAGTCATCTCTTAATAGGTTGTTCAGAGATTTAGGTGAAAAATGATTGCATTAAATGTCACACTTGAGACAAACAAGCTTTTTTAAATCCAGGGTTCCTTCATGGCTATATACCAACTTGTTTGTTTTAATTTAATTGTTATTTGTATGGTTAGTGTAAGGAAAAACTAATAACGTTGCTGCAAAGTGGCCAAAACATTTCAGCAGGGTGAACGCTGTAAAACAGAACAGCTTTCACAACAGAATCTGAAAACCTGAGTCTTGTGTTCTTCAAACAGCTGGGTATATAAATTACCTTTTTGTTTATCAAACTATATGATGCTGGATGGAGTCTCACCCCTCCCGATCCCAAATAGCAGCAGTTCCGTCTCGGTGACTTTTGCTCCCTCTGCTGGCTTGTTTTTAAACTGCTTACCGGTGTCCGAGGGGAGAGTGTGTGTGTATTCATATATATACGTACGGTGTAGAATCTGCTTTTGAATGGCAGCATCTGTACTACTTTTGCATCACTTCAAAGCATTAGAAAGACTACTGTGAATGTGGCTGCAGATTTCTCATGAGTTTTTTCTTCTAGTGTCTTAAAGTGCAGAGGTAAACTTCCCCTTCAAATAATACCATTTTAAAACAGACACAGAAAAGAAGTTACTCTGCTGTGAGGCGTCTGTGGAGACTGAATGAGTCTTACTGCTGTGCTAGATGAGAAAAATACTGCTACTGAGTAGCTCTCTATAGCAATTGATTGAAACATAATATACATTATTTGCATGTTAATAAGATGCCTTCCCTGACAATCATGAGTAGAGACAAAGACATACATGTAATACATCTTTTACTGCACCACAGTAATTCAGATTTACTAAGTGTAAATAGCCCTTTATTCTGAATAATTGGACAAATAAAGCAGAGAAAGGAAGGGGGGCAAACAATCCTCCTGTGGTTTTTCAAAATTTAGGATGCAGGTGGGAGTTGATGTTTGTCAGGGTTTCTCCATCTTTGCTGGATTTCTACTAGCTGAAAATAACTGCAGATGGTGTGGATCACTCATAGTTAGGAACTTTAATTATTACTCTTTTTGGGCATTGGAACATGTAGCTATAGGGTGAACGAACTGAAGTTTTGTTAACAAGCCAAGGTTGCCAAACAGTAGGCACTTTTCCCAGGCTGTGGGAACTGGTTGTGTCCATCTCTGCAAACTGATTTCTGCCCTAAGAGGTTTTTAACTGATGAGTTGGACTGTCCAATGGTACTTGATAATCATGCTAGAAGGGACAGGCTCTGAGTTGTGCAGGGTCTTGGTCTGGAAGACCTGTGAAAAACTTCAGGCTAATGAAGCCCCTCCCATTCCCTACAGATTGGGAACCACCGTCTTGTGGACATAGTTTCACAAATGTGTTTTCAAGGAAGAGAAGAACACATTTAATGTGTTTTTGTTTTTCCTAGCCATCTCTACCAGTTTTCTGTCCAGTTCAACAACAGTTTTCTCTACTGTGAAGATGGCTTATTAGTTCTGCAACTTAGTTTCTACAACTGTGCCTCTTTTTGCATTCTTTTTATTGGGTATATCTAAAATTTAGGTGTAAACTTGAGTAGCATAAGGTCTATGTGTGTTGAAATGACTATTGATCAAGGTGAAATAATGACCCACTTCTTGAACTTTGTACTAACGTGCATTTGCACTAGCACTTAAAACAATCCTTTCAGGATTATATTTGGAGTCTCTAAAATATCACATTTTGATGTTGGCAATCAAACTGTTTGGAATTTGCTGTACTATTTTTGCTGAGTGGATGGAGTTGTATAGCACTTCTAACAATCATCAACCGGTTCTCCTAAAGTAATGCTGCCATAGTCAACAAATCCCTACCAAATTTCCAGGCTGCCAGTGTTGAACCAGTATGCACCAAGCTGTATATTTGAAGAAGTTTGAATTACTGGCAAACCGAGTTGTTTTTAATATCCTTTCTGTTTACTGAGAATGATGCTAAAACTAGTATTTGTGCCACCCTCTGTTAATTTCTCCCACCTCTAGTTTTCAAGCAGTTTGAGTTCTGTGAAATAGATCTTTCATTTTGCTGCGTTCAGACCTCTGCTATCTTATGATCACATTCCAACTCCTGGGAGAACTTTAGTTTTCTCCTGTGTTTTTCCATTGTGGAGTAGTGAACAGATAGATCTGAGCGGGGAGGGAGTATTTTGCCTGCACCGTTCTGCAGCGTGGCTCTGAAGGGAATGCCTGCCAAAAGAGGAGCCTGAGGGGCACCATCTGTGTACAGCTGGGTGTGTTGTGGAGTGCCATGGAGATCATTGTAGGGTCCAGGGCGCGTGAAAGCTGTTCCATGAAGTTAATTACAGATGACACTTAGTTTGGCAGTTGCTCGGTTGGTTCAAAGTTGAATTAGAGAATTGTACAGTGTCTACTGCTTTTGCCTAATCAGCTGGTGACTTGAGGGGCCCAACACGCTGCCTCTCCTCAAAGGCTTCAGTGGCTCTTGTGTGCTCTCAAAAAGTTGGGGAAGCAGGAGGAGGAATCCAGCGTGGGTGTCCTACATAGTATAGAAGATTTTTTTAGTCCTTAGGATTATTGCCTCAGTCAATGTAGTGTTGAAATAGCCTTTTAAACTGACAGCAAGCAAATTTCATCAGCCTTCAGTGAATACTATAAGGATCCCTGTGTAACAACACTGAGTTGTTTTGGAGCTTGGCTTCTGCTGCGGTGAAAATGGAGTGTCTCCAGGTTAGAGTTACTCAGATTATTATTTGTCATGCCTGGGAAACACTCTTGTAACTAAAGAAGAATCTCTTTGAAGTTCTGACTGCATTTAAATTAGGAGAGCGGTGATTGATTATTATTGAAATAACAAGACAAGGCATGCTGGAATGGTAACTTCTTTATGAAGGTGTAAAGGGAGAGTATCAGCCCAGATGTCTGCAATTCTTCTGTCACAGTGGTCCCCAGCAGTCACAGGGAGAAGCTGAAGGGGAATCCTTGTCCACTGCCAGGTGTGACCCTCCTGCTTGGGGGAAATACTGGAGTGTGGCAGTTCTTAGCAGTGGATGGCACACTCTCTGATCAGTAGACCTCAATATCTAGTTGGGGCTGGTTACAGATAAGAAATGGGATATTTTAATAAGATGAGGTGAATATGACCTCTGTTCACTTGACTAGTCTAAGTTGCTTCTATTTCTGCAGCAATATTTTGTTTTTCATTGTCTTTCTATGGATGTAATGGTTCTCTGCTCATGCTTGGGGAATATAAAATCTGTTTGGTTGTCTTCTGTGCACTATTAATGGTCCTGGAAATACAGAAAATGTCAAGGATGTGTATGAGAGATTCTAGATAAATGATTGTGTTCCAGTTTAGGTTCAAGCATGTCACATCATTCTGCAATTTTGATCTTTTAGTATGGCTTTTCTGAATTTAGAAACTTATATTTCACAAGAATGAAGAATTTTTGACAAACCAAAAGCAAGTAAAATCACTTCTAATGTATTGTACTATATAACAGTATTCTTTTAACATGGTTTCTTGGTAGGATAGACACATACAGCATTGAACCTTAAAGGCTTCTAGGAATTTCATGTGCACTCAAGCCTGTTGGAGGTAACTTATGTCTATTCCGTGGATGCGCTCTTTGATACAGTGTGAACAGCTGAACTGTGTAGGTGCCACTTGTGCTCTATGCATATACCTTGAAGTAAAAGGTCCGAGTCTTTCGTGCTTGTGACTGCTCCAGGTCATGTGCAGTTGCCACGCATCGTGTGTCCAGGGAAGGCTGCAAACAGGCATTTATCTCCCACCCTGCAATGCAGCTGGGATGTTGTAATTGTGCTAAATTCAGAGAGACTTCTTAGCAATTCTGGTCACGATGGCTGCAGCGGAGGGATTGCAGAGAGCCGAGCTATCATTCTTCTTCATTCTTGCTGCTTACCTTGCTACATTCACTTCATCTTCCTTTCACCAGTGATTTCAAAGTAGAAACTGGTTCAGACTACATTCTGCTTGATAGTCTTTTGTTCCCTTAATAGTTTCCTTAGCGAGGCAGACATGTATTCCTCCAGAAATGAAATGTAAGCATTATTATTCAAAGCGAAAACATCTTGATATATCGTCATTTTAAATTTTTGGCCTGAGTGTCAGGATCCACTGGCACCATGGACCCCAAGGTGCATGTGTATGGTGTGCTGTATGTATGCACTGCATTTTAGACTGGCTTTCTTTATATTTAGGTTATGCAGTGGTATCCTTTGTTCATGAGTAGATAGGGCTATTTATGTTAAAGGTCCTCATGGTGACAATAAAGCAAGAATTCACAATAGTGGGAGTATCCCTCTGAGTTTTTACTCGCTACCAGGGGTTATGATTAATGGTTCCTTGTTGTGAAGAATAGGTGTATTTTGACTTTTTTTCGTGTATTCCATCTTTATATATAGACCCATAGCAGAAGCGTTTGATGAATCTTGTTTTCAAGTTCGGGAAAGTGTGTACACTTCAAAGAATATCTGCTTTGATCAGTTGTTCTTTCTACTTAGCTTTCTGCTTGACCTAGGCAGGACTGTGGATGGTGATTCTTAAACCGTAAGTGTAACTTTGTTAGTAAAATTTACTGCTAAAACCAAACATTTTTGATGTTTGTCTTAATGTTTAAAAAGACAAAAATGGCCTCTATCATCTTGTGTCTTGATTCATGCACATAACTTAGCTGTATAGTGCCATAGAAGTTATCAGGCTCTAGTTAGAGACAAGTAAAATGGTTATGTCTGACCCTTCCTGTTGCTGGCCTATTTACCTTTGTGAAGTAAATAGTTGGGAGGATTTCCCTCTTCATACACTGCAGTCTTTTCTTGTCTTGATTTCCCCTATTTAGAGACCTGAGGAGTGAGGTATTTATATGCAGGGGGTGGGGCTGTGATCTGATGCAAATGAACTAGCTAGATTTGAATAAGGTAAAATCTATGTTCAGCTTTCAGGCTTGATTGTATTTTAACCTTTTAATTGAGTCCACCACTTCTTGAGTGCTTGAGGTTTTCATGTGTTGAGAGAATGACTTTGTCTTGCAGAAAAGGAAAAAACTAACTTTTTTCTAGTTTGACTAAGGTTGTGACACTAGTGCTAGTACAACGTTAACACTGACACGGAACGCTCACACTGCCTTGCCACTTGTATTTGTGGGATTAGTGGCTGTGCTCATCAAGTATTTGGATATGTGGGTACCAATGGGGGAAGGGAGGAGCGTTATTACTACAGAAGGATAATCCGAGTGCAAGAACTTGTTATCTGCGAACTTTTTCCCAAACGGCTTGGGAAGAAAACTCTCAAGGCAGTGATTTGAGACTGCAGGGGTAATTCAGTAGCTACTCTGGCTTGCATTTCAAAGAAAACGCTAAAAGGGTAGTGATAACTACCTCACATGAGGTATGTGAGACTTCTTAAATATAAGCAATAACTAGTGACCTTTGATTTAATTCTAGTGACATGAAACTTGATGGGCCAGGGCTGGGCTCCTGTGAAAATCTCACCCGCTGTAGCTTTAGATGGAGTACACCTCAGTGTGCTTGCTCAATATTTAATCAGAGGGTTATGTGTAGGCAACTGTAAACTCTGATACCTGAAGAAGGGGAGGCAGGGAAATAATTGCTGCTTCTGCTTTCCCCAGTTGCTGATGTTATGCCCTGTAAGTTTCCTGGTCTTTGCTGCTTAAAAAAAGGAATAGTTGGATTTGAATCTGGATTCTCTGTTAAGCAGCACAGGCTGCTTTTAATCCTAAAAAGGTGATTTCCATGCTGAAATCTCTTCATAGCAGTACGATTAAAGGGGGTTTTGGTTGCGCACAAGTATTCAAGCGGTACAGTCTTCTGTCTAATATTAACTTGGGTAATAGATGAAATCTCATGCTAACATGAAACAATTCATAATTATAAGCTGTACTCTACAATGAAGTCCCACAGTACTCTGCATTTTCCCCTTTGACCTATACACATGCCTAGGGCAGAAATATCGTCCTGTGAGAGTTGTGGCTTAGATTGTATATTTGAAGTCAGATAGCAGTCCAAATGTGCGTGAAGACATAATTTTCTTAGCTGGATTTGTGGTGTTGAAATCTGATCTAGGCAGTAGACTAAGAGGCTAAATGACAGGTAAGTATCTTTAGTGCTTCAGTTGGACCTCACAGCTTAAAGGAAACTAAGAATCTCTTATAAAAGCAGAAAAAATTTTAGTCTCTTTCTCCACCTTCTTGGCTCTCTTTCTCAATATAACGACAACTTTAAGATGGTATAAATTTGCCTGTCTCAGAACTTACCAGTGAGAAACTGGTGCTGATATTGGTGCTCAAAAATAGATATCAGGTTTTCATCTCGTAGGGTTTTATGTGCTGGGTAGTGACTTTCCCCACCTGCATTTTTTCAACCATCTTATGACTTCCTACAGCAATCTTACCTTTATCCAAATGTATCTGATAAGAGTAACTCCTAACCAGGAGACTGAGGGTTGCCTGGCCTCTCGCCTGCTCCCTCTGAAAGCAAGAAAGTATAATTTTTTTTTTTTAAAAACACATTGGAGAGTTGGGTAACTTTTCTTCAGTTAATAAGTTTTACTTATTATGTAATGTGATATATCCCCAGAACTTGCTGACATAAGCTATGGTCTTCATTTCTAGTTACTCACGAAAAACATGTTGTTTCCTTGACCTTACTTACTTCTAAGGGCTATGTGCAGTGTTAGGAACTTGTTTGAGTATTTTACTCTGGAGTAGGGAAAACTGCTAGTAAATCGGGTACCAACCGAGTCTCCTATTTTTACTCCTGAGAGACTGTCATTGTTTTAAGCAGCTCTGTTATGTGAAATCTATAAAAAGGAGATGCTTCCCAGATTTTTAAGGAATGATCAGAAGTGGTACTTTGTAAATGTGGCATGGTGTGACCCTCTTAAGCTGTTTCATGAGTCATCTTGCTGTGAGCAAAGGGAATTATTAAACCTCTTTAAACTAGATGAAGAGTCCCTTTTAGATAATGTTATTTAATTGAGAATATACTTTGCTTATGATAAACTATGCAATGAACCTTGATATTACTAACACATTTAACTAACTTTACAAAGGTAACTGACTTTGATAGAGGTCACCGGAGCTTTGTTTAAT
Source organism: Calonectris borealis (assembly GCF_964195595.1). Lineage (NCBI taxonomy): Eukaryota > Metazoa > Chordata > Aves > Procellariiformes > Procellariidae > Calonectris > Calonectris borealis. The sequence continues at coordinate 23,144,837 of NC_134321.1, read as the reverse complement.
AGTATAGCTTGTCCAGGTTTGTAATTTTCGTGATTTTCATGCATTATGTTCATGTATGCTTTTAGAATCATAGAATCATTAAGGTTGGAAAAGACCTCTAAGATCGAGTTCAACCTCTTGTATTCTGGCTAAACAAATACATTGTGTAGAAGTGACTGTTTAGCAGCCTGCTACTGTAACAATAAATCTTAACTAAAACTGGTCTGATATGCTTTGTAATTTTGGGAGTGAATCTAGGCTCCACAGGAGGCTGGCCGGTAATCACAACTGAAGGGCAGGTTCTCTTGTCCGTTTCCTCTGCGGAACAGTTATGAACTGTAACTAGCTTAATACTAAATCCTTTTTGAACCAAGCCCTAGAAATATGCTTCTGGATTGGGTTTATCATTTCATTTAGAATCCAGAAAACTTTGAAATGTTCACTCTTGATAGATCTGGTTGCCATGCTGAGTGCAAAATGTTAAAGTTAGTGGCTTTCCTTTTAAAACTGTTTTATGAAAGGAACTAAAAAGACCATTTAGAGACAAATAGCCAATTTGTAAGTCATCATCCTCCTTGGTAGCTGAAATGCCAACAAAATATCTCAAATCTGTGTCACATGCTCAACTAAGCACAGGATTTTCACTTTACTCCTTGTGTACAGCTGAATAGATATTTCTACTGGTGGAGAGTTAACTGGGCAAAATTCTCACTCAGGCAGAAATGATTGCTAGTAATGATATCTTAACTATTATAGATATAGTGATTTATATATTTATATTATAGTGATTATAGCTCCTTTCCCAAATAATGGGATTCTTTCAAGAAGTCTGTCTTAATAATTGATGTCCAATATATGATGTTATCTTCACCAGTTAAAATCCTTTCTTTATTTTAAGAAAGGGAACATAACAGAAAAGACTCCAGTGTGCTGCCTGTGGCTTTCTGCCAACTTATCAGTGAGTTTAGTTGAATATGAATTCTTTGTCAGCAACAAAGATTTCTTTTTTTTTTTTTTTTAACTTGAGCAGGTTGCTTCTGTTTCCAAAGAGTAATGACAATGTAGGGTAGCTTGATCTCCATATATTAGGTAGATTCCTGGGAGGTGGAAAATCTTAAATCTCTAATTAGAAATCTGACTTAGTTGAAATAGAAAGTTAAGTTCTAATAAGTAGTAATGCCTGGGTTGCGGTGATAATAACCAAAATAAACTGCAATGCCCTGAGGATTGTGAAGCTGTGATGCTGTCAAAGCAGATAAGTTGTTCTCTTCTCTCTTGGCTAATTTTGTATTTAATATAATGTTCAGAGGTACTATTGCTTTCCCCAATACACTTGAGAAAATGTAGTGAATGAAGAATGGTTGAACACATTAGCTGCAGCTTTGCAGTTTGAGACCTCCTATCTGATAATTATTCTTTGAATTGAAAAAACTTCTTTTAAAGTTGATAAATTCCATTGTATTTTCCAGACACAGACGAATTGAGCTTAAGTATCTTTGAAGGGTCATGTTTAATGTCTGAGGTCCTGGCTCCTGGTCCAGCCTAAGTATATCTGAAAAACAGCATCCTTTTCTCAAACTGGGAAACATGGCAGCAGGATGACTTCTTGTCAGCGTGGGCTGAGGTCCTGGTTAGCGTACAGCAGGCGGGCAGGGAGACTTCACCGAGCGGGTTTGAAACCAACAAAAGAGAAGGAGGTGAAATACATGAGGATTAAAACTAGAAAAATCGCTCTGATGTACCTTTGATAGAAATTCTGATCCTAGTACAGGGTATCAAAGTAGGTGCAGCATTGAAGAGTTTCACTGACTCTACTGAAATAAATAGCTCCTGTTGACTTACTCGAGCATGCAAACTAAGGGATAGCAACTCCAAGGTCACTCCAAATGCATGTCTGTTTTGTTCGTAGGCTACTTGCACGCTAGCAAAGGGAAGCTAAATAGAGGTCAGGGCTTGGGTTTTATCACATTATCTAGCACTGTCTTTACCTGACGTCCCAGGTGTGGATTCAGTCCATACGAAGCGTGTGAATACCCTTGCACACCAGGTAAGATGTCTTATACTTGAGGACTTAGTGGGTGCTAGCTTGTTGTCCTGGTGACTGTAAGAAGGAAGAAAAATGTCCCCCTTTCCAGGTCAGCATGTGCTCAGTTTTGGAGTTTGCTTGATCTTTCCTAGGTCTTCTACTGAGGCTATTCTTTAGTATGTTAGTGAGAAGGACATTCTGTATGTTTGATGCAATTCTAGTAAACATTTGACTGCTAATCAAGTCCTATAATTTTGTTTATAATATTCTTGTAGGAATGGGATGGACGGGGCAAGCAAGCTGGCGTTTTTGATGCTGATCCCCTGCCACGTGTGTATCTGTATTTTGACGAGAGGGAGGGGTTAGCTACTGGCTTATATAGCAATTGAACATCCTTGGCGTACGTGTATGTAGCAAAAGTATGTTGTTCTGATATTCCTCAATGTGTAAAAAAAAAAAACAAAACCACAACCTGTCTCAAAATACCATGTCCCCAAACAGTGCAGGTAGAAGACTAAATTATTTATCAGCTTAATTTATCATCTCTCCTGTGACTGCTATATTTAGACAGCAAGTGACTTATTCTTGTTTTGCCTTTTTCTTTCTACTAGCCAATCTCCTTCTCTGTTTGAAAGGCGAATGCTATTTCTGTAAATTCCGGTGCTTTTCTGAGGTGTGTTTCCTCATTCAAGAGGAGAGCTCATTTTTCATGTTCTGTTGTAGTCGGAAAGCAGTGCTTCTAGGAAGCTTCTGTGCTTACTCTGCTTAGCTCTTCTAAAAGCACTACAGATATCCCCTCTCAAATTTAACTTTCTGCATTTGCTTAGCTTTCTTAAACTCCCAGGAGTTTATATTTGGGGTCCATCTGTTATCTTGGCCTCACATAACAATTTTACATGGGCTTGTTTCTTCTCACTTCCTTCATGTGGATGTGAGTTGTTTGGATTTATTTTCAAACTTAACACCAATATCTAATTCTTTGATGTTGTACTACCCACAGAACTGCAGATATTTTTATTTGGATGTGACCAGTAATCCAGTGTTAGGCATCAAAGTCAGTGTTGAAGACTTCCCGTTGGTAAAACAGGATTATAAACATCAAAAGGTAGCTACACAGCACAAACTTATTAACTATTAACTATGTTATTTCTGTGTACAGTAGTTGCTTTTGGATTTGCTCCTTTAGTAGCTCTGGAAAAGAGCTGTTACTGAGGTGGCTGGGTTGTCTTCTGCACTTTTGACAATGTGATTCTTCATAATGGAGACTTTGAGCTGAATTAATACATCACTGCAGTAAGAAGGGAGACTGAAAAACCTAGCCCTGCTTACTAACTTGCTTTGATAGCAAGAAAAAAAATCACGTGTCCCTCCAAAACAGTAATGTGAACAATAACTTATACCTAAGCAAACTTCCTTTCCATTTACCTGCTAGTTTTTCTTAAAAAGCAAACAAACAAAAACAACAAAAAACCCTCCAAAAAACCCAAAACCAAACAAACAAACCCCAAAAATCTTTGATTCCAGTGAATTTCACAACATGTGCTTTATTTTACCTTAGTCAGGCAAACATAGCAAAACAGCCACTGATATCCTTTTGTCCTTCCTCATCCAACAAAATATTCTGTGGTTGTTGCACAGCTGGAGTGAGTACTAAATATAGCACAGATGGTACTGAAGGCAAAAACAAGGTATCTCTGTTAAACACCTCTCCCTCCTCCCTATTTTCAGAGAGCATTACTTTTTCCTATCTTACCACTCTGTGCACTTATTGCTAATATAACCTATCTGGTCGCTGAGGAAGCAGCTCATTCGAGGAAACTGTTGGGTGGCTAAGAAGATGTTGAGAAATAAGTCGTTTACTGCATCTTAGAATGAGCCTAGAGTGCATCATTATTCTAATTCTTGATTTTTCTCACTATGCTGAAGAAAAAGATGTCATTTCTATCCTGGCTTCATGTGCTGTGAAATGTAGCCTGACTTGATAAGCAGTGATCGCGTAGCTGTTGCTAAGTATAGCAACCATAGGGGGTGGAGAGAGACTGACTTCCCTGTCTGCTATTTGAAATGGCAGTAATTTTCCCTCCTTGAAAATATATTTTTAGAGCTTTACAAATAAGAGTGATATGGCACAACTTATGACTGGAGGCAGTGAAAATGAGGCACAGTGTGAGATTTTTATGCTGAGATCTGTATTTTTAGAAAAAAAAAAATTTAAGGTAATATCTACAGCATATTTGACTAAGCATAGTACCTTGGTTTTTTCAGTGCTTATGTTCCTAAGTCATGAAACATCCAAATACAGTTTCACCCTAGAAAGCCCTTAAATGGTCCTCTTGTATAGTAGCCAGATCCTCTTCATAAGTTGGATTTTCTTCTGGTTTTGGACTTTAAAGTATTTTTTCGCTGCTTTCTTGGAGAACACTTTTCTACAATTGGTATTATAATGATTTCAGGTACACTGGCATTCTAGTATGTGTTCTTAGAATTGGGTTTTCTAGATTTTTTTGGGGGGGTAATTTTTTTTTAAAATCTGGTAACAAGTGGGCAGACTTCCCTGAGTTGAAGCTACTTGCAGTTGTGGGTAACCATGAAACAATGTCCTAGTTCAGAAGTGTTTTGCTGCTATACAACACTTCAAGCACATGATGAACTTAATGAAAATTCACAACTAGGTTATGCTAAAGAAGAAATCCTAGCACTGCAGTAGAAAAGGGCAGAAGAAATCATGGCATTGCAGTAGTAAAAGGCATAGTAAGAAGTTTGCTGTTACTTGGACTGAATCATTTAAAAAAAAAAAGCATCAACCTTCCCCCCCACCCCCCACACCAAAGCAAAGCCTTACTTCCAAAGCAAAATTAATTGCTGTCTGATCTTTTGTTTATAATTAAGTAAATGGATCAACCAGAAGTGCTAGTAAGTGTGGCAGTTTTACCCTAGGACTCTCAGTAGCTTGTACTGCTGACAAAGCAACAGTATATTTATTAAAATTGTTGAGTCTGTATTTCGTTTATTGCTTGAGCTGCCAATAGAAGTGGATTACTGAGTAGCCAAGAATGGCATCTGACAACAGGCTTATTTGATTTACTGCCGTACACTTTTTACCACCATTTTTAAATGTGTGTTGGAGATCCAAGCATTAGGTGATAAGGGATTAAATCATGAATGCATGTGAACACAGCCAGTAGGGTCTTTGACAGAGTTTCAGATGGAGATTTGCCATTCACTTGTCAGGAGTGTTGGCGAAATCCAAGTTTCATGAAAGTAGGTGTAGAAAACCTAGTTATAGTGCTAGTGCTTTTTACTGAAACCATCTGGTGTTGGATCTTTGGCATTAATGAAAAACAACTTCTTTATGTAAGAAAGGAAAGAAAATCTTTCCAGAACAGTCAACCTAGAAAACATACGACTTCCCCCTCTTTCCTCTCTTCCCTCCCTCCAGAAAAGGAAGTCAGAGAACCTAACCACAAATACTACATGAATGCAATTAAGAGGTGTCTGTGACTAAATGTCTCATCTTGCTTAGAAAACATTCACTGATATTTTTAATCCAAAGTCAGAAATTACTACGGTGTTCCTGTTGCCAATACTGAAAAGTGTTTCAGGAAGAGGAGCTGAGGATCAGATGGTCTGTCTACAGTTATTTAAGGAGTAGGCTCCCAGCCTTGACAGATTCTGAGGGTTGCAGATCTTTCCTGTTTTGTATCCACCTCAGTAAATGCCGAGGGTGTTGAAAAACTTGCTGAATTTCAGGAGGGATGGGGTCAGCTTGTCTGAAAATGCTTTTCTTTTCTGGCCAGCTGGTATAGCAAGCTTAACCTTAGCAGTAATCTTATGTCTGTATAATGTGGAACTGAAGAGTCTCGAGATGAATACTTACAATTAAAAAAACAGTTTAGTACTTATAAATTGAAAGGATAGGCTTGGTAAGTAAGAGAATTTAAGACTTCTTTCCCAAAGGAATTAAAAGATCACATACTGAAGTATTGGGGGGGAAGGTCAGGCCAGAGATCATGATAAAATAACAAGAGACAGTAAGCCTTGAAGAGCAGGGAGCAGCCCGCGTAAGAATGTGTTTATCTCCCTTATTATGGAAACCTTCAGTGATGGAAAATAGGTACAGCAGAACTGAGCAAACATAAACATTGTGTCTCAAAACTTTGAAGTATGTGTAGTCCCTTACTGACATCCCTTTGCCTAGGTTGTTATTTCAGAGTCAGTATTGGGTGCTCAGCTTGTTCTGTACAATGCCTGAACTCCAGTCTCCCAAAGAAGTGAGTGAGATAATTTAAACCTGCTGCAGATGATGTAGCTTCTCAACTAGAAGATTCTTTAACAGTGGACTGAATTCAGCTGTTTGTGTAGCATGACCTTTTCTTGGTGGAAGTATAAGGTGAAATTCTAGCTGACACATAAAGGAATAACTTGCAATTTAGTCAGCTTTAATGGCTGTCCAAATGCAATTATGTTATTTTGATAATTTCATGCTGAGTTTGGAGCTAGGTGGTAGTTATCTGAAGCTTTTCAGAATCCCTAAGTATATATATTTTTTTTCTGTTGGTTTTTTTCTGCCTGCTCATATGAGGGCTGGCAAACTGAACATACTCTAAAACAAGTATTGTGAGTACTAGAGCAGTTGCCTGGTATATTAATCCATGCTTCACAACCTCCACAGCTCTGTTGGTTTTCTGAGGGTAGGTCATGTGTAGTGTCTGCCTCCCAAGCACATTACTTGGTGTTTCTTGTCACACGTTGATGGTGATTTTTCTTCTCTAGGGGGTAATCCTTTTCCCAACACTTCCAGTTTACCTGTCTAAACTCTCTGCTCATTTGTTACTTCTACTGATTGCAATCAAATTAACAGAATTTAGCCAAGTATGGTTTCGGGCAAAAAGGAAGTTATGTACATACACACACGTATAGAAGAATTAAATGATTATTAACAGTGACAAGCTGGCAAGCATGAATTTTAAACTTCTTTGCCTAAGTGGATAGAGCAAGTGCAAGTTCCATCTTCCTGCCCCTTACTGCTCTTAGTACGGAGCCCTCTTGTATTAGGTTTCATTTTGCATGAAGAGCAAATAAAACAAGCTAGCTGTCTAAATGCTTTTGATATAACAAGGGGTGAAGCTGTAAAGGTATTAGCCAACTCTGTCTTCAGCTAACTGATGGCTTTAAATGTCAGTAATTAACCAATGTTCTTCCACTTCTGTTTTCTTTGATATGCCTTCACTCAAAACCTTAGGGCATGCAAGCAGGTATTGTTATTTCTAGCTGTTATGAAGTAATCACCTTTCTATTGAAATTTTGGGCTTGTTTTATAGACTCTCAGTTACTCTAATACAAGTACTGGACCAAGTAACATCTGTTTGTCAAACCAAATAGTGAGGACATTTTGGTCTAATTTTTAATTTCTTCTGACAATATTGGATGTGAACTGATGACTTGGTTTTAAAAGGTTACTATCACATTCTTTGTATAATTTTTCCTTAATCTTTTTGAGATGATCATACATTGATGCATTCTGTCAGGTTTGGTTGTGCTCTTAAAGGTGTACCACATTAAAACCCGGGTATACTAGATTATCACTGTAGAAATTGGATATAATGGAATAGCTGTAGTGTCCTTGTTAATATTTTTACTCATCCCTTTAATTATCCATTATATGGGTGACTTAGTCTGATATTTTGCAGTTGTTTTGATGCATGTGTTAGCATAGTTTTGCTGGATTTATACAATTACTAATAAAAATGATACATCTATAACACCCCCATCGGTAACTGTAGAATAAATGTAGAGTTTATATTTGTGTAGATGTTGACTGAGTGTTATTTGGAAGAGGTTACAGTTAGTTTACCCCAGTAAACTTGAAATAGAGTTTGGATATTGAACTACTGATTCTTTTTGTCATCTTCTGTGTATTCCACTAGATTATGAACTCATGCTTTTATGTGCCTTTTTATAGATAGCTTCCTGTTTCTGGATCATGTGTTTGAGGGCCATGCAGTGTAACCTGTCTGGGTAAATCAGCTTAACTGTAGTCTAGCTTGTACAACACAGAATGATAATAGAATTCAAATTTAATAATACTAAATGACATAAAGTCCTGGCAAGCTTCTAACCATCACCCCTTGCAAATGGTTTTATTAGGCTTGTAATTGATGTTTGAGGTGATTACTGCATACTGTAGGGTAGTGCATCATTTGAATTTTCTGAATAGATCAACAGGCTGAATGTTAGGAGCATAAAAGTATTATTTGGGGGTTCAGAGGCATGATAAGGACATCTTGGAGCTTGGCGGTAATGTGTTCTTAATACAAACCAGCAATGCATATTTTTGCTTGCAGGGGAATTTTGGGAGTAGTGTGATGATTTACTTTTTTGTCACTTATAGCAAGAACTGCAGATGGGGACCTGGACAGCTGTTTGTTAATAATACAGCAGGCATTTAGCTTTGATGTAGAAGTACATCAAATTCAGTTGAAGCTTAGCATCAAGCAGGACTAAGCTTTGCTAATCCTTCAAAAAATGCGTTAACTTGAAGCACCCAAGTAGTTAATGAAGTCAGTGGGACTACTGGTGGCAATGCATTTAAGGATTCTGCTGAGTTAGGATGAATATTTTCTGGGGGTAACCAAGAAATGCTAGTACTGTCACTGTTCATCTCTGTGCCTGAAGGTTTATGTGAAGACTCCTCTGCACCATTATTTTCCTTCCTGTGTAGAGCATTCAGCATGCATGAAGCATGCTGGTGTCACCCAAAAGCGTGCGCTCTAGGGCTGAAGGGAATAAAACCCCAACCAATTGTAAAGAGCTTCAGATATCTCCATTCTGTTCCAAATGAAATCTTTCCAGCCTCTGGCTGAAACTTCGTAGCTGTGGAGAGGAGCCAGTCTGTGGCCAGGAGGGACGCCAAAGCCAGCTGTCAAGAGGAGAAGCTGGCAGCTGAGTGAAGTGTTTTAAAATGATTGTGTGGGGAGCGTTCAGTAAAAAGCTCTCACAGATTTTCCTAGCCATACTTGTTATTTCAGTACATCATTGATTTAAAGAAAAGAGGGGGGAAAAAAAACCAAACCAAAACCAAACCCAACCCAACCCAACCCTCTGCAATACAGTCATACAGGAAGCTGGGGAATTCAGTCACCTTCAGAGTACAGGTTAAGGACTGAGGCTCAGTATGGCGTAAAAGAGGGTAAAGAAGTGCTCTTACGTAGAGGGGGTAATCTTTGTCAAATCTCACAATATTTAGTATTTGAACTCCCACCTGCTACAGTCATGTTTTGGAATTCCAATTTTTATTTAAAGAGATGATGGTATTTTTAAGCTGTCTTTTTGATATATCTTGCTATGGCACATACTAACTTTTAATGCTCTGTGGGGAAAATCTTTGGCTTGCAGTGAAGTTCCAGAAGTGACAGACTGGCCCATATTTTTACTTGCAAAGAAGAATATTTTGCTGAAGTCTTTGCCAAAACCCTGATTCTTTAAGGGCAGGAGTGTGAGGAAAGGGGCTCAGTATAATCAATTTGTAGAGAAGCTACTGATTTCCTTACTGCAAACTTCAGGTTTAAACAGATAGTGCGTTTTAAATTTAGGCACAATAGATATGTTCTGCAGAAGCCTTGTAGTTAGTGCAGTTTTTAAAAAATCGGTAAATCTTTACCACCAGCACAAGCAACAACAGCATTTACAACTGAAATATAAATAAGTCCTTAACGTTACAGCATTGAATTTTCATTTTTATTTGCTGTGATGGAATTTTATTAAATAATCAGCTGCTGTTCTTTATCAGATGCAAATGTTTAGTTTGTAGCCTCTTTCCCTCCTGTCTCTTTCCTCAAGGCCCCTTTCCCGCTCCGCCCCGGGATATAAAGCACACATTAAAACTTAGTAAGCTTTGCAGCAGACCTGGAGTGCCCTGGTGTTCAAGGACCTCCAAGCAGTTTATAAACTAAGCATTATCCAGGTTACACCAATCAATGTTTCCCAGCACTCGCAGATGCAGTGTAGTGACGAGCTACTTCTGTTATGTCACCAGTGTGACCCATTTCTAATGTTCCCCGTTTAGCTTGCCAGCAAGGCTCAGGGCACCAAGTGTAAAGTTATTTTAAAATTATTTTATTTAAACTTGTGCAAAACCGAGTAAATGCTTCTCATCAGGTGAGAATAATTAAATTGATATAACTTTGATTCAAGTAAAACCAGGGCAATTTAAGATTGTTGTTAATAGTGAACTTAATGTGATGCTTTGGGCATTAATATTGTAATTACACTTCGAAGTGTGTGTGTGTACATATACATACTACTTTGTCACAGAGTTATGTCTAAATTAAGTGTGACTGATCTCATCTGTTCCAGATCAGGCTCCGTGTGTGAAGGCTGCTTCCTTTGCTGCACCGAACAGCTCACCTGTGTCTGCACTCACGTGTGTACAATGTGAGGGTTAAGCCAGTAAAGCACTTGGGACAGGCTTAAGTTTTTGACAGATGAACACTAATGGAGCCTTGAAAGCATGGGACGGCTAGGAGCCCTCCCAGTAGCTGATCCGCTGGATGCCGTATTTACCCTCTTTTTCCAAGAACTTAAGGGGTATTTTTTGTGTGGGTTGTTTTTTGTGGGAGTGGGAGAATAGAGAAACTGAAGAGAGGGAAGACTAAAAGCAATATTGGCAAACTTTCAGAAGCAATTGCTTTCTGCATTAAACTGGATTCTCAGTTATAAGTTTGCAGATGTGCTGTGTCAGCTTTTCAGTTGTCCTCATGAAACAGTGGCTTTGGGTGCGTTTGTGATATTAACCGGTCCAAAGTCTAGGAGATACTAGGAAGAGCCTTCTGAGTTAAAGGTTACGTGAACCATGGCCCTGGGACTCCTGCAGTACTGAGGGATACTTGGCCTTGCCTCTGGAGTGGAGCTGTGTTTCAGCTGTGTGCTACGTTCTGTTCTTCTTTTTTCCCCACTTACTGAACTAAAAAAAAAACCACCACCATAACCTAGAACACCCTTAATGTAAAGTTCTGTTTAATCTTTAAACCTGTACATAAATTGTTTTTATTTGTAAGCAATACTTGTTAATACCAAATTAGCAGTGCTGTCTTCTTACATAGTTTATTCAGCTGTTTCATAGTAAATACTGGTATTTCCAACAGATGCAAGGTTCTTGTTAAACCAAGCAAAATTAACTTCGCAATATGGATTCTTCAGTTGATATGGGGGGGGGGAAGAAGAAATTATTTTTGTGCTTTAAATTACTGTTATTTTTCTATTTTCTATTATATTTTCTATTATATTTCTATTCCTTGTATAATTATAGCCTAACTTATTGTATAAATTAGGATCTGATTTTTAAACTTAAAATTGGATGCATTTGGAAGCAATTTAAATTTCCCTAATGTAATCCAACTATATTAATACAGGTATAGTTTAAATGGCTAGTGGAGACAAAATGACACTTGAAATAATAGTAGGTGCTGTAACTCCTTTAAGACCTTCACAGTAGGAAAAAGTATCCTCCCTGAGGCATCATACATGAACAGATGGGAAAGCTCTGGATCCAGAATGTGCTTATATCCCTTTCAGTCTGTGTGGTGTTCTTAGGCAGTGGTTTTCCTCATCTAGGTAGGACCCCATCACCATAGGAACAGAGTGCTTTCGGAATATTCTTCTGAAAGGAAGAGACATTTTACAGCAATTTCTTTTCATGTGGGAGAAATACTTTGACTTGTTTGTGTTTCGTTCTATGTGACTAAATGTCTGTGTGGCAGGAGGCGTGGAAAAAATAATTCAGAAGACAGCTAAAGATGAGAGTTTAGTGTTAATTTCTGAAAGCCACTGGTTCTGTGGCTCGTTTTTGTTCTTCTCAAGCGAATTTTGTGTCTCAGCTCAGTTGGTTTGAAAACCGCCTGTTGTGTTCAGTTCTTTGGAGGACAGCTGGATGGCCGTGATGCGGCTGTTGCGTGTGAGCGCATTTCCTGCAGAACAGGGTGGGGTTTCATGGGCCTGTCATGGTGTTAGGGTCCTTCCCTCGCTCCGACTTGAGCCTGCTGTAGGAGAACAGAAGTTACGCTGCAAAACTCCTGAACTTGTCTGAGAAGAATGAGCATACCTACGCAAATCAACTGGTGTGTTTTTGGTGAAACTAAGTATTTTGTTCACTTTTGTCAATAAAAGGAGGTGTACCCCCTCTCCCCCATTTGCTGGTACTGGGTGGCTGAGGAAACCCCAGTCTGCAAACTGAATTTAGTGCTTGCGCAGAACTTTTAAGAATACAAGCTGTTTGGAACAATCCCTACTAGTTCTTCATTCAGGTGCTGCTTCGAACTGAGCTGTGGGAAGAGGTGGACAGCATCGCTGCCTCTTCAGCATATAGATCTAAAACTGCAGCTTCATGTCAATTTTGACTGATCTGTGGGATTTATAAGAAAGGGCTCTGGTCATGGATGAGTTTTGCATGCCTGAGAGTTTTCAGTTTTGACGTCGTAGGTAGGAAAGGACAGCTGTCTCTGATGTATGTGTCTTGAGTGGTGTTCAGAGTTAGAGCCATTCTCCTTCAGCAGTACTTCCAAAAGTTCTTATGTTTTCTTCTGAAGCAGGAAGTGAAATGCATGTAGGATTATGGTTATGAAACTCATGGACTATCACATGTGTATACTTGTTTGGCACAAAAAGAGAGTATCCTCTTAGCATTCTGTTTTAACTTAAGTTTAGACATTGACTCGGGGCTCACCTTCCCTCTCCTTCCTGCCTTTCCTCTTGTGCTCATGGGATGAACAGAACATACTATGCCAGTGAACTAGCTGTCTCAGAATAGGCTTTTAAAATGCAATTCTAAAAATCCTGCCTTTTTGTGTGGTACTTGAGGCTATCTGTTGAAGCGTGTACTTTGTATTTTCATTCTCCTTAAAACCAGAGGAATGTTTAACTTGCTTCATCCCTTCTTTGAGGAATCTTCATTTGCCAACTGGTGCCAGCTTACTGCTATGCCAGGTCATTTTGCAAATTCTCTGTAGATGAGGCATGAAACAATCCGTTCCCTTTACCATATTCTCTTTTGAAAGGCTTGCCTGTATCTTTAGCAGTATACACTGTCCTTGTGCCTTTAGCTAACCCCTTATACTACTTGTCCAGATGGTTTTGTCTGGTGCGTAAATAGCAGTGTCAAGCTGAAGGATACGTGGCTCTAAAACAGTGCTCTTTATTGAGAGTGGAATTTAGGTGAGAAAAATTGCAAGACTTGTAATACATAAGATGTCCACCTCGAATTTAAAACTCCTTCCTGGGGAGGGTAGGATAGTCCTGGTGAGCAGGCATTTGTCCACATTAATACCTGGGTGTGAACATAAACAATTAAGCAGTCTCACTTGTTACAAATGTTAGTATGATTTTTTTTAATACCTAGATAGAATTTTTCCTGCAGCAGACTGGCCAGAATGCCTGTGCTGAGGCTGAGAGGATATATCACTGCTAGAGCAGCTCAGAGCTGGATTAACTTCAAACCTCTAAAAATAGCTTGCAAGCCATCAAAAGCAAAAATGCTTTTTCCTCTAGTGAATCGTGTATTCCGAAGGGAGGGCATAGGAAAATTAATCTGTGCTGCCTTCTCTGTGGAGTCTTGCAGAGAAATGGCTAAACAATAGAGCACAGTGCTACTGTACGCTTTGAATAGGTGGAATTTCTGCGGCAGTATTACAGCATAATACACAGCAAATGAGGTTTTAAATCTGATTATATTAAAATGAAATACTACAAGAAATTCGTCTGCTTCTAAATACTTTTTTCCCCAGGCTTTTAAGGTTGCATTTGAAAGACAGTTATGTCCTAATATTTCATCATTTGGATGATTATGAATAGCTTGAATTCAGCTTTTTTTCTGCAATCCTTCTATTACACTTCAGCATTTGTAGTAACGCCTTTTGTATAGCTGGTCATTAGTGATCTCTGGTATTGATTAGGTGAAGTTCAATAGCTTCTGGAGCTGAGCAGCCTGTTCCAGGTCTGGTCTTACCGACATGTAGTATGAAGGGCTATTAACTTTCTCAAATGCAGCTTGTTGACTCTTTCTCCTTTTATTCCAAAGTGATAAAGCAAGACTGACTTGGCCTTTTTTGACACTATGACAGCTTTTCAGCAGTACTTCTCTTGTGGATGATTACCTGTGGAACTACAAACTTGAGCTCTTTTTAAGCAGCGTTATATTTAGTGCTTTTGCCAGAAGAGTAGTAATGGAGTGTAAGTAGTTTGCATAGGTAGTCACTGTTTCTTATCCAAATGTTGTTTACAGTTTCTTATTAGGTTATACTATAATCTGTGAATGTGATTAAGTAGCAATTTATACTTTACAGTTCTGGCTTTTACTTACAAAAGCTATAGAGAAATAAACTAGAGAAACAAATTGAGTTAACTGTGCTATCAAAAATACAAATGTGCAGCTGCAGTCTGAATACTGCTGCTTTGCTGGCTTGAAGGACCGATTCTTACTTGTCAGACTCGAAGTGGATTTGCTATCTAAGGCTGCTTTTAGTAACATGATGACCAGTAGAGGTGTTTAAGAGCATGTAAAGCACATTTGGTATTTACAGGAAGTGTATTTAATCTTATGGGCAGAATTAAACTGGATATTCCCATCTATATGTAATTTATAACATCCTGATCTGTAGAAAAGCAGTTTGTAACAGTTTAGCCGCTATCCTTCTCAGCAATGGTGTGAAAGTATGCATTGGCTACACATTTAAAAATAAAACAAATGTTACCGTTAGGGGGTTGGGAAGTCCTTGTTCTTTCTGTGCTGGTTAAGAACCTAATTACTCTGGAGCAGATCCTTTTACAGCTGGTAGCAGTGAGCAAACAGGAGTACCATAATGAAGAAGGAACTACTCCTAAACATATATTTTCAGTTAATGGGGCTTGGAGTAGCTAGTGACTTGTTGAGGCAAGTGCTATTAAAACACCCTGATGTCTGCTGAAAGAAATAGTTGCTGTAAGTCACTGCAAATTTGAGCTGGTCTTTCAGTTATGTATTTGGTGGATGGAGTGACTATGGAAAAAGAATAAAAGGCTTCTATTACAGAAAGTGTCTGTTCTGAAATATCTTTTAAATGTGGACAGTGTTTTGCCATGCTTATTTTTGCCTTTTTATATCTATGAGGAAGCAAAAATGCTAATACTAAAAATCAATTTTTAAGGATTGTTACTGCAGAACTTCTTTAAGTGTTCGTCAGAACTACTGTGTGCAGTACCACCTAAATTTTAGCTTAAAGCACTTCCCATACTTGCATGTCTCATCTTTAGCACCAAGGTTGGTTGTTAGCACCAAGTGAATTGAATCTCTTCTCTGTACTGTCAAGAGCGCTGGGAATGGAAGAGGAATTCTCTTCTATCTTAACATAAATGGATAGATATGTTAAGCTGGCAACCTTATTTTCATGTTGAATTTAATCCAATAAAACCTTCTGTTATGGTCATGGAGTTTTTCTGTTTAGTTTTTCTAAGGGTTTGTATTTTTGTCTTCCTTATGCAAGAAGACATCCTTGTTCTCTGATTCCCTGAAGTTTTCATTTTCTTACTTGAGACATTGCAAACAGAAGTGGTTGCTACTACATTTTCTACCTGTCTGAAGTTGGAAAGCTTCATGACTTTAAACAAAGCAAGGTTAAAGGATACTTAAATTTTTCAGCCCTACTTGGTGGTTGAAATTCACTGTATCTGTTTATAAAAAAAGAATAATACACTTCATGCATTGACGTTACTGTGGAGAGAATTATACTGTTCTTCCAGTTCTTTTGGAGAGGGTATTTAACTTGTAGCAAGTGGTTAAGTGCTGTAGGTGGTTGCATGAATAAGGCATGCAGGGAAATGTCTATATAGCACATGGAGAGATGGACCATTGGTCTTGAGTAAAATGCAAACAATTGTAAAATTAGATATACAACATTTGTGCATGTGTGGCTTTTAAACCTTCCGTTGAGAAGCTTTATAAGGACCGCTTAGTGCTGTGGCTCCCTTTGGAGGATGTTGATCGACTTGCTGTGTTTTTTAGTCGTCTTCCTATAAGCTTTCAAAGCTTGAGTGTTACTTATTTAAAAATAGATAGATTTCCTTCCTTTGACTTTCAAAACTTCAACTTCTTTTTAGAACTTAATTTAAAAGCCCATTTTTTTAAAAAGCCATGAAGAAATTGGTTCTCAGGTGAAGCCGTGTTTTATGCACTAGTCTTTTGCTAAAGAGCAGCAGACATTGTTCGCTCTTTCAATCCCAAGCTTTATTTTCCAAATAGCTGTTTTTTAGCAAATGCTGCTGCTGCTTGTCAGTATAAAAGCAGTTAGTTTCTGTAGGGGAAACTTACTCCCTTATAGCTATTCTCATCCCACTTATCCATTGAGTCTGTTTCCCTAACCCTTTAGCTGACCTTGTCCATCTTTAAGAAATGTGTCAACAGAAGTGACATTGGTAACTGAAGCTCAGTGACACTGTCATGTGAGAAGCAAGATAACATGAATTCATAGTTAATATTGAACTAACTGTTAGCTCCTGGCCTGTTTTTTTTAACTTCTCAGTGCACACACAGTTTTATACAAGTTACAAGGAGAAATGGTTTATTCAATTACACCTTTATTGCCATTGCACTATATCTTAAATGGAGGACACAAGAAATTTGTTCAGTTAAGGCTGAGTTCTTAGATGTTACAGGTATCAGTTTGGGCCAGTTTGAAATTACTAGGGAAAAGTAAACAAGTTCTGCAGTTTATCTGGATCCTAGACACATCTTCAACCTTTGGATTCTCAGCTGAGTGTTTGTTCCTGGTTCTTACCGTACCCTTTTCTTGCTAAACTAAGGGAGCTCTCATAAGAGGCATCCTTAAGGTATCTGCGTGGTTTATCAGTCAGTTGAAATGCAGACACTTGCAGGTTTGGCACCACATTTGGAGCTGCTCTGTCTTCATGGGGGGGATAGATGTTACATACCAAGTAAGCGGAGGGTGTATAATTGAAGACTTGCCATCTTAGTTTGACGGGATAAGCTTGCATTTCCTATTTTTGAAGTGTCTGCTGAGCTGCTGGCAAATGTTCCCAGAGTACCCTTGTGTGGAGTACCTGCTTCTGACGGTGTGTGTTCTTTATGTATGTATGTACGTCTTCAGTTAATAAGAAAAATCTTTCGTTCATCGATCTCTATTGATAGAACAGCAGCAATTTTGGAGGAAGGGGAATAGGAAGGGAACTTAAGTGCAGAGCTATTAATGGGACTATTAAAGAGCATGTGAAAACTGCCAGAGGTAGGAAGGCAATAGGTCTGTGTTTTAGCCATAATCGCTAACTTGTGAGACTTAATTTAACCTTTGGTAAAACTGAAATAGCAAGTCTTAAACAATTACTTCCTGAATCATCCGTCTGGGGGCAGCAACCTGATGTCAATGACATATGGAGATAAATACTACTTTATATAATTGGTACTAATTTATACTATAGTAGTGAATGATATTATATAATTTATATAATAATTTGTATAATTAGTAACAATTTGTGTAATTAATATAAATGTTAATATGAAACTCAGAGGGTAAAAATTAGATGCTTAATACCACACTGGTAATAGACACTGTAAGTATAACGCCACAAAATTATCCTTTAGGATTTGGTAGAAGATGTCTGAAGTCTGACTATGTAAATGCACCACAGACATGTGAGAACTTGAGATTTCCAGCTTTTTTTTTGGAAAGTCTTGTCCTTTAGGATCACTTGTTTACCTACCTAAATGTCAACAGTTTGAGGTATTTGTATTTGAACTCTCTTGAATGAATTATTTGTTCTTGTTTTAATTGTAATGAATAAAGATGTGTCAAATTAAAAACAAATCAAACAAAAAAACCCCACACACTTCAGAGGGATATTAAATTAATGCATGCATGTGCCATTACTAAGCAATAACAGAATCTCTAGTAGTAGTAGTAGTTATTTAGCAAATATCTATAAAATGTCTCAAACTCAGGAAAAGTTTTAGATGTTTATGGTTGCAGCATCAAACTGTTAATACTGTATGTACCATGTAATCTGCTAGGTGAGTTTGATGCTTGAATAATAGTCTGACTGAAGAATTTCTGAAAAGTGAATTGAACAATGACACCAAAATCACCGTTAAACTGTTCTGTAGAACACTGAATGAAATAGTCTTTGACATAATTGCAGTTCAGATTCATAGATAGGCAGAGTCAAGAATGCAAAAAACAATTTAATGGAAATTCAAGTTATTGTTAGACGAATTGTGAAAGAAATAATGAAACAACAGTCTTCCCAAGCTATTTTAAGAAGGACTTTAAAAATAAGACTTAGTTGAATGCTATATGTTACTCTTAGTTGTCACAGTAAAAATTAAGTTAGTGAATGAATCCAAAATATCTTATTTGTTTGTACCTTTTCAAGATACTTCAGTAAAACAGGCTGAAGTAAGAGTTCTTGCCAGTAAGGAAGGCCATGATGTTCCATGAATCCTAAATAAATTGAGAGGGGAAAGGTCAAACAAACAGACTGGGGAATTAAGTCTTTAAAAACTACGCATTATGATATTGATTAGCAGAACTACATTTTAGCCTTGAAGTGTTTTGAGTCTCAGAACTAGCAGATTAAGTCCAGTTCCCATGCATGAACATGAATAGCATTATCCCTTTTAAATGTGGGATTGCTTTTGTAGGAATCCTGGGATTCCCTCCTACTCCAAGGTAATAAAGTCCTAGAGAAGAGTGTTCCAGCAAGCAAAGTAGCCTTCTGGATTGCCAGTAAGTGAAAATATTTCATTAAAAAAAAAAATCTTTTTCTTTCGGAGAATCTCAGTGTTTTCCTAATGACTCCCTTGAGCCTCAGTCCGCTGCTGTAAGCTTTGGTTACAGTGATGAAGTGGGATGTAGGAAACTGCAACAGCTTGTCCAAGAGAGCAGTGCGCCAGTGGTAGGTCAGGGAAGATGTTCTGTCCTGTGCCTTCTCCAGTTTGCAGTTACTCCTTCTACCTGATGCTTTCAATGATTCATGGCCTTTAATGGGGCTATACTGGTACAGAGGTGAGTTCTCTTGGCAAGCAAGTGCACTGGAATGGCTTTTTGAGTGTTTTCTTTGAGTCAATATTCAGTTGACCAGTATCTTGCTATATAATAGGAGTTCTGTCATACGTACTTTCTGTATGTTGAGTAGATGAGCTATTAAAAGTCTGACTTGAGAACTGTTCCTTTTTAGGCTTTTAGGGAGCGTAGTGCTTTACAGGTAACAGCAAAATCCCTCTCTCTGTAGATTATAATCTAAGTATGTCCCAAATTTTGAAACCAAGCAGTTGAGGGTTTAGTGATGTCAAAGTTAAAAACGCTCATAAAATTCTGCCAAACCACATCTAGAATATGCTTGAGAGACCCAAACTCTAGGTTTTCATAACATGAAAATTGGACTGTTAGGGCTTTTTTGTAGCTGGCTTGCAGTGCTTGAAGGAATCTACCTAATACTGTTTGTTGCTAGAATTAAAGGATGTGGTTTGGGGGTGTTAGAGTATTTTAGTACTTAAAGTAGACTTTTTGGGCTCTGTGATGGGCTTCACTGATGCCTTAAGGCTAGCTAAATCTCTTTTTAACTATGATTTGCTAGGATTTTTCCCATAGGACAGATACGTGAATGTTGACAGTGATTGTGCTGGTTGTGGTCAGGATTTTTTTGTTCAAAATTCTAGCTAAAAACATGCACAGGGTGTTACAGAACTTCTGATACTTTCACATACGAATATAATGTAACTATTGCAAGAAAGATGAAAAGAAGGGGAGAGAAAATAGTCTTAGCAGTGTAAGAAGAGGACACTGGAAAGTTTTTTCTGAGAAACCTTTTTTTCAGATATTCAGTGCCTGTGGCATTGGTCTGTCACTGCTAGGTAAATACTAATCTCTCATTCAGTGCAGCATCTTGTATGCTGCATATGTAGGGTCTGAGGAATCTCAGTGCTGATAGTCTTCTATAGCTTGAATTAAGCTCAGTCAACCTGTTAATACTTAGTGTCACTTGGAAACACGAAGGTGGTATTATCTGGGAGAGAAATAGGCTTCCTGGCCCCATGGCTGAAATCTGCCATGTTCAATATCGGGTGGAAAATTTTTCTTAATCTGTTCTATAACTTTTTAGCAATAAAAAGTCCATGTGCTGTATTCTCTGAAAATAATTTTGTAACTGGAACAGATTTCTGTTAAATCATTCCTGAAATACATTTCTCTTGCGTTTTTGCTGAGAGGAGATGGCACATTTGGAACAGGCAGATGTTAATTCAATATTCTTATTTTTCTATCTCATACATGACTATTTGTTGCACGTCTGTCTTGGATGGAACAATTTATGAGCACACATACTGGATCGCTAACTAAATCACAAAAAGGCCATTCGGTGGCACTTCTGATGTGACAGGGGAACAGTTTTAGTTCTTGTTCTTGATGTTAAGTTACCTCATTGCCTCTGCAAATTGCTGTCATTTGTAGGGCTGCGTCCTTGGCAAAGGACTAGGGGCTGTGGTGATCATTCTTCTCCACAAGATCGGAGACCTCGTTCTTTCTGGAAATACTGATTTAGCTCGTGCCCTGATCTATTTTCTCACAGGTGTACTTTTTTCCTGGGCTTTAAAAAGTAGATGAAAGTAGATGGGATTGTTTATTCTGTTTCTGAGGGATACTGGATCAGAGCTAATGGATTTTCTTGTAACCCAGTACAGTATAGTAAACCATATGGACTCTTGTGAGCCTTATGAACTTAAAAAAGTAGATCCAATGCATGGATCATGGATTTTTGAAATTAAATATCATAATATTAATTGTCTACTCAAAAAATTAATTTACTGCTCATTTAAAATAATATTTGTTTGTCAGGTTAATTCACTGTATTGGTGGGGAAATAAGGGAATGGTTTTTTCCACCTTTCTCAAGCAGAGAGAAAGGCAGCTTTGTTATACAATTTTCCAAGCAAAACAGGTTCCTGATGAAATAACAGAATAACTCTTTGAAACTCTGCTTTGGACTGTAGAGGAATATTTGGCTTTTTTACTTGATCCTGTTTCAAAATGGACAATGGAGACTTGGAGTAGTTAAAATGTATTTTGACAAAATCTGGGAATTCAAAAGAGAATTGTTTGAATTTTTTTTGTTTTGCTGGGAAAGCAAAACACACATGATATATAGAAACTCAAAACCTAAAATGATACTGTGTCTTTCTTTCACGGATTTGTCCCCTTCATGATGAGCCAAGCAGTCTAGTATTTTCGGGAGCCAAGGGCTCCTGAGACTGTTAAACTGAAGGACTGGGAGCTGGATCAGGCCCTGTTCTGCACATTTCTAAAAGCTTCAGTTTAGCTTCCATCGCTGTCCTATCAGTTGTTGCCTTCCCACTGATAAATCACTGCTGCGGTGGCTAAGGTGTGGGAAGTTGCTTACTATTTATAGCCGTTCTTGTTTAATCCAGTGTTTTCACAGCACACAGGGTAGTGACTCCAGGTTTTCTGCTGTGTTGTGATCGATATTGCTCCTCATTAACTTTGCCATCTCATTCTCTGCTTCTTGAGAGTGCCTGCCAGCTGTGGGTATCCATCTGCGTTGGGTGCCTGCTCATATTTTTCCTTCTAGTGCTGCTACCTAAAGGCTTAGCAACTCAGCGTCTCTGCAATACTTACCAGAAATACTTAGCTTCAAGTATTGAAAAACTGTTCAGGAAAAAAAAAAAAACCCGTTGATTCAATTTGACAATTTTCAGAAGAAAACTGCTGTCTTTTTGCTTACACTTTTGGGATTGTTTATTCTGTTTCTCAGGGATACTGGATCAGAGCTGATGGGTTTTTTTGTAACCCAATACAGTATAGTAAACCATATGGACTCTTATGAGTCTTATGAACAGGATCTCTTTAGCAAATGACTGAGATAAGCTCTTATGGGGTGCCGGTTTTGCTCTCATTGACAGTATACCAGACAGTGGCCTGGCTGAGGAGGAGAAAATTTGGATTCCCAGTTGCTTCCTTGCATGAAATGAATTCATAACGGTGCTAGGCAGGGAGAGCTGCCACAGAAGCCTCCGTTCGAAGAGCCGGGCAGAGCAAGGTGACCCCTTTGAAAAGGGGGTGCTCCCACAGAGCCGGGATCGTTGGCCTCTGGGGCTGGTTAGGCTTTGATGCTCTTGTGTCCAGTTCAGACCTGTGTTTAGCTGAGAAGTAACTTGAATGGTAAATGGGGAGATTATAATATTTATTTATTCTTCCTGAAAACTTACTACGCCGTCAGCATGCTATTCTAAATGCCCTGTGGTTATCTGCTTGTTCTTTGTGTAAGTTACTGTTAATTTGAAGGTATGCTGTAGGCAGTGCATCTCTTGAAGAAAGGCTTAGTCTTTCCTTTTTGCCCTAGGAATATATTGGAAAGATAGGTAACAACAGTATGAGAGCTTGGATGTCTTTACTGTTGCTGTACAAAGATATGAGGTATAATTTTTAGTGTTTCAGAGAAAACATTCTGTAGAAACAATATTTAGTGATAACCCAATCAGACTGCGTAACTGGGATGCAAATCAGAATATACCTTTGTAGTAATAAGTACTAATTATGTAGATAAGCATTCCACTCCTCCGTGACAACTGTCCATGTTGTGTTAAATCTGCTTGATAGAAAGCTAATCTTTTTTTAACAGATCGGAATGATTAATACTTGATCATAGGACAAGTGCTGCTTTTGTAATCTGGAGTGTTTGAAAAAGAAAATGAGAAGTCCTGATGGGGTCAGTGGTTACCATAAGCCTGTGCCTTATATGTAATGATCATTTTCTGTGATAGTAATTAATGAACTGGTTAAGTTATGGAGGACATTCGTATTATTGATGCTGATGTATGTATGAGCTGAATTTTTGATTGAGTAATGTGCTGATAGTGATAATACTGTTGGATAAATCAGACTTTAATTTTATGCATTCATTTTGTACTTCGAACTATATAGGTATTTTTAGAAACATAAGATGATTTGCAATACTTATTTTAAAATGTCCATTTCAATACTAACAAGTGGTGTTTCTATACACATATTGCACTTACCAGCTTCCCCTTTCACTACAGGCACACAAATACTGTCTTGCCATCAAACGTTTGAAAGAACGAGGGGAGGGGAAAATGCCAAAAGGTAGTCAGACCTGGGGATGTGGAGCCGAGAAGTGCCTTGGGAAAAGATAATGAAATGCTCCTGCAGCTTGCTTTGATATTGTGGTCCTGTACAGATCCTCTGTCAGGTGAGCAGAATGTGCAGCGTGTTTTGGCTATTGGTCTCTCTCTGTTACTCACCATCTGAAGATTCCCCCTTTTTCTGGTATACTCTGGTGAGAAAACTTGTTTTACACTTCTCTGCTGCTGGAGAAACATGAAAAAAGAACAAAAACTGAATTCTCTTAAAAAAAAAAAAAAACCAACAAAACCACCACCACCAAAATGTTTTGGCATTTCATATGAAAAATTTTTAAACTTTGAGCATAAATCTAAACTGATGTTTTAGTTGAAGTGTTCTATGCTGTGATAAATAATTTCTGTAATAGTTCTTTATTGCTGAGTTTAGTTATGATATTGAGATAAAACAGAAAATTGGTCTGCTGTAGAAGTTGAGAGAACATTACTCTTAGTTGTAGCAAAACTTTTGTAAGTACTTACCTGCAATAGCCACCAACCTTGAATTGTTCTGAACCTAGACCACTGGAAATGTTGAGTGAATTATGTAGGCAGGACACACAGATTACAGGTGAAAAATCATATGCAAAGATGCTAATGCCTTGGAAATAATGACTCTGTACACAGTCTGTTTCAGTAAGAAATGAATCAGCCTGAAGGTGCTGTACTTTGTTTCTTAATCACGTCAAATGATAGAGAATTAAAAGACAAAATGGCCAGTGAAAGACTTCTCCCCACCCCCAAGAGATGGATTTGGTTTCCTTACTATGCCACATAGTGACCTTATTCTAAGGCCTTTTTCACAGTTAATATAGGTGGGTGATTAAATCAGAGGTCAGTCAGATGTGGAAATATTTTGCTTGCAACTTCAGGTGGAAGTTTGCTCTTTGACTTTTTGGTATGATTTTTGTGTCTAGATATGAGAAACTGCTCTCTGGGTGTATATGCATATACACTCCATATATGACATTATATAATTGATCATCTTTGTGTGGAGTAATAGCACACATGCATTGTCAGATTTTGTGTTTTAAGGTACAGCCACCTATTGAAAGTTTTGGGTGTGAGTGGTCAAATTTGTGATTAAATTCATCTAGAGCTCATACTAAACGGATACAGAACAATTTAGCCCCTCGAGCAGGAAGAAGAGTATCCCTGTTACAGGTTAATGGAAATTGATAGCTGATAAAATTACTATGAACAGAACGATTTCCCTAAATATCTGGTAACAGACTTGCTCTGTGAAATGCACTTCTGAAATGTAGAATAGAAAGAAATAGAATGTAAAATAGAAATGCAGAGAAGTTAGCAAGAAGGTTCACCTCATCAGTGTAACTCTAGTTCTAGACACACTAGTCTAGAACTTAAATGAACTCTTAGTATAAACTTCGCTGTTATCCAACGCATCTGGTATTCTTTCCATGAATCAAACATGCTTGAAGGTTGCATCAGATGACACCAGCAAGTAAATCTAGGAGTTACCACTTGAGACGTGAATTTCTGTAGCTTAAGCTAAATCTGACTTTCAAGCTGAGTGTTCTTGCTGTTTGTGGGTCAGGTGAGAAGCTAACCTTTCTTATCAATAACTTGATTTGAAAGGGACAACTTAGCATTTGTACCAGTTTGAGTCATCTTTCAGTTGACTGATACAGCCCAATCTTGAGAAAATTGAAAGTTACCTTCCACAGAAGCTGGTATGTGCATCTTCTGTATTTCCTTTCTAGAACTGCCTCTGGTCAGTCATCAGCTACATGACCAGAGCTGGAGGGGAAAAAAAAAACCAACAAAACAAACCAATATTTCCGTAACAGTATCTCTGGCTTATGTTAGTTGATGCCATTGACTGGACATTAAAACCAAAGTGGCCTGATATGCTTCAGCCTGTGCCAATGCAACTATAATACACTGAACGGTTGTGCTAAACTGTGCAGAGTGAAAAGCTTTTCTGTTTGTGCATGTGAGGCCTGTTACTGGGTCAGATGGATGCTAGGAGCTCATAGATCTTTGGAACATTAATGTCAATCACTTCTAGTGGAAGAGATTATGGAGTAAAAATATTTTTGTAGCATATGTGGAACACTACTCTTGCTTCCTATTTGGAGGGGGAAACAATGCTTCCATTTTTTAACTTTGCGTGAAACTAGGAATGCTTCTTATTTGCATTTAGTATCTTGACTGAACTCCAATGTCAATAAAAATAACTGTTCTTGTTCATGCTTTGAAAATACAGAAGTCTCATAGTGGCAGACGTACATGGTTGTTTGGAAAGAGTTTATTTTTAACCATGTTAGTTTTGCTCCTGTGACCTAATTGGAAGGTTTTCTTCTGTGTTTTGCCAGTCAGACTAAGACTTGACTTTGATAGAAACTGACCTTTTTTGTGGGTGTGAAGGAAGCTATTGTAACTTAACATTTTATCAGTTACTTTTGGCTGGTGAACCAGGTGGGGCCATGGTAGTGCCATGTTCCTACTGCTTCACCTTCTAGGTCTGTAAAATGGAACAGGCCTGGAGTCTTCAAGGAGAACTTCTTGGATTTTATGCTACCCAGAACATGTTGTACATGGTTCTTTTACGGTTCTTTTCTCTCTTTTGGAGAGAAACACTTCATTCATATGTAAAGCTCCCAGCAGAAAATGTTATACAATAGTTTTGGAGCATGAGACTAAAGGGAACATCTGGCTTGGTTCAACTTGTTAGACATCAAGATTAACTGTGTGGGTTGACTTGTCTTTCTTTTCTGTCCATCTAAGCAAGCATCTTTGATGTGTTTTGTATGAAAACATGTTTTTAATAAAAATAAAAAAACAAAACCCAAACCTTTTCTGTGCACAGAATAAGAATAGGAAAGATTCATGAAACTTTTTCAGGCTTGACATCTTCCTATTGCTTCAGTTGACATCTTGGCTAAAGGGATGTGGTGCAAAAGGGACAATAATTCTGCTTGCTCTAGGGGGTGGGAAGCGCTTAGATTTATAGATGATGATTTCTTGATCACATAACTGACTAATGATCTCCATCAACAATATCACTACTGACTGGTTTAAGTATTAATGTGAGGTGAGGGAGGATTCTGCTGCACAGAATATAGTACGGTCAGCACTGAAATGTAAGACACAGGCTACTTGTTCAATGCCATTGGCATATATGTGGGCTATGAACCCTAGGTTTTCCATTGATTGTGAAATTATTAACAAATATACTGAACGCTTAATGTCCATCACTATGAGCTGCCCAACTTAGCTCTTATTAATCTTTTTTAGTTGTCCCTGTCTACTCTATTTTACATTGAATTATTTTTGTCACTGAAATAAAATCAGTACGTGATAAACTGTTGTGGAAGGATATGTTGTATGTAATTTGGTTATCACATTTGTACAGTATTGGTTAGTGTTTTAGAATTAATTCCATAGACTAATTGCAATAACTTACCCGAAGTGATACATAACACAGTTCCAGGAACTGAAGCCTACAAAGGCGCATTCCTTGTACAAGGTCCCTGTGCAGACTGCCTGGTTCTCTGCTCTGTGCTGCAGCTTCTTGTTTGTTCTCTTTGGTGTCTGAGTGAAGAACTTGGAAACAGGCTGCCCACCAAAGCTGGATACTGGAGGAGCTGGGCAGCATGCAACGTGCAGCCCTCACACCCTTCCTTGAACCTTTATCATGAGGCTGAAAGTCTCTTCTCCCTTCAGTTTATCTGTCCTCCTGTGTCAGGTACTTCGAGAGCATGCCTTTCTGCTGCTGAGCAGCCACAATGCAATTTTCATTGAGTACAGGAGGCAGTTGTGGGCATGGTGCTGCTGGAACTACACCTGCTGAACAGCTATTTTCAAATACAAATACATACACTTTGTTTTCAAATATCACAAAGTTTTAGCCCATCGTGGAGACTAGTTAGTTCTAAAAACACTAGAGCAATGGCATTTTGTGTGAAACCTGTCATAAATGTCCAAAAATAAGGTGTTTTTCCTGATGTATAACTTATACAATGCAAATGGAAAATTCGGCTATTGTGTTTCAGTCTATGACTCATCTTGGGAAATGTTAAGACCTGTAATAAATCCTACTGCAATAAATTGTTCTCATTAGCTCTCTCTGTGTTGGAATTTCCTTAGTCTTTGCTAGTAGGTAAATGTCCTTTGCTGATGGGAGAAAAATGTGTAGGGTCTGATTCAGTGAGGTACTTAAGCATCTGTCTTCAACTTCAGTCATGTGGGACATTCAGCTGGAAGGAATGCCGCTCGAGTAAGATCTGTGCAGTGCTGAATCTCGGCTCCACGCAGTGGCCCGGAGGGTAAATCGCTCTTCAAACAAGAAAGACTGCAGGGAGGAATAATACTGTGCTTTGCTGCGCTTGAATATCAAATCGATGATTAAGATAGAATTACTGTGGGCAGTGAGTTTTGGTTTTGTTTTGTTTTCTGCAAGGTTGCAAAATCATGCCCCAATTCTTTCAATTAAGTGAAAGTTTATTATGAAATAGAGAAATACTTGTGTATTTGGCATAAACTGATGAAGTTCTGGCAGTGCTGTCACTTAAATTATTGCTTAAACTTTTGTGTACCATTTTTCATCCCATAGACCTAAACAAAGGTCTCAGTAAGCCAGGTAAGTGTGCGTGTGGGAAGGCAGTTTCTGATGTTCAGAACCCCTTTTTTGTGGGGGAGTCCACCTGTAATGAACTTCAGTCCTTCAGCTTCACCTCTCTTCTCTCCCTCCCACAACAGTAAAACTGAATAGCTAGTGAGCTGAGCTGTACGAACCTGTGGTAAGAATCCTTCTTTAACTTGAAACGAAGCGTGACAAGTATTTATACAAATACTCAACAGAAAATCATCTGTGATTGTAGGTGATCTTGATTGCATTTAAAATCCCTGTATTCAGCAGCAGCGTTGACCTTCTCTAATGGCTCCAACATGTAATATGGTCTGTAGCAGTGGTACCTAGCATCACTCTTCAAAATATTCCGAGATAATTGCTTCTTACTTTCCTGTTCTTCTGTGCTCTTGGCTGATTACAACAGTAGTTAGTCACCTGAACCATGCATTTTCAACTTGGCCACCAATTACCGTACAGAAAATCTACAATCTGGTACTTGCTGTTAGCAACCAGCTAAAGAAGTGCCAGATCCTGCACTCACCATTACTCTGACAGAAACAGGTTTGGTTATAGTGGTTATCTTTCTCCATCAACACACTACTTTGACACAGGTCCTCTGCTTAATATGACTGTGGTTAAGGAAGCACGCTAGAATGTGTTTCATTGGATTAAAAAAAAGCCAAGACAAAAGCTGAGCATACGCAGCGTGCTTGTCTCCATGGCTCTCAAAGCACTCGGTGCTGTAGATGAGGCACCGAGGTAAGGACACGCTGCTGGTGACGAAGGTGATACCTTGGCTAAGCACCTGGCCTTGCAACGTATTTTGCCAGCTTTGCGTTATTGATAAGCAGAGACTTATCAGAGGAAGATACGGGCACCCCCTGCTAGCAACTGTCGTAAATTGATCCAATTCCTGCCGAGACAAAAATGTTTCTGGCAGCTTGAATGAGAAGGACTCTGAGGAGGAAAGCTGTCAGGGGCTGACGTCTGCACTTTTGGGGGAAACTTAACGACAGGAGCGCAAAGAAGGAAAAGATCAAACTGTATGATGGGAAATTTTTATGGTGTGCTTAATTTCTCTTTCAGCAGGGGAATTTTTAATAACTTACTTGCTGGCAAGACTGTGGCTGGCTGCTTTAGGAAGCTTGTTCATGTGGAACATTCTTGTCAGGCTTGCATATTAGTGGGTTCAATTGACTTCCTTAAATTTCGTAATGTGGAAAAACAAAACACCGTAGTACTCAAACAGTCTGTTTTCCATTTGTGTTAGCTGAAGGTCAGAGCACAAGGAGGTGTTCTTAAAGGTCTTAATATTTTGGGCAGTAGCTATTAAGTTAAAGGCCTGGGGGGTCCCCTTTCCTGGGAGAAGTAGCCTTTTTCTTTTAAAGATCTCCTGTTTGGCAGCTGTGTTGAAGCTTCCTGTGCTGTGTTTTTTTGGTTTGGTATTTTTGTTTTGTATTCTTTTTTTTTTTTTTTAGGAATAGCATGTTTTAAGATATAGCAGCTCGAGGAGCCCACTTCCCAGTCAGAGATGTATTCACCCTTGCGTAACCTTGAGTGTTACAACATTGGCTGTGTAGGTCGGTCAGAAACAACCGATGAGGTGCATGCTGCTGACCACTATCTCATTGCCTTTAATATACTCAATTTGGGGTTTTAGAAACAAATTCTAAAAAAAGTTAATATAATCTTTGGAGAGAGACTGCTTTTTCTGACCACAAAACTATATGCAGAAGAGAGCTAGTGGGGTGGGTTTTTTGGTGGCGTTTTTTGTTTTGTGTTTTTTGTTTTTTTTTTTTTTCCCAATCCTGAGTCTATGCAAAGTGATGAGTGTTGTGATTTTTTTAGCTACAGAGGAACACAGACTAAGATATGGGGGGAAAAATAAGCCACTAGAAAAGGCTAAAGAAATTGAAGATTGATCTAACACTGAGCAGAGGGGCTCATATTTTTCCAAGGAGAGCTGCCGCAAACAGAAGATGTTTTCTTTATACTGTGGAAATCACAGTAGAAGTATTATTAGGTTTAGGCTGAAGCAGAGGAACTTAGTTTAAACAACTCTTTGGAGTGCAGTGTTTAAGCCCTGGAGCAGTGTTACTCCCTTCTTAGAGACCTATTCCAGTAGCGCATAGTGTGGTTTTAACCTATTCAAATAAAATACAAAATTAGCACCCCTGATTTGGAAGTGTATATGTATCTCCTACCTCTTACTCCATCCTGAACTAAATTGTCTAAGAGAGTCATAGAATATTCTAAACACAAGTACTAAATTTTACTTCTCCAGCATGCAGCCTATTCAAATTGTTTTGCCTGTGACAGTTCTATAGTATTCAAATTGGCAGCTAAGTCGATATGAAGTGTATACACTTACGTTACTCAGCTGATGTATTAATTTTGCTGATCTTTGAAGGCTTCATCCTCTCAAGGCTTTGATTCAATGTTCTCACTAATTGGCACCCAAAAAAAAGATAGTTACTCTAGTTGGCATGTCTGCAGAAGCATCAAGTATTAATGTTCTTTTTTAATCCTGTGTAATCAAACTATGAGTTAATTGATGCAATGCAATGAATGTGTTATGTAAGACAGTTTCTTCTCAGCAACTAGAAGTCTCTGGTACTTCTCAACTTCTATAGATCCAGTCTTCTTCCTTCGCTATGAAGAGTAAATAGGCCGGTGAGATGCCCATTAAAATCATCGCAAGGTTTTTCTAATACACCCTTTCCTGTGCTGGGCATATAGAAGTGTCTTTAAGTCTCCTTTCCTTATCAGTTTCTTACTCTGATCTACTTCTGTTATATCTCTCCCATTAATTAGATGCTGACCGGGTAGGGAGCATTATATGTATTTCAGGTCTTAACTATTGCAGCAGCAGTTTTGTAAACTACATGGCTCAATTTTTCTGATGTTAGAACTAGTCATTATTTGACTTCAGTAGATAACAGAAGATGAGACTTTACATATGAATTTGATATGAATACTCCTGAAAAACACAATAAACTCTGCCTTTTGCACCCCAATGGCCCCAAGGATTATTGCTCTGGTTGTAGCATAGACTCTTTCCAAATGTTAGACTGCAGAATCTCTCATTGCTGGGAACATTTGCTATATGTGATGCATGAAACTGTTAGACCAAAATATACAAAAGCTCTCTTGTCACAAACAACATTTAAGATTATATAGCCCAGCATGGTTTATCTTAAAGCAACTACGTTCTGAATATAGAATATATTTTGACTCATACCCGCATTGTACAGCTCCAGGTTGTTATAAAGAACCTGGATCACCTGACTCTTAAAAATTTTTCAGTACTGTGTGAAAAAAATCTAATAAACTTATATATACACAGTATTTTTGACAGAATTGAGATGTCCCAAGAGTTAATTTTCCTTGTGGAAGTTCAGGGACCAATACAATCTATTGAACATTGGCACAAAATATAGAAAATTTTATTTGCGTACCTCTCAGGTGACAGTTCTCAGAAGGCTCTTGGGAGTTTGCAAATAAAAAGAAATATTTTGAGGAGTTACTGAGCGCAAGAAATGGAACAGTTTCCTCTTGATTTCTATTTAATTTAAGAAGTAGAAGACAATGAGGGGGAAAACAATGGATTGCTTTAGAAAATAATAAATTCAAGAATAGTTTGTGACTGATCGCAAAGCTCACTGTTAAAAGTTTTTCTGGATTCTCTGAAATACGTCTAACAACTTTTATTAAATCATCTTCCTGACAGGGGATGTACTTTCTTGGCCCTAAAGCAAAGCTGTGGCGGTAGGATACAAACCCAGTAGATGGGCAATCTAAGCAGCCGGTCTGGTCTCTCTAGGCTCAGGTTGGAGTCCAGCAAAGCTTGTTTTAAACATGGCACTAATTGGCGTGCAAAACTAATCATATGAAAATTTCTAGCTCTTTCAGGAAACCTGTAAGTACTGAGCTGCTTCAGCCAGCTGTATTATGAACTTGCTGTACTGCTCAGCGGCACTTGCTTAGAAGCTTTTTTGCCTCTTCAGTTACAGTATCTTGCCACTAAGGTGTTTGGTGTTCAGCTGCAGGGTTCTCCGAGCCCTCACTTCCACATGCTGGTGCATCTGCCTCAGGTCTGCGTTCTTCGCATCAGTAGTGCCAGCCCCTGGCTGGTGCAAACGTAATATTCCTCAGTTTAATTTCAGTAGAGAGAATTTATAGCTCACACTAGCTAAGGATTTTGACTCTCTGGATTGGCTTTTTCATTAGGACAATTCTTTAACTGCAAACTGAGTTTCTGCTAATTAGACACACCAGTCTAAAATCTCTCCATATGTTGATATCATGATAGCTCTAGCTGTGCATTCTTCAGGCAATGTGTGATTGTTTAAAATCAGCAACTTAAATGTTTCAGGGAGAAGCAGCTGCAAAGGAGGCCAGTTCACAACAGAACGGGACGCCAAGCCCGCGCCTGGCGGCAGTGCGCCTGCCCCGGCTGGGCTGCGTGGGAGCCCCGGCCCCTGCGGCCAGTGTCCCAGATCTACAGAAGCCAGTTTGCGTGTAAAGATGAACTTTATATGTTAGTAAGGTTCCAAAAACGTTCTCAGAGCAAACTTTGTTTAAACCTCGGTTAATCTGAACGTTTGGGGAAGTTTCTACTCATATTTACCAGTGAACTGAACTAAAGATTATTTTGTAAACAAGTTTTAGGGTGTGGAATCTGGAAATCAGTAATCTGAAAAAGTTCTCTATAGCTTAAGAAGCTGTTTTGCCGTTAGCACTAGTGTATGAATGGCTTTTAGTGACAGATTAATATTTGTTGAAATGTTACGAATGCAAAGAAACCAAGAAATTAAATCTCACGTTTGCTCCCTCTGTTCATAATTCACTGTTTCGGTAATGGTAATTTTATTAGCAACCTTCCTGTTGGCTGCCCTTAATACTGTATGTTGTACAGGTATAAATGTAACCTTAATAAATGTATATTTAGGTAAATGAAAGCTGTTCTTCGTGCCTGCTAGTATCACCACTGTGTAGGTATTCAGATTTATTAAATTGTCTTAACTTCTTAATTTTAGTTGCATTTGGCCAATTTTGCCCAGGGAGCCTGTGGGTTCAGTGAGCTTAGGTGTTAAGTAAAATGTCATTAACATTTAAGAAATGAGATACTAATATTTTCCTTAACTTGACATCAGTATAGTGCATTGGATCTTTAATGGTGTTTCTGTATATTCACGTCTGTTATCAGGATCACTTTTGTCCTTTAGTTCCGACTCCCTTCAATTTAAAATTAAATATTTTACAATAAGTATATTTGAATATTAAGAGCTGGTAGAATAAACAAGGATTTAGACTACCTTCTCGTTGTTTTACTGCTTCTGCTGCTTATAGCCTTTATCTGTCTCTGCTGCTCTTGGCACTTGCTTAGGAAATAAGCTGCGGAACAGAGAGCACTTCTTGTCACAAAGTGGCAAGACTATCGCACTGAAATATAAAGCCTTTATATAAACTCCCCAGATGTTGGTGAATTGAAAAAGGAAAACGAATGTCTCAAGAAAAAGGACTCCTGTGTGACTCAGGGACTGATAATTTCCAATTTGTGGATTTGAAGTTAACCCAGCTATGAAGTTGATGGTTGGAAGGGATGGGTTGGTAGCTGATGCTATCACCCGTAACCGGGAAGTCGTAGCAGCACGCTGCCCTTGCTGGAATGATGCTCGGTGAGCGTTCTACAAGCTCGTGAGCACACAATGAGCTGT
The DNA here is from genome assembly GCF_964195595.1 of Calonectris borealis. Classification (NCBI taxonomy): domain Eukaryota; kingdom Metazoa; phylum Chordata; class Aves; order Procellariiformes; family Procellariidae; genus Calonectris; species Calonectris borealis. The sequence continues at coordinate 23,111,329 of NC_134321.1, read as the reverse complement.
CGGAGGAACGCATGCGAGAGAAGTGCTGTGTGAAGCAAAGACCTTTGAATTCGTAATAGCTCGTATGCGCAGCTGCTGCTGTTAATTCTGATCGTACCTGTCTTTGCTTCCATAGTGGTGGAGGTAACATAGCGAAAGACCTTTGTTATTTTGAACGCGGTGCCGTTTAATTATAGCGATATATTCTAGGTCAGTGCAAAAGTGGAGTGGGAAGCATTTTGTATACATGGTACTGTTCTGAGTCAACTTTGTCAGAGGTACTGAGCCCTGGGCAGCTGCTGACCTCTTTATGATTTAGGTTTTGCATACGTGAAATCAGACTCAGTTACACTTCTGAAAATGCAGGCGTTCAACAGTGTTTCTGAAAACCTTACCCTAAGTCTTTCTTTGGCGTTACTGCGGAAGACTTGCGTATGCTACTTCAGTGAAAGCGATCCTAGAGTGACTTAAGTAGCATTTTTGAGGGTTATTCTAAATCCTTTTGACTAAGACTTGAGCTAGAGGTGGACTTGGAACAAACCCAGGCTCTGACCTTTCCTGAGCTTGAAAATTTGAGTTTGAATGCTTGTTTTCGGTGTGCCTTTGGCTCATATACAAAAATGACAGTCGAACGCAAGTACTGATTTCTTTCAGTGTAGTTAGGATAAAGAATATTGGAATATTAGGAAACTTGTCTGAAACTATCAAAAACAAGGTTATGATCTGAGATGTCCTCTCTAAAATAAGTTTCCTTGAAGAACCTAATGGTAATATATTCAAATATATGCTGAGTTCTTTTTCAAGTGGTAATTTTAGCTATAAGTGCCCAGAAGAATAAGTTTCCTTTCCTCGTGAAGGAAAAGGCTTTCATTAACTCTGTTGGCAGAAGTGATAGTCCTGTTATACAGAAATTCCTTAACTTTTGTTTTATTTCAGCTGGATGTGTCTTGCTCTGTAGAATAATACTTGATTAAAAACTAAAATTATCTTACTGCCCTATTATTTTACTGAGCTAGATGATTTGAGTAAATAACTCTTCCCATAAAAAGAACAATGTCAATCCGATTTAAACATGCATTTTGGCAGAGATGAGCGGTATGTAGTGTCTCACAGAGCACAGCTGAAGCATACGTGTACCATGATGGTGCACAACATATCCGGGTGGCACAAGATGTACTTTTTTCTGTTAACTGTTTTCAGAACATAGTTATTCACAGAATACACAGAAAACTTGCGTAAGAGTTTATAGATGTGACACTTGCCATGTTATCCTTTAGGCAATTGACTTGGGGCATGTGCTGAGCAGGAAATCTTTTGCAGTATTTGTCAAGCCTTTTGTGTCAGATTTCTAGTGAACAGTTTGTAGAATTTTTCTCTGCTTTACTGCCCTGGTCTGCTGCCATTCGAACAGGTGCGGGAGCGAAAATCCATATGATGAAATGGTTGTGATGGTTTGTCAACAGTGCAAAGATTAGTCTCAAACTAGCATTTAAAGAATGAGATTTAACTGGCTGGCTTCCAAATGTGTTTCAAAATTGCACAGTAGATCACGTATCTGCAATTCCTGTGAGTGGAAAAGGTAAACCCAGTGAGAAAGGAGTGGAAATGAATTTACAAGATGGTATTTGCTATATTGAGGATGTAATTTCTGTAACATATAGGATAAAGAGAATGAACAGATTTCTGCTGTTCTTTGGCCTACATTGCTCTTATACATAGATCAGCTGCTTTATAAGTTATAATGTATTGCATGAGAGTAAGCTTTTTCCATTGGTGAATGAAAAAGTGGTGCTTCAGTGTGACTTATGTAACTGGTATAAAATCACTGCTATAGCATGAAGAGTTCAAAAGCAGATTTATTCTAATGTCTGCAAATAAACAGCCTATATACAAAAATGAAATAGCACCGTAAATATAGTGGAGCCAAACCACATGAAAGTGACTGGTTAGGCGAGTAGTTTGCATGATTGAATGAAGTAGTTCATGTAGGGAAAAATAGTTATAGTAAGATTTCTGCATGGCAAAAATTCAAGTATTAAAAATAAGCAACAGCTTGAGAAACTAACCTGCTATGGCTTCACTGTGCATATGTGTAGGTTAAAAATGCTCTTACATTTCACATACTTTCTGGTCATTATTAATAACACTTTACAGTTGAAAAGACTAATACTTTGATTTTTAGTTACCTCTACCTGTCTGTAGAGAAGTCACAGCAGTGCTGTGACATAGAAACACGTAAGAGACACCTGCTTCACAGAACCGGTCTCAAAACTAATTTTTTTGTGGGAAGAAGTTTTTGTCCCAAACCACTTCTGGAATTGTTCAGGTATTTATCATGCCAAATACAAAATACATAGCCTGTGGAAATCATGACGGATGCATGAGTAGCCAAATTAAATGTGAACCTGAAGAACTGAGGAATATTACAGTTTCCTTCTAGTTCTCTTTTGAAAAAGGCAGCTGGGTATATAAACTTCTGTTTCCACATTTTAAAGGCACTGCTCTTGTCCTCCCAGCAATCAGTGCTGCTTTCATGCAGTATAATTCTGAGAGCATGAAAATATATTTCTGAGCAGATGTGTGCTAGAGTTTGCGGTTGTGTGGAGTACTTCCATGAGGTGCTACCCATAATTGTCGACTTATTTTTGTCAGCTTATTTTTAATCAGTCTGTAACTATTATTAATTGGTATTTACGTAATATTACAAATTCATCCATGGATTAACATATCACAAATGATAACATATAAATCAGTCTGCCACAGAAGTAAAATTAGGCATTTTTCGCTCTTGTACATCTTTTTGGGGCACAGTATTGACAAAATTTTATCCCAAGCTACTGAGAACTTGTTTGGGTAGAAAAGTGTCCAGACTGAACTTCAGGATTTTGTTGCAGAGCTATAAATGATGATTTTCCATTGTGACTATATTAACTTCCTAAATTTTTTTGAAAACACTTTGGTAGCATGCTTTAGAGCTGGGATATCTCTGTACGGAGAAGCTATTTTAGGACTGAGACTTGTCTGAATCTTTCTGAGCTTATGCATTTGCACTTGCGATAATGGTATTGCAAAGCCAGTCAAAGTAAATGTTTTGAAACCTCTAACACTAGTCAGAAAATACCTTTTTCTGGAACTCGTTGAGCCATCCAGAACACATAATGCTTGGAATAAAGACTTGCTGGCCAGATCAAAAGATGTATGAGAGAGGGAATAGCTTTGGGATTTTAACTTGCCCTCCAAAAAATAACCCCTTTCTCACCAAAAGTACAGTCTTGATCACGTTCATTTTACTCCCGTATGAAATCTCGAATGCCCTAACCTCAGAAGGCAGACACTATAACTCTGAAGCACTTCGGGTCTTTCATTTAGTCTTCAGAACAAGAATTGAGGATCAGCTAAGTGTAACTGGAATTGGAAGTTTGCTCTATAGGGGCATGTGCATGGGATCTCCTATGGCTTGTGGACTTCAGCAGCAGCTGGGATGGCCACATGTTTGAGATTCATTTTCACTGACCCAAGTGATGTTTTTTGGTTTTATTCCTAGCATTATGAATATACCATGTTTATAGAAACTGTTTACATCTTTCCATGAGAACATGCTGCAGTAGCAATTAGGTGAAAAATTCATAGTGGAAAGCTGGGAATTAGATATTGAAAGTATTTCCCTTAAGTGATGGATTTCTATGCAAGTGTCTTTACTAATGCTGTCTTTTACCTAGTGCCGTAGTCTGAGTTATCCTTCAAGTATTAACGTATCTTCTTCAAGCTTTTCACTTTTGCAGATATATCTGTATGAAAGCACTATTGACTGAGTTATCTCTGGAAACATCTCGAACAACAATCTTGTTTTTGATATCCCTTAGAAGTATCTTAGCTGAAAAAATATGATTGAATCTTTGTGTTGTCTGTGCAAACTGCTGGGATCTGAGTTGGGATCCAGATCCAGCCAGCTTGTACAGGCTCTGACTTGACAACATTCACCTTACACTAATTTTCACAGGAAAAATATGTTCAAGCTCAGCCAGATGTTTTTAGAATAAAAGTAGAATTTGTGACTTTCTGATTTGAAGTTTGAGACCAGAAAGGCAGCAACATGACTTAACCCCTTCCACACGCACTCCTTGCAGTCCTAGCCTAGTTTTGGACTTGTAGTCACAGTGAAATGTGCAGGCTCCTCTGTCTCTAGGACATTCTTTTTGTGGCTTGCTTTTCCTCTGAGCAGTCTGTAGTTTTTTAATATGGCAGCTGAACAGCGAATAGAAGGTAAATACAAGAAGGCGTGTGAAAGGCATGCAATCCACTAGCTAGGTATTCATTTTTTCATATTACTGTTTGCATGAATGCAAAAATGAATCTTTAAATACTGTGAATTCAAGATCGACACTTAAAATAATACAATATCTTGTCTCTTTTTTTGAAATGAATTCTATAGTATTATGACTACATGACAAATCATGATGAATGCAATCCTCTTACTGCTTTCTCTTTAGGGTAAAAGCAATTAAGCACTATTATAAATGTTAGAATTTAACAAGACATTGGTATATGTTCAGATTCATTATGCACATTTAATTGAAAGCAGAAATGATCAGCAAACATCAATGTAGTGACCTGTCCTAACCTTGACATGGTTGACTAACGAAATTATGCGTTGTCACTAGTGGTGTGTGTTAATTCCATTGAGTTATTTGCCTATGAATAATCTTATTCATAAGATCTGAAAGCAGTACCATGCAGTCATCTTGTCATATATGCTTAGCTACTGCATGCAACTCTGTGAACTAACTTACTAGAAACAAACAAAAGTGCTTCTAGTCTTTTATAAGCAGGAAGTTTAAATGTCAGGAATGAAATCATCAAACTTAATAATACTGTAGGTGTGTATCACAAGACTACCTTTCATAAAGGGTACAGAAAATAAGCACTCAAACTATTATATTCACATTCTGTGGAAGTGACAAAAAGTATACATCATGTTTTTTCATCCACCTACAGGAACCTACCATGTCCTTTCCTTTCTATTTGCTGTAAATACTTGTAACAAGTGTGGAAGCAGGTGAAAAAAATTATGCTGGAGATTCTTGGAACTGAATTTGAGTTGGAGTGACTTGGAATTGCTTTCTAAGTGCTATATGGTAAAACTTCGTAAAGGGAGGGGAATTAAAGAATGGAATATATATATATTGAAGTCATTGAGACATATTTGAAAATTAGACGGCATCTATTTAAATGTTCTCGTCTCTTCATACAAATCTGAAGTAGCTTCAGTAAACATAACCCAGACTTGGTACCCACTTTCTCGAGGCTCTCTCAGTCCATTTTAAAAACCCAGTTCTAATAAATACTTGCTAGTTTCTTCTGCTACTACTCCCGATGACTGAATTGGGTAGCTGCATATGCTAGGCTGGTAAACCTGACATGGAGAATGGTGCAGACCTTAATTTTTTTCTGTAATGAGATCTTACCTTAGTATTTGCTCAAGTGAAAGCAGCAATAAGCAAAAGAGCAAGGCTCCCTTAGGTGGTTTCTCTCAGATGTGCGAATGGCCAGTTAAAACAAAAAAAAAAATACACAGTATTAATATACACAGTTGTGATTATTGGTACTACTAGTTTTCAGTGCCATAGCTGCTGCTTCTGTAGCCTTCCATAGGTGGTACAGAACAAGAGAAGGCAAGGGACTTGTTTGCTTGTTTTGTTTTTCTTGGCTTTTCAAGTTGCTGTCATCAGTTGAGAAACAGGATCAAAATATTATTGTGCTTCAGCATTTGTGTAATTTTCTCAAGCAGTTAACAGTAATGTTTGTGTAATTTTCCCTGTTTATAGTTACATTCGGTAAAATATAAAACCAACCTTGTTTTAGAATGTTTGGTTGTGAGCATACTTACCATTATCTGACATTGTCTTCTGCATCATATATACCCTCTCTCAAAGAGCTGAGCAGTGCTTACAGAGGATCTCACTTTCCAAAAGCCTGTGGTGATCTGCTGAAATACCACACTATGTGAACAGCACTATGTAGATATTTCTTTTCTTTAGGTATCTCCTTCTGTAAGACATAACTAATACCTTAAGAAGCAAAGATTTGCCATGTAGGAAAATGCACTTGACTTTTCAACTGTTCCTGTACATACTTTTCTTTACGTATGTTGGCTGGCTTGAATATCTCACTTGCCATACTGTCCCATATGTTCAGTTAATTTTTTGAAATCTGTTTAGGACAGATCAAGATAAATTGCCTGTATTGTTATTTCAATTCATCTACAAGCAAAAGTAGTTGCATACTTGCTGGCGCAGACAACTGCTCTAACTGAAGAGTACTCTTCATATTAATTGTGCCTTATGTGAGAATACCGAATGCTTTCAGGCTATCAGTTTTCAAGTGACTGTTAAAAAGTGGAGACAAATCTTCCCACTCTGTCTATGGACTATTGACATTTTTATACCATATTACTACTTCAGACATAAAATTCTTACTGAAGTCTCCTCTTTGTGTCTTGGTCTGCATTATCTAAAACTGTGTATGATTTGAGAAAGGGAATTCATCTGTAATGATGTCTAATATAGTGCAATTTAAAGATTCTCTGTAAATCGAGTATTCTCTTAGAACCTGGAATTGAGACTAATTATGTCCAGTAATTGCCTTTTAACCTTCCACTAATTGCTAAGAGATAAGGTGAACCGGTTCAACACTTCCACATGGAAATTTCCATGCGTAATGTCCCAGGAAGTAAACAATCCCTAGTAAGTGATACAACAAGTAGTATGTGGTACCACTTTAAGAATTTGTGGTATTAACTTGTTTTAACTGAATGACTTAATTGTTGGATTTTTAATGGTAACATTCTTGCTCTTTGTGCTTCTAATACATCTATCCTATTGAAATGAGTGAAAATGAGTGAATGCATTTGAGAGAATGAGAGAAAGTTGCTCTCTACCCTAGACATGACTTAAATCTGCAGTGCTCTCTGTGAAGGACAGAGACTAGTTAGAGCTGGTTTGTGGGTAGAAAAAAACAAACTGAGCTATTGAAGATAGATAAATACAAGCTATGCCTGACAGTGGAAAAAGGAATTTGGGTCAAAATTAGTATCTATCATCTAATTAAATTTTGTCAAACCCTAATTACATTTTCTAAATCAAATTCATCATGTTTGAAGTCTATATGCTTGAAGTTTATAGCATAAGCCCCCCTCAGCTCTTTCCAGGGCTTTCTATGTACAGTGAAATACTAAGTAATGACAGGAACCTCATTTGCTGTCTAAAGCTTTTGAGCCTGCTGCAGTAAACTGGAACACTAATGTAAGTAGGAAGACTTCCATTGTGCTGGAAAAAGACCTAAATTTACTGTGGCCTCTTAACATCAAGAAGAAATAAGTCTGAAATACATATTGTGTTGCAGGTAGAGATATGGAAAATGAATTAGTTGGGACTGATAGGTAGCATGCAGCACTAAAATAAGGCTTTTTATAAGAATTTACCTTCAGACTTGACTTTGGTATTACTGCCACAGATTTAACTTTCCCACTTAAAATTTTAGGGTTGATTAGACTTCTTCCAGGAGTGTCTTTGAATGATGTGGTTAAGATAAGTAGGACAGTGTTTTAGGGCCTGGGCTGTACTGGTTTTGCATTCTGAAAACTTGTGCTGTTCTGTAAACAAGTAGAGAAATTAGTATTTCTTGCTGTAGTGTAGTGGCTGAGCTAAACTTGTCTTGTAAAACAAACAGTTGGTCTGGTTCGCATAATCTAATAACAAAGCTCCCGTAGTAGTCAAGCTTTCATAATGAAGTTTACTTAAGAGAAGGACTCCTAAACCTTGATGCTTTACTGATGTTCAGAGCAATAGAATTCAGAAGAGACTGTTCCTTCAGTAATAACTGCTCATTTTGGGGGGTTTTCTTGGAGAATTCAAAGAATAAGAAGTATTGGTGACAACAGTGTGGAATAGGATGATTTGTAGTTATGTTGCATTAATATTGTCTTTGGACAAGCTTAATTGCTGAATTTGCAAGTGCATTATTACATTAACTATGCAGTTCACCCTGAGGATATTGAAACCAAAATTGTAGGCGGGATAAAAGTACCGCATGGCTAACAGGGGAACAAAAAAATCAATGTAACTTAACAGTCAAATGAGCACAGTGCATAGGACATTCAGCCCTGTGAATTTTGGTGCAAATAGCTGAAACAAAAATAGCCCAGTGACAAATCGTATGGATTGCTTATTTTTTCTCAGGCAGGATGACTTGACTGCTGGCTCACAGCTGCAGCCCAGCTCCTTCTACAGAGGAATTGCTGCATGGCAGAAAAAACATTGGAGTGAAGATACCTCTATCCCTTTTGCCTGCTTGGGGAGCGTGTTACAACAAACGCTGAAGGGATGTTTGCAGGAAGGGAAAACGCTCTCTGCAGTTCAAGGCGCATTCATAGAAAATATTGGCTCGTAGACTTGATGCAGCATACACAGCCATCTCTGTATCAAACTCAACAAACTGCTGCTTTTGATCTAGGGGTTAGGAGTACAATTTCCCTATCTCCAGCCTTCTCAGCAGAAGTAACAGTGTTAACAAGGTGAAAGATGGTCCTAATAAGGTGTAAGTCTGTACAGCGTACACCTTTCTGTACAGAAGTAACGAGGACCAGATGTCCTCTAAATCCTATGTTATGGGATTCATTATGCTATTAAGTTTAATTGTATTTGGATATTTGTAATTCTTTTGAAGAAACTTACGTACTTCTCTGTTTCACGTTAAAAAAAAAATCCACCACTAATGGGCATACCTCCTAACTTTCTTCTCATTATAGCTCAAATAATTGTAACAAAGAAGATGCAGCAGAAAAGGCTTCAGTTGCCCAAGGAAAGACCAAGTGTTTTTAGTAGAACTGGTACATTTTGGGCTAATGTTGCCATGGGAATCACCATGTTCTTGCTGCTATCGTCTCTTACACTAGTTAGATTAAAGTTAATATTGCTGTAGTTGTGTAGGAACTACAGCTCTTGATGGTGGCCTAACTTATGTATCTATATAATGAGCAGAGCAGGCTTGCAATACACAAAAATATCCTATCTCCTGCCATCTCCTCTCTGCTTCTGTGGGCAAATTTGCTGCCATACAAATGCATGGATGCCTAATCTTTGCCAAAACCTGAAAAGTTGGTGATTATCTAAAAAAGGAATTGTGCTGAAAATATTTTAGTTGCATGACACTTGAGTTGATCTGGAATTGTAAAGGTCTCTCTAAACAACCATAGAATTATAGAATGGTTTGGGTTGGAAGGGACCTTAAAGATCATCTAGTTCCAACCCCCCTAGGGACACCTTCCAGTAGACCAGGTTGCTCAAAGCCCCATCCAACCTGGCCTTGAACACTGCCAGGGATGCTCCATTTGTGGAGCAGAAACTTTGTACAGCTTGCAAAAGTACAGATGTGTTTTCAAGCAAAATGTGCTTACCCTATTCTATCTCTGCTCTCCTTGGCCTCTGTTCAGCAGTGATTGAATATCACATCTGCAGTACCCATAAATGGAGACTAGGCTAGGACCGTGGAATCATTATCCAGAAGAGCTGCCTTTTATGAGGCGAGATTGGTTTGGGAACTCATTGTGCCAGGTAGCAGTGATCCATCAAAATCATTTCATAAACTAAAGTGACTATTCAAATGGGGACAGTTGATTTATTGTAAAAGAAAAGGAATCTTGAATTTCAATATGTATGTAAAGAAGCCCCTGGAGTATCATCGATGTTTGATCTTTGAGCTTAGCTATTTCCATGAGTGGAATGTTATTGCTTTTGTAATGTCGGAGTATTATAAAAATGGGCTGTTGATGGATGAGCATCTGAAAGGATGCTCTTCCCCCAGTTCTATACCTATTGCATGTAAACTTGAGTTGGTTTTCAAAGTTGAAAGATACTAAATCTCTTACACGTTTTGAGTGTTGACCCTCTAGAAGGCAAAGCCCGGTTAAGCAATTAACGTATTGAGTGCCAGACAAATATTATCACCATTTTATTTGCTTGTGCCACTACCACTCATTGGGTGTTATTTAAATTTTGCTAGCAGCTCAAGCACTGCTAAAAATAAATTCATTTGTTTATAGACTTCTTTGACAACATCCAAATGAAACCACATTATCATATTTTGAACAGAAAGCACAAAGCCAAATAAGCGCTGTCTTTGAACTTGGCTAAAACTTGCTGGTTTATGGCTGAGATTGGTTATACACCTGCTCTTTTTCCCCTCCCACCCCCATTTGGTTTCCTTTGAAAACTTTCTCATACCAATGTGCTCTTACCCAAATACAGTGTGTTAGTTCGTGGAGTAAACAGCAGGTCCTGTTTTGCATTAATGGTGCATGATACAGAGCAAAAAGAGACTAAAAAGTAGCAGCAAAGGAATTGTTAAAGACAATAGCTGGGGCTGGAAATGCGCATGTCCATAAATGAAAAGAAAGGAGGTTGAGCATGCTGGAATGCAGACACAGTCAGGCTTTGTTGCGGTAAACTTTGAAAAGTTAAGTAATGGTCCAGAGGTCACCTGGACTTTCCGGCAGTAGGGGAGCAGTGAGAATCTTCACATTCTTTCAGCGCAGCAAGCAAGGGCAAAAGGAGGTGAAGAAAGATAGCGAGGAGGACAAATGATGTCTGTTGTGATATCTCCAATTGTGCGATACTAAGGTTTAAACGTCCTGGAGCTGCAGAGCTCTGGAATGAATGCTGCTTTTGAGTGAAAATGCTGAGACGAAAGGTATTGGCAGTAAAAATAATACTGAGAATGTCACTGTGGGAATAGTCTTGATGTATAAACTGGGTTTTCGTATCTGTCTATATAAGGAATATATAGAAAAGATGCAAAGTTATTGCACCAGCTAGCAGCCAACTCTGCGTTTACTTCTCAATCCCGCCCTCTGCTCGCTGTGGCAAAGGAACAAAGAGGAATGCAAGTCACAGCCCTAGGGGGAGGTAGGGCTTGGATCCTCTGAGCTAAACTGTGGTAGCTGTGGTGGGACAGATGGACCCATATCCATGAGCACCAACTTGATAAGACAACACTTAATGAAGTCCCGGTGTCCCCCTGGGGCTTTAAAGGACTTTTTTTTTTGGGGGGGGGGGGGAGTGGTGTAAAAGGTTACAAAGTGTTTTTTAGCAGGAAGAACTAACCTTCAAGGTACAGAACCATGAATGTGCTCTTACTATGGGCAAATGGGTATAGACATGATCTGCTTTCACTTAGGATAGTGTGCTACCAAAAATCGGGACTGAAATCTATTACTGTGAACAATGACAGAAAATGTGATTTAGTTTTGTAACGCTGTGAGGATTTAAAAAACAAGAACAACCAAAAAAAACCCAAAACCCCCAACAACAAAACCTCTAAAGACTCATTGGTTGTGTCTAGGTCAGTATGAGCTGTTGGAGAGTGCTTTGATCTAAAGAAAAAAAAATAGAATGTATCAACGTAAGAGGCAATTGAAAATACCAAACAGTGAACTGAGAGAAAACCAGGTAAAGCTGATGGTACAGGGATCTCGGGGAGAGTTTGAGTAACACTTACAGAGGATGAAGCAGGTATTTGAAGTAATGCCTCTAAAAGCTAAATGGATTAGTTGTTAAAACTCTCCCTGAAAGTTGTAATTATACTGAAGCTTGCATCTGGGGGGACTGATTTTAAGAAAGGGAAAAAAAAAAAAACCACAAACCATGCCAAACACTGCCCTCCCCCCCCCCCCAAAAAAAACCCCAAACAAAATAACCCTGAAAAAAAAACCAAAACAAAAAAAAAACCAAAAAACCAAAAATCAAACAAAAAAAAAACCACCAAAAAACTTGTAAGGCATTTTTCAGAAGATAAGAACTAGGCTATGTTGCTCCATCCAGTGCCAAAATAATTTCCAGAGATTGTAACCTCGGGATTATCTAAGGAAGGGCGTTTCATGTGGGGGATGGCTCAGTCAATAACCACTGCAGGCTTTAGGACAGATGGAATCTGACTAATAGCAAGAAAACCATTAGCTGTAAGTACAGCCGTTATAATTGAAACTGAGGCCTCCAGGCATCTAAGAAGCAGCCCAGAATCCTGTCTACGGGATTTTCTCTTACAGTAGGGCATTTTTTTAATTTCTGCATGCAAAGACTTAATAGTTACAAATTACAGTGCTTCTAAAGATTTAACTGAGTAGATGAGATCAAACAAGTTTAAGACTTACATTCCATTCTTTATGCCTTCTGTCTAATGATTTATAGTACTAGAATATACACTTGGTTTTGTCTTCATCTTTTCAGGTTTTCTAATTTGGTCTTAATTGGAGAAAAGGGTTATATCAATGGCAACAAAACTCAGGTTGCAATTGGTATACCCATGTGGCCACTGAAATCAGGTTGACTTCAGGGGCAGCTTAACATGGTTAGTTAGCAAAGAATGATGGGGACTTAAACACCTACCAAAAATGATCTGGAAAGTCAAACAGCTCCTGTCTCGGGTGGTGACATGTCTCTTCCCAGTGAAAGCCGTATCAAGTCCACTGGGAGCAAGTTTTATGTCTCCAAATGTTTCAGGTTGTCTTCATATTTGGCATCATCCCAAATACTGCCAGTGTAGGCTATGAGGTTAATCCAGAGGTTAAGTATGTTAAGGCTTTAATACTTTTCTTGCATCTCAGTGTGAAATCTAGTTTGTGCTCTAAAAGCACCATTTTATTTTTCTGAAAGCTAGCTTTGCCATTTTAATGACAAATGACTCAGACTTCTAATAATCTGTGTGTGGAATTTAATGTGCAGATGCCTCTCTTGAAATAAAACCTAAGTGTAGTTTACACTGCAAATTTTATCCATAAAGTACTTTGGTTTAAATTGCATAGGGAGGTTTCAGATGCTGGATTTTGATTTGTAATTACTGTTGGATCAATGACTGAATGAATTCCTGGGATGGAAGGCTGACACCAACTATGTCCCCATAAGTTTTATTGTTTGTTCTTTCTCCTTATAGAATAAACATAGTGAGATCTTGTCGTATATGAAAGATAAGTGTAGAGATGTAATGGCCTCCAAAGCCTGAGGATTAAAGACATAAATTCCACGTGTAGAAAATTGCTCATTCTTGTTGAAGGCTTCTTGGCTGCTCACTCTAACTCTAATCCACATGTACATCTAAAATACATTTTGACAACAACCCTCTGCAGACAGATAATTTTATTAAGGAAAATACAAGTACTTGATGCAAATGGAAGATGAAGCTTGATTTGATCATTTTCTAGTTGTTTATGGCTGATGATTGCATGTTTGCAGGCTAAATTGATGATAAAGTGTTCTGTTATAGATATCTTCATATCCTGAAAAGCATTTAGCTGCCATTAGAGGCAAGAACCTCTATAAGGGAGTATTTTGATTGGAGCCATGACTGTTGAAAAGCCATACTTGCATCTTAACTGTTATTTTAAATGTAAGATAGAAAGATGCACTCCTTAGTTAAACTCCAATTTTAAAGAGATTTTTCTTTCTTCATAAGACCTTACCTGTAAATGGAAAGGCAATCAGAAATAATCCTGTCTAGTGGCTTGCCACTTATGATCACTCTTAATTTAAGCTAGAATAATGCTTTCTGTAGATATACTGAATACAGAGGAACACCATATGGTAGTGCTTCTTAATACTTCTTTGTACTTCTGCAGAATCTTCCACTTGCTCGTAAAGCAAAGGTGGTCACAATATCATTGAACTTGCTTAGAGATTTCTGATGTGCAGTTATATATTAAAAATCTACTATGCAGTTCTTCATTACTTCTGGGGTTAGGCTGCATTCTCCCTTCCTCAGCTATTTAAAAAAAAAAAGAAAAATCTCACTCAATTAACTGAGCTGTAAAGAAACATCTAAATGAATTTTGATTGTGAAGTTACTGGTTCCTGAGCTGTGGTAGGGATAGACAAGTCTGCAGGTCAGAGGTGAAATAGTAAATGGTTTGGGAAGTTTCAGCTGCAGGGGGGAAAAAAAAGGAATTGGCTCATTTGTAAAATGATTAATGTAATAAGAATGAGGTGTTTTTCAAACAGAATTAAAGCAAATGCACCATTTCAATTTTTGTAATGTAATTGCTTATAAGAAAACAATTAATAAATTAGAATCAATTGAACAGTAAGGGGGGAAAAATGAAAACAGGTAAAATGGTTTTGAGAGATCATAAACCCAAGATATTTTAATCTGTTATCCTTCAGATTCAAGCCTTTATTCTGAGGCTGACTTTAAGAGCACCCCCTGCTTATCAAAGCAAAATATTTACTTCCCTTCCATATGGCTCTTTGGCAATATTCTTACTGAGATCATAAGTTGGCTTCACTGCAGATTCTAATTGCTTAATCTCACGAGACAGGTATTGGTGCTGGACTTCACGTAAAGCGGGTGGAAACTGCAGAGCCCTTTTAGCACAGCGATGTGTTGTTCTGGAGGCATTAATTTCACGAAACTCTTACTGCTGCAGGGAAGGATAATAGAAAACTTTGGTAAACAAAGCTTTTTTCCTCTGTGTTCTGCTTGGCTGTATTTTCTATTCCACGGATCATTTTCTGTCCTACTCTGTAGTACACATAAAGGGATTGCATTCTGAATGAGCCTGGCTGCGAGGAGTGTAACCGGCTAGAAATGGGGCACTTCTGTGACATATGCCAGGCTTCTCGGGGGAGGGGGGGGGTGCGAGAGAGGGTGCTTTTTAATTTACCCTCCAGTCTAATTGCTTCCCCTTCCAGAGATGGACAGCAAACACTTTGGACAGAAATGTGAAGATATTTCTCAGTTGCTTTGTGTTTAGCGCGCTGCTGCTTCAGCCTGCATGCAGCTGTAGTAATGTGTTCCCTGAAAAGAAGAAATTGCACCTCCCTTCCCTTCCCCCAGGTGACGTGGACAATTGTGTGCGGAGGGTGACAATATTTCTGCAGTTAGCTGGAAGTGCCCTGAGGTAGTTGCATCTGTGTGCTGAGTTTTATGTGTATTTAACTGTTTTTGTTAAATATTCAGGTATGGAGGGCCATTCCAGGCTATCCAGGTGGTGGTACGATGTAGCATCTGCCCAGTGTGGGTCTTTATTTGCATGCTGGAGGAAGCACGTTCCTCTGCCTCTCACTGAGCGGACAGATGGTACCTATAACCTTGATGTAAAGCACACAGCACGGACTGGGGAGGGGGCTGCCTTTTGTGAAAACATGTGGGGCTTTGTATCCTGTCCATTGCTTCAAACTATTTTCAGACATTAAGCGAAAAGAGAACCTAGGTTACTAAAAAATGCATCCTAGGTGAAGGAGGTGAGTGGGGAGAGGGTACGTTCAGCCCAACCGCTAGCCAGCCTGGAGCCCGGTAGCATACGCAACAGAGTGACGGCTGGGCAATGAAGTCAAGCTGATCTTTTTACAAATCTCTCATCAGCGGTTGCTGAGAGTTTGGAATAGACGTTTCTTGGCCAGTAGGGCTGTAGACAGTCCAGGAATAGATACAACAAGCTCTTCATGGAGACCATATGCCAGTAGCTGCACTTCCATGGTATTTATCATAGAATATAGTAAGTTATCTATGGGAGAGAAATACTTGCTGCTTCTCAGGGATTGAGAGACATGTCTGCTTGGGTTTAACAGTTTAGCTCTAAAAGACAAAAATGGCTCTACTCTCTAAGGAAGTGGCTGTTTTCAGTGTTCCTGTCCAGGCTCACACTTCGAATTGATTTTCTTAACATGGTTACTAGGAGTGGCTCTGTGTGTAACGCCTTTGTAAGGACCGAAGAGGTTTTGGTAGTCACTGCCACGTGAGCAAGGTGTTCCAAGAGCTGGAATGGCTTCTTGGGATGGAGGTCTCCACAAGTATGAGTGCATGCAGGCAGACACTTGAAGACTGCACATAGTAGATCTGCATAAAAAAAATGGACATCTGCAATATTATACTCTTACTTCAGATAGCTAAAAACTAAGTTACCTTCTTTAATAGGAGTTAGAGAAAATACAGGACAAAAAGAATGTGATTCGTTATGCTCTTTGTGAAATAGTGTGCTGTTTCAGTGAACATCGTTAATTGGCGGTTGTAGGCCTAATATCCAGTCAATTTGGTAAACTTATCAAATAAGTCCTTTTTAAGCAGTCAGCCGCATGTTGTGCTTTAATACAGAACTCTTTCTCGTTATACCTCCCTAGCACAGTAGAATTCATTGCACTGTTTTATATCAGTGTACTTGGGGAGAATTGCCATAACCTGGTAATTCTCTGTTTACGAGTGAGTACCCGGGTTGGTCGTAGAGGAACAGTTCCAGCAGCAGAACTGACAATTACCTACTTTGTTGCTATGGTATACAATGGGAATTGGGCACCTACTGTCTTTTTCTTTTATTATTTCAAAATGATGCCTGAAAATGCTTCTTATATAACTTACATTGGATCTTGCAGCTAGTGATTCATATGTTTACCCTTGTATTAACTTATCTTCATGATGGCATTTCATGTGGGGGATGGTGTACTTTCATGCATGATCTTCACTTTTGGTAATGGAAAATCACATCTAAACTCTTCCTGCTTCTCTGCAGTCAAATTGTATTTATGGGTTTTTTTGAGGGTATGAATACAGCATGTATGAGCAGTGGAATGGTGCACAGTGAACTGAAGTATATGAAGCATTAAGAATAATGAAACAGAAAGTTTTCTATACATTCATCACAACATAAACCAGTATTTAAAAACATGGAATACTACCAAAAAGTACTTGTTTTTCCTGTGTCTTGAAGTGACCAAGAGTCCTGAGGCCTTAGCGTGAGGTCGGTACCATTATAACTCATGTGGAATTTCTTGGAAGGCTATGCATCCTGGGATGGATTTGGTTTAATTATGTGGATGAAGAGGTGTCTCCTCACTTTGACAGTGGAAGCACTGTAATATTATAAGAAGCTGATGCACTGTATTGGAAAAGAGCTGCTCGCTTGCTAGAGACAATACAAAGCTGTACATCTAGTAAGAATGTCGTGAGTAAAATACAAACTGACACTACTGAATGTGCCAATATGCATTTATAATCTGAGCTACAGTTCCTTCAAATAATATGGGGATGTCAGCTTTTACTGATACCTCTGTTTTGTTTCTCTTCTGTAACAGAATAAACTATCCTGCTGTAAGTACTGGGCTGGTATGACTATAAGCCAGTACAACTGATGTTTAGAAATTAGAGGTACAGTTCTGCATTATTCACCTACCACTGCTAGCTCAGAGGAATTCGAGATTCGTATCTGATGTGGAGTAAGAGGAGAATTCATCCTTACTAGAAACTGTTTGTTTGTTATAATACAGATGATATGGTGCAAGATAGAGATTTCTGGTACTAGAAATTAGAGAGGGCATCCTGGAAAATTACTTCTAGCAAGCATTGAGTTTTGGTTAAGAGCAAGAATAGAAGAGTGAAACAACTAATCTGATTTTAATTTATAGTGACGCCGCAGAATACGTGAGAAGTGCACTCACTTTTATCTTTGGTTATGTACAACAAAACTTGTATGTTAAAAAATGCTTCAGTATTACACATCTCTGGAACACTCACACTCAACTTTTAGATAAGAGCATCCTCTGGCTTAGGGGCAAAGGTTTTTCCTAAGACTTTCACTGAACCTAGCCATGAGATGTGCCTCTTCTGGGGTGTTCCATGATGACGTTTTTCACTAACTGCATTGGAAAGACACACACAGGCAGTTTTTAACTTTCCATTGGAAGAACTGGAGGTGGACCTAAGAACTGGAGGTGGACCTAAGAACTGGAGGTGGACCTAAGAACTGGTAGTCCTAGCAGAGCATACCAGGGAGTGCCTCCTGCCTTGTAGGCTGTGTGATCCCACTGTCAAAAAGTGGAGGGAGCCAGACTTCAAACCTACCCACTGTGTGAATGGCTTGCATTTTTCTGTAGGGCAATTTTGTTCCATCACCCATTTTATTTTCACTTAAAAGGATTTATCAGACATGCTTGTTAATGGGGTAGCAGTATTCGTCTGAAGGATTTTAGGGCAGTTGTAAAGACTATCCAAAACGCTTGAGGGGAATTGAAAAAAGCTAAATATCTCATAAATGTTGACCCTGTGCTATCTTTCAAACTAACTTGGCGGGCTGGGCTGCGGGGGTCTCTTAATTACAGCCCCCATCCAAACCAATGGAGGTAATAGTTCCTTGCCAGTCAGGTGTGATCCAGGCTGGTCAGAATGCAACCTCCCTAGAACTTCCAGAGAGCGGGAGCTGGCGTGGCTGGGGCGGACAGCCTCTTGTGAACAGGACATGCATCCAAAATAGCATCTGCTTTCCCACAGGCTGCAGGGCAGAGACGGATAAATGCTGACTCCTGTCATTACAGGCCTGAGTCAGCTTTGAATCGGTGACCTTGGTTGCTTCTTTGGCATGACCAGTTTGGGTTTGTGGGCTCGGGGGAGTTGGAGTGTGCAAGAATTGCAGGGTTATCTTTGTGTATTTCCCTCTCTGAACTCCCCAATGGCCACGGTCCTCTTTGCGAGAGGTACGACTCTCCCCTTTCCCTACCTATAAGCTCTCTGTATGCTTCAAGGAGTTACTGCCAGAGACTTCTGAAATAAGGGATGCTGCAGAGTAGGAATCTGCCGCTGTTGAGATACAGTGCTTTATTTAAAAAAAACAGTATGCAGTAAAAACCTCCTGAGAGTTACTGGGCCCATCATTTCTGTGGTGTTGAAGCAGCTGTGATATTAGATAGCTGCTGTGCCTTTGCAGCACCGGATTTTGCTGTCTTTTCTCACGTATGTCCGTGGGGTAGCGTTACCTGTGTATTTCGGCAGCAGGCAGGAGAGGTTTGTAAGCTGATCACTCCATAGTTTCCTTCTGAGTAAACTGCTGGATGCAAGCAAAACTGGGATGATGCATGTACAGAGGGAGAGAGGTACCAGTAAGGTGAGCAGTTCCTAGCCTCCAGCTGAACTACACCTTCTCTGGGATGAAGCCTTTGAGCCAGGTCCCGGCTTTCTGATCAGGTGGGACCAGTGTGGGACAGTAGTGGAGAGAAAAGACTTCACCAGAAGCCACTGGAGTCCTGGTAGCGTGTTCAGTGGTTTCAGAGCATTGCTACCCATGATGGTATTGCAGTTCTACTTGTAGTGCCGGTTTTTGGATGGTGCTAATTACTGCTATCCATCCCCTGTTCAGTTCCTAGAGGCTTCAGGGCAGAAGAGATGGGTGCACAGATGCTATAACAACTTCTGTCATCTTGTGTGGAAAGATTCTCCTGGCAATATGTCTAGTCATTATTTGGGAGGTGAAGTAATGATGGCAGACAAAGATGTGGCGCCAGGTTTGAAGGCTGTTTGTTATATGCCAGTCCTTCAGTTTGCTGAATATCACTAGGTCAAATGCCTTACGTTCCCTAAAAACAAACTTCACATCTTTCTATTCTACTAGTAAATACTTGTTCTGGTTTGTGACATTGGAACACTTGCAGCAGTTTAAGTTTAAAAAAAAAAAAAAAAGTAAAAAATCACATCAGTGACATGTGGGTCTCTTTCTGTTACCATTTTTCTTTTAAAGGAAAAAATTCTGTATGGTTTTTCCTGTTTTCAGTATGCAGGTGACTTGATTTAATAAGCATAGCTCTGAAGAGTGAAGTAGTGAAAAAAACCTTGATGGGCATCGCAATAGGGAAGCTCAGTTCACACTGTCTTGTCTTTTGACGTCTTTGAGCTTACCTTTGTTCTGACTTCACACATCTCCTTCCAAAGATTGCTGGTTGCTAGCAGCATCTTATCTGTTCCTAACCCTAACGTGCATCACGTGTGACTTGTCAGAGGTAACCTTCTGGAAGAAACTTTGTTCTGTAGAAAGTTGTTAGAGATCCTGTCCGGTAGGGTGCTGAATCGAATGGAAGTGCTAGATTCAAGGTGGTCGTTAGACTTTCTTGTATTATTTGGAAAAGAACAAAAAGACTTATTAGGATATTACTGTTCTCAAATAATCCATGAAAATAGCAGTTTTCCTACTGTGCAAGATAGTTTTTTATCTCAGTATTAAATCAAAATGCAATGCAGTAATCGTACTTCTGTAATTGATTTATTCTTTCTATTACTACTGTGATGGGCAGGCCCAAGAGCATGTTTTTGCACTGACTGCTCATCCCTTCATTGCATTGTGCATGATAACAGAAAGGGCTATAATTAGTGGTGAAACGAATAATTTTTCTCGTCCTGAAACTTACCTTGTTAAAATGCTACTGACTGGACAGGTCTTACTATACTTAATATTTTATCACTTCTTTTAAGAGTCTTCAGCCCAGTAGAATTTCTCTGACGCTGTCTAATGCACAAAGTCTTGCAAACTAACCCATTTTTTGGAACGGAAAATCTCCATTCCATACGTCTGTGTTACTGGACATATTGTTTTGTACATTGCTGGCAATGCACTGATGCTGATCGAGACCTGCTTAGCAGGAGGGAAGGACACGACAGCAAGCATGCTTGCCTCCGAGCTCAGTGAGGTTTTAGGTGTCTGGTACGACTATTTGTGCAGCAAGCAAGGCCACTCTTTTCAAACTCCTGGAATAAGAGTGTTTCTTTACTTAACGGAGTATTGCACATCTGTTGTGATCCACAGGGGCACGTAACATCATTCAGACGCAGGAGACTAAAATAAAAATCCTAGAAAGCTCCAATAGCCTTTAGGTGGGGCTGGAAGCTCCCTGGCAACATCTGCCTTGTTTTGAATTGCTGCTCAGAGCATATACCCATAGAAACTTTACACCGAAACATGCTAATGCCTACTCGTGATATAAGTAGTACTGTTTATATAGCCATTAATGAATTCTCCCTGAAGCTTTTTTCCTTGAAGGTAATCTGTTCATCTGCATTACAAATGCTGAAAGACTCAATATACTGCAAAAGAACAACCTGTAACAGGTGTAGTTTTCTTTCTTGAGGCAAGTTCTATGCTCAAAGCAAGGCTTAATCAAATGCATTGATTCTAGTATCGCTCTGTAAAGATTTGGTTCAATCTTTTCCTTTTGTGAAAAATGCAATTAGATTCCTCTTTAACATGCGGTTACTGTATACTCATACCTGTGGTAGGTCTCCTAAAGTAAAATTCGTTCTTGTGGCTTACAAGAAGATGTACTTCAGATGGAGTATGATTATTTAGCATGGAAGTTTGACATGCTGTTATAAACCTTGGCTTTTACCCCGTTCTTTTTATTCTGATGGGAGTGACAACTCTAAAAAGGTAAGGAGGACCGACTTGGCTTACTACCACCTGGGTGGGTGTGGGGCTGTGAAACGCTATTAAAGTCCTGTCCACTTGTGGGCTTTTACAGTAAGATTTCAGTTCTGCTTTTCGCTGTTTTTCCACCCTGCCATGTAAAGCAAAATTTTGCATCCTGAACATGAATCTTAGGCAAATAGAATTTTAAAACTGTTGTTTCTACTTTCTATATAATTTGTTTTTATAGAACATTGCCATAACTCTAATCATTGCCCAGATAAAATATCTGCTAAGCTTGAAATTGTTGCAGGGGTAGTTGTGTACATCAGTCTATATAATATGCCTTAATGGTGATGAACAATATTTTAGTTTGGAAATGATTACTTTCATGAGTCAGACTGAAAGCCAGTCCTTAAGCTGCTTTTGGAAGCAGCTTTACATTGTGCTGTTTCACTTCTAAGTATAGCTTTAAGTGTAAACAACAAATCAGATGACATAAGACTTTCAGCTTGTTTATTATTACTTTAAGAGGGGGGAATAATGGAGAGGATTGAACATTTCCTGCTAGGGTGAGCCAAAGACTTGCTAAAATCTTTTGAGTGAGAAAAAGCCATTGAATGAGCTCTGCTTCTGGGATTTAAAACCCTACTCTCGCCTAAATGAACAAGAAACTTGCTGACTGGGAATGGGAACCTCTCACATTCCCAATGTGAGTGGCTTTTCCGTCTCGTGCTTTCCTCAAAGATTTCTTCAAAATTGTGATATTCCTGTAAATGGCTTTCAATTTTCATTGAAACTAAGAATGTTTTATTGAAAAATTGCCAACCAACTCAGCAAGTGGAAGCCAAGGTACTTTGTCATTTTCCTGCTTGGCGTATTTATAGGATAGTGGTGGCTGTCTCTTGGGTTCGCGAAGCAAAAGACTAAGTCATTTTGGTAACATGAATGATGTTTTCTGGAATCTCCAGTTTTCACATGTGTGGACTGGCAGATGGAGGGTGATGGCAGTACTTCATTTAAACTGAAACAAAAATCAGTTAGGATTTTAATAGTCACTTTGGTTTGCTGTCCCCTGTAAGTCTTAAGTACTGGGTTTTTTGTTTTCTTTGCCTTTGGTTTTTGGTTGTGATGGTACCTGTTCCTCCTGGCCTCTGCTTGCAATGGAATTACGGTAGACACTGCTATTAGCAAAGTCGTTTCTGCTTCTACTGACTAACAATCCTAAAGAGGATGTGTTTTGCCATATTTCCTACTGAGAATGAAGCTCCTGAGGTCAGGAAGAAGACGAACTTGCACTTCAATGGGACGTGTGGTTTAACATTGAGTTCTACTCAAAATGAAATATTGGAAACCAGCCAGAGATAAGAGGAGAAGTCTTGGAGAAAGCTGCATGACATTTATCACATCACTGATATAACTTAGATTATATAAACGGAATATATTCTGTTTAAAATCAAGTACTGTAGCATAGAAGATCTGATATATCTTGTAGCCTTTTCTTTCTTTAAGGTCTACCTTAAAAAAAAAAACGCAATATATCGCCAGAAATTTTTTCACCTTTCTCCTTGTTTCAGCAGTGACTGTATAATTTCTTTTGCCTGGGTCAAAAGGAAAAAATTAAGACCGAGCCTGGCACATGGTTACAGTGTAAGCAGAAACATTAAATATTGATCCAAAATCCTGGCTTTTAAAGAATGCTTAAAGAAAATCTAATGCTTTATTTCAAACTACAAGTAGTAGGGGTTTTTCAGCAGTGTGTTCATTCACCCCTGCAAACCAATTATTCATTCCCTAAGTAAAATTGACCATCTCTGAATAACTCTTCAAAATTTACTTAGTAAATCTTAGCCTTGAAAATGCAAATTTAGCAGTTGCAAAATTTAGCAGCTTTTTTACCTTTGGGGATCATAAAAATAAAGAAGGGGATGATGGTCCATCTTCCCCCGTTGTTAGCTGCGCTGAGTTGGAAGGCGTTCAGCGTGGGAGAGCAGCTGGTTCCAGCCGTGGTGCAGCTGGGCATACCTCAGCAAAGAGCACCTTGCAGAGGTGCCTTTACCTTGCAACTTTTCCTTGCCTTATTTGAAATACTTCTTGAGTTTTAGCAAGAGGAACAGTGAGTTGATGGAAGGGTGGTCGAGGATGGCTGGTTGCTGCTTCTTGTGACCCCGGAATGCTTTGGGCACTCAGAGACGTTTTCCCTATTTAGATGGTTTGGATGGTTTTGTTACTCTAGTCAAGCAGAAAGGCAGAAAATTAAGGCATTAAAAATCCAGTTGTCTCAGCTATATTTGAAAACTTCATAGTACAAGCAATTACATATAACATCTTTTTCAATTGTAAGGCTTATGTTCTGCAAGATGTAATTGCTGAAAACTGAGTGTGGGAAGGTGTCAGTTAAACACTTCATTCATTAATTTTTTCATTACTCGTGGGGGTGCATATGTGGGTTCATTTCTCTTCCTTCCCTTGCGTTCACATAACTTGCAGGGTTAAGGTAATCATGTAGAAAAAGCTGCTTTAAAGTTACTTTTTGACTATCAGAATATGTAAGTGTATCTAAAAACCTCACAACTTAAAGTGACCAGACTGGCTTTAAAAAATGAGAAGGGAAGCACAAGAGACTCAGCTTTGAACTTCTGAAGCTCCAACCTGAGGGTAGAATTTAGCCCTGTGCCGGTTCTTTCCTCGCCTCTGGTCTGGTCCGTCTGTACGTGTGGCAAGGCGTGTATGAAGATGGATGTCAGAGTGCTTGTGCCATTAGGGCAGGGTGCCAGGGTGGGAATGCAGACCACTTCTGAAGTCTTCAGCACGTTTATATGTTGAAGTGCTTTGAATAAAGTCATAGAGCTGGAAGTAAAGCCATTTGATATCAGATCCTGTCTTCATTAAAAAGAACTGACAAAGTGTTCTCTTGAATATTTATAGATATAGTATATAAATAGTAAGTAATAGCAGTAAAATAAATCTTGTGATAACAGTTAATGATGCCAGTAACACCCAAACTCTCAGAGCTCTTACACAGGTTGAGAGTGTGGGTGGGTACTGCGTTGGGTGCGCAAAATGCTACAGGAAGGTTTTATAGCGGTGAGAGGTACTGTTAGATGAAAATCATCATTCTTCCTTAAATGAAGGGCAGTGATGATTCTTCATCACCTCAAGTAAAAAGACAATTGTAACAATTTCAGAAATTGTAAAAACTTCAGTTTTTTGAAACACAGTTAAGCTCTACAGCAAACCTTGGGAGTTCTCACGTCTGCTGGGTGTTCCAGATTGAGAGATTGTGCCGTACAGCACTTGCTGCATTCTTCTTTCCAGGCAGAAGGTGATTCACTTTGCTCTGGGCAACAGAATTTTCCACTGTGCTAATTTCTCTTCCGTTTTAAAATATTCTATGGTGTTAGCTGTCGGGAACATCAACTGCTACTCCTACTTGTAGGTACACCTGGGCACCGTTCTGTAACCGAACTCAGTCTGCTGGATCACGGCACTCTTCCCATGCCCGAGCATCTCGTGGGACAAGGGACTAAGTTCATTTTTCCTTCTTTTCTCTTGGCTTGTGCCTTTAAAATCATCCAGACTTCTTTGAACTTGAAGAAAATAAAGCTAATGTCAGAGCATGTAATGAAGGGGGGAGGAAAAAATGTCAATTTTTGGTGCCTATTTCTACAGTAGATTCTGAAAATTAGATATTAGTACTGTTTGCTTTCTGGCATTAGACTTATGAAACTTTTACTAGCCATAACTTTTTCTACTGCCTCTAGCATAATATGCAAGTTGTCATTGGAAGTCATTCTAATAAGAAATTGGTCTTTTTTTTTTACTTTTTTTTTTCCCAGTCAAACTGGAAAGATTCTTTAGTTCCTAAAGAAATACCCTTGTCATTGATTTTGAGGAGGCAACTTTGGTGCTAGCTTGTTGTCACTTAAGTGCAAGAGTTTGCAAGTTCATGTTGATCACCTTTTTATTTGGGTCCCTGGTAAGATTATGACATGGAAAGGGTGTTTTGAAGCTTTGTTTTGCTCTGGAATCTCCTGCTTTGTATGTTTGGTTCCTGTTTTTGCAGAGCCTGCTGATGTACTTAAGGTTTCTGTAGCACTGAGGCTGGATTGTTTTGGAATGAGGAAGGAAAAGAATTGGGCAAATCATTGTATGGTTTCTTCTGGATTTTGTGTTATTTCATGAAATGCTGAGAGTATTATGTTTCTGTTTCTCTTCAGAGGAGGAAACCTTGTATGAATGACATTAATTTAAATTTGTTTGTTTAAAAAATGTTGGGGGGAAGGTGGGAGGGGCTTTGTTCCAGTTTTGATTGATAAAATTTTCTCACCTTGAGAAAAATATGCCCTTTAAGAGCTTCTGTAGCTTACTATATCTTATCCCTCATTTTTGCACAATTGAGAAATTCAGACAAGTGTGAGGTTTTAAATCTTTTAAATTACTTTTATTTGCAAACCTTAGCCCTTTCTGAGTAGTGCCTAATAAGCTTGGGGATTAGATTCCTAAACATATTTGCCTATGACCTTTTCAACTAAAGAGTGAAGAAAGGCTAAAAAAAAAAAAAGGTACAAGCTAATCTGCTTCTAGAATAATGTCAGAGGCCGGTGCTTTTCACTTGCAAATATGGAACATAAATCTTTGTTCTTGCGTGTTTACAGAAGGTCTTTATTTAGGGTTCAGAGAGTGTCAGCATATATTAATATTTCAATTATTGACTTCAACTGTTAACTGTTTTTTAACTTCTAGTAGATTTATTCTAAACCTAAGTAGACTGGTTTCTTTTTTAAATGTCTCCTGGTACGGAAAGTACAACAAGCCTTAGAAAAACTAACTGAAATACAAAGGGAGAGAATGCGTGAGAAGGTCTACCATTTTTAGACTATCTAGCTTATAAATGCTAACAGTAATTATGTCCTAACTGTTTGTATATTACTTTACAGGTCTGAAGGTGAAAGTTCAAGAAGCATCAGGTATGTGTACATTGTATTCTTTCTGTCTTGATGTCTTTGTTCTAAGAAAATACTTTATTTAAAAAGCGTAACTTTATTTAAAAGCATTAAATAGCAACAGATTTTTTTTAAAATGCGTTTTCTATTAGTTCTACTTAGCATGCCATTTGTATTTTAAATAAAGGATCTTCTTCCTTGGATAAATTCAGTAATAGATAACATGACATTTCCTGAACGCTTCTATCTCCAGTATGGCTTAAGACTCATATCTTAGTTTTGAGAATTGAAAAAAATCATTTATAGATCGTTTCCAGCGTTTTCAATCAAAATGCATACTAAATGGTCGTTTGTGCTGGCAAAGCCGTGAGCCAGCTGCTGTCAGTTTTTGGGGGCAACGTTTGTGTTGGGGAGAAGTCCCTGCACTTGTTCAGGCTTTCTTAGTAGTCTCCTCTTCTTCACTTGACAGTGAGACCCTTCATTGACTCATTATTGCAGTACTCATTATGCACTTGGAAGATTCAGATGATTTAGAGAATTTAAAGTAATTATCAGATACTTTACTCTTAACTTACTCATTTAGTATTTTATACTTGTTACCTCAAGAATATTTTTTAAACCTACCTCTTTGAAAGTGTGGCTGTGTGAGTCAAACTTCTGGAGCTTGTAAAAGTGCTCTGAACAGGACTGAAACTTTAAAATTACATACTTGAATCTGAATGTGTTCCACATTCATTAGACCATTGCAGTTAAGCAGATGCCTTGATTCTCAAGGAGCGTGACCATTGATAACCAAGGAGTGTGATCAATGATCACAAGGTCCAAAATATTGGCTGTGGGTTCACCGTAATACCCTGCAGCTTGTTTTGGGGATCGTCAGTCCTTTGCATCTAAAGGCCTTGTATTTTATTTCTTTAAAAAAAAACCAAAAAAGCCAGGATCTTCACTTGCAGAATTAAAAATCCATTTCTTACTCACAGGTATGCAGACTATCCACAAAAACGGGTGAATTGCAGAATAATCAATAATCTGATATCAGAAAAACCGAAGTCTGTAGGAAGTGAGCAAAGATCCTCTGAAATGCTTTTTTCTTACAACAGAAATCAAAGTCAGTGTGGTATTGACCTGAGTGCAGGGCTGTGCAGGGGAAGTTGGTAGCCTATTTTAATGTACAGCAACTGCATTGAACAAAATCACAAGCTGCTACAGTTAAGATTGCTGTAAGATGCCTGTACTTTATTCCTTGGGGTTTTTTTAACTCCCAGTAGGGTTGCCAATGTGCTGGCAAGCTGTGGAAGGACTAACGCTGATCAGCTATTGCAAACTAAAAATAAGTCCACTGGCATGTGAATTTACAGGACTATAATTGAGGTCACATTTCAACCTATAGCAGCCACTCTTGTTTTGACCTGCTGAGTCTCCTGTGAGATCTGGTTGCTCAGATGGGGGTGTGTGGCATCACTGCTGCTGATGCGCTCTGGCAAGAGTCGGGTTCACCTATGAGAGACCATATTTTGAGGTGTTTGAGTAGTGTATAGGCACTATACACTGAAAGCTAGTTACTTCAGATCTGCTTTGGGTGCTACCTAAAAACTAAATGTTAATAGAAGTCTAGCCCTTGCTCCTAGCACGCATCTTAATGAGCTAAGATTATTTCATTGCAGGGGGGTGTGTGTTATTTGGCTGATAGGCTAAGGGACTGGGCTGCAAGACTGATGGAAGAGTGTTAATATGTCTTGCCAGATAAATTCCACACCTCAAAGGAAGGGTCTGCTCAGACTTGGTGAGTCTATAGAAACTGGCAATACCGCACGGGGTGTATTTCTCCCGTATACAGGCTCCAGGGTTGTGGTGGTGAAAATCAACACCATGTGTTCTCTGCAGAAACCTGCAGGCGAGCAGCACGAGTCTTGGAGCGCTGATATAATCTTCTGTTTTGAGGCTGTTCACTGATTTAATTCTGTTATTCAGCATGAACTTGAGTTACTCCGACAGTTCCAGACTTTTATGATAGCCTAAAATTAGGCTACAGATGAACGCAGGATCAGGCAACCCAAGCAGAAGGCAGAGCCATACTCCTCCTGAAATGTTCTTTCAGTCCAGCTCTTCCATCCTGCCTCTTGACCTGCGTTTCTTCAGCGCAGAGGTGAAATGTCCCTGAGGATGTGCTTTTATGGTTCAGCCTGCCTAAAATCCTGGCCAGCTTTTGTCTTGGCTTGGGCAAAAGCTCACTTAGCTCTTTATCTATGTCTAGGTAGCTTCCTTACGTTGTGGTTAATTTGCCTCATACTGTTTTCCTTTATTTCTGGCAAAGGAAGATGAAGTATAATCATCTCAAATGAAATGATAAGGTCAGTCTAGGGGATAGTGCTTAAACTCTGAAGAGAAGAAATCATCATTCTGCTCACAAAAGTATCAGCAAATCAGTATGCTGACCTATGCCTGACTACTGACCACTATGCCGGTGCCTTCTGCCAAATTGTGCAGTTGGATTCGTGAAATGAAGTCTAGCAAGGAGCTGCAAGCGGGTGAGAAGCCAGGAATAAAATGTACTGTCTCAGCATTAACTGGACAGATATCATATTAGTGAAATTAGTTAAGGGCTTATGTTTGCGGTTAATAAGCAAAGGTATCGGTTAGGATTGTAGTGTTGACTCTCACTAGCACTTAAGATAAAAGGATTACTCTAAATAAATGCTGAGATGCAATCATTTATTTTTTACCTCCTTTCTGCCAGGAGACTGTTTTGAGGTCAGATGGATGATAGTTTGGCACGTGTTTCTTGGTCAGTAGAAACCTGTACCCTGTGATAGTTTAGTGGCTTGTTAAAAGAAGCAGTATCTTTCGCTCATGTTCGATGCTACATGGGTATGAGATGAACTGGTGCAGTAATAAACTTTTGTCTTTGCATTTCTAGCAGATGCAGAGAGAGACGCAGATGAGGCTATTGAACTCAGTGTGGGTCAGAGCTGATACACGGGAGTGACGTGGGCCTTGACTTGTGGCGTAGGTCTGCTCTGAACCAGACTCGTCCTTCTCTTTTCCCTCCTTGCATCCTGTCAAACCTGCACCGTTGTCATCCTCATGAAACTTCTTAATTCTTCCAGGAGGGTCTTCTTAGCAGTTGTCTCTGAGCAGTAAAGAGAAGAAGGGCAGGCAAATACACATAACTTGTGGGTTTTTTTGCTTGTTTTGTGCCTGTCCCCACCCCGAAGCTGTGATGTGCAGCTGGGTCTGGCAGGCCCAGGAGTCTGATGGCAAACGCGTCTGTACGCGTGGGATTGGGAAACCTTGGGCTCAGCTCAGTCTCCTGCAGTTGAGGGAATGCACTCAGACTCTTGACTGAGAGACTTCTTTTGGAACAGCTGGCTATTTTCATACTGGAATGGGATATCCAATACAAGCGATGTCCCAGAATCTTACAGTGTTGCTCAGTTGCAAAAGTTACTGCCTTGGTGGATTTGTTTTCAGTAGCTTTATAGCTTGTCGTGATGGTGAAAATTTATCCAAAAGCTGTTTTGAAGTGCTCTGAAATGCAGTAATGGCTGAATCTGACTATGCAGAGGTAAGGCTGATGCAGAAAAGCGATACGATTCTGGGTAACACAC
Organism: Calonectris borealis; assembly: GCF_964195595.1. Classification (NCBI taxonomy): domain Eukaryota; kingdom Metazoa; phylum Chordata; class Aves; order Procellariiformes; family Procellariidae; genus Calonectris; species Calonectris borealis. The sequence continues at coordinate 23,081,597 of NC_134321.1, read as the reverse complement.
TGAAAAAAATTAAAAATCATCTTGATTTTTTTTCCTTGGCTTTCTCGTTGTGACAAAAAATAATAAATTATCCCATTGTTTGTACAAGCCCTTAAAATTCTTTCTGCTTATAATACTGTTGTATTGTAATAAACTCGCATTGGTTTCCTTCCGGTGTATGCCGTGTAATTTTCAGGCCTAGGTATTTGTTAAATCTATTAAAATTGATAAATTGCTTTGAACATTTTGCATTCTCAGATGTAATGAACACATACACAGTGAGCTATGAAATTGTCAGTGTGATGATCCTTTTTAATTAGCTGGCTTTGTTCACATGTTTTCAGTAGAAAATGCAATTTGTTTTACAAGCAATTTCAGTATTTAGTAGTATGACCTGACAGTTACAGATAAGAATGTATATATGTAGTATAATCTATCATATCAAAGTTTGCAAGAATAGCGTGTCTCAAGGTTTAGTAACTAGAAGATGTTCCTCTTACCTCTACTATGGGTTTAATGAACGCAAGGCCACAGAGTAGCTTCAAGCAGCGTGTAAGGTGCAGAGGGGCTCGGAAGATCAGCAAGCATCTCTGACTAGCAAACCTCTAAAACCTGCCCAGAAACAATACCTCTGCTCTGGCTTTCCTTCTTTTCCTGTTTTTATTCTTACAAGAGATTAACAGTAGCATGAATGGCTTAAAGACATAAGATTTAATTAACGATTTCCCTAGGTATTCCTTTGCTGCTTTTCTGCCAGTAAAATAGGTGAGATGAAGTACATTTGAGTTGAGCTACTCATGGCAGCGGCTCCGTGGTATTCCTGGTGTAATTCTTCACTGCAGCTGGCCCCTGGGTCAGCTGTCAGCAGCACGGAGCACCTCTCGGACCTCGTCCCAGCAGCCCTGTGCAGAACACGTCTTCAGTCAGACCGCTGGAGTTGACCTGTCCTCTTCAGGTTTTTTGGTCCTTCCCAGCTGTGTGCTTTTTAAAGGAGAAATGAAGTACAAAATGGGGTAAGCTATAAGTAACGATACTGCATAAAAGCAGGGGGTTCTCATGGCCCCTGAACTGAGAGGTGCCAAGACTATTACCAGAAAAGTGTGGAGTTCTGTGAACACCCACATAATTTAACAATATGCAAAGAAAGAGGGGAGAGCTTGGAGGATAGTTTAAAAAAAAAGAAAAAGAAAAAAAAAGGGGCAGTTGGAGTGCTAGCTGTGGAGCAAACATCAGCTGAATGATTTAGCTGAACCAAAAGACAAGTCTGAGACACTAATTCTTCTCAGTATGTAAATAGATGGAGGACATTGAAAGTTTTGTCTGTTGAGGATCATGCAAAAAGAGTAATTTCTTGTAAAGATGTACATTAGATTAAGTGGAAAAGTAATCGTCTAGTTTACTTTAGAGCAGGAGAGAACTGTAGGCTATCAGCCTGATTCTGTGCTGCGTAGAGGGTGGGAGGAATGGCTGTTAAACAGACCTTGACAAACGTCAGTAATTGAGCCGGAGGGAAGGCCTAGCAGGAAGCAACGTTTTGTTGGTTTTCTTTGTTTCATTTTACACCAGTAAAATCTATGTGAACGGTGTGACTCAGCCTCCTCTCTGATAACCTGCAAAGCACAGGTTTGGGGGAATTAAAGACAGGCAGGCCTGCCCAGCCCATTTTCAAGTTCAAATGTATTGCTTTGCAATCTGAATGACTCGGTGACTACATGTGAAGAGGGCCTCTTCTGGCTGGTTTTAGTCATTCCATAAAGGCTTTTCTACAGCTCTTAACCAGTCCTTAAAATGTGTAAAATCATCATTTGATACTAATTAAAAAAAAATTTAAAAATTCCCCCAATAGATTTCTACATAAATGTCAGGCTGACCCTTTACAGTAGAGTGGAATATGATGAGTTTCTTGATGTTAATTTAAATCGGTTTTATTACTGCTAACAGAAATAAAATATACGGAAACAGCTTCTAGTAGCTGAGATGGCTGTGGAGCTGCCAATGGCTGTAAAAGTACATAACTTTAGTCTGAATTTCAGAATGACAGTCTGAATTTCAGAATGACAATACATTCATCAAGTTGTCTGTGCCATCTTTAATAGTTAGCTCTACACTTGTGATGTTAAAAAAAAAAAAATTCCTAAAAATAGTACGAAACACCTACTTTTTACAGGATAAATGAGTGAAAACTAAAAAAAAAAAGGTAATTGTGAAATAAGATTGGGAGTACATATTCATATTTCTTAAAAATCTATCATCCTGTGCAATTTAGAATCACATGAAAAGTGTAACAGATAGGATTTTCTAGTAGGAGGTGGCATTGCTATGAAAGTCTTAGTATCGAGTGCTCAGCTCAGCACTCCATTTGTGGTTTCTGTTCTTGGTCATCTCCCTGCATAATATGGGCAATTTATCCCTTTTACCACACACCATATGCTCTCTGCGTACATACACTTAACAAGTATTTTGGAATCGACTGACTTCATTGGGATAACTACTTTCATTCAGCCCTTTGTGCTTCAGTTTTGGACTGCGAGTTCCTAGATGAAGGACAGCAGACACTTGCCCGTGTGCCCCAAGGCTACTGAGGAAGGAGATCTGCCACAGCAATCTTCCGGAAGAAAAGATGGTTGTGAATAGAGAAACACAGCATTGCCGGCTGGTGTCAGCGATGAGGGCCCCCGGCCCAGGAGTGCTGTCCAGGCAGCAGAGCTTCGTGCTGAACTGATGGGTGATGGAGGAGGGAACGGCGAGGTGAGGTGCCTGAGCCACGGGTCAGGGACGCAGTCTCAGCAGACTTTCTGATCTCAGTCCCAATGTCTTGCCCGCGGGACTCAAGTGTTTAGTTGTGCACTGTAACCACACTTCGGGAACCTGATGAGATTTAGAACAACGGAATGTTAAATTCTAGCTTTAGATAAAATTATGAAAGTACTGAAGGCTGGAGATGCAAGCAGTAGTGTGTGAGCGTTCTTAAAAGGTGGGTAATATTTTCTGCGTAGATCTTCTCTTTAGTAACACACATCTCTTGCTAACATCTTAGAATTAGATTAAGCTGCTGTTAATAAGCAACTGTAATTGTTTTTTCCAGATATTCTTGGAGCAGATGAAAACAAATTAGCCCTATATTATCTGTTTCTGAAATCTTGTGCCAGCATTCCTCTTTATATGCAACTAGAACGTCTGTTCTGCCCTTCTGACTGCTAGAGGAATATACGCTTGTCTACAACACTTAATACCAGACTGGATTTATTTTTCCCCCAAACTTTATATTAGGGTTATACCTTAGAAATTGTTTTATGAAACAATATGTGAAGGATTAGCAAGGCTTACTAAAATCAGTAATTGGTAGAATCCAAAGTGCTCAGCAGGTTTCTCATAACTTGTTTCTGCTAAGCTCTAGTGTTGCTTAGAACTCATCTGTAAAAGGCTCTTCAGGCCTGTTAATAGTTTAACTTTTTGACTATTTATAAATCTGGCAGGTAATTGAAAGACCTTTCTCAGATGCATAGCGACATCAGTGTTGTCTTGTACTGTTATCTGTTTGACCATTCAGAACTTAATTTGTAATTGGGAGAGGAACTGGAAGAAAAAAAAAAAATTTCAAAAAAAGCTGGTAAAAACAATGTAGTCCACTGACAAAGACTGTGGTAGATATTTGGGTGACAGTAAAAATAGGTAAACCCTCTGAATTATGCATACTAAACACCATTCACCATTTCACCGTTGGTGAAAGTTCTATTGAAATGAATTGATGGCAAAATTAAATATGTACTGTGGAGTGCTATGTGGCATGTATGGGATATGAATGCCTTTACGATACAAAGTGAATTTAAATTATATTAATGGTGAAAGAGTTCATGATTAAACAGGAATTTTTGCTCTCTGTTGCTTCAGTAAGGCTTGTCTCTGTAAGACATGGTAAGAAGGCAACAACTTGTGTGTCAAGCGGAATAATTTTCTTAGATGTTGCTCTTTCTCTGCACAACCACTTTAACTTCGGTGACACGGGCTGATGGTTGATGGCAGCCTTTCCCCATCAGCCTTCTGAGGAGAGTCACAGGTTTCTTTGACAAGGCAAATGGACAAATGGAGGTTCGGATGGTTGCAACACACTTGCCAAGTCGGAAGAGGAGAAAGTGATGCTGCTTCATGCAGCCAGGTTAGCTCGAGTTTTGCATCACTGTTTTTAGTGCACTAATATATCTGAAACCACCCCGTGGCCTACACCCTCTACCCTGCTCCTCTTGGTATACTGTGAGCGGATTTCATTGGAGATTTTGAATGGTTACAGAGAGCAGAACCATACGTTTGCTTTAGTTGACAGGGAGTTATTATTTGAGCTCTGTTATACTGTTCTCACAAATTTTTCACTTCATGGTCTTTTTACTCTTAAGTGGAATGAACTCCTGGTAGCAAAGCTTTTTCTTCAAGTGTTATTGCATTCAGTATAACAAAATGACTTGGCAGTGTCAGGAGCGGTGTTTCAGGCACTTGATTTTCAGGAAAGGGCTTATGGAAATGGATTGTAAACTGCAACTAGACCTTCGAGATTTCCTGGTGATACTGATTTTTTTTGAGTACCCAATTTGACGTGTTTTAAAACTTTCTGATTTTCAAAGCAGGTTGAGTGTATACCTCAACAAGTGTATACCTCAACAATTGGTCTAAGTGTTTCAAATTACAGATCTGACTTGCCAAGCAGAGTTACTAACACATTTCAAAAAAAACCGTGCCAGTCCAGTATTGATAGTTGATCAGAGTGACGGTTTAGCATCGAGCAGCTACAATAGTAAAATTTCAGAAAGTTAACAGTGTTAATGTAAGTGAGAAGCATACACCTTATTTCATAAACCTTCTATTGTTTTTACATATCCTCTGTTGGAAGAAGAAAAACGAGAGCAATACTGTGGGGTTTTGAGGCAGTTTAGTTAAGAAGCGAGTTAACCGAGTTCTAGTGCTCAGGCAATACAGCCAAAATTGTATTATTGCCTCAAAGTATGTGTAACTGCATGACAGCGCTAGCTAGTAGGAGGAGGATGGTTGAGGGGACCTCTTTAACCTGACAGTCTTCAAAAGAAGTCCACGATTCTGTGCTTCACGTAGTAAGCTTTTTATTTTTCTGGATTGCTTTTCAACATGTTGAAGAATCTTTAGGCCTATCGTAATGTTTCATGACTCAAAAGCTTCGGGTACTGCAAATGATTCGAAGCATCACAGCCATGACACCTGTGTTTTGTAGACAAAATGTTCTGCATGGACTAAGCCAACTGTTTTTACCCCCCTTAATACTGTTTTTGTAGACTGAATTGGCAAGGAAATACAATGGCATTGTACTGATAGGTGAATTAAAGGGAAAAAGGCTGAATTTTCTTTGCAATAGTTGTGTAAACACAGGTAGGTGTGTGTTTGCAATTTAATGAAATTTTTGCTTCAGGTAATGTATTATACTAATATTTTGACTTCTGAATTATAGAGATTCCAATTTTCTACTGAAAAGTAAAATCAAGTCTTGCTAAAAATCAGATACCATCCAGGTGGATAAACCAGCATATGCAAGCATTTTGTCTAAAATTATTTCCACTGGAAATAGAGAGCTGTAATTTATGTAAGTTTCTAAGTGCTGATTGTGCTCGATAGAATTCTCTTGACAGGCTGGCAGTTGTTGAATTTGCAATCTTGAAAAGACAAAGCTTTGTAAGTGGTTTCACATTAATTCAGTGCAGCTAATTTTTATTCCCAATTCTTGAAGGAGTTGTTCACAAGTAGTCCCATTGGTTACTATGTAAGATAAGGCTTGCTTAATGAGCAACATGTGTGCACAACTTAATTCAGTAACTTGAGTGCTTGTAGTGCCACAGGATTTCTCTTTTGTGTAGATAAAGTAGTTTAAATTTCCTTCATGATTTTGCCATTCCGTGGTTTATTCCAAGTTGCTTTTGTTCTTTTCTTTTAGAATTCACATGAAAAGCTGGCTGGATCTAGGGGATAGAATATGAGTGTAAAGAAGAAAAGAACATAGAGTATCTTACACTTCCTATGTGCTTCATGTTGTTCTTCAAGGGCTTTGGTTAAAGTTGGTTCTGTAGCATCTGCTAAACAGCTCATAATTACCTGGTTGAATTCTTGTTCCTATGCCCTCACTCTAGTCAAGACAAGCAGGCGTGGCGTGCATTTTGAGTAGAATTTAGCACATCTGTTTGCTGGGACAATGAGAATCACCTCTAAATGAACTAGTGTTTTAGCAAGATCCTGCTATGCAGCTTATACTAAATGAAGTTGTTTTCTGGCTTCTCTTGGGGCCTGCTTTTCAGAAGGACGTGGAATGTGCTGTACCCTTGCGGCACAAAGCTCTCCCTGGCCTGCAGCGTGGCTGAGAGGTGTGCGCGGGCTCGGTTGTACAACTCGCTCTGAGGGATGTCATTTTTAGAACCCGGAGTTGTGGCACAGCGAGGCCAACAGAACCTCCCTTCTGCTGCTGTTGCAGGAGTTCCAGAGGAGGAGAGGGTATGACCTGAAGTTGGCTTGTGGCATGAACTTAAACCAGTTTGGGCTGGTTGTTTTTTTAATGGAGATGTGATTATATTCAGATATACCCGTGAGGACAGGAATAAAATCTGACTTTAGGAACAGAATTAACTGGCGTACTTTTCTGTCCGGAACACTGAAAATAGTCTACGCTAACTATTGGAAATCCATGTGTATGTGCAAACTGACGGGATCATGAGGGGGAGGCAATGCGTTCTTTAATGATTTGCCTCTATGCACTGGTGAAAGAAATATCTGCTTCCTTGCACGTAATCTGTTTCTTTCAAAAGAATTCATATACTAGGCACTTATAGGATTTTAAACCAAAGGTACCTTTGGTTCAGATGCAGTGCAGCAATTTTTATGTAGTAGTCTGAACATTGACAACTTAAAATCAAATAAAAGAGAGAACTTTCATAGTTTTTCTTTCTGATCTCATGGCTTTACGCAAGTAGTCATGGTTCAACTAATTCTACGAAATAGGAAAATATACAGCAAAAAATAGCTGTGTAAAAATCTATTGATAACTTCAAAGGCCCTTTTTGCTTTTTTAATCTGTATTCTAGGTAGTTTTATGTCTCAGTGTAATTCAAGAATGATCCTTGGAATAGAACTTAACCATGATTTTGATATCTGGTTCCTAATCTGAGCTGTTTTAATGCTTTTGGCAGTATCCCAGTAAGTGCAATTGTAAGTAAATGGAAGATGGAGTAAGCAAACTATGTATTGGAGAAACTGAGAACAGAATAGTATGTTAATAAAAACATAGAGACAAAAAGAACATTTTAGGTTGTCACAGTAAAGAAGAAAAACAAATCTCCTAAAATATGCATTATAAATATTTGGAATCAAGACTAAAGCTTCATTTGTGATGTCACTGCTTCCCAGGACCTATCACGAGTAAGTTGGAGTGGTTGGCTGTGTGTGTTTACGGCCTAGGTGGTGGTGGTTGGTTGGTTTTTCCTGCAGCTCTTGCTCTGCTTTCTGGAGAAAGAGAAAAGTCAATTTTTGTCATGATTTTACAGAGCTCTCAGTAGCTTTCTCCTTATTCAGAGAATTCTCAGAGGCTCCTAACTTGTGGTGGCAGTGCACTCCCATTTAGAGGCATGGAAAACAGACCCCTAACAGAGTTCCCTGGCAAAAATCGGATGTGGATATTGTTGCAGTAATACTGCTCTTGAAACTTAAACAGGGGACACGCTTCTGTGAAGTATTTGCTTGTGTTGGGTAGATGGAGCAGTGGAAGGAGAACAGGAGGAACGGATGCCGGTGGAAATTGGGAAGTGCTGCTTGGGTGGTTAGTGCTTACAGCCATGTTCAAGTCCTAAACCCCCAGGCAGGGACTCCTGCTTACTTTCCTCAGCAGGAAACCGTTTCTTACCGTTTGGTATAAACTGCTCGAACTGCTGGACAGAAGACCCGGGCTCTGTAAGTACGCGGTGTCCTTGGATTAGTTACAATTCAGACTCCTTGCATGGCTGGTTGCTAACATCACCAGTAACTTAATTTGTGTTTTACTGAAATGTAACTATCTTTACCATTATGAAATCTATTTTCCCTGTTGTAGGAGTGTCAGTAGTTCTAACCTGTGTATTGTGCACGTTAAAAACTACCATCTCAGCCTGTTGGCTGCCTTTGGAAAGTACATGCTGATATATGGGACCCACAAGATGAATCTGAAAAGATATTGTCCCTTGTCTGACGTGAACAGTAGCGAGAAAGGATTAGGTGTCTAGTTCGTTGTGTGCCAATACAGTCCTAACAAAAGCTGTGTGTGAATTTGACGGTGCCAGCTTTTGGGCAGCTAAATGTTGTTATGGGAAGGCAGGTATAGAGCGTGGGTATTTCCAGCATGTCCAGCATGTAGAGGAAAAACTTACTGATTTTGAATAAATATTAATATTTAGTTAATAAATATGTGAAAACTTTTTTCCAAAATCTACCTAGAATTTTTCAATATAATTTGACTTTAGAAGTGAAAGGAAACTTTAAACAAGATCAGGACTGATTGTTATTTACTAAAGGGTTGTGTTTTTCCTCTACAAACACAACAATATGGCTGCCTGCACAAGACTGTAATGAGAGACCACGAAAGGTCAGCATTGTATCAGTACCTTTTGGAATCAGTAGGGTAAAGAGACAAGGACATCCTTTTCTAAGTTTGGGGGTTTGGGGATTGGTTTTTTTGGTGACTTTCATTTTCCTTTTTTATACTTTGATAAATCTTCAAATTTCCTTACACTATGTTGTTCCATGAACATTCCCCATTTGGTGGGGTGGATGGGAGAGGTTTCTGCAGTGGGATAGGGGAATTTTAGGTTGGCATTAGAGATTTCCGAGATGTTACCAGAGATGTGTTTTCCAGTATTAGGAAAAAGAATCCGTGTAGCTATCAGGCACATAAACAAATTGTGCCCCTGGCCATAGGTTTCCAGTCCACGTTGCAGTAGCTGTGAAGAAGAGATGTCTTACACTAACGTGCTCATGCAGGGGAGCGTAAGTCTTTTAACTTGGAGAGAAGGAAAAGAACATTTACACATATAATTGATGATATCAACCTGTTATGCCCAGCATAACAGGGTATAAGGTATCTTGCAAACCAGTTGACTTAATTACTGTGTCTTTAATGCTTCAGCTCTATTTTAAGTTTGTCTGTATCTCTCCTGGAGTATATTCTTGTACTGTTTGAAATCAAGATCACAAAGAATGAAAATTTTTTGAGTCAATGGGATTCTAATTAGCCAAGTGTTGGTGATGGGAGATTTTTATGGTTTTTGATTGAACTGTGAACAAACTTGGGGGAAAAAAAAAAAAGAAAAATTCTATAGGCATCTTATAGTGAAGGGCAGAAAGGACCAATGTTTCTATGGTCTAAGTAATAAAACAATAGACACAAACCTTTATATTGCTGAATAGCAAAGAAATAACAGTAGAGTAATTTTTTAAAAATTTAGAATGTGGTGAACTTCTTACGCATCAGTGGAGAATTCCTTTCCTCTCGCAACTACAGACTGCATCTGAAATAATATCTTACCTGTAATTTTCTCCAAATAATGAGTTTCCTGCGGGAAAGAGAAGAGCAGAAGAGGACAAAGGGCCTTAGCAGTGATGTGCCCGCTCTGTCATTTTTCATCTCGTGTGCACCTGAAGGCAGACTTGTCAACTGGTGAACTTCTTTAGAAAAGTGTAACTATGCTGAGCTTGGATGAATGGTGGAGTGTAAGCGTAGACATCCTCGTATTCTACAACATGAAAGTAGAGGCCAAGGAGTTCTTTGAGTTTGGTGGATATATTACTTGTTTCTTTAGTATCTTCAGGTTGCTGTGGCCTCCATTATCATAGGAGGTAGGAGCATGAGAACAAGATATAGCACTAGATTTGATAAGTGCAGCAACCAAATGTTGTATCAAACGAGTTCAAATTATACTTATGTTGTTCTAACTCCTTTTGTAAATGAAGCTGTAGATTTTGCCTTCATTTCAAAGATGAACAAAACGCAGTTCTTACTTACTTACTTTCTTAAGCCTTGCGTGCATACTTCTTATAATAAAAGCATAGTGAAGGCTATAAAGGTTTCTGAGACTCCTTCAGTAAAAATTACTAACTGAAAGCTTTAACCTTTTGTGCCTCTCTGCTTTGCCCTATCATTAGCTGTCTTCTGTTGAGGTTAAGAGGAGAAAGTAATGCACTTCAACTTGTCTCCATAACGGATGCCCTCGCTTGCTGAAATTCCATATTGATTCCACAGTCTTATCTACTGAACATATCTGTAAATACCTGTCAGCTACTCTTGCCTAATTTCCGCCATCAATTTGGCCTCATTAACTTCTTGTTGATTAAATCAAGCACATTACTTGGGATACCCCTGTAATTTATTTATAATAGTTAACTTTATCAGGGGAATAAGATTCCTCCTCTGAATTTTAATGCAAGAAACAGTATCTGTATACAAAAGTAGAGACTGGAGCCAAAATTAATACAGCTGCACTAAATACACCCCCTGTATGACAAGTAGAAAAAGTCTTTTGAAGATAAATATTAACTGACTTGCTCCTCATTTTAGTCAAGTTTTATTCTGAACTGTGTTGTGTATGGTGCAAAAGTGATGAGTCATATACTGAAGAACTATGTTTTGAAGTGTTATAAGAGTACAGTTAGAGAATGTTCTCTGCATATCTTCAGTCTTTCGGTTGCTTCATGTGCTTTTGTTTATTATACAGTCAAACTTAATTTGATTTTCAAAACTGTAGAAGTGGTAAAGACTGGAGCATATCACTCACGTTAAAATGAACCTTAAACTCAAATCAATCAAATCCTTCCTTTCTAGATACTGTAAACGAATCATATGTATGCACTAAGATAACTTGCCATTATTCAGTTTTGGGGAAAAAAGTCCCTTTGTGCTCAAGCAAATATCAAAAATCCAGCAAGAAGTCATTTAAATCACTAGCTTGCTAATAACCCCCTCAGCTCTGATGCATAAATTGAGGAAAGTTTCCACTCTGCAATGAAGATGAGGCTTTCAGCTCACACATCGTCATTTAATATGTGCTCGGAATATACTAAGATAAGCTTGGCTTCCCTGAGATGTCACAGCTCTTTATTTTTTCCTTAATCTTTTTCTGCTGCCTTTGGTTTTGAAATGAACTGCTTTGAAAAGCACTGCTGTAAGTAACCTCCTGACCAATGCCTGTCTTTGCAAAAATGACAATAGACTTTTCAGAAACACAGCTACAGAGGGCTAAATGCTACCAAGATAACATTAGCAAGATACTTGAGCATTACTTTGATTGTGCACTTCATCTGTTGTGAATGAGTATTTGACTTTCAAGAACTGGGTCTGCTGTGACTCTGAACTACTGTGTTGTTTGTAATCCCGTGGCACTAAAATGTCCTGCGCTCCCTGAAGTAATTGTGAATTGATCGGCATTGCTCCTCTGAACAGAGCAGATGTAGTCTGGTTCCTTAGAGAATGCTTTCCACAGCATCCTTCACAATTTAGGTGTCCAAATTGTTTAACAGCGTTACTTACAGACCTTGGAGAAATGCATAAGAATCTGGAAAAAGGTGTTGCCATTAAGTAATGTGCACGCTGTAGGGGAAAGAAATACAGTGTGTATTGCTTTGGGATGCTGAAGAGAAACCAGTCAAACACCACTCACTCACTTAAAAATGATAGCATAAATAGGCCTACCTTCAAACTCTAAACCGATCTATACCTGCTTTTTGAGATTCATCTTTCTTTGAAACTCACAGCAAAAGTCACTTTTCCAAATCTGGATTCTTAAGAAATAGTTGCCTTCTGGTAGTTTTTCTGGACCCTCGTAGGAAGAAGTAGTATTGCTCTCCTCCAAGGCTCGGCACGGTGGGCAGTTCACGTAAGAATGAACTTACTCAGATCAAGAGCAGAGCTACTAAATGAATCAACAGTTGGGGGCTACTTTGTCTTGTGTTGTAGCTACCTAATTTTGTTAAGAAAAAAGAAATCTGAGGAAGCTGAACAAACAAACCAAGGATGCTCATGGTTAATTGATGAACTTTGTAAACATGACTGAGGAGTCCATGAACCGGTTGCCAGCTTTTTTCATTATTCTTGCATTCTGTCTGGAAAAACAAGGGTTGTCTGCCTAAGTATTTTGGCTGAATCCAAAGAGGACTGACTTTAAAATTTCAAGGCTAAGTGATACGCAGGCTGGAACACTTCGGTAATTTCTGGCTTCACTACTTGGCTAAATTGCTTTATAATGCCTGTTGCATGGAGCTGGAGGAATTTTTCTTGGACGTGCTCATGAACTGATTAAAATGGAGGAGGTCTGAAGGGGTTATGCTGATGCCATAATTTCAGAGTACAGAACTTCTGCTGGGTTATATTGCAAAAGGAAAAAGTGGAGAGGTCATTGAAGGGAGACCAAAGGTCCTGCTTCCTGGTTTGCCATTGCGTTTCTACTAAAACCTCTGGTGTCTGCCACTGTGCCCAGATTCTGACTAGGAAGAGTTTATCAGAGCAAGACTCATTCTCTGAAATAACTGTGTCTGTGGAAGTGCTTGCTGTTTGTGTGCCTTATGGTGATGACAAAATGGTCTACAGGGAGGGAGTTGCTCTTTGCTCAGTCCATTATTTAAACAACCGATTCTGTCTCGGATGTAGCTCCAGCCCTAATGTAATCAGAATCACTTCTGTCTCTTCTTGCCCTTGCTGTATAAGACCCTTATTTTATGGCAATCCATTCTCTTTCTATAAAGACTGAGCATGTGGGAGATAGCTCTTTCAAGTCTTTGCATCAGCAGATGAGTCATTTCTCAATGCTTCAGGGTAGCGAATGTACCTGCTTTCTTGTGATACAATCCTTGCAATGCCTGAACATTAATAATGTAATGCATGTGCCATTTAAATCTATTTCTCTAATTGCAGCCTTGTTGAGAAGAAATGATGGACAAATTTTTGGAAGTCTGGGTTTCATAAGAAGAAAGCAGTGCTATTTTGATAGCATAACGCAGAAAGGCAGCATGTTCTCAGGATCTACACTCTGTCTCCGTAGTGCTGCTTCATTACTTTAAGGGGTTTCCATAATCATGGCTTATGTCCTTGTTCCCTCCTAGGAGACGCTTGATAATAACTACAAAATTTCCTTAAAAATCCTAAAGTAAATCACAATAACATTAAGCTTTCCTCTATAGAATATATGGTTTCTGTTCCTCGAAGACCAAACCTTTCTTTGGGCTTGTGGAACTACATTCCAATAATGTAGATGTTCTGAGACTACATAATATACTATGTTTGTCTGAGTGTTAAACATGCAGGATTTAAACTGAATTGAAAAAAAATTTGAATTTGTGTATGTATGTATATATGAATACAGATTCAAAATGGCCTGTGAGCAGCAGTCCTATTCTATAACTATTAAATGTGTGTAATGACTTAAGTATTTAGAGAACTCAAAGAAGTTTTTGAGAGTGCTTAAGGCATTTAAATACATTATACTCCACGTATCTTAATCACACTGAAAAGAATAATCTTTTAATTTCCTGTTTCAGCTCCATCGTAGATGCTAACACATGTATGTGTTTATGTTGGTGGAATTGTGTAGGCAAAAAGAGTGAAGGGCTTAACCTGTTTTCCTTTCCTTTTTATTTGATTTAATTTTATGGTATAAGCAGTGTGAACACATGCTAAGCAAGGAAAGCTGAAGAAGCCAGAGGTAACGTCAAGGATAACTCCTGACTTCAACCCACTGTATCCACATTTGAGGGAGAGCTGGTAGGTTACTGCGCAGATTGACTTACAGACTTAACGGAAGAGGTGCCGTACGCTCCGCCTAACCTTCATCCTGCTGAAGGCAGCTGGCCTTCCATTCTTCTGCTAACATGGTACATCTTTCACCGTTCATGCCTAACCTAAGTCGTTACCAGTCTGAGGCTTTTCTGGAGGTCTTTTAATGTGGTTCAGTAATGAGCATTTTAATTATCACTTTGAGGACAAAGATCCTGCTGCTGTTTCTTAGTCAAAATAGGGCAATACTAAAGGTTTAGGATTAGAAAAGAATCATAAAAGCTGATTGATTTTTTTTTTTTTTGGTGTGTGTGCTTAGCTAGTGGCAAAATTGATACGTATTCCCTGAAAGAATGTAGGAAGTTATTAGGCAATGGATAATTAACAATAGAAGAAGGACGGAAAGGTACAGTCAGACTTTTATGCAAACAAATGAATTGCTGGTTCTTTATTCAGAACGGATGATGCGATTCTTAAAGCTTTTATGTTCTTAGTTCCAGTTAGGAGTCAAAAGTATTAGCTAATAAAATGATGCAAGTACAGAGAGTAAGTGCCCTTAACGAAACCTGCAAAAGAGGAGTTTTAATTTCTGTTCCGACTTCCACAAGTTAAAACCTCGGCTATTGTTTTGTCGTACTTTCTCCTAACAGTACTGTAAAGTAACATATGAGGAGCAGGGCATTTCCTCTTCCATTTAAGAACTAAGCAAATGGACAGTCTGCACTGATCTCCGTGGGCCGTTTCAGAGTAAACTCCTCCTTCCTTCTATAAATTCTCCAAGTGATGTTAGATCTCAGGCTTCAGCATCTTCCTGTTCTGCTGTGTCGTTGAAGCAGCAGATGAACTGCCCTGTATGAGGGAGGAGACAGCAAACAGCTGTCAAAGCTGCATGAATTTCACCCAGCTGTAAATAGTTCTCATTAGAAGACATAAGCTTGTCATTTATGCTCATTTGGGGGGAACTTAAGATACTAGTTTTCAAAATTAAAAAATTGAGTTGTAGCTGTTACCTTTCAGCTGCTTTGCAGCAGATGGAGCTGACACACAACGCCTTTCTACATTAAAACTTAATGTGCGCTTAACTAATTCTTAAATGAACTCTTGGTAAGAATCCAGATTAAAATTGGTATTTTGAAAGATGGTGTAGTGTGGATTTGCTTTTTGGAAAACCAAGAAAGGAAAGCAGGAGTGTTTGAATGGTTAAGATTTTTTTTATAGGGGAAAATATATGTAGGTTTCCAGGTTTAGGCTATTTCTTTAAAGTCTTGTTGTACCACTTTATTCATTACTTTCTGTTACAAACAGTGGCTTTTCTCTTGGACTTTGTTCACTTTGTTTGTTGTCTTGCATGCAAACCCTTCTAAATGTGCTTATTGTGAGTTAGAGGAAAAAGAACTGATAGTGACCGTAAGCCAAACATTCAAAACTACTTTATTACAGTGAAACAACTTATATGCAGATATAGCTGAATACTTAGGATGCTTTTAACAGCTACGTTTTCCTTGAGAGAAAATGTTTATTATAAAAATTGTAGAAATGGAAAGAAAAAAACCAAATTAATATCCTGTGTCTGTATTGTTGCAAAAATTTTAGGGAAGAACTTGGAATACCGGTAATGGAGTTGGAATTATCAGCTTGGTATAACAGGGATTGTAGGGATGATTCATGTAGCTAGGTCTTTGATTAAAAATGGCTTGCACCAGCTTGAGGTAAGGCAAGAAGAAAAATAAATGGGGAGAAGTATTATCTTGCATCTCAGGGAAGCGTGCACTTCTGAAGTTGAGAATATAGAATCAGGCATGTCCTGGAAGGCTCCAGACAAAGGTAAAAAAGCAGCAGTATTGCCCAGTGAGCGCTTAATAGCTTTCAAAACTGGCGATACCAGTTATTAGGTTTCCTTTGGTCTTGCAGCTACCTGGAGCTAAGAGCACTGTATCAGAGGAGGGCTCATGCTTTCCCTGGAGATTGCATGGCTATATATTAGGGCGCGCGTGTGCTTGTGTTTGGGGCTATATATTAGGGCGCAGGTTTGCTTGTGTTTGGTTGGTTTTTTGTTTGTTGGTGTTTTTTTTTAATTAAAAAAAAAGCTCTAACAATGTAGTTGGGATAATCTCTTGCTATCAAAGCCAAAGTATCTTGAAGATGCTTGCTTTTGGCAGTCAGGGATGAGCTGACTAGGACTGTCCTGTTCTAGGGTCCTGTGCTGCGAAATGTCTATAATTCAGCTGAGATTTGATTGATCACTTAATTTACCCAAGTGATTAAATTAAGGCCAGAATAAGCAGAAAAGCTGACTGGACAAAACAGAAAATACTGTGAATTACGAAGAAAAGGTGAACACTGATTTTTCGTGTGTGTGCACACTAAATGAATACAAATTTAAAACTATATATTCAGGTTAGGTATTTTACTATACTAATATTTGGAAAGAAGATAACACGGAGTATTAATATTCTATTACCTTGATAGCTATAATAATGAAAGATACCTATACTTAAAATGAGGAATAAGTGGAGCGTGAAATAGTATAAGGTGTCCATGGTGAGAAGTTAGAGAAGTGTTTAGAAAAAAGCAAACTTAGAGAAAATTATAAACTTGGCGTTGATAGATCTTGGCCGACCAGATGACATCAAGCAACTTCCACATCAGCTTGATCACACGGAATGCCACAGAATAAACTTTGGCGAGCTAGTTTTAACTAAGCTTACCAAATTTTAACTAGGAATTTTTTACTAGGTTTCTTGAAGACTTTCCTTGTGCTTACAAAGTTGCTAGTCCAAATGCACCACAAGTGTGAATTGGGAATGAGTAAACTTCCTTGCTTATTTAACCGAGGCAGGAGGACGCTGTTCGTGAAGCAGCGTAGCTGAGAACAGAGCCGGCAGCGGCACGTCCCTGCTGCAGCGCGGTGGACTTCTGTGCAGAGACCACCCCCGCCTGCCGCCCCTTTGCCCCAGCTTTCCCTCTCCCGTTTCTCGCGGCTTCTCCTCCGTCCCTCTGCAGAGATGGCTTTTGGCACCTGGCTGGTGGGCGAGGTCCTGCGACCGCTTCTGGGAACGTAAATGGCCCTAACGCCGCGGCGGGGGAGTGGGTGTTGGAGGCGAACCGAGTGCGAGGAGGGGGAGTAAGAAAGCGGGACCAAACCTACTCGTCTTCGGGGGAGACCCGTGACCTGATGAAGCAGTAGTTCAGCTACAGTCTCCTCTTAGATTTTTCTCCCACAGAACTTGACTGGGAGCCAATCAATTGCAAACAGTAATTAAAAAGAAGTAACAGTGACTTCAAATAGCTTCCAAAGTGCCATTTTCTGTACAAAATAATGACAAATACCTTGAGATAAGAGCAGGCTTAGTGCATTTTAATATCTTTATAATGAATAAATCATCTCCCTTGTAAGGTTAATGAAAGCAGATGTGATGTGAAAGACGCAAATGTGGTTGCTATTTAGGAATTCCTTTCTAAAGTGTGTCCCTCTACAGTCTTGTCCAAATAGTCTCAGAGAAATTGTGGTGTGAATTTATGATGTTTAATGCATCCAGCAATCTCACTAGCCAATAAAATCAGTCTGTCTCCAAATATTTACTAAACTGCATCTTAAGTCACATTCACATATCGAGCCTTTCTTCTTATTAATGACTGTTGGTCTGCAGTGTCATAAATACTGAAAAATACCATGTAACTAAGAATCTTTTCTATTAGTAAGGCTTGTCATTGAAATAAGGGCAAGTATTCCAAACACAGAGCAAAATTCTGCTTTTGTAGACACT
This sequence comes from Calonectris borealis, assembly GCF_964195595.1. NCBI lineage: Eukaryota > Metazoa > Chordata > Aves > Procellariiformes > Procellariidae > Calonectris > Calonectris borealis. The sequence goes on along the minus strand of NC_134321.1, from coordinate 23,064,059 downwards.
TTTGTCTGTTATGCTGACACTAAGTGGGTATTTTGATATGTCAAGTGACAAGATAAACACAGCACAGTTTGCTATTGCTGCTTTTTATAGTTTCATAATGGATGTTCTTCACTCTTATAAAGGCACTATGCAGCAAAAATTCATTCATTGCGACTCCTCCATTTAGTTTAAACCGGCATATAAACAACTTCAAAAATTGTCTGACCCATTTAGAAGTGAAAAAAACAAGCCAGAATTTATTTCTTTGAAGTACCTTATTTCTTTCTGTTCTTCCTTTTCCTGATTGCTCGTTAGATGTAAACGTAAGTAAAAATTAAGCATCTTCAAAATGTCTGCAGCCCCCAGCGCGAATGGCCATTGCTGCCCCCGCAAGCAGCGCTGGGCGTCTGCAGCTGCGTCACAACCGAAAGGGACACGGTGTTAGCCTGCAGAACGGAGGGAATGGCAGGGATTTTCTCAGGGACCCTAAAAACCCAAACCTTCGGATCATTGTATGAATACCCAGAAGTCTACAGTTTTAGCTGGGGAAATGGTGAAATATACTTAACGTGTTTATGTTGTGGCCTCACTGAATTTTAATAGCTTTTTGTAACGCTTTTCATCCAGGCCCTTCTTAGCTAGAAGCTTATTGTCCCTTTTCAGTTTGAGCAGGCTGCTGTTCCTGCGATTAGTTGCAAGATATCATCGGGTATACAGGCTGAAAATCTTTCTTGACTACTTCTCTCTGCATTTGAAATGGTCTCTGATTTTTCTGATGGCTTGTTATTAAAAAAAACACCCCACCACCCGAGTTGTGTCCAAAGTCCAGCTTGTTCTTGGGAGAGAGCTTTGGTAATTGGGTTTTGTTATGTTTTGCTCTTTAAGACTCTAAAATACTTTTGGCTGCTTACTGTAAATTATCCTTGAATGTACGTGACCGTAGTTACCTTGGATTGTTTGTTACGAAACATAGCAATGCTTTTGAAGTACAGCAGAGTGATTTATCAGGAGTATTCTAAGCATTTTCTTATTTTGAGAAATGAGCTGGAGTACAATGAAAGCCCACGTTCTGCTGTGACTTGGCTTAAGTTAATGTGTTAATATCGCTTTGAGGATTTTAGAAACCTGTCTCAGAGGTCTGCAAGTGGAGTGCCACTGAGAGACAAAAGATCTTCCCTGTCCGCTGCCTGATTCCTTCTGTCCTGCACGCTGGAGGTGCTACTTTCCTATCTCTTTCCCATGCGTTCAGTGTCGCCTTTGTTAAGGGAGCAATTTATCTTGTGTGCCTGATCCCTAATTGGCATTTCACAGTGCTGTCATAGTACATGTAACGGCAACTCAGATTGACTTTCCTAATTCTATTAAAATACCTGCAAAAATTAATGCAGTCTCTTTCAGTGTGCCAAGTCACGTTTTCAAAATGCTACTTGAAAAGAGGTTCATTCTAGGTTACGAAGTTGCTGTATTAAACTGTTGAGAGGAAGTTATGGCTTTAAGAGTTTATTCTGATTTTTGACGAATGTCCTATATTGGTTATCTCCTTTTGCTGTGGATGGGCCTTCCGGGGCACGATAAACTACAGCAAGGGAGAATTTTAGCAAGTTTTGTGATGGGCACGGCAGGGAATGTCACTTTATTCTTTTTCTAGGGTGTATGTTGTTTGAATGAAGGGGTTTTTTCCCTGTTTAAGGTTGTGGGATTTCTGCAACTTAAATCAATGAAATATGATTGCTCTAAGCTTTTTATTATTTGTTGGCATATTTATGACACTGGCTGATTGCTTGTGTTGCAGCTTGCCACGCAATTGGTTTGTGCAAAGAAAAAAATAGAACCAAATCCCCAAGAAATAGAACTGAAAACATTCTTAGAAAACCTCCTGCCTGCAGACCCTGATCAAATAACACGCACCGTGCTCTGTCCACAGCTTCTGGTGACAAGGAGACAATGCTGGCTCCCCATGTGATGGAAAGGGGGGCCTTATCCAAACGCTTGCATCTGTGCCTGTTGCTGCATACTTCATTTTATGTAATAGTTGCTAATTAATAATAACAAATTATGAAGCTGGCAGTCATGAGATATTGGAGATTTAGAACAAATATTAACCACTTACTGTTCAGAAATCGTAAAATCTACGTTGCTTGCTGATGAACTATTTCCTGAAGCACAAAGCTGCCTTTAAGGTGTTTGTAAACCCTTTTCACCAAAGAGAGCTCGTCTGTTCCCTTTTTTCACCGACTGAGAAGCCCTTGTTGTGGAAGGGCTTTTGCAGACCTCTGCGGGTCCGTGTTGGACAGCCTGCATAAGTGTATAGCGCCTGGAAGGGGAGCGGGGGCTGTTCGGCCCTAGGAGCGGGGTATCCCAGAGCAGATTGCCGTTTGCATTGTTTATGCTGCTTATGAAATCGCAGTTCTCTGCTGTGAGTATGTAGCCATGGTTTTAGTTAACAGGGGCTTGTTTGTGAATAATTTCTCCTCATCTCAAAATCCCAAAGATCTCTGTATTAAGGCGGCGAGACTGCTGCTGGTGTCCTGTTACACAACTGCCTTTGGGAGGGGAAAACGTATTTATACCTGCCGTGATAAAATACCAAGTTAAACATAGCATGTGTGCAAGCTACTGCTTGTAAAAACAGTGCTCTGTTGCTTTGAAAAATGCATTCTAAAAATGTCGGAACAGAATGTTGCCCACTTAGAAATGCTGAATAGATGGCGGAAGGCGCCAGTACCAAAGCTGAAACACGTTAAATGGATTTTTAGTGTCATTTTGTACCAGTGCTGTGCTAGGTGTTACCCGTTACTCTTCCATTTCTGAAAAGTGGAGGGACTCCACGGCCCTGAGAAGTGGGGTCAACCCGATGCCCCTGTAAGAGGGTGTCAGGTTGCTGATGCACAGGTGACAGCGTTTAGAAACCACCCTGGTGTTGTCCTGCTCGAACCAGAGGGTCAGATGGCTTCGGTGCTCCCGGGAGCTGCTGAAGGTACCGAGTCGCTTACAGAACTGTCATGTATAAAATAGGTTTTTATGTCAGCTCATGTAAATTACCTAAACTGTCTCAAGTTCTTTTTTCTTTAAGACTCAACTGATGGGAATATTGGTGATTTGTTTTGGAGCAATATGTGTTGTATTTTTCTTCCCAAGAAATCACGTTGATGGTACTGAAGCTGAGTCACTTGCCTGGAATGCACAAAAGCTACTGTGCTTTATGTAGAAAGCTAACAGTAATGCAGAACAGCTAGTAAATAGTAGAATGAGAATTTAACAGCTTCACGTTATTGATTTCGTTATTAATGAATTAATACTATTAATGATGTTTTAAATTACATCAGGAGATCCTATTTTTGAAGTGAAGGAACAGCTATAATTCCATAGGAAAAGCTGCTATCTGAAATGGATTTACTGTAGTTTTAATAAATTAGATTAAGAAAATGCAAGTATGCCAGAAATTATGCAAGAAAACTAGTATGTAACAGTCAAGTGTCTTCAATGACCTTTCCATTTTCTGTTTAGCTTTTGTTTAAAGCATATTTTTAAGCAATAGAAACTCATCTCCAGTGTAAACACTTCTGACATGGTTTGCATGAATCTTTCCACAGTCTCTAACAGAACAAAACGTGGCCAATACCTGAACCTTCAGTATATTTAAGAAATAACCTTAGAAGGCATTTTCTTCATAACATGGATGCAATTTCCAGTTGTCCTCCATGGAGCTGTAGTCACAGGCTGCCATCAGTTGAAATGTCCTTTCCTTCCAGGAAATACAAGAAAATCAATCTTGCTCTGTGAGGGGGTCCTGTGTTTTCTTTTTTTTACCTATTTAGGTGAGTTCAGGTGGTCCTTAGACAGCAGGTACCTGACTCCTGGGGAAAGGATTGTGTGTACATGAACAGTAAATGCATTTGGAGGCCAAAATGTCAGCTGTGAAAAAGGCAGGCATGGGGACCCTGGCTAGCTGAGCTTCCAGGAGGATGTATGGGGATCAAGAAAAAGGCAAATGCAATGGAGGTGAGGCAGGAGAAGTAATGGAAAGAGTAAGAAACAAAGAAGGAAAGGGAAGGTAGCTTTTAGTAATGATAGTCACATCTGGTTTTGTTTAGACTCAGCTGTGAAAGTGACTGACTACATGCAGACTTAAGATGGCCCTTGTCCCTCAAAGCTCCAAAACAACAAATTCTGAGAATTATTTTGTTCAGGTTCTTTATTTCAGTTTTACATAGGTCAGATTATACCTGGGGTTTCGAGTTCATTCATTCTGAAGGATTGGCCAGAAATATTGCTTTTGGTTTTTTGTTGGTTTCCATTGCAAGAGTCATTCCTTGATAAATCCTGAAAGTTTAAAAAAAAAGAAAAAAAAAACCAAAAAAAAAACCCAAAAAAACCCCCAAACCACCACCACCAAACAAAAAACCCCCAAAACCACAAAATCAAAAACAAATGAACAAAAACAAACAACACAAAACCCCCCCAACAAAACCAAACAAACCACAAACCACAGAGAGGGCACTCAGACAAGCCTTTGTGTGTGATGGCCCTAAGAGTCCTGTTGAGCCAGCTGTGGAGGTTGACCTTTCATGGCTTGCTTTAGGAAGGTTTGGTTTCTCTGAGACAAGCCATCAAGTGTTTGGTTCTGGATCGCTCTGAGCTGTGATTCTGACGTTGAGGGAGTGTGGGGGGTAAATGTTTACGCATGCTGATTTGCTAGGTATGGCTTAAATTAGCCAAGCAACAAATTAATAGGGTCTTTACAAACGCATTGACTTGGCATCATCATCCAAAAAAAGGTGCATGTGATGTCTTAAAATGAGGAAGGGATCCTGCTGATGCAAAATGCCTGCAGCCTTGAAACTAAGCCACTGAACCTGAACTGCAGTCTCTCACACTGCACCGAAAATGTGTATCACTAGCGGCCAGTAACTTGGTGGTGCAGTGACTTGGAATTTATCACAGGTCGTAGCTGGGCGGCCAGGAAGCCCGTTCAAGTCAGTTGCCTCACTGACCACTTCTGGATTGATTTTCCTCATGAGCAGAGACACTATGAAGGTGGAAGAACCAGAAGCTATGGCGTTGGCTGTGCTCAAGCCAAGAGGAGAGTGGTAGGGAATAAAAGGAGTAACTTTGTGCGGGTAACTTAGCTGGTGCTCACAGAGAGACTGGTGGCACTTGCTTGGTTAATCCTGGCTGAGCGCAGGTCTTAAAAGTTAGTTCTTCCTGGTGTTGAATAATGCAGGAGAAAGGGATGTGATACATAAGAATGCATATAAACTGAGAGGCCAACATACCTGATCCCAGTGATCAACCTCTTTGCTAAAGCATAGCCTTTTTAAGAGTATGAATTTCTGGCACAGGCACTACTCTACCTCCTGCCTGTTACAGAACTGTTCAGAAAGTGTGCAGGGAACCTGTTACGAATTTACAGCAAGATATTAAGTACCTCACATTTACTTTTCATGTAGACATGCTGCACACAAATTGGGCTGCAGATTATTGCCCCAAGTCCTTGCAGAGAGGTGGTAGGGGACCATTTGTACGGGTTTCTGTTCAGTACGGAGAAGCTCATATGGCTTGGAAGAGCTGACTTCAACTGTTTTAAAATATTAGGCATCTAACAGTCCTGGCTGTGATAAGGTATCTCCTACAATAAGGAAACTGTAATCTGCACACTCGAGGAACCTTTCTGAGAGTGCAGAGATACGAGGCTGATGTATGGTTCAATTTTTTTAATGCAGTGTGAAAGAGCCTCATAACACGATGTACTTGAAATGCATTTATCTTTAAAAACACTGTATCATCATAAAAGTGAGCTAGATGTGATATCTATGCCTGTAGTTGAATTTGTGAGGCTAAAGTACTTTAAGCAAACGCTGAGAGATGGTGGGAAAGACTTGCTCATTTTGGAAACAAACATATAGTTAATAGCTAGTAGAGCACAAGACTTCGTATGCTTTCAGTCCAGGCCTGTAAATGCCATGAGGCAAAAAGGGTTTAATCTTCCACTTTAATACACAATATGTGAAATACAGCATATCTTTTTTGATGGAATTTTTAAAGCACTGCTGAGAACTTGCACAAATGAGGTGTGGGATAGAAAGATCTAAAAAGTGGAATTAGGCCAAGGACCTCCTCCTGCTTCACAAGACGAAGGAGGGCAGAGCTGAGGTGTTAGCGTGGGATTTGATTTCCTTAGACTTCTGAGAAATCCAAATTCAAGAACGTATTGAAATATTTGAGGGATCTTGGGGCTGACTTGCTCAAACAAGTGTGGATTCACACTGAGATTATTCCCCAGCCGGATCTGAGCCCTTTTTATAGAAGTCCCAACATGACAGTTGTTCCCAAAAGCGTCTGAAGAGTCTCTGCGAGTGAAGCAGGGCTGATGTGCTCCATCAAGAACAAGGAGAAGCGGCCTAAGTTTTTCTCCTTTTTGAGCCTCTAAAAATATGTTATCAAAGCTGTCTGCTCTGCAGGAGGTCTGGTCTGTAAAATTGGCTGAATCTTGGCAAATGTTAGCGTTCCAGCTGGGGATCTGAAAGTCAAGCGGCAGTGCCGAGTACCTGGGCAGGGCAGTGGGGGGACGGAGTATCTCTGGGCAGAAAAGACCCACTTTAACGTTTTCCTGCACTAGCTTAAATCAAAAGGGGAGGCAAACTTAGTGAACTGCTGACTAAAATATTTTAAAAACATTATTTGATTTTGTAACATATGTTTGTAATGGCAGGAGAGCGCAGTGAGGTAAAAACATGAAGGAATTTCTAATTAAGATTCATGGAAGAGAACGCAGAAAAACCATTAGCCCTGCCTGAACTAGAAAGCTCATGCCCTAAGTTGCTGGGTTTTGGAAAATTCCTTATTTATACCATATCCCACACACTGTTATTAGTGGCCGATAGCCACAAAACTGGAAACTTTCAAATATAGAAGCCTCACGCTGATTTACACAAGATCAGAATTATCTTTTAATGTGAAACACTGTGCCTAGCTGTTAGTAACCGTGAAAGTCGTCTGTGCGAGTGTCAAACTGGAGTAAGCCCCTGACCATGCAAGATAGCACGCTTTTTTAAGCTTCATAAAGACCGTTTGTGCCTTGCTCCCGATTTTCTAATGTTGTTAGTTGTTTAGACCCTAACTATTCAGACTCTTGGCATCTCACAAAAGGGTGTATGGCCTTGACTGCACAGGACGGCAGGCGCTTCAAACATGGGCCAAGAAGTGGCTCTGCTCCCTTCCTCCTCCTAGAAATTCATACTGTAACTGTGGCAAAAAAGCTTCTGACTTTGATTTTCCTTCTGCTGATTTTTTTTTTAATTAGAAAAAGCAACCAAAAACCTGATGGCTCAGTCCATATTTGATGTGATCTGGGTGGCATGAACATCTCTGCCTTTTTGCTAGATTCCCTGGTGAAGCCGTCAGTGCTGCCGAGCAGCGTCCCTGCACTGAGCACCCCTCCCCAGCCCTACCGAACGTCCTGAGCCCCTCCAGAAGCCATGCTGTGTCAAGGGAAGCATGCCCGTGACTTGAAACATGAAGCTATAGTCCTTTGAAGTGATTTTTCTGTTTACTCTATAGAATGCTTGGATTTACTTTTGTTTTCCTACTTTGGCTTTAAATTAGTATTTTATTTTATTTGAGCGAAGAGCAAAAGTGGAGGAAAAACAAGTAGCACAGCTTACTTTGCAAAGTTTGTCTTGTGCAAAGCACTGACCTAAGAGCTAGGAATTGTGCAGTTCAGTCCCTGTGGCACAATTCAGTTGACATTAAGGTTTGTAGGAAATTTTTTCATTGACTTGGTGGAAACTAGATGAGGCTCTTAAATTATGCATAATCTGCTGACTGCCTTGGTATGAGTGATTTTTCATTTAGTGAAGATAGAAGGAAAGTTTTTAAGACTATTATTGCAGTTTTTAGCTCGGCACAAATCGCTCTGGCTTTTGTTAGACTGCACGCCTTCAGCAGTACGCTGGAGTTTGGAACGCGTGAAGTGCAGCACAGGTTGGAGATTTACCCAAGACTAAGGGTTGGGCAGTCGGTCACCACGGCTGTGGTAAGAATGCTTTGTCAGGTCCCTAATAAAGACCTCTGTAGAAGTGGAAATTGTACTTCAGCTGCACAGCTCTCTATTCGTGTCTCCTAATGGCTGGAAGTTGTAACGGCAGCGATTCTCCTGCTGTAATACCTGAATGTGGATAAGGAAATGATGGAGCTTTAGGGAGGTAGTTGGTGTCGCTTTACAAAAATGGAGCAGTCTCGCCCGGTTTGCATCCACGGCAGGCCCGTCTCGGAGGATGTGAGCAAGGCTTTCCCTGCGCCCTGCGACGCTGGGAGCCGAGAGCTGCTGCCGTGGTGGGAGGGAAGGGTAGGACCCCTCTTCCCAGGCTGCGCTGGCTCTGGCAGCAAGCCTGCGCTGGTGGACGTTCTCCCTTCTGCTCAGGGCTGTCTGGCCTGTTTCTGAGGATGCCAAATCTCTCATAGCAGATCTTATGACACATTTTGAATTTCCCCTGGAATTCGTCTGTCGAGGATGGTCGCTGGCTGTGGTGGTAACACCAAAGGAGACATTCCCCAGACGAAAGCCACAGGGCTGGTGACTGTTGATCTGCAGCGCCAGAATTGTGGGGGTATTTTCTTGCAGTAGGGTCTGTCTCTGAGAAGAAGCAGGGGGTAAGAGTTTTCTGACACTGTACTGAGATCTAGGAGTAAAAGTAACCGTTAACACAGCTCATCTCATCTCAGGTGTGGACTGTGCTAAACCCAGGTAGCTAGCAGCAAATAGATGCAGGTACTAGGAGCTGAATAGTGGTGTTGCATACATGGCTAGGGATCCAGCAGTAGAGGTTGTCATAAAATATGTATTTTTTAAAATAGGCAGGATGATTTAAAAATTTGTCAGCTATATGAAGCTACGGAATCTCTGTAAAGAAACAGAAGTTGATTGCAGCAACTGTTGGGTTTGTACCCCCGCTGCTTGTAGCACTGTTCCCTACTCTGCTCAAAATGATGATTATGAAGTACAGCTCTTGAAATGACACCGTTTTTACTGTTAGTCGTCATTTGTCGTACTGAATACCATTCAAATATTTGCTCTCTTCAGCTGATACTTCTGTCTGAAAAATTCAGTTCTCTAGAAAACAACCTAAGTACATATTTAAGGACAACAGTCTGTATTTATGCATTAACATTTAAGCTGCTGCAGCACTATTTCTTACATTTAGACATGTTAGGAGGAAAAGAGTTCTGTATATTTAAAGCAGGAAGAAAAAGGTTCCACTGTAGATTAACATAGTGATGTTGAATGGAGGTACCACTGCAATTTTTTTCTTAAATGAACCCCTGTATACTGAGATCTTTCCTTGTACAATTTGTGTGGTAGACACTTGAAAAGCTGTTTCAACCATACTTGTTAGGGCTTCAGACTTTTCTTGTTCCCACAGGGCTAAGTGGTGGTGAAGTGCGTTACGTGATCTGCTCTGGATGGAACAGAATGTGAACCTTACCGCATTCTTGTGGCATTATAATGAGGTTTAACCTTTGTTATAATATAGATTTTAATAGTGTAACATTGAAACTTTTCTAAGTTCCAAGTAACTCTTCAGAAAATGTGTTCTCCAGCAAGTCGTGTCACTTCCCCAGACGCTGCTTTAATATGCTTCAGAGCTCCAGGAAGAGAGAGACTTTGCAACCGAATTATTTTCCTGTATCACATCCAGCCACAGGGAAAGTGCAGAATTCAGATGTGCAGAATAGCACGCTGAGGAGCCTTGTGTTGCCTTTAAAGTTGTCGCAAGATAAAGAACAACCCTGCAAGCTGCTGTTGTACAGCTAAGAATGTAAAAGATGTTACTGAAATAAGTTGTTTGTAAAAGCAACTATGCTCTAGATTAAAACCGAGTTGAGGTTTTATTCAGGTGGTATTTATATGTGGACAGGGCAAAGCCACATTTAGGGTTCAGTAAGACACGACTTGTTGGTTCTCCTATGCAAAAGTAGATTTTATTTCTGGGTACCTGAATGTTGATGCATAAAAATAATGTTCCTATAGCTACATAAAATGGGTAACACTTGGGATTGTATGTAGAAATTATGAAAAAACATCGTTTTGTCTCCTACATTAAATACAACTATTCCCAGTCTTTGAAAATGCCATGTTGTTCTTCACAGAAGATGAGATGCAACATTCACTAGTGGTCTTTTGCAATTGTGCCTTCTCAACTGCCTAGATAGTTCTTCAATTAAATATAGAAATTGTCTTTAATTCTCTTAAATTGTTCTGTGCTGCTACTGTCAGGTGTTAAGTAGCTCCTAGATTTCTTATTACGGTGAATAAATGGCCTTGATACTGAGGAGCTAAGCATTATAAATCCCACTGTCATAAATCTTCTAGCTTAACAGAATAGGAGCTGCAGTGCTCAACGTCGTTAAGAGTTGAGCTCAGTGATTTTAAAGTATTTTGAGTAGCTCTGGCGCTGGGAGTGCATCGTTTTAAGATTACAGGGTTTGGAGCTATGTAGCCCTTTTGTATTACTCGCTTTCTGTAGTCCTCTGTGTTATTGCCCAAACTTAATACACTGAAATACTAGTTTTGAAGCTGAAAAACAGGGCAGGCAAAAAACCTAGCAATCTGAACGCTGACTTCTTGTTAGATCACACTAGGCAAAAAACCTTAATATTGGATGGGGTTATTTTAGGCTGAAGAAAAACATTTAGATATCAAACTCCTGCAAGGTAGGAGAAGCATTTTTGACTCAGTTGTTGGCTGGATGCAGATATATTGGAGGTGCTTCATTTCTATATGGATTTTTCTGCAGGGTAACTGCAGGCATGTCTAGCTCTCGCCCAGCAACATGTAGGCTTGTCTACCTGCTGCTTACCATGGGGATTAGCTTGCAGTAAACTGGAATGTTTCTGGGAGGACTCTCCCTCTCCCCCATCTCTTCCCAAAGGCAAAACAAAGAAAAAAACGAATCCTTTACAGTTTCTTGCTGTTGTGACATATGGGTTAAAAAATAATAATATATATATGTATTTAAAAAAAATCAATGAAAGTTTCCCAGGCATGTTTTTGTACATATTCACAGATACTTGAAATATAAGAAAAGGGAAAGTTCAAGTTTTGCTCGTGGGAAACGTTCTAGGTGTTGTTGGGGAAAACCGCGTGTTTCTCATGTCTCTGTCGTATCTTCCTATTTTTTCCCCACAGCCACCTGATCACCGTGAACCTGTTTTTGTAGATAGTCTGTCACTACGCTAAAAAACACTCCTCCCTCTCAGTTCAGCGCTCTGTAGTGCTGTGAAGTTTAAGCCTTCCAGTGAAGAAACAGTCCTGTAACAAGCCAGGATCCTTATTTTTCTTTCTGAAGGGGGACTGTTTCATTCATTCAGTGTACCCCCGAGTGACTATATTAGATTAGACGATGTTAATTTGTAATTTTGCCGCTCTGTTAGGTAGAGATGGATTCTATGAGCTTGTGTGCACGTTGCCATGTATATCTAAATACGTATGTGCTGGGCTTGAATGACGTTGCTGAATTAGGTAGTTCTGCTGCTTTCATGGAAACGGTTCCTGAGCCACCAGGAGCAGAATATGGCCAGCTATGCTAAAGCAGCCGTGCGGTTCTATTACAGCTGTTTCATACTCGTTTGCCCAATCTGATTTAGAGATTGTTGCCAGCTGAGTGAGGTTTGTCCAGGTGTTTTGATACTGTTGGAAGCCAGAGGATTCACCTGGATACGTTTTGGCCCTGTCTAAGTAGTATGAATAGCTAACGTTAGTCATGGTCCAGATAAAGCCTGAGCCTCAGAACCTCTCTCGGCTTGCCTATGTGCGAAGCAGAAGTAGAGCTGCGATTCCGAGTAACTTGTGCTTTTCCTAGTATGGAAAGGAAAATACACGTGATGTTATGAAATCAGTGGTGAGCCTTGACTCCTTGTATCAACTTAAAATAGTTTTGTCAATAATAAGGGCTTATGTTCAAGGACAAGTGAGCCCTGCTTATGTCTAAACTGTTTATGAAAGGCTACTGTGAAAAACCTTAATGAAGTTTCCGGAACAAAAAATTTGCAACTCTGGAATAGAAATGTTTTCCCACTCGTGGGAAACGGACTGAACAACAGCAATCTTATTTCACATTAATGCTTCCTCTGCGAGCCTGCCTTTACCAGGCCGAGGGACGTGCAGAAGGGAGAGCCTGGCGTTCTGCTCCCAGCAGGGGAGTGCTACTCTGTGAAATCCTGATGAAAGGTGTAGTATCGCTACAGGACGAAAAGGGGGTTACATCGGTAGCGCTCTGTTGAAGTGGGTATCGCCAGGGATAGGGCAGAAGTACCACGGCACTGGCGCTTTCAGGGGCCCTGCAGCCATTTTCCTCCCTGTGCGAGGTGAGCCGAGGCCAGACGTGGCCACTGGGTGAGCGTTGCTGTAACTGGCGGATTGAAGCTCAAACACCGCTGCCTTCTCAGTTCAAAGAGACTTTATACTTCCCCCTCTCCATTTTCTGGTAAGAGAAGATGCACCTCTTTCACATTTTGACTGGATTAAAAACAGGAGGCCCTGCCCCCTTTCACAGACTCCTTTTTGTGTGCGTGTCTCATTAGCGCTCTCCGCTTGCAAATAAGCGGTCGGCTACTGGAAACGCATTGAAGTTTTAATTGCCTTTGCTTTATTGGCAGAGACCTATCTGAACGTCTTTAAAGCCTATATTCTTGCTGTTAAAAGCCTTTTTGTGAGAGACCTTTTCAGTGCTGATGCTTTCTAATAAAAGCTGCAAGCCCTTAATTGAGTTGTCTTCCCTGCGGCTTGGCTGTTCCAGCCTTCTCTCCAAACAGAAGGACTTGTCTTCTGCTGGGGGCGGGAGAGCGGCTTCCTTAGGCCTGGCAGGAGGGTTTGGTCCCCCTGAGCTGGCAGAGCTTGCTGGGGTCGGCCGAGCTGCTGGGCAAGGCGGGGGCCAAGAGCGGTGCTAGGGCTGGCCCGGCCCGCCGCCTCCTCGCTCTTCAGCCTTCCCTGGTTCCCCCAAGCCCCGCTCTCAAACCAGTTGAACTGGGAGTTTAGGGAGTCCTGCTGGCAACACTTGCCAAATTGTCTAGTTCAGAACATTCAAAATTCCGTGCTTACTACTGGTTCAGTGTTTAAAAACAAAAGTTCCATATTTTAAAAAAAAAAAATTAAATCCATATGTATAGCTGTATTTCATTCCGGTATTACTACACTGTATTTAGGTCTTCAGGAGTTTTTTCTCAAAGCACAGCCTTCTGTGGTGATATCTTCAAACGTTCACTAAATTTAAGTCTTCACTAAGCAGTTTCAGAATTAGATTTTTCACATTTAAGATAAAACATTATTTGGGGGGGATTAAAAATGAGTATTTTCTGTAAAGCTGTTTTCAAAGGACTTTACAAAAATGTTAGGAACCACTTGAATAGATAAGAAGTATTCACTGAGATCCTTGGAGGAAGTTTTTTCTTCCCTCTTTCCACCACCGGCAGAGACAAAGGTGTGGAGAGCAGGAAGAGAAGGAATGAAGAGAACCTGTCTTGTGGTAGACACCGACTGATTCCAGCTAATCCATTGCTAAACACGTCTTGCTTTGAAAGATCCAGGGCGGAGTTCTCTATGGTTACACTGTTGCTGGATACAATTTTTTCTAACAAAGTACTATGTTACATAAAAGATTTTTTCCATTTTTCTGTAAGAAGTTTCTTGTGTTCTACCTGTTCTGTGGTCAAAAGCCAGGTGTGTGTCATGTACTTCTATTATTCAGCCAAGACTTGGTTAGAAGCCTAATGTAAATCATAAATATGTAGGTAGTATTCCTCAAGAGTTATTTTGGGGGTAGGGAGGGGAAATACTAAATTTAGGTAGACACTTGTAAATTTAACAAATGGTTGTAAAGTTAGTTAATCTTAAATAACCAAGCTCTGAGGATTTGGTACATTATTTTACCTGTGTTTATCCCAAAATTGAACTTTTGAAACTGGATTATGACTTGGTTTGAAATTTTACCACACTTTTCCTTTATGGCTCTCAAATCTTGGAAAAACTTACAACTTTTTTTTTTTCCCCCCATGGTGTGAAAAATTTCAAGAGTTAAAAATTTGGCCCACTCCTGGCGTTGATTTACGTACAGAACCAGGCAGCGTGATGTGTTAAAACCTCTTGAACCTTTCCGTGGGCCTGAGCCACGCTGTCACTGTCAGCCGGAGCCCGCGGGCTTGCTCTGTGCCACTTCAGGAACGGGCTTGTGTGACTCTCCTACCGACCGCTGTGTGCACACTTATGTGAACTAATGCAGTGAATTACCCTACTCTGCTCAGGGGTGGAACAGCTCAATAAGTGAGTTGGTTTGTGAGTGTTAAGAGCTATTCGTTCTGGGACGCGCCAGCGCAAGCAAGCGTGCCTGTTATCAGGTTGAAAAAGGACGGGGGAGAAGGGACACAGCAGTCATTTTAACTTATATTTGCTGCTTTTAAAGGAGAAATTCATGGTGTCTTATGGACAAAAGATAAGTTGGTCTGAGTTAGTGTGTGCAGTTCACTTACTTGAATAGCTTCCAGTACTTACAGGCTGAATTAATACTGGTGTAGAGATTCCTGCCATGTGAATTTTTAAAGCCTTAGTTTAAAAATGAAGGGTGCATACAAACTGCAAAACTTGGATTCAGTCTTCAAAAATACCGAAGCATTTTTAACTGTTTTCTTACTCCTGAGTGGTTAAATCCCAAGAGGTTGAACATGTAGTTGGGATGTTAAATGGGCAGCGAGCCGAGCAGCATTGTTCCTCCTACTGATGCCCAGCCCCCAAATCAGCGTTGTGTTTCCTTCGCTGAAGCCAAATGCCTTTGAGTCCTCTTTACTTTTAGTACTGTAAACAAGTACATGGTGTTAAAGACTGGAGATGAGATCAAGGATCCAGCTTTATAATCAGCTTGTCCTTGCCAAGTGGAAAAGGGAGACGCTCGCTCCCTTTCTGCCGTGAATGTGGTTGATAGGAGTTTGGTACGGCTTTCTGCTTTGCAACTATTTCTACTGCCGCTCTTAAAAACGAGCGAGCCAATTGCAACAGCGAGACTGCTGTGTATTGGTTTTCCCCCCCACCTTTGGTTTAAAGGAAAAAAAAAAGAGACAGTTGAAGAAAATTAAACGGTGGTACAAACTCCTTCTGCAGTTCTTGGTTATGGAAACATTTCTGCTGCGAAGGGTCAATTAAATCACCCGGGCTTAAAGGTTCCAGGCCACAGGACTCGCTAAACTGATGGGCAGGTGTTTCAGAGGAACAGTATTCCATGATATTCGTAGTAGGAGGCCCCTGCAATGTCCGTTTTTCTTGGTTATGCGTTGCACGTTCCCTGAGAAGTGTTGTCATCTTTTTGGAGTAGCTTTTTAAATGACTGAAGATAAAATAGCATGCTGAATCCGTAAGTGGAGAAGGTGGAAAAAGCAGTGCCCACCAACCCAGGCTGGTACTGCAGAGAGCGATGGTGGAACGTGGACCCAGTCCCTGCAGGTGCAGAGGCGGTGGAGGACTTCTGTAAGCTGGGGGAGAAGCCAGGCAGGAAAAACCTGCCGTGTAACGTTACTGCCTTGCTTGTGAGGCTTCTGTGCAGATGTGCTTCCAGCTGTTTCTCCATAGCTTCTGTACAAGTAATTTCTTTTTTTTTTTAAAGAGAATATATCAATCGGTAAGTGGTGTTCAGATGGTTTACGTTAACTCTTGTCACGCTGCAACTTTTGCACAAGCTGCTCTTGAATTAAGTCTGCATTGATATAAGTAAAATCTCTAGCCAGAAAATACTGTTGGTCTGTTCTCAAACAACAAAATTAAAGAATGGCTTTGCGGCAAATAGCATTTACTCTTAGACTTTCTATGGGGGTGTGAAATAGCCATTCTTAATGAGACTATGGGCCAAGTTTCAAATACTTCGTTGAATTTGTGGACCTGCTGAAGAAAAGAGGACTCCTTAATGCAGAAGAGAAGAGGAAAGAGGTGTTTCAGGTACTCATCTTGCACTTTAGTAAAAGTTAAATAGTTTTTTATAATGTTAATTATTTGCCACATTTTGTGTGTTGGCACATACTTCAGATTCTCACTGAAATGATAATTTTCCTTCATGAAAGCAAAAAAAAAAGGATGCAAACTCTGGCATGTAGCATGATCAAGCCCCTGTAGTAGGTGTTTTATGAAGAGAACGCCATGTACAGTTTTATAGCTTTCCTGAATTCGTGAACATTTCAAAGTTATTTTTTCAGATTGGACTAAAATCTAGGTCTGGGAATTTTGTGAACTTGTTTGATTTATAGTGTGCATTTACCACTTTTTATCGGTGTTTCCTCTCAGAGCCTAAAAACCCCCAACCTCCCTACCTTGTGTGAGAGTGCCCGGGTCAGCGGGCAGCACGCGCCCACGAGCTGAGCTGGTTCACAGACCCTTTCACCTCTTCCCCAATCTGTGAAACAGGGTGGTACTTACCTGCTAGATGCTTATCTACCTCGCACCAAAAATTAATTCACTCATGTTTTCAAGTGCTTTGAGAAGTAATATGAAGTACTAGGTGTTATTTGTCTAACTGAAACACTGACAAACGTGCTTTATGTAGGGAGGAATGATTAAGACCCTCTTGTGCGTATCCGACGGACTGTCAAACAAAAGCTTACAGAATGTTTATCCTGCCATACAGCCTGCGTTATAAGATGCTCTGAAAAATCCAGAATGCCTCCCAAATTCTTTGCTTTAACATACCTTTTATAAAAACATTAAAATTGAAATAAAATCTGTTTTAGAAACTTGTATTTTACTTTGCCAAGACCTAAATGCTAAGGTACAAAGAGGGAAAGCCAAGTAAAATTCATCACTAGATTTGGTGTCAAGAAATGAGCCTTTTTTCAACTGTTAATGAGCACTTTTTGGTCCTTGAGAAATTACTACTGATCCTCGCACTGGTGCTGGCTGGTTTTCCTCATCCAGGGGGGAGCATTCCTATTGCACTATTATTTCCTTCCTTCCTACCTGCCAGGAAAGCATGGCCACAGAAGTAAGGCTCTGAAGTGCGTTACAGAAGTCTCCTATTTCTCAGACTTTGGAATAAGCTGCTGGAGGTTTGTGTGCCTGAGACGCGCTCCTTAATGCGAAGTACGCTGTAACGGTGGCAGAGGTTTCTGTTCATTAATTTCCAGCTTTAGTAATGAAAGAGACAAGATCAAGAAAAGCCATTAGACTCTAAGCACGTATTCACGGGATGCTTAATGGATTACGCGTGCACAGAAAGAAGAGCTCAGTAAACTGCCTGCAAAAAGGAAATGAGAAATAGCGCTGTGGGGCTTGGGACCCGGCGGTGCCTCTGGCTTCTCCGTTCGGCTCGGTTCTCTGCCTGCTCCCGGGGCTCGGCGGCGCTGGCAGCCTGGCCTGGCTGGTTCTCAGCCGGCGGCAGCCTGCTGCTGGTGGTCGTGCCTTTCTGATGTGCTGAGGCCTGGAACAAGCTTGGTGTCAAACTACAGTGGACGTTTTAATGAAGCGGGCTCAAATTCTTTGCCGTTGATAATTCTGCACTGGACATCACATAGTTCCTTTGCTAATACGATAAAATTCCTTCTAGACGCTGATAGCTAAGAAACAGCCCAAACCCGTTTCTACCTCTGTTTTGCTGGTCGTGTCCCTGTCATCCCGTCTGTGTCAGGACCTGCTGCTAACCAGGCAGGACAGAGTAATGGTTTCTCTGAATTCCGTTTTAAAAAAAAAAAATAAATTAAAATCTGGGGGCTGAAGTGGAGGATTTTATGTTGGAAGATTTGTTTCAGTTCAGCCCTGTCGTGCATATACTGATCATTACTAGCAGCATATTTCACTCTATATTCATTTTTCATGTATACCTATTCTTCCCCTTGCAGTTTTTGGGAGGGCTTCTTATAAGCAAATACTAATGGTCTCTAATGACCCTGGGAGGATTCTCATTTGTCATTTTGCTTTTGATAGGTATCAGAGAAGCCAGGTATTACGTTTTGTCTGTACCCCTAAAAATACATTCCTACTCGTGCAGTACTGAGTGTAGCTAAAGAACCATTCTTTGAGGTGAGCTAGGTGAGCCATATGAGACGGGAAAGACTACAGAAAGATTGGCGGGCTGCAGAAAGGTGTAGTGGTATTTGTGCTGTGTATGTTTGTGGTGAAAGTTATTTACAGCCTGCAGGGTCAGAGCTACAGCTGCTACAAACCAATGGAAATTTTCTCTTGATTTCGAAGGAGTTGAACTGAATTCCCTTGCGGATCTGTCCCTAGTGTGTTTTTCACATTGCGGCTTAAGCTCCTTGGCTTAGGAACCTCGTATTTCTGCAAGTCAAATGACCTTGATATGATCTAGCCCAAATGGTTATTTTTGAACTCCTGGGTTTTCAGCTTCTAGCGTTACTCCACATGGAAAGAGAAGTGTATCAAAGCCCTACCGTGGCATGGGATTATCTTGGTTTATGTGGCTATGCAGCGGTGGGCA
Organism: Calonectris borealis; assembly: GCF_964195595.1. NCBI lineage: Eukaryota > Metazoa > Chordata > Aves > Procellariiformes > Procellariidae > Calonectris > Calonectris borealis. The sequence continues at coordinate 23,045,616 of NC_134321.1, read as the reverse complement.
CTTCGTCAGAGTTAAGACCAAAAACCAAATAGGTAAACAGCAAGGTGGGGAGTAAAGTTAAGATCACTTATGTGCTTTCATCTAACAGATCGCTCGCTGTTCTCGGGGTGGTGACCACCATGGTTTCTCCTGGAGCTTTTGCACTGTTACACTGCGCAACTTAAAGCTGTGTGAGGTTAATCATGTTGTGGACTATTCTGGGCTCTGCAGTGGCCTGCGATGGGAGTATTGGGCTTGAAGTTTGGGCTTTGAAGCCCATCTTCCTAATACCTGCTTTAATGCTGCCATTGCGCTAACGGCCACTTGTTACTCTGCCATCAGTGGTATCTTTCAGCCTGTGCTCTCTCCTGTCTTTTGGATAATTTTTAACAGGGTCACTCTGCTTCTTTGCTGCAGGATATGTCTGCACACGTTTTTGCCTCTTTGCCAAGCAGTTTTAGCTTTAAAGGTCTGAAAATTGGTCAGCTCACAGTTGTAATAAGAAGTATCTAAAGCCTCTACTATTACTTATAGTATGGATACGGAATTTACTTTTCAGCAATTGCTGGCAAAAATACTAAATTTTCTTCAAAATTAGGTGCATGAAGATTTCTTGCACACACGTAATTTCTGTGCGTGTTCAAATAGCTTGGGGAGCTGGGATCTTCGCCCCAGCTTCCTGCTGCCTGCTGTGCGGTCCTGCTGTAACCGAATGCGTCAACGTGGGAACGCTGATTCCCCATTCCAGTAGTTCGTATCATCTTCTCAGGACAGCATGGGGTAATAAACTGGACTAGAATATTTCCATGCCAAATATCTCATTGCAAATCCTGTACCAGTTATCAGCAGCATTTCTCACTCCTCTTCATTGTCACATGTTGGCATACTGGTATTTCGGGGAGAAGAGCAGACAAAATGGAGAGAGATTTCACGTTCATCATTATGGGTAGTCAGGCATGAGCTGGCAAGTTCAAAAGTTGCTCTGGAATCTGCATCTCAAAAAAAGTTTTTTGTAGTGTCAGATATTTTGGGTTTAATAAATGTGTTCAGCCTCATCTAAGTAAGCTTTTCTCTAAATATAATATCTCTGAGTATTTGTCACCAGTTTGGAATGTCATACTAAGCTACAGAATATACAGAATCGGAGAGAGAGAATCCCCAGCGGGATTAATCAAGATTCTGCTTACAGTGTAGTGACTGTTAGATTGGAAATGTTTGTAAGTGGGACAAGTACCATGCACTAAGACTGTCTCAAGTGTTTAATGCAATTATACTTTTACTGTGCTCTGTATTATTTATCAGGCTCCTTTGCTCCTAAGATGCCAAATACGATCCTTCCCCTGTACTCGAGAAATGCAACTGAACCAGAGGAATAGATTCAGCCTGGGATCCTCTGCTGTCCCCGGGAGGCAGGAACACCGAGCTCACAGCCGTTAGGTCTGTTAGGCGTAGCAAGTGCTCTGCGCTGTGAGCAGGCTGTTCTCCCTGTTCCCCCGTTCAGTCAGACCCCGCTTACTTATTGTCTTGTATTTCAAGTCAGTGGAAGCCGCCTCTGCTTGACTGTAATGTGAAGGTGCCTGAGGATATGAAACTTAGCACAGTGCTGAAACCGTGTCGTGTTGGTCTGACACCAGCTGTAACACTTAATTTCCTCAGTAATAAACCCGAGTGAAAGCACTGCCTGCCACGAAAGCAGCAGATAACAGCCATCATCACAGAAGGATTCGGAGAAAGACCGTTTTAAATATGTAGCTTTGTTACTTGAATTAAGTAAAATTCATATTTTTGGCAGCTCCTTGAAATATATTTAGTTTATCAAATATCTGAGGAATAGTTGGACAACAGCCTTGAGACTAGTAAAAACATATTTCTGTAACTACTTATGTTTAAAAGGCTCTCTAAAGATGCAAGGAAGGGGTGGTTTGTTTTTTTTTTTTTTCTTTCAGAATTAAAATTTTGTCTTGATATAAAAACTGTATTAAAAACTATGTAAGGGGAAAGTAAAGGATTTTCAGAGAATGTGGTTTTGATGCAGAATTGCCATTTCTAGTAGCTGATCCCTTGGAAGAACTTCAGCATGTTTTAATGACAAACAGATCATGTTCTTTCTGCAAAGAAAGCCATTTCCATACCAAATGGCATCACTATGCTATATTGTCTGCAGTTCCAGGAATGATATTGCTGTTAGAATTACCATCCCATAGGCTTTACTTGATCCTAAAGCAGATATGTGTATTTTTTTCATATGCCAAACGTATTGAGGTTACTGACAAACAGGGTAGGTACAGAAATGGTTTTAAAATGCCAAATTCTGTAGTGCTGGAACATATCCCAGTTCTGGATTACAAGGCAACATGGATTTATTGGTGGTCAAAAAGAGGTGGAACTAAAATTAGAATTAATTAACATGGATGCTGCTCAATACTGAGCTTTGGCGTCAGAGCGCTGGAGAAGTTACTAGAAGAGAAGAGCTGATCGTGTTATCTGGACACATACCTCTTTCGACTCTGAAACGTGTTCAAAGTCCAGTCATGCATTGATTGCGGAGTGAAGGAAGTGACCTGTCACAGTCATTTACAAAACCAATTTCATAAAAGTGAGGAAGGAAATAAGAAAGAAAATAGCACGTAAAAAAATAAATAAAAACCACTGTTCCAGTGGTTATGTGATAGAGCTTCCCTGAAAAAAACAAGCCATCTCAAGAAGTCTGAATTTAGGCTTTCAAATCCGGACCATTTCAGCCCATCTTCTTTCCTTCTTTCCTCTAATGAAAACTGTTTTCCTGCCGTTAGACTCATTTTCAGTTTCTGGTCAGCCTGTGCTTTATCCCAGTCAGAGAATAATGGGCTCCTGTTACTTGAATTCCAGCACTGAGGCGCAGACCTGTCCAAGACAAATAACAAATCTGGTTTGGGAACCTGCTGGTTATCTGTTGCCTTCCAGCAGTGAGATGAACTAGAGGGGTAGGAGGCATGAATGTGTGGCATCTCGTATTTCTGGTATAAAAGCTGTACTGGGGCAGAAGCCTCGGGCTGAGCTGGGTGTGCGTAGTCACCTCTGCTGCAAGGTCTGTGCTGTGGATGAGGAGCTCTGCCCTGTGCGGCGTGGTCACGGTGTACGCAGCCCAAGTGGTAGTGCCAGCAGCGCATCTCAGAAAAACGTATACCCATATTTAATTTTGGCACACGTTTGTGAAAACATGTATATTAATATCTGAGAAATTATTTTTATCGCAGGCTTGATAGCTTGATGATCCAATGCTTTCGGGGTTTTCTCCTGGTGGGAGGAGAGATTGCAGTCTGCACAAATAACGGGAATTGTAATAACCTAACATTCCCCTTTGCTGCCAGGAATCACAACGCAGCGAAGAGAGCTGTATCTGCAACTGTAATAGGAAATGCTGTAGAGCAAACTTCAGTTCGGATCTTTCTGTTCGTTCTTGTTGCCCGTACAGGCTGACAGTCCCTGCTCTAGTTCCTTGTTACTGCTGCAGCCTTTAAAGGCACAAGTAACACCTCGAAGCGAGAAAGAAGGCTATTTCACTTGCTGCATCCTAAGGAAACTAAACCAAATATAAAAGCTGCTCAGGTGGAGCAATGTTAGTGGGTCTGTGACTTTCCAGTCTTGAAGGACAGAAATCTAGCAAATACAAATCTGACCATGCTCTGGATCTGAACCGCTTCGCTGAGTTTTAGGCTCGCGGCTTGGCCCTTTCTGCTGCTGTCTTCTGGTGGATTCCTCTCGCTTTCGTTCATGCTTCAAGAGGTACCACTGGCTGATTCTGCTCTTTTGTGGTGAATCGTCACTGCTTCCCCTTCCTAATACCTGTTTGAGAATTGGGTGCTTCACTTAAAAGATCATCCTTGCCTTTTTTTGGCTCTTGTACCAGCTGTTCCTCAGACTGCCCGCCTCCGAGGCTCGTGCCAGCGCTGCTGCGTAGCATCCAGTGATGCTTTCCAGAAGGCACATCGCATCTTTGCCCTGCAAAACCAAGGGATCTAAGCCCTTATTTTTTTGTCCTTCAGTTTTTCAGTATCTAACAAAGAATTGTCTTAGTGTAGTCTGATTTTCACATAGTGGCAGTGTTGGTGAAAGGGGATTTAAAAGGTCAGATGTTGCAAGGAGGAAAAGTATGTGCTATTAAGAAACAATAACCCAAAGAGCTGTCATGGGGAGCTGGAGACAGCCTGAAGGTTGTGCCATAGGTGAGATTGTGATCATTTGTAGCTGTGAAGATTGAAAAATATCTTTCCGTTTACCAGCAAAGCAAAAATCAACAGTAGCCTGCAGTGAGTGTGGCACAGTCCGCACGTTAACTGTGCGGCTGTGGGTGCTACAACATGAATGCCTACCGAGACTGTGGCCCAGCGATTAAGTGGTAGAGCTGGCATCTTTGCGGGTGTTGGGACAGATTACTTCAATACAGCATTGGGAACAGGCACCCAAAGATCTGTGGTACCTCTGGGGAGGAATTCTGCTCTGCAGAGCACGCGCAAGCTGGACTTGTTGTGGCTGAGGGTTCCTCCTGGCGTAATTCTCAAACGAGCGTCCAAAGGGTTTGTAATTGCCGGGGAATGACGCCCGCGCGTGGCGGGTGAATCCCGCAGGACGGATGCGTGAGCTCTCACTGCCATCTCCCGGCCGGCGACACGGGAGCGAGCACCCTCGGCTGTCCGTGCAGCTGATGCCAGCGGAGTTCGGGGATGGAGATACTAACGCCCACACATCGCTGGTACGTAGCCAAAATGACTGCAACCCAGGCACGAGCCCTGCCTGTTGCAGCAGCTTTAGGCTTTATCGGGCTGGTTTTCTCGTGAGCAGTGCTTGCTGCTGAAGCCGACTGGCTTCCGTAAGAGGGGGGGACTTGCCTGCAGGGACTGTTTCAGTCTTTCATGGGGTTACTGAAGTTTGGGTATTCTGCTACTGATGTGTTCCTAGAAAGGGCTGGTTTAAAGTAACCTGCTACAATGACACGTAACATAAAACTGAACATTTGCTTTGGACACAAAATTGCTTTCCCCTCACTCATACATTCATAGAAGCTTATTTTCCAGAGAATATTTTTATTGATCTTTTTTCTATTCCTCTTCTTAAGGCTGCTGTAGTCAGTAGTTTTATTCTAAAGCTTAGATTACTTCTGAGAGTAGCTCAGTAACATAGTGTGATTCATCATATTGGAATATATAAAGGCTAGAAGCCTCTACTACTGTGTATAATACCACAAATACAAGTTTTAGAAACTAAAAGGATCTGGTAGACTATGAATTTTGCTTTAGTGTTATCAATTTAATGTTTTAAACATGCAGTATTTTTTTTTTTTATTCCTATTAATGCGATGGTGAATGTACAGCTGCCAAAGTCAGTGGGCTGTTTATAGCTGTAGAGGAGCAACACAAAATACTGATCACAGTCGGCATTACTGGTAGGTGGTCTGAAGTTGCCTACCAGGCAGACTGGTTTGGTTTGTACCCTACTGGAGGGCAGCGTGGAGACCCCATTTGTCTCAATAGTGGCATAAGACTAAGCCAGCGGTGTAGCAGTGACCCGACTTGCCTCTCCAACCTGCCGTGCCTGCCCTAGATTTGGCAAAATGGATGAACCAAAGGTTCCAAATCAGCTAGATAATCCCTTTCTGGCAGTGAACGTATCAGTTGCATCTTGTGAATGTAACTCAGTGTGACAAAACAGCGATGGCAGCTGATACCCGTCCCACGTGTCAACGACCCCGAGCAAATCTCTGCTTTCTCTCGCCACTCAGAGCAAACACTGAGTTACGCTGGTTTTTGGAGGAGACACAGGTCTTGACTGCTTCATCCTTCTAAAGATCCAAAGTCACTACTTGGAAAGTAAATGGCCGGTTTTGGTACTGTGTTTAAGATGTGGATGGTGAAGGAGGAAAACATGAAATAGAGGAAAAACTTACTTTGTAAGAACTGGTGTGGTTTTGCCTCTCAGATGCTTGACCATAGGAGCAAACTTCATTTTCCTGGATTACTCTAAAATACATTTTGTGTATGTAAAAATATTTTTGGAAAAAATCATGGGTTTTAACTTTATAAAAAGACGGGGAAAACGCAATCCAGTTTGACCTGTATCATCACTTCAAAATTCCCTTGAATATTTCCAGATTTCTGAAAGTGTCTATTACTCTGAAGCCTTCCAGTGACCCAAACTCCTGCTTTCTCCATTCTTCCTTGTTATCTCTTTGACTAAAATGTTGTGCTTTTAATTTCTTGTCTGGTATTGGAACAAGCGCCTCTGACTTTTTTTCCCCTCCTTAGAAATACATGGTTCTATTTTTCTTCTCTCTAATACATGTACAGACATGCATACAATATTTTTATCTTGCTAAGTTGTTCTCACCATGGCTTTCCCCTGCGTGGGGCTTTCCTTTCTCTTTTATCTCCAGACTACATTGTTGTCTATTCTGAAGATAGAACAAGCATGTACTTAGATATATATGTATATATTCTTATATACTGTAAGCTTCAGTTCTCAATGAATTGGATGAGTATTTGAACGCACCGGAATGGACTATTGCTTCAGTATTTTAAAAGTTAACTGAGCTTTCCCAATTATACATGACAGTTTCTTGAGATTTTTAGAAAAGCACCAATTCACAATGGTTGGTGATAGAAAATCGTCACTTTACTCTTTTCCTCCCCTTTTCTGTCCTGACTGACATCTTACTATTTCACTGACTGCATAAAGTTTAGGCAAAGATGACTTCAGTTAAACTTGTCTTGCATCTGAGATCAGCGTGACCTTATGATGTGTATGTTTGAGTGCAAATCGGTGAATAAGTAATGTCAAACCATTGTTATCCATATTTTTTTCTACTTTCCTCAAGAATACAGCTTTGAGATGTGTGGTTCATACTTTAGATGAGGAATAAAACTCATGTTAATAAATAGTTTATGTAAATTGTGCATCTATTCAATAAATAAGGCTGCAATCAAAAGTATCTAAAACTTGTTCATGATTGTAAGATTGCCATGCCGTTTTCTGAAAAGCACTCAACATGAAAAATTGTTCTGAACTGGAAATGGATAGCTACTGGCAGAGAGGGGAGGTTTGGATGTTTTGATCCTTAACTGTTCTAAGACGCTTTAGCAGTGGGAGATGTGTTTTGGAAAACACCACCTTGGTCTTGTTCACCTGGCTTCATTTATCAGTATCAACAAGGCATAGCTAACAACAAATGATTGAACTTCTAGTGGCTTTCTGTTGATTATCCAGTCTTCCTGCTACATGCTCTTCAGTTAATTTTCAGTATAACCCCAAGATAAACATTAACGTAGTTGTTTCACCTCAGCTTGTGAAAGTGGAAGGAATTATTGTACTTCCAAGAATTTTTAAGGCTGTTGGAAGATCAATTTATGGAAGAAAAAAAAATTGACTAGAGGAAGCTATAGATCCCCTTGATGGAGAGCTGGTAACATTGATGAAAAGCAGACAGCTTGGGTATTGTTCGGGAGATAGGAAAGAGTTATGGTCTCTTTTCACAGAGGTGATGGGGGCAGTGAAATTTATGTTCAGAAAAGGTACTTTGTACACTTCAGGGACAGTTCATTAAAGTTAAATTAGTCAATTACAACAGAGTTGATAGAATAAACTGCTTTTTGAAGTGCAAATAACAGCTTTCTTTTACATGGAGTATAAATCAACAGCATTAATATTTACCTTGAATCTCTTAGTCTGAACGAAACTGGTTTAAAGTACTACTGGTTGACCTTTTCAAAATTAAAAAGAACCAACTCACCAGCACCCTTTGAGAAGGAAAAAAAATATATAGTTACCTGTGCAAACAAAGGAACCTAGTTTAGGCCAATGCTCTACAGCTGGAAACAGTGCCTTCTCTTTTGGGGGGGTTGTAATGGTGGCTAGGGAGTACTGTTGCTTAATCTAATGGAAAGGCTTGTTCTTGACACGGATCAGTTCAGTAACTGAACCTTGTAGCTGAGCATAGGAATAAGTTTTTATTATAAATTATTGGAGTGGAACCATTTAGAGTAAATACATGATAGTAATAGGGAAGTCTTGATCAATATCCAACAAGTCACAAACAATGAGTGGGGTTCTCTTGCTCTGATTACAAGAGAGATTTGGAAATTAAGAATTTTATTTGAAGTTGAGTTACCTTTACTTGGCTTTCAGTTGTTTTTGTATTTACAATAGCAATTTTAATCTATATGCTACAATTGCACTTGTCTGTTATTAATTAATTTCAAAGGTATTTAGCCAAAGGTTCTTTCTGAACAGAAGTGTACAGTGCTCAGGGTGCTGACTCGGTAATGTCAATGTGTCTGTATTGTCACGGTGTGGAAACCTCTAGAGAAGTTTAAGCATCGCCAAGGAATTGTTCCTGTCCCACCACAGTGGAACTCCTCGTGCTGGTTTCCTGGCAAGCCTTATGCACTAGACCTTCCTATCAGTTCTGAGTTTCCTTTTCTTCTGAGAGCCTGACTGCTTTCTGTTGAAGGACAAAGTAAACTGCCGTCCAGTCCTGCAACTGTTGTGGCTGCTTTCAGATTTTTATAATTTGCTTTTTCTTTTAAAATAGCATGATTCTGTACAGCACCTCGGATTTTTGCCTAGCAATTTTGGTTTCAGTTTTGACGTGTAGATTTCCAGGGTATTTGCAGCCAGAGTGTAAAATGAGAGCCATTTTGGTTGGCTCTAGGCAAGTGCAAAGTTGATATAGTTTTATGAGGTTTTGAAAATCTCAAAGTTTTGGAGCAGTTGCAAAGCAAGGGAGATGTGTGCAACTTGCTGTTGTTGTCTTAGTGCTGGAGAAAAAGCTAACAAACCAAACCAGCCCCTTCCTTACTCATTAGTGCAAAGGCAATTATGAAATATTAGGTTTGCATACCATGTAAAATTGACCCGTGAAAAGGAATGTCCTTTTCAGGTCCGTTTCTAGGCAATGGTCTCAAATGCTGACAGCATAAGGGCCCAAGCATTTCCTTCAAGCTCAGCATCTGCTAAGTTTGCTTAGCTGACGCGTGGTCAATTTTACGTTTAGGTTCCTGCAGAGCTATCCCTTCCAGCGGCTGCTGTGTCCTTCCCGTGGATGCTTCCCTCTGCTATGGATCAGGGTAGGATTAAGAGCTAAAGAAACATATTAATTACTTAGTGGGATCGGTATCTGCTAAGGAGATGGGGTACTACAGTCAAACACTGTTCTGTAACAAATCTGCCTTCAGATAATTTGCTCAGAGCAGATTTTTGTCTCAGTGAACTAGATATGTTTCACTTGAAAGAGTCACGTTATTAATAGCATTAACAGGGAGGGGCTTCTGTTATTCCAGACAAAAACCCTCGGGCACATGCTCCCTCTCCAATGAAATATGACAATGACCTGCTCCCATGTCGTGTACAAGTCTTTCAAGGGTGTTTGTTTCATTCCGAGAGAGAAGCAAATAAAAAGGCGGTGATGGGAAGGTGATCGTGCAAGTATTTTTGTTCTTACCTTGTCTCACTGACTTTGGGTGGAGCATGGGTCAACAAATTGTGGTTCCAGACCCTGATCATGCCAATATTGATCAAAGAATGAATCTGGAAAGATGTTTATCTCAAGTTGATTTTGAAAAATGGCTTGTAACTTTGAAGCGTAAGTGTAAGCTTCTCAACGGTATGACAAAAGACAGATCAGGGGGTCATGTCCTCCACGCTTCCAAAAGATTGCTAGATTCCCAGTATACTTGGATTATGGAAACTGAGCTAAAAGGAAAGTCGACATGCAGTGGAGGTATTATGAGAGTTGTTACCCAACTAGCTCATTAACATCCAATTCCAGAGAGAAGGCAGTAAAAATCCTATTTATAAGCAATATTCCTGTAGAAAAGTGTAGTTCGTAACACTGCATGAGATAATTACAGGCATTGAAAATCCCAACAATACAGGAACACTTAGCTTAAGAAAAGAAACATTAAGTAGCTTAACACTTTCAAGCTGTCAGGAGAATAGTGACCTAGGCTTGTGTAGAGTATAGAAGACAGACTATTTGGATTTGGTACGTATGGGTAGTGAGTCATATACCCTGAAATGGTGCTGCCTTAGCGATCTGCGGATAATGTAGATTTCTGTCCCATGAAGAAATTTACAGGTAATAAAGGAACACATCAGTAAACTCATGGCTCTTTTGTGAGTCTGAAATTAGAAATTCAATGCTTGCTCAAATGCGGGGGGGAGAAATCACCAGGACTATGATTTTGTTATAATGTGGCTAATAATGCCTTTGGGTTTCATGCTTTGGAGTGCAAAGATGCTATCATGACAGGGGACTGCGGAAGTCTCAGTATGAACAGATACGAGAGTTGTCAATATTTATGTGATCGCTTAGTAATTTTAGTATTAAAAAAAAAAAACAAAAAAAGTTTCCTTTCCAAACACCTACCTTTTCAGGATTGGTACCATTTTTCTTTAAATTCATTTACATGTGGAAGTGTTAAAGAAACGCACAGAACGTACACTTTGCTCTTAGAGCTTCCTTCCAGCTTTATGATAGCTGTAAGGCTTTAAATTTTGCAGAGTGCTTTGTTCTTAGCTACCAAATGATTTATTTTTGTGGCAAAGATCAACATTCTCGTCAAAGGAATGGGTAACATCATGGAAGTTAAGAAAACAGTAGTGTTTTCTAGTGGGGCGGTCTCCCCCAGGAATCGCTGTGTCCTTGCATTGTGTTGAGGAATCCGAAGGGAAGCCAGTCCAGACAAAACAGTGGCTTCTCCTTTACCATATCAAGACGAGCAAATGTGGGTGTTCAGGGACCTAGCCGTAGGGAGAGGGAAGAAACACAAGCTTGTGGAGCAGTAACAGGGGTAGGGAGCAAAATGAGCAGAGAATGTGATCTAGCAAGCAGGAGGTGTAGGGTTGGAAACAAAATGTGAAGGCAAGTCAGCAAGGATTAAAGAACAACTCCAGTATTAATGAAGATTGAGGGGTAATTGCTGCCACGAATACAATTTCTGCTACACTCAGGAGGAGAGAAGTACGCAATGAATGATAAACCTGAAAGGTGGTGGTTGGTAGGTGAGGATGATGCCTGGCAGGAAAGATAACCATCCAAACAGAGAATGGCAGCTTCCATCAAGCATGGGTGGGGGGAATCATAACAAGGTGTGGGCCGTTTATTTGGTGGAATTGGCCTTTTAATTATCTTTTTGTACCCCAATATAGAAGAGTACCAAGGCTTGATGTTCTAATGCATGAAGCTTACAGTAGAGGGTGTAGAAAGCTACTAGCAAAATTACTAGTGATTATCTCAGTGCGTGTGCGTTCAAGTTCTGTTATTGCTTCAAAACTGAATCTTTCAGTAAACCAGTATGGAAAATCTATAGATGACAGAAGACTCTCCTCCTACCCTGCAAACTTCTTGCTGAGTTGTAAGTGGATAAGATAACCAAGGACTGCAAGTTACTGCTATACAGTACTGTGAATGGCTGTTACTGTCCCCCCTCCAGCAATGACTCTGCAGCATTTATTTGACTTTTTAAATGTAACAAAGCTCTGTATCCCCCAGGAAGGGGATCAAGAGGTAACTGTTACCAACACAAAGTGAGTTAAGCCTGCTAAACCTACCTATAGCCTAGCCAGTCCAGCTACTGAGATTCAGGAATGGGTTATATTTATCCATGACTGAAAGTTTTGTATGGTTGATGTAAGTCCTTGTTAATGTTGGAAACTCATAGTATGATCATTCATTCCACATAGAAAAAACTCTTCTTGGGTTTTTGTTGGTTTTTCTGTAGGGTTCCACAGGGAGCATACTTTGTGTATATACGTTTTATAGACGTATATAAATAGACGTTTACAGTTATTTATGAGAATTGTGGTGTATTTTTTCATGTAGAACTGCACCCTCTGGTCTGAACAGCAGGGAACCCTAAAAGGTAATTTACTTGAGCTCTTTACATGCTGTAGTGATAGTTGTGGAGTCCTGATGACTATTGCACCTCCGCAGAAAATGGGAGCTGAACATGTTGATATATGATTTGGGTATGAGACAGAGTCTCATGTTATGCCCGAAAATCTTTTCCTTGGTTTGTGTTTATAAATCAGCCCAAATGTGCTTGTAAAACATCCCGTGGAGGGTAGCTGGCTTAGCAGTTGCATGTAGCTAAGCAGCCTAATGCTGCTCAAAAAAGTTACTGCTTCCTTTTGTTTTTCTAGAAGTCCAGTCCTGTATCAAAGCAGCACTGTTCTGCCACCTCTTCTCCTCTCTCTTTCCTGACATGTATCCCTTTATCAAAGTAGGAGTTCTGCATTTATTGCAATAGACTATTTAAATTTCTTGTACATACTGAAGTTTAAAAGATAGCAAGTTAATTGTGCGGAAGAGAATGTGTCACACCAGAATTATAAAAAAGTTTCCTTGAAGTTTAAAAATACACATGTTTATAGGTACAGATTAATTATGGATGTTTATCATATTCACTGATAGAATATGTGAGAGTATTTCTGCAAGTATGTCTCTGGCTGTCAGGTGCAAACTCTTCATGGAGATGACCTATTTGTTTTTAAAGTTTGTGAAATTGAGATGTAAATCTTCTAAGTGTTTGATAACTGGGAATGTGGAACTTTCACATATTAGAAAAAAAAATACGCAGCTCCGTGGCTGTGCTTTGAGGCTCTGCCCTTCGTTCTCAGCATCAGGGCCTTTTTTGAAATTAGCACATCCAGGGTTTGATGCTTTGGCCTTCTAGTAACGATTTTCTAGTTATTATTTTCCATATTCAAGGATGTAATAGGCAGTCAGAATGTCAGGAGAATTATAGAACACTTGTATTTATCTTTATAAAAATAATTCTGGTGGATTCATGGGTGTATTTGTATGACTAAGATTACGTCTGTTCATAAGAATTTAGTTCCTGCCTTGCTAGATCTGAAGAATGGTTCCTGGGTGATAGAAAATTAAGAGGAGGTAGGAAAGGAATTCAATTCAAAAGCAGTTCAGTTTGCTTCCCCGCCTTCCCTTCCCTGGTCTGCTGGTAGGTTTGGTCATTTCCAAATGTAAAGTGTCATCTCATCAAGGTTTTTTCCTGAGTAAAGATTGTTGCCTGGGGAACAGTCACTTTATTTCTGTTTCCACATCTGTTTTCCAGAGGTTTTTGGTTTACTTTCAGGGCGGATAAAAATGGCAGCATTGTTTGGCTGGTTGTGTTTGCTGCCTGACATAGTACACCACCGAGGCTGCCTGTTTTTCTAGGTGTTTTACGCCTTGTGTGGATGTGTATGTACTGAGCTGGAGGGGTGACCAGGACGGGGGCACACACCTTTTAGGTGATCTTTTCTGAACTGCAGCTGTGATCTCAGTCTGGGTTGGGTTTAAAACCTTGCAGTCTTCGTGGCACTGTCATTTGTGTCTTCACTTTAACCATTAGACAGGGAATACAGGAAAAGAGCTGTCTTTTGAAAGTCAAAAATACTCCGCTAGCACTACCAGACTTGGTCTGATTTTACACGGACATGAAGTGCTCAAATTTCCAAAGATTTTTGTTTTCATAATATCCTGAAGGAGGAAAAAAGCCTAATGGTTTCTCTTCCCTCTGTATGTGTATTTTCTCCATTTCCAGCTGAACACCTGTCTCCGCCCTCCCCCCCCCAATTTGTTCTTGGTAGCTTTATTCCAGGTTTCTTCATTCATCTGCTTTTAACTCGTAAAGCCAAATAGATTTTCCTTGATTCCTGATGCTCTTTTTTATGCTTCTTGAACATTGTGCTACAGCAAACGCGACAGTTGATTGCACGTTTTCCACATCTGTAATTTTTATGCCAATTGCCTATATAAAAAAAAAATGTCATCCAGACTTCATAAAGATAAAAGTTAGATCCAAACATCTTTTCAATTTTAAAGCTTGATTGCTGTAACAAATGTACAACCCAATGCAAACACTTGTGAAGCTAGCAAAAACTTAGCACACATGAAAAGAATGTAATGTAAATAATTATAACATAAAACGAAACATCCCTGATGCTTTTTTTATTTTGTGTCTCGTTAGGGTGAGCTTGTCGTAACCTCTAAGGCGGCTTTAGATTTGCAATGCTGTGTGGTTGCTTGCCAAATATTTGCACAACCGTTACATCTAATATGGTAGCATTTATACATAGTAGATGCAGAGTTCATTGTTATATCAACTAGTGTGTTGATATACTCAAAGTACAAGAGGTGAGTAATTAAAAGCTCAGGTATATACTTTCCTTACTTGTGGAAATTTATGCTAGAGGCAGTGTTAGTGTTTCAAGTCAATCACCAGTCCCAGTAGCACGTTTGCAGAGCTGAGAATGCACTGAATTGTGCTCTTTTGTTTCTTAGTACAGAGAGGTGGCCATACGCTAAAGGAATTGGCAGGAAAGAAGCAGAATAAAAGAGCTTTTGCCTACATTTAGATTTTTTTTTTTTCCCCCAGTGGGCCATATCCAGCATGGTTTGGAAAAAACTTAAAATTGGAGGAAAACATTGCAGTATCAGCCGTAGTTTTCACACCGCTCTATAGTGCGTGATATAAAAACATGGAGGTCAGCACCCCCATACCTGTAAAATCTTTTCCAAGCATGTAAAAAGCGTATCTATTTATAGGCAGAAACATGTCTTACTTATGGGAGGCTTCTTGCTCCTTCTGAAAGGGTCTGTAGAAACAATGATTGTATCTTGCTTACACTCTGGCATTTCTTTTTTCCCTTGTGTATCAGCCTGTAAGATGAAGTTCTGAGTTACTAGAGATGAGTAAAAACACCGCATTAGCGGACTACTAATTGGGTTGTAAGTGGCTTTGAGGCACTGTAATGCAGCATTGGTGCTTTTGTTAAAAGATGATCTGAAGTATGTTTCTTTTTGAGGTTAGTATCTTCTTTGGTATTCGGTGTCTGGTTATGGTGGATGTTGAGCTAGGTCAAAAGTCCAAACTTCCAACAACTGTGCCCAACAGAGTGGTGAAAATATCTATTAATCCTTGTTCCTTACCTTTCCTTATTGCTCTTGTAAATGGCATTCTAGGAAGCTCTATGTATTCGAGGCATGTCCAAAACACGTACGATACGTTTGCATTCACACGTATGTGCCATAGTTCAATTCTTGTTCAGTTTTCTCTCAACCTTTTATCTTCATGTGCAGAAATCCTGCTAAAGGAATATTCGTGTTGTCTAACTTTGCATTTAAGTAAACACTTTAGCTTCATTACTTTCATTCAGCCGATTTAAAAATTGAAGATACGTTCAGTTATATGGAAGCAGTAAGCTTAACTACTGAAATCTTATAGAACTGGAGTTTAAGGTGATGGCACTAACTGAAAAGATTTATTGTTGTCTTATACAAAACATAGATGTAACAACGAACTAGTGTCTTTTAGGTGGCCTGGGAGCTTTGGCTGATTGCCCTGAGTTGCTGTGCATGTAGTAAAAGGAATACTATTCTTTATGCTTTAGAGGACAGCCTAGGTCTTGAGCGTGAGCCGGACAAAGGGGATGTAGGATTTTCTGTGCTGGGCAGAGCTGCCGTCCAGGGTACTTGGCGATCCGATGTTCAGAGCCTCGAACCCAGACGTAAAGACATCTTGAGCAAGATACGGTTTGGTTGCCCTTTGTGCTGGATTTCATGTCTTCAGTTAATCTCTTCAGACGTGCCAATATTAGCTGAGGTGGACTATGCCCCTGTCCGTTTCCCTGACTGCAGGGCTGGGGGTTTCTGGTCAGCAGTCCTGCCCGCGCTCTGCCCTGCTCCCCTGGGAGCCCCACAGGTGAACGCGGCCGGCAGCCTCCTCGCACCCTCACGTGCCTCACCTGGGAGATCCCATTGCTCATGCCAGGTGCCTCTGGCTGATCTTGTAGCATTGGGGGGATGAGGAGTTGCTGCAAGGGTTTGCTTGAAATGTGATTAGTTTCTGTCCACGACCACGGAGAAGCTTATTTGACTTGTTGAATTGTAGACCTCTACGTCCTAGTATGTGTTAGTGTTGGTAACGTGAAATAACACCGCCTATATGCAACAATCCTGTTGAAGATCAGTATCTCAAGTCAATAAGGTACATAAATCTGCATAGGTCAACTGAAAAAAAAACCCCAACGCCCAAATACAGAGATACGATCTCAGCAGTCTCACTTAGTTCGGGCAGCACGAAAGCGGCACCTTCAGTACCGTTGCCATAACTGACTGCAGCAGAGCGACCCGGCTGCTCTCAAGGACGTCGTGCCGCTGGGGCTTTCTCCGTAGCACGGCGGGGATGGCTGGCTGGCCAGGGCCGCGGTGTCACTGCCGGGGCTCTCACCCGGCCCGCGGGCGGGATCTGCTCGCGGTACGCGGGGCGATCGGTCTGCCATCTTTCGTGGCCTCTTGAAACGCCTACACAGGCACGTGTGCGCACTTACGTTTATAAATGCCAAATCCAATTGTGATGTTACTATTCTGGTGGTGTTTTAAGAAGTTGTAGGGAGTTAGGAAAATATTAGCTTTGTGAAGCTTTAAGTTATATGAACTTACATAAAAGGAAAGCCATCCCCAACATGCTGCTGCTGTAGTTCTGCTCCAGCACCGGATCCGTACGTTAACTAAGACTGCGCACGCTGTGAAACCGATAGCGTTTGGGTACTGGGTAGGAGAAAAAGAGCGCAGGCTGCCGTCTGTCAGTCTGCCTGTGTGTAGTACCTTTATCTCCGAGTTCTGTACTGTGAATCTTTAACAGCAGAGTTGTACACGCTTTGCTGAAGCCAGCGTTTGAGATAGGATCAGATTTCCCCTAGACTCAATCGCTGCAGTCAGCAGAGCAATTACAAGCGGATATTTATGGAAGAGGAGCTATGGCTCCCTAACAGGATTAGGAGGCAGCACGCAGGTTAATAGGGACTTTTAACTCTAGGAAAAACAGCACTTTGTCTCCCTTTACATGAGTAGAAACGCTGATCGTACAGGCACGATAAAATGGTAAGAACCCAATAAAATAACAGTGTACCTCAAAAACCTGAATTGTGATACACATATTAATGTGGCAGAAACCTGGAGGTCCTATGACCTAAACTTCAATGAATGCTCATTATAAATTTCAGTGAATAAATATTCTCTGCTGGCATGTCGGAGACTGCTGCTTACCACAGCTGCAGCATGTTTTCAGGCAATTTTGAGAGGAAACAAGGTATTTCGTCCAAAGAGAGGAAACAAGGTATTGCTCACTCAATACAATGTATATGAAACCATATTCATATTGTTTTTCATATACATTAAGTTTCATATACATTAAGTCAACCTAAGGATTAACTGTTAAGTTCATTTCCCTGTTCTGCTCAGAAATTGTTGTGTAAACTCTTTTATAAGCCTGGCTAGAGAGCTCGCTAGGCATCTTGCCTATGCCAAGACGATCTTAGAACTTAAGTTTCCCATTTCCATTCAGTCCTTATTTACCTTTGCCAATTCATATCTATTTCTTCTAACGCTGATGATGCTTTTCAACTACAATAGCTTTTTCTCTGTCCTGAGAAACAAATTTATAAGAATAACAGTGAAATATTTTACACTATTGCAAATAAATGAGTGATGATGAAGATGGAGACTTCATATATGTGTAGTTTACACATTTGAAACGTGAAGTTTTGCTGCATTTTATAATATCGTAGCTTTATTCAACAAGCTATTACCTCAAGGAGTTGAAGTTCGTCACTCTCTACAGCACTTTTTCAGCCTTTGAAATGCACGAAAGGCACCACTGTGGTGGTTTATTGTGCTGTGAAAAGTGATCGATTTTTATAATGCAGTTATAGCAATCGTGATGTCTCAAGGCAGCTTTCAGCACTCTATTGCAGTCACACATATGAGAATTGTGGTTTCTGATGCTTTTTAAAAAAAAAAAAAACATACAACACCAAAACCCCACAAAACAAAAACCCCACCCCAAAACAAAGAAACAAGAACCCCAGACAAACCATCCTGGCTGACAACATCTGGTATCTCAATGTCCAGACTGTTCTGCTCATAAGAAAAAGACAGCGTAAAGCGTTGCAGAGCTTAGTCATGAATTGGACCAATTCTACAGCTACTGTCATCCGTCAGCTGCCTCAAGTCAAAACTGGGTCTGCTGCACTAACTTCTTTTATTAAAAGTTTAGACAGTTTCCTTTGGATCTCACACTGCTCGTTCTGATTTAAAGGAGGAGTTTTTTCATTGTTTTTTGATTTTCTTCATTTCAATCTGAAGCTTAGATTTACTGATGGAATTCTGTAGTTGTATGAATTTTGAAAGTATTTTCATCCTGAAACCTCAAAAAAAGAGTACATTTCTAAATGTCTTCATAAAATACTTGAGTAGTTTTCCTTAATTGCCTCAATGTTTTCTCATAGCATTTTCAAGTGGAAGTTTCCAAATTGACTT
This sequence comes from Calonectris borealis, assembly GCF_964195595.1. NCBI lineage: Eukaryota > Metazoa > Chordata > Aves > Procellariiformes > Procellariidae > Calonectris > Calonectris borealis. Next base: position 23,027,282 of record NC_134321.1, on the reverse strand, counting down.
AAAAGTTTCCCAGCCAAAGCTAATAAAAAAACATCAGTCAGATCTTACTGTTTCCAAAACAAGTGTTTTCCCTTGCCCACTTCTGCCATGCTACGGATGTTCCTGGGTGTCTGAGAAGGCCCAAACTGGTCCTGAAAAATGTGCTTAATTCAACTGGTACTTCTGCGTTGACCTTCTGGGCCCACCCCGTGAGGAGCTTATAGGACTTCTTGCTCTGCTTTAAAAAGATTTGAGCTTTAAAGCAGATACCATTGACCATTCCCTGTTAGTCTCCAATGAAAAGGAAGAACACTTTCCTTGTTTCTCTGTGCATTAGCGAGAGCCTCAAACTGTCAGAAGGGCACAATGAAGCGCTGGGATTATGCGGTCCTGACCTGGGATGACAGGACTTCCAGAATGTTTTGCATCAAGTTCATATTTGGATTTGGAAACTCTTGGTTAATGGTCTGCAGGTCATCTGATCAGAAGAAACAACAAAGTGCTTCCTTGCTGGGTGAATTTTGTCAGTTCAGCTCTTGTAGCGGGAAGTTAAAATGTCGTTATTCTGGATAGCTTTAATACGGGCTGGGAATGAGCAAAATTAAACTGAATCATGCTCTTTTAGCTTCCTGTCAGAATATTTGCTTGTAATTTTCCTAATAGCACTGCTATTTATTCCTGCTTGCATACAGTTTGGTTTTCTGTGTATCTGAGCGAAGGGAGTGGAGTCTGAAATCTTTTCCAAAGCAAGACATTGCCCTCTTCTGGATGCTGCAGGAATAGCGTGGTCCGAAGCCCCCAGCCCCCGCCTTGGAGTAGAAATGCCATCCCCCTGGCACGGTGAGCGTCAGCCCTCGTAAATCTGATTCCATTACCTGAGATGACTTCGTCGCTTTTAAGCTTTGATGAAACACAAAAACTTAATGGCACATGTATAGTAAGAGACTAACATTTTGGGTGACAAAATCATTTCATTCAAAGTGTTGTCTTATCAAAACTTCTACGAACAAGGGACTCATCTGCTGACTCATCAAAAGGGTTATTTATAATGCAGTGGTGCTTCAAGTTACATTGTTTTTAGCGTGAAACAATCTGTTCATCTGCCTCCTTTCAGCAGATGCTTCATGTAAGAGAATAGTCAACTTATAAAAAATGTAATAAGATGCTTTGGATTGTGAAACATATGTACACTATAAGTAACCTTCAGTTAATCAGACTGGTTTTTAAATCTTCGTATTTGGATGTTTTGCTGAATATCTAGTTTTCCTTTTAGAATGACCTTTATCTAGTGGACTAAAATATTTGACATAGACCATGTTAAGAAGATCTATTTCTGTGGGGGGAAAAAAAAGTTACTTTACTTAATAGAAGTGCTTAAAAGATGACAGAAATATTTCTCTGAAACATCTATTATTGAAACCTGCCAGGTTATTTAACTTCTGAAGAGCATGGGCTTGATTGAATAGCCTTCAATAATCAGCTGAAAGAAATAACTGCTTTAACATCATCTTTTTATACTGGGAAAAAAAAAAAAAAACAACAGTTCAGCAGTTCCCTGACTCTCCTGAGGAGCTGCATCTATTTTATTCAATATCTCTGCTACCAGTTATGGAAGTTTCTTCTGATACAATGCGATTTCACTGGTCTGCTTCATCTTGATCTGAAAATATCTGGCATTTTCATACTTCCTGTTGAGAAGTGGAAAGTAAGTACTTGTAAAAACCTCCAACGCACTTTGATACACGGGTCGGTTCTGTTAGAGCAAAATGCTTCCACATCTGATCCTATTCAAAGCAGAAGGAGAAAGGAGGGTGGGAGTCAAATGGAAGAAACAAACAAACAAACAAAACCCCCTTCATAACCACATTTCTAAATCCGTGACCACCAAAAATAACCACATTTCTTCTTTTCTACCAGAAGCAGGCAGCACTGAAGAGACTGCAAGACAGTCTTTGTACGGGGCATCTCTAAGCATATTTAAAAAAAATCAGAACCCCAACACTGAACCTCCAACACCCCCTTGTGCTTCAGTTTTATACATTGAGTGGGTCAGTATCTGGGTAGAACATTCTGGTGCTGTGAGTAGTAACACCTGGTACATGGTTTTCTTTCCACAGATTAGTAGGAAAAGGTATGCTTAACTTTGCATCCAGACAGTAGTAAGTAATGCAGTAGGAAAGCTTTTATGTGTATTTTATCTGTTGCAAAATCTCTCTCCTTGCAACACGCATCTGCAGAGACTGCGCTTTCTAAAGGCAGTATCTTTGGAACTGGCCAACCAGTTGCGGTATTCATCATACTAAATTTCTCTGTATCTAGACAATTCATTCACTTCTTATTCTATGTTGTTTCACAGTATTCTTTTATTTATAGCAACTCTCTAAAATGCAATCATAGGCTTTCATGAACCTCTTCTAATGAGAATCGCATCATAAATGAATGCCCCCTTCATTTTATGAGTTGAGTAAGTTATTGCCACTGAAAACTTGGAAACCTTGCCCTTCAGTCTTGTCTCCAGCCTGATATGTTAAAATTATCTAATAAATTAGATCAACACTTAGGATGTAGACAGACAAGCATGTTAAGTAAATAATTTTTATTTAGAAGCAATTTTTTAAACTTCATTTGTTGTTTTGGAACTTACAGGTGTTATTTTAATCTAAAAGCGATCCTAAACAAGTATTGCAGGTTCCACTTTTTTCCTGTTTAGCAAAATGCTCTGTAACACCACGCGGGGAAATACTGTGTTACTGTCAGTTTTATAAATCAGTCTGGGCTGGGATATTTCAGAGTGGAAAGCCCTGAAGAAAGTATGAGCTCATGTCTAAGGTTCAGTTCTCGTTCTTTTATTTCTGTTTATAAATTCTGATTTTGTTCGTGCTTATGCACCTTTCCTGCCTCCGAGAAGTCAAGGTAGAGGTTGATCATAAAACAGGTATGGTGTTAATAGATTATATTCCCACAATAAAGCTTCTGTGCAATAGCTGGGTGTCTGTGTGGTTGAAGAGTGATGAAAAATAGTGAAAACTCTTAAGTTTTATCTAACGTCACATATCTGAAGTCTTCTAAATACACATCAAGGGATGTGGCCTTGAGGAAGGAAACCTACATAGTTCTTATTAATAGGAAGTGCTGAATAAGTTTTATATCGTGAGTGTGGATTCAGATGCGACTAATGAAATCCTCATAGTGTCTCTGTCTGAGCTAGAATTTTGTGCACCAACTTCTTAACGAACGTTACATTTCAAAAAGGCGGCTTTCATTAGTCAGTGACTCAAGCTTCTATAAATATGTCTTAAATAAGGCAGACTAGTGCCATATTGTATCAGTGTCTGAATAACAAGAGCAAGTGAGAACTGAGTCATTTTAGTGACTCATCTCATGTTAGAGAGACCTGGTGTTACGCTCTACAGTATAAAATCTACTTAAAACTGTGTTTTGGAAGACAACTGGTATGAGATGCATTGCACTGATCAGAGAAGCAAAAGATACTTGGCTTGTACACAGCAGAGATCACGTCTGCGCTAATTCTTTTCAGGGGTGAGTGGCCGGTATTTCGTAGCCATCTGGCCTTCCCTGCGGCAGCGAGCTTATTCCCTTCACCTGCTAAGGAAAAAATTAACATTGAAATTGATCTTCGTAAGAGGTGAAACTTTTGCTTCATTTGGCTACTGCAGTGCCTGTAAGGCCACAATGTGTTGCCTGACAAGAGCCAATTCGCGTGAAGGAGCCCCAGCGGTTGTGGTTTTCCACCTAGGCGATTCCCGTTGTCATAGCAACAAGGTAATTCATGTACCGATTGTGTACAAAGCTAAGCTATTTCACCTTGAATCGTATTGCAGTTTTGTGCAGACCTGCTCACATACATCGAATGCACCTTAATATATATTGCATTGCCACATGTGGGTGTTGGATCACCTGTTGCCCTGGATAAGAAAAGCAGCCTTCTGGTTTTTTCACTTTATTGGCATGGAATAACAATAGTGCTTCAGGGAGTTCTAAGATTTATTTTTTTATGTACGCTAACCTTCAGTTTAAAGACTAAAGTCTGAAGCACCTACATTAATAACTTGTCATCCTTCTTTTTTTATTTTTAAAAGCCTCTCTTACATCCATGCCTCTAGCTAATTATACCTTCTCGAGCAGCTACACAGATTAGTGACACGGTGTTCACCATACATTGAGGAAGCGGAGATCGACTCAGAGCTGCTGGCAAGTCTGTCTCTGTTGTGTTCTTCTTACTATGGATGACTCACTCTTGGCATTTAATTTTCTTCATTTGCCAAAAGCATTCTTGTCTGAGCTGAAGTGGGTAGAACACTCACTGGCTATGTCAGGTTTGATAGCCACCGCCTTTACTTGTCCCTTTGCCTTCCTTCCCCAAACGGACCAGGGATCCCCGCTCCCAAAGCAGAATGGCTGTGCTTCACTGGAACATTCAACTTGCCTTTTGGATCCCTCAGAGGAGAACTTGTGTGACTTGGGGAGGAGAAATGGATGGATTGAGGGGGGAGTGGTGTAAATTTAGTCCCAACCCCAGAGAGACTTTTTCCATGAAAGATGGTACTAAAGTAGTGTGGTTAGAGGATGAAGAAACGGGATTTGCGAAGTGAGGCACTGGACTATACACCAAACATTCAAGAAAGCTTTTCTTGCCTACAACAGAATAGTATTGGCTTAGTTTTAAGTATATAGGTATAGATAGCCAGCTGTTTGCTTAAAAAATAAAAAATACCCTTGTTGTCCATGTCTATTAAACTTCAAACTGAGAAGTGTTTCAGATTTAAAAGCATTTGTCATGCCTCAACTGACCCCATTAGCATTGTGTGATGAAACTTTCTTTCTATGTTTACTTTTTATTTCAAGTTTGTGTTACAGTTCATGCAGACACCTCAGAGGAAGAACATGCAGTGCTGATGTAAAAGAAAAAAAAAACACCTCTCATTCTTTGCCATTTCCTCTCAAGGCATGACCTTCATTCCGCTCACCCTCTGCTGTAGACACTAAACAAGGCTTTTTGTAGGATTTCTGAAGCTTGCTGAGCTTCCTCAGGAGCCTGCTGGTTTTGTTCTTTCCACGGGTTTCTTTCAGCAGTCTTAGCAAGTGTTGGTTTTGTCCTGCACAAGCAATCCACATATATCTTTGTAATACTCTTCAAGACTGAAGGATTGAAACTGTCTTGCAGACATTAATGTTCTTTTAGTTGAACATTCACATACTGAACTGTATCAGTTCTCAGTTTGTGCCTGTATAAAGGCAGAAGAATATGCTTCTATAAAAAAGCATGCAATATAGTATGCTACAGCTCCACATTATTATCTGAAATATAATCCTAAACATAAGGAATTCCTTTTTTTTTTTCTCCCCATTAATTTTTAAGGGGCATCAGGTGTAGCATAAAGAAAAAATATTGCTCAGATATAGCTCTTTAGTAAGGCTGAGTGGTCAGATGTCTAGGAACTAGCTGCATAGTTCATCATAATAATATTAGCATTGTCAGAAAACTGGTGTTTTTCTGATATATTTGCAGTTAGTTCTAGATGTGAATTTTTGGTTGTGTTTTAAGTTAGTCTAAAATTAGTATTCTTCTGGAGCAAATGTTACAAGGAATGCCCAGTTTACCATTTAAGTAAAATGGAAGCCAATTAACTTTATTTCCAGCAAGAAAAAAATATTCTAATTTATTTATACTGGAAACATCTTTGAATATTTTTTTGAAAAGAACAAAAATACCCTATACTACTGAGGCTTGCAAAACCTGAATTAATAGTCATGCTTTTTTGAAATTTAACAGCCTCCACAATTATGAAAACAGAACAGATTTACCTACTGTAACTTTGATCACTGCCTCCAGTACCATCTGTCTTCCTTTTGACTAGCGAAGGTGGCATATTGCCCTAGTCCTCGCCACTGTTCTGTGTGGCCAGAGAAGCAAGGAGAACCTCCAAAGGCGGTTACGTCTGGAAGCTGCAACCAAATAATCTGCTTGGTAAAGTTCCTTCCATCGTTTTTATTAATAGGCCGTCAATGATCCCGCTCCTATAAGGAGGTAAAAAGTTGAGCCTGCCATGAAAAACAATTTTTTTGTTTTCTTTTTGCCGGAAGAGCAACTGTATGGGGCGAGACAGCTGCTCTTGCTATTCAGTGAAAATTTGCTTTACTTCCTTTCTTACAAAAAAGCAGTCTTGATCCGTAGATGGACTCCCTGCAGTGGAGTGGTAAAAGACAAGGAGAAAGGGATCAGAAGCGATCCAAGGAATAGGATCTGTACAAAGAATGATTACGCTGCCCTTCAGCCTGCAGAGGGGGGCTGGTGGATGGGGGAAGGGAACGCAAAACGTCAATAGGATTGAGAGTTTTAGAGAGAGAGAGTAAGAGTAATCATTCAACCTCTCCTGTAATCATAGCTACTGAGCAGAAAATGAAGGCTGATTAAGAAAAGGAAGTGGCTTTTTTCTGTAAAGCATAATAAAACTTTGCAATGCTCTGGCACAGAACATAGTTGATATTAAGTTCATACAGATTCAAAAGACACAGTCATGGAGGAAAAATTTACCTGGGCTTATTAACCTCTAAGATGCTCTTGTGGTTAGGGAGTCATTGGAGCGTAAGTTCTTGGAAACTGGGGAAGTCTCAGAATATGATTGAATCACAGAATTGTTCAGGTGTAAGTGACCTTGGAGCTCATCTCCTCCAACCTCCTGCTCAAAGCAGGGTCAACGCTGAAATCAGACCAGTTTGCTCAGGGTTTGTCCGGTCAGGTCTTGAAAACCTCCGAAGTTGAAGATTTCATAACTGCTCTGGGGCTCTGTTCGAGTGCTTAGTTGTCCTCACAGGGGAAAAAAATTGCCTGGTTTAGTCAGGACCTCCCCTGTTTGGGTTTGGCAGCTGTCTCCTTCCCCGGCTGCGCACCTCAGCGAAGAGCTTCCCTCAGCAACCGCCCCGCAGGTCCCGGAAAGCTGGCGTTGGCTCCCCGAGGTGCGCTCGCCTCCAGGCTAAACAAACCCGATTTCCTTTCTTCTTGTACCCTTCTCTAGCATCTCTTGGTGGTCTGACGCGGCTGTGGCCTGCTGGACAAAGCAGGGCTCGCCAAGCACGGTGGTGGTAAAGCACGCGCGGGATCTCCTCAAGAATAGCTGCTTTGTCAAGACCTTTATTCTTATAGCCCACGTCAGAAACAAAGTTCAAGAATCTTGTAGTTTAATTACTCATTTTTTTCATTTTTAAAGCTTTTTTTTTTTAAAACTGTTAGATGGTAAAGTTAAACGCTGTTATGATATTTTGTGCTTGGATTTTCAAAACGTCAAACTGAAATGTGTCTTGGTGGTGTGGTTACTTTTAAGGGTGTTTGCAACCCTTGCGGATTGCTAGTGCCAATATACGACAAATTTATTTTGTAATGTGCTGTTCTGTTTTCGGGCATTTGCATAGGAAAGAGACTAATCATTTTAGACAAACTTATGTTCAAGAGGCTTATGGTTAGAATTCATTATAATATTTCTGTGTTTCATACTCCCATAGAATTGCATGTTATATATAAAAAACTGACTTGTAAGTGTTCTTATTTTGAATTTCGGGAAAGACTGAATAAACATCTTCATAGTAATATATTCTAATTGTTATGTGTGTGTTAGTTGTGTTATTAATTATGACCTAAAAACTGTGAAGAAACTTAAGGAAAATATACAGTTATGGTGTGTATACTAAACTCAAAACATGGTAAGTACTTTATATTTCATTTTCAGAAATCACTTAATGTAGCAGCGATAAAGAAAACCTTTTTAAAATGCCTTTAGTTTCTTGTGGGATAAATACCGACTGCGTGTCTCTGGCTATACGTCTGGTTCAGTATAGTTCAAGAGGCCTAGCCCTCTTGAAAACATCGGCACAAACTTAGACTTCTTATAAATGGGTAGAGTTCAACCGCATGTCTGTATGGTAGGGCTGATTTTGGCTCAAGGATTAAAGGCAGGTACTGCTTCAGAGTATTCAAGTCTCATTCCTTTTTACTTTAAAGAACATACAGTCTATAAGCATGTATAATCATAGCTCCCAATATCTTTAAAAACTGAAGACAAGTTGAGGCGGGCGGTTGTTGGGTTTTGTTTTCTTTATTCTTCCTGCAATGAATACAGTTAGCATTAAAGATAAACCTGTTCTCTGGTTATGCTATATTTGTGTCCGTTCTAAGAGACCTATATCGCAGTGATGCTTCCCTCTCTGTCAGACTGCTTTGTGAACTACATCTAAGTGTGAATTCTGCCAGTCAGGGAGCACACCTTAATTCCCGGGCTAAAACACCCGCATAAGCACTTTCAGTTAACATGTCTGCCAGGGCTGGCGGAAACTCAGTCCTCAGGAAATGAAACTCATTGTGTAGGATGCCATCATATCATCTATCTAGAGTCTAACTAAAGCTTTACTGTTGAAAAATTAATCTATTGCTGTAAAAACACCTTTTTTGAAATATACTGAAATACAGAGGGGAAAATATGGCTTCATTGGTGTGACATAGTGTGGCTAATATTTTACCTATAATGAAAAAGAAAAAAATGGGGAGAGAAAAGTAATTCTTTGAATATTTTCCACTGGTCTAGCTAATTAGTAACTACAAGGAGTGCAGCGTCTCATTCCTTGTTTTTGTATTATTTGTCCTAATCAAAACAAGTTGGTAGCTGCTATATGTGGAGGAGAATTGAAATGGGATAAATAGATAGGATTTCTTTTGTATTAATCATTCTGAATTGTAGTATCAGCATTTCTGAAGTTGTTTCAAACCATTTCTGCATATAAAATAATAAAAAAGTGTTCCATGACTCGACCCTGTTCCTTCAAACTTTCCAAGATGTTGCCCTAGGTTGAACTGCTCATTATATCAAATCTCAACTTGAAATGCAAAAGTCTGCTGAAGTTGTCCTGTGAAAATGACCCATTTCTGTGGATTTAATAACAGACACTTGCTAGGAGCTGTTTTACTTGTTTGTGTTGGTCTGAAAGGTCACTGAAGTTACTTAAATATCTGCTTTTAATATTTATAACTGAAGAGAGCTGTGCAGGTTGAAATATGAATAAAAAAGAGATGCAATAGATTACGTCTTGAAAAAATGTATGTGGAGGTTTTTAGGATTCTTCTAGTGGAGCTCGACTTCGATGACATATATTCCCAAGGTCATTAGTATCCAATATAGCTGCTCTCAAAGAGGCGCGCTTAGATGGTGGCTGGCTTCCAAAAGCCTCTCGGAGGAGAAGCTGGCCAGCTCCTCCCGCGCCGGCTGCCTGCGAGAGCAGCTGTTTCACCAGCCTGGTGCCTCTGCTGCATTGAGGAGCGCTGGCCAAGTCCACCGCGTCTGCTGCCAGAAAAAAGAACTGGCAAATGGTACTCAAGGGGGATTTATTGTGTCTACAAGTATGTATTCCGTAGTCCTTGTGAGGACGCAGTCCAAATGAATTTTCTGTGTGCAAACTTGAATACAGTTATCTTTTATACTCTGAACTCCACATGTGCAAGTATTTTGTTTAAGGCTTTTGCAGAAGAACCTTGAGAGGATGGATACTTGATTTTTCATTTACTCTTAATTCACCAAAGAAAATACTACATCTAATCCCTGCCTCTACACATATTAGAAGCATCAGAGAACCCGCGCACACATTCAAAAAAAAAAAAAATTTTCCAGTTTGGGATTTTTTTTCTTTGAGAGTGTTTTGGACATGACTATGAGTGACACTGCTGAGAGCTGCATGCTCTTTTTAGAACTAAGCTTATTATAAACTGAAGACTTGTGGTGGAAAAATGAATCATGTTTCAAGGTAGTGCTGGGAGTTGTGGTTTACCTAATTACTTTGTCCAGATCATAATTTGCATTATAAAAATGAACAAAAGTTGAGGAAGACAGAGAAGGGTAACAAAAGGAATCCTATACCAGGGTGTTGTTATAGTGAGGAAAAAACAAAATATTGAAACAGTTACCACTGTCCACAGTTCTCTATAATTTGACCTGACTTGCAGCCAAAAAGGTATTAGTGAATTTAAAAAAAAAAAAATATATATATGTTAGTGTGTACTAGTGAAACGCTTGTGGAAAGAAACTTTTGAGACGTGATGGCCTTTTGATTTGAGTTCCTGTATTAAGTTTTAGCTGTAGTTGTCTCTCCACTCCCATTAGAAGAACTAAATTAGTTCTCTGCCATGCAAAGTTTAGGCATATATTAAACAGAAAAGCAAATGCTGAGTGGGGAGGAAAAGGAGGAGGCATTGTTTGCTGGACGTTGCTGGGACATGGGATTGCCTCTTGGGCGAAAGGTGTTTTGGTTGGTATTTCAAACCAGAGTGCTGTGGGTTTATTATTCAAGCCTCTGAACAGAGCATACTATGAAGCATGTTGTTTGTATTCTTGGGTTAATCTTGACTCATCTCAAATCATCTAGGCTTCAGGAGAATGTAAGGAACAATAACATACTCTGAATATTGGTGCTTTTGAATATTTAGGGCAATACATGAAGTCCTGAAGTGGATTTTTTTTTTTTAAACTTCCATGTCTTAAAACTGTCACAAAGTTCCTATCCTAAATTTGCCTTAATTCTGCAGATACAGCTATGAAGCTGTACACATTTGAAATATCTGACTCTCTTGCTTTTTCTGCAGATAGCAGATATGAATATTATGGATGCTTTTTCATGTGCAGTTTCTTTAGAAGTTTTATTGCCTGTTGCATTGGTTCTATATGCATGCTGTATATTGATTGACAGGGCTTTTTCTCCCAAGAAATCCCCTTTGGATAATGCATTGCTCTCCTTCTGTAAGTTATAACTTCATGTGTAGGCTTGCCATGAACTGTTCTCTTTCTCCATTTCTTTAGCATCGATCACTTTGCTGAGAGGTTCTTATTTGAAATTATTGAGTCGATGGACCCTACATCACCAAACAGCATCAAACTGGTGCTCACTTTCACATTCTCAAAACTACTGAATGTTTTAAAACATCCCTCTGTTGACCTTCCTCTAAGCTGAAAATAAGTTTTAAAAACTAATAAATAAAATGCATGACTTAGAGATATCAAGGGTAACGTATCTCTTCTGCCCTAGGAATCCAGGTATCGGAGTTTCACACCAACTGCTTTATAGCATCAAAAGATCGACGTTCACCCTTGACCCCACACCAGGACAGGGCCCCTTTGCAGTTCCCACGTTCTTAGCCATGGCTGTTACCTGCTTATGCAGCCTGTCGGGAGTAGTGCCACGAGCTGCTGCAGCCCACCGACATGCAAATGCAGATGGCAGGCAGGTTGGCCGTCTTTCTTGCCCTGAACAGGCCGACACGGTCTGTGACTCGTGGATATACGGGTGGTTCAGTACAGCCACCTCGTCCTGTTCTTGACACAGTGGGTGCTCCATCCTGCTTGGTCACGTTGTGATGATCTACGTAGTAGTCGTCTAGTAGTATTAAAGGGGAGGGTAAAAAAAAAAAGAAACCAAACCTCATGGTACAGTTCTTACTTTGCAAATTCCACCACTGACATTTCCCAGTTAGACTGCAATAGTTTTGCAGCCAGGTGCTCCCTAGCGTTTCCAGGGAGTGGGATTACCTCCAGGGAGTGGGATTACCACAGCCATAACCACCCATGACTTAGGAACTCAGCTGTGATTTCTTTATTATCTCCTGAGGTTCTCCTATAAGCTTGTAGTGCATGTAAATTATATGCTTCTTGTTGTAACTGTGATAACTTACTGCTTCAGTCAGCAACGCATCCATGAAATATCCGACTAGATTTTTGTTTATATTTACCCTGGGGAGAGAGGTGGCATTGGTGTCTTTATTAACATATTGACGTATTTATTGACATCAGTTGTCTTCAGTCTTGTCTGTTTAATTAATATGATTGATTGTACTGGTTTTGGCTGGGGTAGAGTTAATTTCCTTCACAGTAGCTCGTATGGGGCTGGTTTGGATTTGTGCTGACAACAGTGTTGATAACACAGGGATGTTTTCGTTCCTGCTGAGCAGGGCTTACACAGAGTCGAGGCCTCTTCTGCTCCTCACCCCACCCCACCAGCGAGGAGGCTGGGGGTGCACAAGGAGCTGGGAGGGGACACAGCTGGGACAGCTGACCCCAACTGATCAAAGGGACATTCCATACCATAAGATGTCATGCTCAGCATATAGAGCTGGGGGAAGAAGGAGGAAGGGGAGGATGTTCGGAGTGATGGCGTTTGTCTTCCCAAGTCACCGTTACGCGTGATGGAGCCCTGTGTTCCTGGCGATGGCTGAACACCTGCCTGCTGATGGGAAGGAGTGAAGGAATTCCTTGTTTTGCTGTGCTTGCACATGCGGCTTTTGCTTTACCTATTAAACTGTCTTCATCTCAACCCATGAGTTTTCTTACTTTCACTGTTCCAATTCTCTCCCCCATCCCACTGTGGGGTAGTGAGCAAGTGGCTGCGTGGGGGTTGCCGGCTGGGGTTAAACCACAACGTTGATCCACTGAACATCTAACTAATAATTCTGGGGCAAATATTCTAATTAGTCTTGTTACTAAAATTGAGCCTAAGCTCCTTACTGTGGTATCTGCCGTGGGTCTAGTTGCCAAAATAATTAAATGACCATTAATTTTTCCTCCAGCTGAAATACTTATTAAGCTGGATTTTTTTTAAAACAATTAAGGAGAAAATATTTAAAATGCCTTCACAGTAAATGAATGCTAAGAAATAATGATGAAATGCCAGCTTATTTTTATGTAGAAAAGATGAAACAAATAATGGTAATGTCAGTGTGTTATATAAGATCTGTTGAATAGCAGCTGAAGTCAACAGAGGTTAAAGCTAGGAATAAAATGCATGATTACTATGAACAAAAGATGTAGGAAGTACTTTTGAACTTTCTTATTTATTTGTAACCCAGTTGAATGCTTTTGAGAAGATGCCCTGGTAAATGACATTGTAGTTCTGGGTTAGGTCAGAAATATGTATTAAAGAATAAAAACATCTGCAGTATCTAGTAAATCGTGATATCCCGAGCTATAGACAGGCAGTTCTTTCCTTTATCTTTTCTCAAATGATGTATTACATTGCCCATTAGTTTGCTAATGTTTCTAAAACATCTTATGGTGACAGATATGGCTTCACTTAGAGACCAGAAGATCTGCGGGCATTAATTACATTCTGCTTGTTAGTATTCATTCTTCTGCTGATACTTATTTGCTATTGTATATGTATCATCCCCTCATATTAAAAGGTGCATGCAGCAGAATTTTTTCTGGCTTTCGCATTTTCAGCTCCATTGTCCAAAGGATGAAGGAATGAATCTGAACAAATATGTTGTACATATATTATGTAATTAATAAGGGAAGAAATATATGTCAAATTGAAACTAGCAATAAAAAGCGTATCCCAGTCTTGAAGAAACATAACTGCTTTCCAAATACCTATTAGAGTGTGATTCATTAACAGTGTATTATTTTATTAAAGAGAACAGCAGCTGTGACCTGATATCAGGAAGCCCAGAAGAGTGACTCAGGCCAAAATACTGTACTTAGTCCTTGTCCGCAACTGTTTCTGGGCTGTGTTCCAGGTATTCCTGCTGCTGTTTAGATTTTGTGCATCTGAAATAGTTCAGTCGTGGATTTTTCCTATGTGTTTTGATCTGCTGTTCAATCATGCTCAAGCCTGTAACTTTATAGACTTTCTTCTATATTTGTTCTCTATTGACAGCATATTTGAGGTCTTTTAAGTTTAGGACAGTTAGGGTATTGTCCAGTAAAGTCTCTGGGGTAAATATTTCCACAGTTATAGAGGACTGTTCCAAGGACTTTGCAGGCTCTGAAGTTTTCTTCTTAAAAACGAAGAGAGAAGACAAAATCAGAAATTTCATCTCAAGTAAAATCTTGAAGTTTGCAGTTCTTGCAAAAATTGCTTGAGAATGCCTTGTTTCATTTTTAAAGCAGTAATTTTAGCTGGCATGCACACCTGTGAAAAGACTGGGGATGTCTAATATGTCTTTAAATTTCTTCTCATCCTGAGAATTCTCGCTTGGGGTAATAATTCTGTCTATGGTCAATCAAGTAGAGTTTAAGTCTGATATTTGGAAGAGAATCTGTTCTTGCTGAAAAATCAGACAAGCCCTCAGTTGATGTAGTCCTTCTTGCAATGTGTTTCAAGAATATGTATAACATAAAAAGATGGGTGGCGGAAGCAGAAGAGAACTAGTGACATGTGGCTGAAGTTGTGGGATGATACAATCGGGTTTTAAAAAAATGTCACCAAGCCATTCTAATTCTTCACGGTTCAAAATGTTTTTTCGGCACTGAAAATAATAGCTATCTATTATGTTATCTAAGTGCTGTTCTGGTCAGGTGGTCCAAAGGCTGTTCAAATCATTTTGCGTATAAAATTGAGTAAACCTAACATTAATCTCGTATTCTGTGTTCTGGGAGTAATCAAGTCTGTAGGATGGTACAAAATGCTGCTTAATGGAATTCTAGTGGTTTATTTTTGCAGAATAATTTTTCTTCAGTAATTTGTCACATAAATATTTACTATGGGGTAGTCTTTAGCTATTAAAAAATATTACTCGAAAGTTTTGATTTTTCTGCCAGAGACCATGGAGTTTCTGATAATTAAATGTATAATGATGTTAAAAGATGTGCTAAACTTAAGATACCAAAACCAACCAACCAACAAAAAAAAACCACACCACAAAACCAACAGTGCTACTTAGTGGCTTAAATGTGCATCACTTAGAGGGCTGTGCTGAAACGATAAGAACTGGTTGTGAATTTGTATTTCACGGTACATGTGGATATTTGAAAACAGTTCTCTTCAGCTGTTAGAAGAGGATAACGGGTAATTATTTAAAATAGCAATGTTACCTCAATAAACTGACTTCAGGATCTCATATGAAGACTAAGGAAATTTGTACCTTGTGTTCAGAGTACGTACATCTCTTATTTGGATACAAAAGCAATAGCTGGTAACAGATTTGAGTACAGCATATCTATATATGAATTTCTTCATCACAAATTTTTGCCAATGCAGTTGGATTACATGAAAACTTGGAACGCAATTTTCAAATTGATTGGATCTGTTGTCAACAGCACCATAGTAACATTTCTGTAGATTTCACTTCTAAAATGAAAAATGAAATGTTCTAAAAGGAAAAATATGTAGACAAGGAGTTATTTTAGTGGGGTAAGTAGTCATTGAGATTTTTTTAAGCTTTTGCAGTTTTTAATATGTCTTTTGCTTTGTACTTCAAGCATCATTGTGTTTGTTACAAGTAGATAGAAGCAGCACAGATGCTGTTAACCGCAGGTCTTCTGAAATGTTTCTGGCTAATTAGTATTTTGCAGATCCTCTTGCTTAGCAGATATCATTCCATGTCACAAACAACCTTGAGCTGGAAATACATGTTCTAGACTGTAGCTTATGGAGTGAATAAAGTTAAGCTTTCTTACCTTGTTAAGGGTTGTGCCTTGCCATAGATATTTCAGCGAAAATAGTTATTGTAATAAGCTATACACACATCGTGATTGATAAAGCAACCCTTACCCACAGGGTCTGCTGAGCCTTTTCTAAAGTAAGTGCTTTAAGTGGGGACTTAAGCAGACACAAAAATGTATGGTCCGCTCTGCCTGCTAGTGTGCGCTAGCTGGTGTGCACTGGTGACAAAGCAGATCCTGCGATCTGCATGGGGGACATACCCTCTCGTCCTGAAAACGGTGCTGCTGCCAACCTTTAGCTGCTCTCCTTGGCATGGTCAAGCGTCATAAGAAAAAAAAACGCACAATGTTTCTGCTGTGTTTTGTGCAAAGAAAAGTTCTACTCTGCCAACGTTGTATCTGACAGGAGGATATTACTGATTTACCTGGCTTCTTCCACGGTACACTAGTTTCCTCGTGCTTAATTGTGTTTGCTACAGTGAAAGGAATGGAATCATATAATTGAAATGAAAATGTATCAAATGCATGTAGTGCACAGGAAAAATCAGGTGTGGAGCATATTCACATACTTCTGCTTTTCTTTACAAGCAAACAAGCAAAATCCTTGGAAAGGTAAGCAGAAAAAAAAAAGTGCAGCGAATGACAGATACAATGTTGTTTGTAGTCCTCTGTGGGCATACAAAGTGCCTAGAGAACTTTAATACTTAAAATACTTAAAAAAATACACCAATTTGTTAACGGAGAGTTTGGGTTACTTTAAAGAGAAGAATGATCCTTTTTCGCAGAGTCACGTGCAGTGCAAGGGAGTTTGAATAGTTTCACATCAAGAAACGGCAAAACTGGCATAAAACAGATTCCAAAAAGGAGCCAGAGAATAAGGGTATTGAGAGCGACTTACCACGTGAATGTGTTCTGTAGTCAAATAAGGCAGTCAATAAAGAGTTTCGTGAAGGTGATCAATTTAATACAAAGCATTTTAAGTGGAAGTATGTGTTAGGACTGACTGAAGGCTTGCAAAATTATTTTAATTTGGGTGGGATAGATTTTTTTTTTCCTGTAGCCTTCCTTTTAAAAGAAGTTGTTTTGCATAGAGGGGGGAGGTATAAATAGTTATTTAGAGCCTTGTTTTAGCAGAGTTCTTAAGTGTAACTTAAAAGGAAGCAGTTTCTTGACTTAGGGCTTAAGTTGCTTAGCCAAAAACAAAAGATGCTTTTAATAGTAGTATCAGTGTACAAATAGAAAAAGAATTTATTGTGAGTGATAATATACAGATTTTTCCGCAACTCTGGTCTGCTGCCAGTAACGGTTAATACTTGCAGTTTTTTCGTGATGAGAGCCAGTAAATTAATTCAGCAGCTACTGAAGTGATGTTTAGCTGAGGCTTCATTTTGGTGGAGGGCAAAGACTTTCCAGAAAAGCCGATGCCAGCAGAGAACCTGCTGGGATTTAGTGCATGTTAATTTCTGACAGAGGGAGATGGGGTTTGGGGAAAAAGGGAGTAGTTTCAGTGAAATGATAGAAACAAGTTTAACTTCCATAAGAAATGGACAAGCTTGGAGAAATTAAGTAAACTAGTTATTGAAATGAATGATATGTAGTGCGGAAGAGGCACACACCGGAGCAGTGGGGAAGAGGGGGCTGCTTGGTTTTGCTCTTTAATGTGGAAATCATTTTGGCTGTTTGGCATAAAGTACCTTTTACTCACCTCTGAAGCAGAGCAGCAGGCACTAGCAGGGAAAAGTATTAGATTAAATAACTGCTTCTAACTATACTAGGGGTGAATGGAGAGTATATAAGATAAAATAGATAAATGCATCAGCATCTGTATATAAAGCCCAGAACATACAGGGATAAGATTAGTATTGCCAAGGAAATTCAACACAAGCAAATGTGTATCAACTAATCAGTAACAACCAAGCTGAAAATTAGAAGCAGCTTTCTATGAAAGCTTTGGGGCATCTTATTAAAATAAATAGTAGGAGAAAGAATTCAGAGGCTTCAGAATAGAGCCACATACATTCATGAAAAATATTTCAAAATGTGATTGAAAATGAAAATACTGTACTCTGACCTGGGACATTTTTGGCAGTCCTTTTACAAATGCTTATTTTTGCTTTGAGCTTGCATATTTTATCCCTGTGATAACAGTCAGCTAACGTTTCTCGGAGGGGAGCACGCGCTTGCAGGAAAACAAAACGCAGCGTTTTATCCTTTCCTTACTATCGCAAGAACCACAGCATCTCCGTCATAGCTAGGGTTTCTTCCACTCTTACTTTGAGAACACATTTTGTATAATAAAAGTACAAGCACACAGTGAAATAAGCAATATATAATTGCGTTCTTGTGGTGGGCCCGCTTGGCCGGCCTCCCCGAGGGGCTGAGCTGGGGCCGCTGCAGAGGCGGCCGGAACCGGCTGGAACCGGCTGTGTCCGGGCCGGGGCAGCCCCGGGCTCCCTCACGGAGCACCCCGCTGCCCGCGGAAGTGCGGGGACGCCGGGAAGGGCTGTGGGGGCTGACTGGGGCCAGCAGCCAGGCACCCACCTCCCCCCTCGCTGATGGACGGTAGGGACCCCTCGGCCCCCGTGAAGGGTTTGGGTTTGTCTGCGGGGCTGGTTGCTGTGGTGGGGGGCTGGGCGCCTGTCTCACCCGTGGTGGGGGGTCCCTGTCTCACCCGTGGTGGGGGTCCCTGTCTCACCCGTGGTGGGGTCCCTGTCTCACCCGTGGTGGGGTCTCTGTCTCACCCGTGGTGGGGTCTCTGTCTCGACCACGCTCCTCTGGTGCTGAACGGCGGCTCGGCAGGCACAGGCCAAGCCCCAGGTTTTCAGACGTAGTTCAGTCTCAGGTGGTAGAGTGAATATGTGGGAGTTTTTAGCCAGTAATGGATATTTTTCCTATAAAAATAATCTTTAGGATCTCTCAGATTACCCGTTGCTTATATAAACAGCACGGTTGTCAGCTTTGCCCCCCACCTCAACAGGTGGGGTAACTGTCAGCAAGCCACTTAGTACTTAAGAAAAAGTATTATTTCTTTCTTTAAAAATTTAAGTTCATCGTAACAAACTTCGGCGAAGTATGTGGCATGTGTCAGGACCAGGTAGGTTAAAGTCTTTTCAATACCAGTGAAGCAGGAGTAGGGCAGGAAGAGATGAGCGGTTCGTACCTCGCAGGCAGCGACCCGCTGGTAGGTAATGCTGCTAGCCATTCCCGAGCGCACCGCGGACCGTAGCGCTCACCCCGGTCGTTAATAGCATGAGGGCAAAGTGGTCAGTTAGGTACCGGTGCTGGCACTCGGCACATCGCATGGAGCGGAGCGGTCTGGCACGCAGATAAACTGCGACTGTTGAGCCTTCCTGCTGCTGGGGAGTTCTGTCACAATCCCCGTTTTAGCGTTTCCAGGGGTGTTGACGCTTTAACGGAATAAGGGCACTGAACTTTGTCCAGATCAGACCGTGTGTAGTCTGTAGGTATTCTTCTGAAGCCATAGAAATATTTCCTGACAGTGATGTTTAGAGAATATCCCGGATGTCCAAAAATACTAATCAGTCTTAAAATTATAAACTCACTTTTTGGGCAGTGATAATGAGGCAAGGAGAAAAATGTCTCAAACTGTTTAATCTGTTGAGAGGAAATTTTTGGAAAAAAAAATTGGGGGATCTTTGAAACAAAGGGTCAGAGTTTGATATGAAATACCATTGTAAAGCAAAGAAAGCCAGCTGTGATAATAGCACACAGCACAGCTGCTCCTATCACACTAGTGAGATCAAAATGAGGTTTTAAAGGCTTTGTTCCGATAGTTGTTCTTTTCATATTTGGAGTACACTGGTTTGGTTATGTATTTGAGTAGATAGGTTAAGACCTCATGCAGGCAGGGTGAAGGATGTGTGCTTTATCCCTTGTGACTTCTCTTGTAACTTCAACCACAAGCCTGGTTTGCTCTTGTTTTCTAGAATGATTAAATAGCTAAGCATCTTAATCATGCAGAGACCAATGTGTTAATAGTAAACATGAGAATACAATAAATGGTAACAAATAGCTTTGCCTAGTAGTAGATCCCAAAACATTCAAGAGAAATTCAGCAAGTGGTAGAGAGTGATTTTGGTTTGTAAATGTCATCTGGTGTATGAATTGCAACTCGCGTGGTACCTAAGTTGCGGTGATCCTGCAGAAGCTATCCTATATGATAGTGTTTGATATTGCTTAGGTGATCTGTTTATTCCTTGCAGTAATGGAACCGAAATCTCAGCAGATAGTTCACCAGCTGTGCAGGTTATTAGTGTTGATAGGACTTAGTAGAACTGAACACTTATTGTGACAAGCTGCCGCTGCTGAAGTCCATGGGAGTTCTTCCCAATCATTTCAGTGGGATCAGGGTCTTTGTATTTAGTACTTATAGACTGCAAACTCATTAGGATAATGATTTCGGCATTTTATGTCTAAGTCTTTTCACATAGTGGCATCGAGTAACATACTGTACAAGTATCTTGCTGAGTAGATTCTGTAACGCTAAGGAAAAGTGCAACCCTGGTGTTCCCAATTCTGTCCTACTTAATATATTTTTCTTAAAAAGGAAAGCCTTTCTTCTAAGTTAAAAGCTAAGGCTAAATGAGCTATGCAGTTACTAACTTTTCACTTTGTAGTAGTCAATCAATTGTAAAACATTTTAATTCATTCTGCTAAGGTACAAACGTGGGCAGACTTTATCCTATGCTTACTCATCAGGCCAACTTCATATTGTTTTAGGGGAGAACTGAGGAAGACGGTGAACTAAAGATATGTCGGCTCAAACAGCAGCTTGAGCACATGCTTAACATAAACTGTGTAAGTTATTCTGTTGTCTTAAATAAACAGTAAGAGCTCAGATGAGTTTAGAGCCAGATAGTTGTTTTTTCAGTTATCGTTATATCTGGACACATCAAAACAAAAACTAGAACCAAACTGAAAACTTGTACCAAACACACGAAAAACTGCTATGTGCTAAAAAACTTCACGACTCTTATCCTGTCTAAAATTAAAGTTTCAATGGCATTAATTACAGAATAGGGAGGAATAGCTTTTAAATTACTAATGCATCTTTCATATATGAAGAAACTACTGCAGGCTGAGGTACTGCTTTTGGATAGGCTTGATACTGGAACTCTTGTAGGAAACCTGAGTGAACAAGCAGTGGGCTTCAGCTCTGCACATGTGTGGGTACAGAATTCCACATGCATGCAGCAGCTGAGAGCCTTCCTGTGGCATTAGCATGGCTGGAATCCAGGTAATGCATCTTCTGCAATTTGCTTTTGCTCATTGATTTGACTTTTCAGTCTTGTTTTCATATCCCTCAAAACTGGGCTTTTGAAAAAATAGCTTAAATGATTAACTGTTTCACAGGTCTAATAGATTAAGTTACCTGACCAGCGTGTTTCCTCCTTGATCTGGAGTGATTATCATCCAGAGAGCACCCTCCTGAATACCTGTATAACTCTTCACTTTTCATTCAACCTGTGCACTGCACTGCCAGACATCTGGAGTTAAAAACTGGATTTAAAAACAAAAGAATCGGACCAAGCTGACAAGACTGTATATTCTCTGCCTCATACACCAGTGGTGATTGAGCTGCTTGACTTTACGATAGGTTGGAAAGCTGTTTTACGGGACTCTTTATGGAACAGTTTCATTTTCTTAGCAGGCGTTTATTTATGGGATGTATTGATGGCTGTTGGAGGGTTTTGGCTGTGATGTGCAATTTCACAATATGCAAGCACCTTTTAGAATTGTAATATTTCTTCAGTGCTTTGTATTTGGTATCTGCTAAAAATGAGGCAGTATTCGAATCATGAAAAAGCTTCTCTGGAACAAGGGAAGATACCTTTAGGCTGTCTTCAGTGCAATAGAAAAACCACTTGTCTTAAGTCCGTATTTCTCTGAATTATCTTAATTTGTAGAAAAGATATTTAACTTGCAAAGTTAGCAGATACCAAGTAATCACGTTAATGTCTTGCAGAGTGTTGTATGTGTGTGTTTCAAGGTATGGATGCTTTGAATCAGGCGTTCATTGTGGAGTGGGGTCATTTTGCTAAGGTACCTGATCCATGCCATGAGCCCACGTGAGTTGGAGTTCCAGGATCAAGCTCACAGTGAAGGTTTTGTGAACTATATAAACAAAGCTATTTAGGAATTGCCACATTAGGCAGATTCTGGTAGTTCGCTCTTTTTCTGCTGCGTGGGGCGGCGCCACGTCAAGTGTCTGTTTAGGCAGATGTAGTTTTCTTAAAGTGAGTACTGGTTAAGTACCTCTTGATGCAGTATCCAAGCATGTGGGGGAATGGAGAATTTTGGGACTTTTCTCTCCCCCTTAGTTATGGTTTCCTATTGCACTGCTATAGCACTAACACATGGTGATGTGACTCCAGGGCTGTGGCTACCCTAAGAATTCTACCAATTATCATCAATTTTACTTCTGTTGAGATGGAAGTTTAAGTGTATGTCTGCTAGATAAAATTCTTATATTGGTTTCCAGTGTAGCAGGAATTTGTGTGGCAGATAGGTGGGGGTGAACAGGAGGTTGTAAAGTTAACTGTTCAGCTTTAGGCAGATGACTGACCAGAAGGGAGCACCTTAGGATATTTTGACACAAAAGATAGTTGTTTGCAAATCAGTTTGGACCAAAGATCATCAGAATAAGTCCTGCCTTACCATCTTTTTTATTTTGCAAAGTTACATAATTTAGCAGCATCTTTGACGGTCCATGCTTCTCTTTAGCCTGGGGAACTTCATAGGTAGTGCTGTGATAAGTAGCATTTGGCTGGCCACCTGCTCTCCCTTATTCTGGAAATATTACAACTGGCCATGAAACAGCTATGAACTGATCACTTGACCATGGCAGATGAGCTGCCCTCATCAGTGTGTTCTGGTATATATTTAACTTAATAATGTGAGCAGATGGTCATTTTATTGATTCATGAAGCAAGGGAGGAAGCTTGGCTGTCTTGATAACGTAAGGCCAGAGTGCTGAGCATTGGAATGGGGCAAGAAGCAGGGAAGAGGAGGAAAAAAGGAAATTTTTGTGGTGTGTTTTTTGGGGGTTTTCTTGGGTTTTGGGTTTTTTGTGGTTGGTTGGTTGGTTTATGTTTTGGTTTGGTTTTTTACAAAGGAACACTGTGGACAGGAAAAAAATAAAAGCAAGTTTAGGTGACTCATCCAGCCTGTACATATGGTCATTCCCCTGGAGCTAAAGACTGTTAGTGCACAAGCATGATGCTGCTGAAACATTTGCACCAGTGATGGTGCTGAAAAGGGGGCGGGGGGGATGGGAGGGCAGTAGTTTGCAGAGTTGTGAAACTGCTCGCTCTGCTGTTGCTATTAATGATGACAAGTCTTTTGAGGAAACTTTGAAGGGAAAAGGTAATATTTAAGTAATAGTTCCTCAGTAATTTTTTTGCAAAGAACAGCTTTGTTTAATTGTCTCCCCATTTAAGAGGGTATAACTGGAGATTTAAACAAGAAGCTAATTCTATAAAATGTTCAGCAACTATCCTTGTTAGCTAAACTGGGAAGTTCACAAATTCCCAACCTGGATCAGCTCAAAGGAACAGCTTGATTTGGTTATTCATTTTGTAATTTTCACATGAGAAACATGCAGAAGAACATTCTCTTGAGCAAGAGCTTAATCTCGTACTTTGCTTCCTGTTTCTCCTAGTTGCTGATTAGCTTTGCTGTGTTATCAGTTTATGTCATAGTATGTGACTATAAATTGACTTTGCAGTGAAGAGGGAATAGGCTTCGTCTTCACAGATGCTGCTGTTACCATGGAGATAAAAGGACCAATGGCCTTTTCTTGGTTTGGACTGTACTACAGTGTTCATACAGAGATGGTGCATTCGAAAATGCAACATTTGGTGCTTTTATATTTCAGTCTAAATATTAAATAAGAAACCATATTGTTTTTCCTTGGTGATGAAGGTTAATAATAAATACAGATTTGGGACTTTTTCTGGAAGCAGAAAGCAAACCCACCGGGAATGTGAAAACAGCGTGGCTGGTTTATGCTTGCTAAACCTCCTCTCTGGGAAAAACCTTTTGGCTTTGCAAAATATAACCCTGTAGAGTCTCTGGGTTTATCTGATGCAGTGTCTGATGCTGGTTACATCACCAGCGTACTTATCTGTGATGTTCCACCGTGGCTGATCTTGAATGAGCATGCAAAAGCTGTGAATGTGATTTTTTTTTTTTTTTTCCTTAAGAAAGAGCTTTTCTACCTCAGATTGCGTGAAAGAAAATATAAATACCAAATCCACAACACATTCAAGGATGGCTTGCAGAAGGTGTTATTTGTGAGTACCTTTTCCTTCTTCATCTGTCATCACGTCTCTGATATCTGTGTTGAGGATTCCAGAAGTGGGAGTAGTGATCAGTTTATTGTTTGGTAGGTTTCTTTCCATGAACCATTTTTAGGGTGTTACCTTTTTAGCAGATGAATGATCTGTATATTAGAAATGCATAGATGATTATTGTGTTTATGCATATGGGTGTTTAAAAATTTAACCTTAATAAAGCGAATAAGCCTATGTTTAGCAGTGAAAAAAAAAAAACAAAACAAAAAAAACCCATTTTGCATACAAGCAGCAATGCAGGATGCTAGGAATTCTGTCCGTGATGAGTCAAGAAGCTCTCTTCCATTTTGTTTGAATGCTTTGTCATATTAAAGTGTAATCTGTCCTTTAAATACCTAAATACTAATACAAGGATATGGACTGCAGTTTTAAGCAATATAATATCAATAAGGCAAAATATCGCTGTGGTTTTGTTGTCGTTGTATATATGCTTGATCAAAACCTGAAGATGCATTAATTGCTTATTATTTACTTGAACAGTTTCTCAAACATTATAGTCAGCACAGCAGGAGTTTAATATTTCATTCATTTAATGCAGTGCAGCAGCTCTTTACATGAGTTGTCACATTTGGCAGAAGAGCTAAGTGCTTATCCACTTGCAGCCAGAGGAAGGACGACGCTAAAGTTTGCATACTGTTTGTGGTGTCAGCATCGGGGTATATATGGAAACCACACTGGCTGGTTTTATTCAGCTGAATTCTAGTGCTTCCACATGACCCTTACTATGAGCTTTCTCTTAAATGTACTGCAATGTTGTTCCACTTCAGGGAAAAATCAGAACAAAATAGATAGGAGTGTGCAGTTACGTTGTCCGCTACCACCCACCCTCGCTGCCATCAGTGGTTCACTTCTAATCCAGTGTTTTGAAATGGCTGTACCTGCTATTTGCATTTCTGAACTCTGGTTAAAGAGCCTCGCCCTTCAGGGTTAAATTTAGGTTTGCCAGAGGATCACATATTAAGCAGATGCAATTGTCATCTGTGGCCTTTTTCAGTTATTTTAACAGTGCCTGTGAGAGTCCTAATTGGAGTAAATCTGCTTCGCTGTTCAGTAGCACTGTCCACACACAGGCATAGTAAGTTCAAACATTCAAGAATAAACTACTCGAAATGAATATTGGAAGAGTATTGAAATCTGTTCTTAAGTTTTCTTTAGCCTTTTGTTTTACAGTGATGGTATGAATGGTTAATTGAAATGTTTTAAAATCAAAATAAACTTGGAATTGTACATAGGAAGTTGAAATAAGAAAAGTGAACTTGGAAAACAGGTTGTAGACTTCCAGGTATACATGGATCAGCTTTAAATATAATGCCATATGTTTATACAAGGGAGAAGTAGTAATGTTTGTGTTAGGCTCCATTTTAATTTGAGTTCTGGTATTTGAGGATTTTGTAACTCTCAGCAGGGGACAGAATTTCTTATAGTGCTTATCGTGTGGTGGTAAAGAATATTTAATCTCTGTAGGTTACTTTCTTTAACAGTGATGTTGCAGTCTTATTTAGAGAACCATCTTGTACAGTATTTTTCTCTGTTACTGCTTACATGTTTGATATCTTTTACCTACCTCAGCCCATTGCTGTAGAAAACAAGATATGAACTATCGGTAATTCTGTATTTTAACTCCTATTTAAGAAAGTTGATGCTGATAGTTGAAAAGAAGGAAAATGTAAGCCTGGGGGCTTTTTTAGAACTAACTCTCTAAAACATATAGATACAAAATCTTCATGTTCTTTAAAACTGATCTCTTTTGAATACTGAATACGTATGTTAAACAGTTAAATACACCAGGTCTTTAATGCATGAGTAAGTTTTGCGATGAAAACTTAACTACTCTAAATCTGTCAGTGTTCTAATAATACATATGCTAAGGACTTTTGCCTTTTAAAAAATAAATTTTTTTTATTACATCTTAAAAATAAAATTAAAAAGCTAGATTGTTCTTAGGCTGCTCTAAGAAAAGCTAAACAATGCCAAACACTAGGATTAGCAAAAGCATTTTTTCAGGTGCTGCACTGAATAGTACATATGTCATTGTACCATTGTTTTAAGTAATAGGATTTGCCTTGCTGTAAATCTCTTATGCGATATCTGTGTAATTTCATTCTTTGTACATTACTGTTTTTCCTCTTTCATGAGCTTCAAATCCAATATGTATAGATGTCGCCATTTAGATTTGGTTTTACTATGATTATTGCTTTGTGAAATTACAAATGTGGCTGTATTTTGTAATGTGAGTTGCAGTTTCTTGAGACATTCTGGGACCTAATTTAATGACGTGGGAAATATAGAAAAGATGCAGTGAATCTATCAATTTTCTGATTTAATCTAAAAGATTTTTTCTTTCTATCATACGCAGCTTTGTGTCTCTTTGCTCTTCCTAATTTCTGGTTTTGGACTGTGTGGGGTTTTTTCTACTGATTTTGGAAGTGACTAGTAAGCACAAGTGATAGAAGTGCATTTCATGTGCATTGTAAGTTATTGTACATCGCCCTTCAGGATAGATGGTTTTGTAGTAAGACTTAATTAAAAGGGAAATAAATGTTCCTAATTACAAGTGCCTACATATTAACAGTCTTAATTAAATTCACCCTAGTTACAGCTAACCCAGTATTAGAGGCTGCCTACAAACTGTGCGTTGGCTAGGATGCAAAAGAACCACTTCTTGCCTATTTATATATGCTAGTACTTCGTTTTTATGAAACCAAAAAAGTTTATAATAATTATTTTTAAAATAATTATCTATAATATTAATAAGCATTGTGTTCTAGGATGGGACAAAACTAACTGATGTTTCTGGTTTAGTATGCTGTGACAATACTGGTTTTATTCTCCCAAGAGATGATAATTATCTTAAGGCCCTTTTGATGGGGGAGAGGTCAGTGAATGCGTACCTAATCATTCTTTTGAAAAATCCACCTGTGGACGCTTGAGTTGGAAATGCATAAAGGGTAGTACTATTCAAAGCAAGAACCTATCAGTTTGCATTTAGATTGTAGCATGCACAAATGCTGATATTTAATCATTCTGATGACAACCAAATTTTATGTACTCTTGAGCAAAATTCAGTGGTCCTATTCTAGCCTACATGTGCTGATCTCTAAGAACTGCAGATTTCACTAAGTGTCCTTGATACCTAATGAAATTATCTCTAATTTTTATTAAGAAAAAATCCTATCCTATAATGCTTTTAAGTAGGTTATGTGACTACTGCATGGGAGGGGGGACAGAGGTGGAAGGAGGGAGATGCCAATGTAGCAGGTCTAGAACATGCGGTTGTGCTACTTTATGATATCTGGGTGGTCTTCTTTACTCTCAGGCTACAGTGAAAGGTAATTATATTCATGTTTACTTGCCATGAGTGGTCTTGTTACCTTCCTGTGACTTGGTGTCCAAGAAGCTGTGTGCAGAAAGCCATCTTGTTGAAAGGAAATGATAGGAATAAAGGTATTAGTTGTAGTCTTCTATAGTGTGTGACGATCTCTGCCAAGTACATGTGAACTGTAAGGGTTTTTACATATGCAACCTTAAAAGCAGTAACAGCATTTAATTTTGTATAGTTGCCATTCCAAAAAGCATGTAGGGAAAAGACTGTAATTCATAACACTCTGAAAAACATAGTATTTGCTATATGCCACCACAGCCTGTCCTTGACACGCTTGGCTACAGACTGCTGGACATAAAGTGGGATGAATCGAATGAAAAAAAAGTTTTTTCAATGCTATTTCAGAAGCCAAAATCATACTGTCCTGTGTATTTTGGGTGAAGATCTGAATGTCTTTAATGTCAGAACAGTAGGGATTTGCAAATGTGAATGGATCATCTGCTAAATCACCTCTTGGTGGACATGTCCACAGACAACTACAATCAAACTTGGATTATGAGGAGATCGTATGAGTTGCCATATAAAGCCATCTGCAGTTTTCTCTGCTGGGGTGAGTTTCCAAAAAGCAAGTTGTCTTGGGGGCTCAGTCAGTGTGTTGATTCTGAAAGCCCTTCTAGCATGTTAATAAGCAAACTTTTAGCTGGAGTTGATATGAGTCTGTATTATTGTGGTTTTTATTGTTCGTCACCTATTTGGACATCAGTTTGATTATCGTTCAAATTTTCTTTCTCATTACAGAGATGGTTAGATTTATTAAATGAGAACAGGGCAGACTTTACTAGTTTTTAACTATAGTCTTTTCTAATTTCAGCTGTAGCCATAACTCTGGGTTGAAGTGAGAAAGAAAATTTTCAACTTGTAAAATAATGTTATTCTTCATCAGGATAAAATACTGAGAAATGGAAGTATTCCTTTTATTAGCTTGTAGGCATGAATCCAGTCAAAGAAATCGTTGTTAGGTACCTCGGATGACATTGAAGTGAATGGGCTTACATAGGGGACGAACTTGTCTACCACTTCTGCTATTTACAAGCTAATTTTGAAAAGCATATGTGTTAACTGGGACCGGGTATACGGAGTGCCTGAGGCAGTATAGGAGACTGTGCTGCTATGAATGTTTCACAGTGCTTGCACGTACTTGTTGGGACGCAGCACCTCATGGAAAAAAGTACCAGAAGAAAAGGAAGAACGCTGGCAGATGGAGGGGAACAGATTGTTATTTCGTACAAAGAGGAGGAATAGTGTATGAAGTAATATGGCTGTAGAAAAATGCAGCAGTTAAGATGAACAAACGTACCTAGTAGGCTCCTGTCATCAGCCACATCATTAACTTTATAAAAAGACAACATTTCTTCCAGCTGTGGTCCTGTACCAATACACTTTTACTAAGTACCCGTGAGACAAGAGTCTCTCAGTCTTTTCTGTTTGAAAGCTGATAATCTTGTTAGGAAGAAGTTCTAAGACAGTGATGATTTAATAGTGCTGGCAGCCTACTCACAGGTTTACACATACTTAAACAGTAGCAAAATAAAAAAGGGTTGGATATCATATCCTGTACTAAATATCGTGTGCTATTCAGAGTTAGGACGAGCTTTCTCCAGGCTCTCAACATTTCGCTGGGGGCTGTGGTGCTTGCTACAGCTGGTAGCACAGCAGCTCGCCCAGTTGCCAGGAGCAGGAGGGTGGTTACCAGCCTGCTAAGAGGACATTTTGAAAACAGTAAGAGGACAGCCTGTTAAAGCAAAAGTAATTCCAAGTTAATAGCCTGGTATTCTGTTCTCCCAGGTTGTTTTAAAACCAATATTGAGAAAATTTTCTACTGAGTTTGGGAGGCTTGTTGGTGATTGTAAGAGAAAATGAAAAAAAAAAAAAGTTCTAGCTTTATGTGATGGTCAGTAATCTGTTTCTTTTTATTTGTACGTTTAAGCAAGTCTAGTACTGAAAGAATAAAAAGAATGATTATTTCCATTCTCTGATGGATATGAAAGTGTTGTTAAAATGAGTGGTTTCTAATGGCAAACATAATGGAATTTATACAGAAGTGACAGGAACAGTTAAACCTACTTTGGCTCTGCATACTTAACTTCATAGCTGAATTTTTCTCGTTACGTTGGTATCCTGAGGGAGATCTGATTTCAAGATTGATTAGATTTGGTTCTGTTTTTACCGTTTGACTCATCTGTTCTCCAAAGAACTTTCTTTAAAAATTGATAAGTGGTTACCTGTCTGTGAGTACTTGGGGAGAGCTGGAAGAAACTTGGCCTGGAAGCAGGAAATTGGGAAGGTTCCATGTCCCCTGGGGTGTTGCGGTAATGTTTCAGAAGCTGAAATTACTGGAAGAAGCATTCATCAATTTAGTCACTTGTCTTGTGTCAGTGCTGAAGTAGCTGTGCTCTGTTTATAATCTTAAATCAGCTTTTGAAGACCACAGATTAGAAATGTAGAAACTAAACTTGATAGGGCCAAGGATCTATAATACTAGATTATTAGGCAAATGATTACTACTTCTCCGAATTATTTAAATATATTTCTTCTGATGTCTTTAGGTGTTAAAACTTAACAAATCGATTCTGTTTTGAATGCGAACTTGTGTTGAAGGCTGATTGAAAAATCTAGCTATACAGTTAAAAAAAAAAAAAAGGGCATTTGAATCTTGAACTTTCTGATAGGTTCCAGAGGAAGAAATGAATGGAAGTACTGTTTTAGCCTGTGATTGAAGGCACAAAATGCCACGTATGGATCTTAGATTGCGCCAGCAGAAGGTCTATTTGCTTTGGGTGAAATTAGTATGCTATGACAGAGGCTGTAAAGCCTGAGCCTCATCTTTTGCTGGGCTTATTGGGCATCAGTCAGCGGGATCTAGAGGAACCAAACCACTGAGTCAAGATATCCCTGAATTTTAAAATTTGGAGCAGAGTCCAAACCTCATGTTTGCTTCTGTAACTAGTTGGACAAAGAGCGTATCTTTGAACAGCCTAAGGAAAGGTTGAAATCTAACCTTATATATTGAACATACATCTTCGACATCTGAGATGTTCTTGTTGGAACACAGCAATGATATGTGGTAACTTAATTACAAACCTGCAGTTGAACATTGTCATCTGTTTTATCTACTCCATACCTCCACCTATGACACACAGAGTGCCAGTGTAGTTACTGCTTGACAAACCTCTGGCACTTCATTTTGCTGTCAAGGTGACTGGACTTTTGCATTTCTACTGCGCCTTCGAAAAGAAACTCAAAGCAGTTGAGCTCCTAACCAGTCTTGTGCGATAGGTGAGTATTAACCTTAACTGCCGATGAGCAAGCTGAGATTATAGGGAGAACTTTCTTCTTTATTGTTTTGATTTTTTTTTTGGAACCTAGAAAAGTCAGAGTAGGACAGATTTATGGAACCTTGTGGGCAGATTCTTTTTGGAATGGCCAGGAGCAAGCTCTGTTCAAAATGCTTTGTTGAGCAGAACTGAATCCAGACAGATTCTTCCATATGTTTACTGGTTTATTCTCTGAAGAAAGACGTACTATTGATGAGAAGAGAGGGGTTTGTATGGGGGAAAAAGATGGTGGGAAGGGAATCTGGGACACCCGCATACTAATTTCCTCCTTTTGCTTCTACTGAAAGAAATTAGGTAATCGCAAAGCAGGAAGCAGCGATTTCGTCAGTGTGATCAGTTCCCCACCCACTGTGAGACTCGTGCAATGCACACTTACGATGTACTGCCCTGTTCTGTGAATTGTGTGGAGCAAATTGTGTGAACATCGTATGTTTTTCTTGTCAGAAAATACAGCTTTTGTGTGTTCTAACTGCTTCTCTCATGGTCCAGCAATGTTTTCAGTAACATTGTCCATCTTTCTTTAGAATTGTGTCATCTTTCCAAGTGGTTTGAAGGTGCCACCAATTAGTAACTGTGCGCTGCGAGGCATTAGCAGGGTATGTCCCATGAAGGCAGTCTGCCTCGTGACTGAATTGGGTTGCGCTTCTGTTTCCAAAAGCTCAAGTACTTTATAGTAGAGTTACCATCGGTTGCTGTCTTTAAACAGAAAATCTAACTCATCTTGGCTGTGCAGTTGCTGACACGCTGTTGGTAACAGAAATCAGAACAGGCTGACCTTGGGTTTTTTTTTTAAAAGGATTAGTAACTGACTCCTTTCTGAACAAAGACTGACTTTTTTTGCTTAACCACTCTGTTTGATCTTATAAGAAAGTGACCTCTCAGGATTCACTTTAAGCTTCAGGGATGCAGAAGAATCAAAATCAATCTTCTGAAACGTTTGTCCAGATGCCAAGCAAAAGATGGGGGGGGGAGGTGCATGTATGTACGCATACACGCATTCTCTATTAATAGTCAGTTTGGATGCTTACAAGTTAAATGAGGAGTTTCAATTTAACGGATACTTCTTCCATGTGCTCTAAGAGCTAGGAAATACTGTTTAATTTTTTTATGATTTCCTAGAAGAATGCTGTGTCTTAAGAAATTTGATTAGGTGGTTTTATCATGGAGGACTTAGTGTGCTAAACCTTGTTTAATGCTTCCTGGCACAAACATCAAAAACGCTGAGAAGTGGACTGTGTGTTGCTTAAAGATTTTCTGAGCTTTACTTCAGATGCAATATCTTGTCTTGTTTTGCATTTGCAACTTTTCTGTGGTTTTAATGAAAAAATACAAACATAATGATCTGGGGTGCAGAATATCTTTTTGTGTTGTAAAGCTTTTTTTATTTTTCCATGCTTTGAACAAATGACAGCAATTAAATTAGTGTTGCACATTTCAGAATATTGTTTAAAACTTGGGTGAAACTTAGATTCTTTCAAATTTATAAGTGGCATATTGCAATATGTTTATAATTGCTGGGCCTGAAGAAAGCTTATGTCCATATTCATCACATTATTCCTCCTCATGTTTAAGCACTGTGTTTGTAATTCCATTAACAGAGAAACAGCTTGACTGGTGCAGAGTAACATGCAAGTCTGAAGCTTCATTTCCATAGGAATTTTAACCCTCAGTGTTTAGCTTTTGCCTCTGTTCCACATGGCAAGGCAAAAACAAAGTCTTAAATTGGCATTTTACCTTAATCTTGCAACAAAACTTTGATTCTTCATTGCAACAGTTCATCACTGTCATTCTTGATGTGTCTATTTAAACCATGGGACTATTTCCCTCTTTATTTCCTGGGATTCAGAATTGACAGCTGTACATCAAATTTCAAAGTTATTATGAGTTTCAAATATACCTATTAGCACCTGCTTTTCCCTAAAAAGCCCCTTTCTAAACACTTGGTGTTTTGACTTTGTGTTTTTCCTTGTGTCGTAGGTCTTTAAATACTCTGCACCAGTTTTGCTGTCCAGCTCCATTGTACCATACCCAGCTAGCTGTCCCTGCCACACACTCAGAGTACAGGTAAGAGTAGATATGGTCCACCCGCTTTTTATTTTTGAAGAGAGATCTAATGTTACAATTTGACATAAGAAAAGGTATAGTAGTTTACATGTTAAAAGAAAAAAAAAAAGAGTACTAGAAAAACATATCAAACATTTTTAACATCTCATAGGATAGTTCTATTCACTTCTCTCAGGCACTCTTGAATTATACAGTAAAATGAGTTTCATGTGCTTTAAGAGGCACATCCCCCTAGCCTCTGAAAGGTAGGAAGAAGCTAGTTGTAGGTTTAGTTCTCACATAAAAAATATATTGAAATGTTTATATAATTTATGTAGGATATTGCTGTTGTTCTGAGCAACACTTTTTTTAACCCCTGAATATTTCAGTATATGACAGTATGTGAGGTAAGCCATGTATTGTGGCACTCTGAAGGTTCAAGGCATGGACCTGCAAAAGGCTCAGCACTGCCTTTTGATTTGAATGGAAGTAAGGGGTTTTTAAACAGATGCAGGCCCTTGATGCCAAGCAGAGTCTGCCCTGAATATATCGAAAAATGTATGTTTTCAACTAATAATGCTTTATTTAACATAGATGTCTTTACTATGTGTTTTCCAAGTTCTCTTTGATCAAATGTGAAGAGCAGTAACTACGCAACTTAGTACAATTCGTTGTCAGGGCCAGTGTTTATTTCAACAGTCATCTTATAGAAGCATCAAAGGACAGCTAACCTAAGTAATTAGAAATGTGAAAACTGTTAAGAAATTGTGCATGTCATGAAAAAATTGTCTTTAATTTTTACTTTTACTATTAGTGATTAACTTAGTGGTAATTGCCAGCTCATGAATAATATCAAAATATTGGAAGTCTGGTGCTGAAAAATCAAATCACTTTGCACTGGTAATAAGGAAAGACAAAAACAAACAATGAATCCTAAATCTGTAAATGCATAAACCTATTTCTGATTTGAATCTTTCATCTCTTAGTTATCTCTAACCATGCATGTTTGGATTCATCCTGTTGTTTTACATTGCAGCATCTGTTTGTATGTTTGGGTTTTTTTTCTCCCATCAGTGCTCTCAGTTTTATTTGGTGGTACTGAATCCGCAGTTAAGTGGTAAGACAATTTAGTATTCCTTCAGTGAGGAGCAGGGCCTGAACACTGTTAGGTTCTCCACTTGCTTTTTAATGAGGCTTTTATTTTTCCTTTGTCCTTAGTTTATAATGTTTTAATTTTAAGGACTTGTTAGAGATCTTCCTATAGGGATGTTGATGGGGAAACCAGTTGTTTCTTGAATGTTTCAATATCTTGCTCCACGTAAGTTACTACTTTTATTGGTAGTATTTCTTCTGGAATTAAAACTTATAGCAGCATAACTTTGTGCTTAAAAAATCTTCAACTTCCCTAGCTTTTTTTGTGTTTCTGTCTTTGTGTAAAAAATAAATGCCCTAAGGGTGGCTGGGATCTGTAAAGCATGTACAGTTCTTAGAGTGCTAATGCATAAAACAACATACAGATTTGGATAATGCCCAAACATATGCCGCAAGACCTTCAGCTTTTGTTTAAGGATTGGGGTGTGTGAAGGAAACTCATCATTGACCTTGTTTGCTCTCAAGGAAGTTTAGGTCTCAAACACTCCAACTGTGTGTACATACATAGCCCTAACTAGAATCAGTGGAGATGCGGTAACTTCCAACAATTCATGATATAGTAGCGTTGCCCGTATTCACCTAATGGTAATGGAGCAATCAGTGGGTCAGTCACTGGCTGCCAGCACTTAATGTGCTCTACATCTCACTCACCCCCTTCCCTGGCTAACCAGCAGCACACGATCTGTGCTAACCTCCTTTTTTATGAGTGATTAGATAAGGGAGTTCAGGGATTAGATACGGCCTTGTTCTCCTCTTACCTCTTTCCCCCAGCCCAACACACAAGTTACCTGGGTGTAAGATGAGCTTTGCAAAAGATGTTTATGAGCCAGCAGAGCACGTCTGTGGCAAAGGTGGCCGACCGCATCCCGGGCTGTATGAGCAAGAGTGAGGGTTTTCCTCCCTTCTGTCACCACTTGCAAAACCTCCTCTGGACCGTCTGGCTTTTTGAAAGGCATCAGGAAACTGGAGCAAGTCCAGCAAAGGGCCACCGAGGTGTCTGGGGGCCAGAGCACATGACAAGTGAGGAGAGGCTGAGAGAAGGTGGGCTGTTCAGCCTGGAGAAGTCTCAGGGCTGGTGCTGTCTCCAGCTCCTTAATAGGAGAGTGTGGAAAAGGTGCAGCCAGCCTCTTCGAGGAGAGGATAGGACAAGAAGCAACAAAAGCAGACTGCAGTAAGGAAAATTCCAATTAGATGCAAGGCAGGGGAGAGGAGGGAATTCCACCACGAGCGTGGTTAAAGACTGGAAGAGTGGCCAGGAGAGGCAGTGGTACCTCTGTCTTCAACAATACTCAGTTCAACTGGACACAGCCCTGAGCAACTCGGTAGCCCTGCAGGGGACTGCTCAAAGGTATAGATACCTCCAGAAGTCCCTTCTAACACGAATTACCCTGTGATCCTGAAGTACTCTGTTCTTGGGAAGGAAAAAAAGAGCTGCAAGTTCTGTAGAATTTAGTTTCAAATTACACAGTGATGTTAATGCCGTCCCACAAATGTGGTGGCGTGTTAAAGCCAGACTGTTATCGTCTTCCTCATGTCAGGAATTTGTTCAGTTTACCCATGAGTTAGATTTCTGAAGCTTGTTGTATCCAAACTGATTGTTACAACTTGACATCACTATATGTAATCTCTTAGTCAAGTACAAATTACGCACCTGTTTTTGTAACAGATCTGCATATGGGAATGCTATTGCTGTGAATGAAAATCAGCTACTAGAACTATCAAGATTGGGCTTTAAATTTCCACATAGATTTAATAGTATTAAATTTAGCTTTTAGTCTTTCAGTTTATCAATTTATAAATAGAAGTCATTAGAAACAAAACTAACAGAAACGGATGCTTCGTTCTAACTTCAGTTTTGAGGCTTTATTTAGAAAAGACGCAGTGGGATTAATTTTGTAGTCCAGACTTAAAAATTAAATTTGCTCTGAAAGAAGCAATTAATGAATGCACTACAGTGAAATCTGGAGCATCTCTGATTTGCTGTTAGCTAATTGCTGGATGTTTTATTCACTCCAGCAGTTTTATTTCTAGTCAAGACTATCTTTGGCATCTGTTTTGAATTGTTAATAGGGAAATAATGCACTTTTAATAACTCCAGTTATTGCAGTAATCCCTTGCTTGCTCATTTTACAATGTTCAAAATAGACAGAAATAATGCAAGTTATCTTGCATTCTCCTATTACAAGAGAAGTCTTAGGAAGCCTAAGCATATAATGTACTTCCAGCTAGTTACTTGTCTGTTTGTGTTCCAGTTAGCCCGTATGCCTCCTGTGTTTGCTCTTTTTGATTTATTTTTGTTTGGAAATTAAAATAAAAAAAAAAATACCAGTAATGTCCGTAGCTTGGCTTCTTTGCCTCCCTTTCCCTTCCTGCCTCCCAAAGTAGAGCCTTAAAAACAACGTACACTAGTGTGAAGCTGCAAATTCCGTGGGGTCCTCTGTATTTGTCAGTGATCATTTGAATACAGGTTTGACGTCTGGTGTGAAAGGCAAAGTAAAGGAGATGGTGGTACGCCCTGGAGAGGCTTCCAAAGGGGCCTGGATCCATGCAGTCTTGTACTGGAGTTGCTGAGCCTCTTGCTTGACATGGCCTTCATTATCTCCGTGGCCTTGCAGCAAGAATACGTGCAAAGCAAAGCCCAGAGGTGTAATGGCATTCAGAGAAAGTAAACTTAATCATCCTGTTTCTTGTTTGAAGAACGGTGTGTTCCCAGCATTTTCTAAACACATCTTCTGTATAAACAAACTTCAGTTAGTACTTCAGCCTATCTGTATAGGCACTAGATACCCTATAACATACACACACTTCGGTGCACCTGATAGCTGTCGACTTGGAGTATATCACTTGAACCTTCAAGTTACTCAGCTGTTCACACCACTCCTGCACGTGCAGGGTTCGTTTACAGTCTGAGGGTAGTTCACCAGCCCACCCTTGGAGAAGGCTGCCTACTCTGCTGAAATTAGGGGGTTTTGTTTGTTTTCATTTTGGTTCTAATGCCCTGTAGCCCTAATGCTGCTGTAGCTGTCAGCTGTTCAGGCTTTTGTGTGATGAGTGTTACAGCAGAAATGGCTGTAGGAATGGCTCCACACAGGAAGATATAATGTAGAAGAATGCCCATGCTTGGGAAAATCAAGTTTTATTCATATCCATATTCTTTGTATGGATATGTAATAGGCTGATATATGCAGCCACAACTGTGGACAGATTTGCTTACCACTAATATCCAAGCATCTTTTCATCTCATGTGTTATTCATAATTATGATTTCCTTGTTCTGATTTGCATGAAATGTTGGCTGTCAGTCATTCCTTTCTCCATTCACTTTACCTTCCATCCTTCTAACATTAAATTTGATGCCCTTATGTCCAAAGACCGTTTTCAAAATCTTGAAGCTAGAGATTTTTCTTTTCTTTTTTTTTTTTTCCCCCAGTGATACCTGTGAAAACAAAAAGATAATGCAAAGGATGTTATAGTACCAAAGAAATCCCATCATTTTCTTGCAGTCTCTACCTGCTTAATGTTTAATCAGCACCTCTGGGAGGTAAAAACATTATTCTGAAAATACTGTACTTATGTGAAATTTTAACGTGGAATCTTTGTTTCACCAGGTAATGTTGGCTTACATGCAACAAACCACTGTATGGAAGATGATAGGAGGATTGATTGTGCTATTTCTTTTTGTCTGAGCCACTGGTAGGCATTGTAGCTGTTTTGTTACCATAACTGGTTAACACAGAAGCTTAACGTACAATGGTGTCTAGCTGACAGATGCTTCTATATTGTATTAGAGTGGTTTGGTTTTTCGTTAGTTTTTTCAAGAGCACGGGGGGAATTCTTGCATACTAGGCACAGCCAGGGAAAATTGGGAACTTTTTGCGTAGATTCCTGAAAGTGAAAAATACGTATTTACAGATGAATTTGATTCTTTGCAACTCTCGGTTTACTTTTTCCCCTGATGAGCACTGTGCTGTTTCCCAGGCTTAGACACATAGCAAATATTTGACATGTCCTTCATACAAGCATCTCTAAAGTCGTCCCCCACTACGCAGCAGACTCCTCAGTCCTGTGGGAGTTTCCCAGCCGATGATTAGTCACAGGCGAAGCTGTAGCTGCAGGAGCTGTACTTCAGAATCCTTTATACTATCGATATGACTACTTATTGAAATTTTCTACCAAAAAAAATGTTGAATAGGAATCTTAATTCTAACTGAATAGCAATTGCCTAGCTATATAACTTAGCACATGTAAGCACTGTAGCCTCTCTTTATAATATGCAGAGATTTAAAAGGTTGACTATTTTTCAAATTGAGCAAAGGAGGGAAAGCAACGTAGCTCAGCTGAGCCAGCGTATTGCAACAAAGATGCAATATGCAGATGAACAAAGCAAAACAGATCCGAATTCTGACCAAATCATATACTCTGTGCTAAGTCAGCATGAGGTTCCGATGATTATGCAAGGCATCTGTGTTCAAACCCTATGGCAAAGGAAAGCTAGCATAATTACAGTAACACTTGTAATTTTCCACTCGATGCCTACGTGATCTAGTGATGCAAAAATGGTGAATTGTGTTCATACGCAGCAAGCTATTTGAAAACAATCAGGAGTTGGCAGAATATAATGAAATTTACTATTTGTTTTTGGATTTTCTTGGTTTTCTTCCTTCATTGTGTTCCTTTCCATCCTCCTCATTTAGCTTGTTATTTAGTTTAAAGGAAATGACCACTTATGGTTGTGTTACTGATAAAGAAGTGACCTCGTACAAGTTTCCTGCTAAGACGGCATCCCTTCCTCCACCCACCATAAA
The DNA here is from genome assembly GCF_964195595.1 of Calonectris borealis. Taxonomy (NCBI): domain Eukaryota; kingdom Metazoa; phylum Chordata; class Aves; order Procellariiformes; family Procellariidae; genus Calonectris; species Calonectris borealis. The sequence goes on along the minus strand of NC_134321.1, from coordinate 22,988,781 downwards.
GCACATTATAGCATTACAGATGTAGGTATTCCAAACTGCTTCTTTAATAGCCTTTGTGCCTTCTGGTTTGTAGCACCATTCATGATGCTGGCAACTCAGTTCTTTCTACTTTAAAAGAAGGTGGGGGGAGGAGTAAAGTGCAGATATGTTAATCATCAATATCTCTGTATGTAAATCACCAACAGAAGGGGAATGCACCTGTTCTGCATGTTCAGTGGAATATGGGCCCTGAAAATCCCTGTGGGAAGTTTCTTTTAAACATGTTAAAAATAAAGGAGCCATGGCCACAGTAGGCTGGGTATGTATATGACTACTTAATGTAATTTTTCTTATGGGAAAAACAGAAATTGCCCTTTCAAAACAGCTTTTGCCTCAGAGTTTAACTCTAAGTGTTGGCCTAGGCTCATTTGGTTGTTCTTCATTGTGTTGCAAGTCCTGTCTCTGAGATTGAAATGGGTTAATCGGATGGTACTTACAAACAAGTGACACTATTTGTGGATTTAAAAACAAAACCAAAAAACTCTCAAGCTTAATTTTCCTAACGCTGTTCCCTATGATTCTGTTCCTCTGTCTTTTTTCTTTCTTGCCCCCCTCTTCCTTGGCAGGGAAGATAATGTTCTGCACCAGTTCTGCTGTCCACCTTCGGGGTCTAGTAGTCCATCTTCAAGATAACAGAGAAGCTCGGGGTCGCTAAGTGCGCAGTCAGTGCTACATCTGTATAGTCCATCTCTCCTCTCCTCTCTTACTGGTGTGTATGGGACTGACACTTGCATGGATGCCATGGGATTCTGATTCATGTCAAGTTTGAGTTATTCAGAATGGCACAGCCGTAAATTTTTGCCATCAATGCTTGGTAATCTCCTCTCCATGCTTTTCTACAGCTCTCTTCCTTGTGTCCAGTATTTAAAACACACGCAAACTGTAAACAAATACGTAAAATGCAGTTTATTTTGAACTAAAATAAACAGTACCATAAGTCTTTAAGTGTACTGTGAGTTTTGTTACTGTATGTACATGGTCATGTGGTATGAAGGGTACAAACTAATGTGATTTCTTCTTCCCCAAATGTTGAGGATATGGGGTGGGAGGGGGGCTGTTTCTTATAATCTGTATTAGGTTGTTTTTACCGCTAACAGTCCTAGAAATCTGTTTCAAGGTTGGGCAAACACCACATGAGATTTTATGGATGTTACTATATAGAGATTAACCATTCTTTCTTTGCTTTTTGATTATTCTGAAACCAGCACGTTTACGTTGTTACAGCAGATACTCTAGCTATGAGTGATTACATTTCTAAGCTTCGAGGTCTGTCTTCTGATTTTGTTTGCCTATGTTTGTGAAAGTCTTGTGTTAAGCATTAGCAAAAGTTCAAGATCATTACTCATGTACTTCTGTCACCTAATTGATGAAAATATTTTTCTCTAAGCTGAGCACAAAATTGTTGTCGAAGGAATGAACTTGTACTTGAATGGCCCTGTAACTGCCACCAGATGAATGTGAACGTATCCATGGGTGTCTAAGGATAGAGTCCAAGCTACCATTGCCCAAAAGGCACTTTGTTGATTACATCTTTCCAGACGCATCTTGTGGCTCTAAAATAACTGGAGGATTTCTACTGGTTGGATCTTCCAAACTTAAACAGCAGACATACCTGGAAACAGAATTTCTGTGAAGTGGCATTTACGACCCTGAAGCTAGCAAGAAAGAAAAACTGTCTGGGGCAGGGGCGTGGGAAAGGCTCTTAAGTCTGCTGTTGCTATCGTAAGTTAAAATACTACTCCAAACTGTCTGGAGCTCATGTAAAGGCAGAGGTGGTGTAAGTGAAAAGGCAGGGTGTAAGTGAAAAGCTGATACTTATTTATAGTTACATGTGGCTTTGAGGATGGGATAAAAGGAGAATCATCAGGATCAAGAAGGGAAGAACTGCGAAGGTAGCATAAGGCTCATTCTCATCCTGTATAATGTGCTATTTTATGACCCTGAAGGAATCTACAGAAAAAACAGAATACAAGTTATTTGCTTTTCAGTTAGATTTGATCTGCTGTTTGTTAGCATTGTACCAATATTACCCTTCCTGTTTCTTGTGCTTGCCTTAGGTATGATTGTGAAATGTCCAAGGCCTAGGGAAGAATTTGCTCGCAGAAGACTAATCTGCCTTCATGATTTTGTAACAGTTTATCTATGTCCTTTATTCTGACTGCAGACTGTAAACAATATATGGTTTCTTCTGTTATTTGGTATTGAATGTTCCTTAGTTTCATGTGTTTCTTAATCACTTGGCATTACTATATATGAAGTACTTTCATTCCCACTGTAAAATTTGAAAATTATGTATGCAAAAATTGTATAGTAGATTACTGCAGTTTAATATATCCCTGGAACTGCTCTGATGTTTACTGGGCAGGGTGAAACACTGAAATATCTAAATGTTGCTGACAGTTTTGGTCTTTTACTGTATAATTAAGAGTTTCTCAGAGTTGCTTCCCAAAGATAGAAACAGTAGGAATTTCTGATATTTTGACTTGCTTATCTCCCTCCCAAATGTAAACAGTAATTAACTCACTCTATTCAGTGTACTGAACTGAAGCACTGTAATTATTCTCTTCCATAGGGTAGGATTTGTCCAATCTTTCAATAAGTATCTTTTATATATTTGTGTAAAGGAAAACAAAGAAGAAAGACTGCTGTTTAAATACGAAAATTAAAGCCACCAACTCTAGGCACCAGCCCTTTTACCTTGAAGTGACGGCAGTTGATTATCCTGAATTTGGTTATAGTTAATGATGTGTCTCGGGAGAAAATGAAGCTAAAGACTGATCCGTGTTATTAGCTGTAACAGGACACCATCATTGGTTGTTTTCTATGGTAGTTTTCCAATTAAGGGAAAGTAGTTTCATTATAAGTTGCTGGCATTTGAAACAATTTGAGTTGGTATCCGTAGCATCATCAAATCCTGGCATTTACTCTTCGTGGAGCAAATAGAGAAGCTGAGCTTTTCTGATGCAGTGAAAGTCAGAAATGCAGAAGTAAACATTTTCCTATTTAAATAAATCATGGCTGGCTAAATAAAACATGCTGTGAACCTCAGGATTTAGCAGTAGAGCCTAGCAGGGGTTCTCTTTTAGTTAACCAGAGTTTAAAAGTAGATGACCTAAATGCTGCACGTTATGATGAAACAGAGAAAGGTACCAGTGGAAAAATTTCCTTTCTCCTGATTCCTAGATGAATTTGCACTGTTTTTGTGAAGAGTGAAGACTGTCTTACCGTGCATTCTGGTATGGAAGGTGGAGTAGGAATGTCATTTTTCATATTTTTATAGACCAAATTTCTTCTTTCACGAACTCAAAGGATTGAAGAAAAGCTGCTGCTTTGGGGGAATTCAGTTAGGGAATTTCTCCTTTGGCACCTTTAGGCACTTGCACCTAATGGGATCAGGCTATTTTGTTTTTCTTCTGCAATGTGGAGTTCTCCTTTGCAAACATACTCAGCTCTTACATTCTTTTGGGTGGTTTTGCCTAAAATAGGTGGGTGAGACTTCAGTTTTGCAGAGCAACTACTGACTTGCTGTTATTTTCTGCACATGTATTATTTTCTCTCTGTAACTGACTGTGGGAAGTCATTAAAACGGCTCAGAGCAGTATGTACAGACACTGTGCCTGAATGGTATGGATTTTTATGCACCGCTAGATGGAGCAAAAAAAAACAGTTCAACTGTGATAAATTAGTCATCTCCCAAAGCAGACTTGAAAATAACTCTTAACTAGCTGAAGCAAAATATTGTGTAATACGAGAAGAAATAATCCCCTGAAAAATGTAGTAAACGTGACTGAAATCAACCTTTTAAAACTTTCCCTTAGCCATTCCACCAGCTATGTAATTGAATATGGATTGCCACAATTTCAAGCCACTCAAGATTCATAATGAATTTGAATTATGTATATAGTTTATGGCCAAGGAAGCCCCTTACTTGCCTAGGTGCCTGCGGATGGCAGAATGTCATCTGCTGATCAGAAGGAAGCAGCATTACAGTAGCATTTAAGGTGACTCATAGAGGTCATTGTCAAGAGGTGGGGACTTGGCTGCTCAGAGCGCACGTTCAGAAGACACTGCCTGCCTGAAAAGTCCCCTCTGAAACCTCCGGACTCAGTTTAGAAAGGGTGACATTCGTGATACGTAATACCAATTTGCCAAACGGACCATTTGAAGTGCTGCACTAAGTCCCTTTTCACCTCAAGTACTGAAAGGGAGCAGGAAGCTCTCAGAAAATGTAAACCCAAAGATACCTACACAAGCATCTGTGAAAGAACTTACCATCTTTGCGTTGTTGCCAGGATCGCGAGTGGTGGTAGAATTTTTCGAGTTTTTTACAGTAATTGAACAGTTCCTGAAATGGTGGCTAGAGGGAGCTCCAATGCAGCCTGTTTCAAAGCTTTCGCAGTCCGTCAGTCATTACAAACATGGCCTATTTTAGTACACGAAGCTGTAGATGAAAACAAAGGAGGAAGCCATCTATATTTATTTTTGCATGCTAGTAACACTGGAGATGGAGAAGTTTTTGATCATGTGGAATGACAAAATGGATATATATGCCGGCATGCCCTGCAGTCAATGTAGTTTTTTATATTTTATAATGATTATCATAAATACACCGTTTGCTTGTGTAGTTTGATCTGCCTCTACATTTCGCAAGTTGTAATGCAGAATATATTCCAAGGAAGGTGCATGCGTTCAACAATATATGAATAGCCATATGGGGTATTGTATATCCTACTGTCAGATGTCTGATGGTTATGTGGAAAGGAGTATAAAAACAAGACAAACATACAATGATACTTCTCCTAGGCTCCAGGAAATTTTGGCAAGAAACTAATCCATAGGTGATGTCTAGTAGGTTTTCAAATAAAGAAATTGATAATTGCTATTAAAAAAAAAAAGCAAGAAACAATTTCAAAACTATTAGATAGATGTTTCTGCTGTCAAAGCAGCAGAAATTCTCATTTGACTTTTCTACCTCTCCTGAATTAATTATAATAATTCAGTTAAGGGTACCACACCTGTATTTACAGGGCATTTGGCTTTATGAACTTTTTCTCTCGTGAGCAGGTATGTTTCACATTTTAACTTCACAAAATGTGCACAGCAGTTGCTCAGTACTGGGTGGGGAATCTGTAAGCAAGCACAGCTGCGCAGAAAGTTTGAATCATCTGCAGCGGTAATAGCTTAATGTGACTCAGCTGAACAGAAGCTTGATTTTTATTCCCCCCTTCCCCTCCTCTGCTGCTTGGTGAAGGACACTTTGCCTTCCCTTCTGAAGGAGGCCGCGGTACCAGACAGGATTACCTGACTGTGCCAGGTACTGAGCTTAGTGCTTGTAGGAGCCGGTTCCGAGCTGTGATCAGGGATCACGAGTCCTGATGAGCTGACAGAAATGGATAGATGAAGATTAAGAGATTAATTGGGTCAATCCGCAAGGAGAAACAACATCTAATGAGTTCAGTGAGAGTGTTTCCTGGCTATGTCTGGATCAAATTCAGCCTCCTGCTCTCTGCTACTAGTTGACCTTTTATGACTCGGTCCTGCTGCTACTCAGTTTCCACCCCTAACATAGAGATGTTCATTTACTGATCCTCAAAGGAGACTTTGGAGACCTTCTTGGGGATGGGAGGGTCTCCCGCACAGTGAGTTATTTTTGTTTTTCACAACAGGATGCCACAGGGTCAGAAGGAAAGAGTAGCTATACAGCTAACGTGTTCTGGTTTGCATAGTCAGTGTACAGCAAACATTTGGGTCCTCATTAAAGATGGCTTCTATTAAATAAAGATGCTAATAAGGGTGGGAGGTTTCAAAGATCCTGATTAGTATGGCTTCCTTCTTTGTGCTCAGCTAGAATCTTTATCTGCAATTAATGTTTTATCTTGGTCATTTCTGTAAAATATGGGTGTTGCGGTTTTCCCTTTAGAGTTGGGCATGAGATTTTAGAAAATTCGGAAATAACTGTCTGTGTTTACTAAACAAGCTGAGAAGCTGAAATTTCAAATAACCAAACACCATTTCTTCCTACAGTTTTGTTTAATTTCCGTATTCAAGTGAAAATTTGTACACAAGATACTTTTCATGAAAAATATGTCTCTTTAATTTCTAGTGTTTCAAGCAAGTACTGATGTTTCCACACCCATTAGAGTTCTTTGTTTTTATTTTTTTGATGTTACTTGTATGCTCTTTGGCCTGTAGTGATTTTTGGCTGATGCATTCATAGAACAAATGCACAAAATCAACCCAATTAATGACCCATTAATGTAAGCATTTTTTCCTAAAGAAATTATGTCACATTTCATTCACTTCTGATTTTTTTTCCTAGCCAATCACTGGAGCATTGCACACCTGAAAATGAGATAGTGTTGAAATCTATCTTGCTCGCTTCCTCAATTAAATTCATCTTTATGGAGAATTCAATTAGTTATAATTGATATTTTATGACAAGATTTTGCCAGAGGCTGGTGTAGTACAGAAAATTAATCTCAGTCAGGAAATGTTATTTAAATAGTTTTATTTTGTAATCCTACAAGCAGTATTTTTAATCAGATGGCATGTATTCCGACACTGGAGAGAATGGGCAGCTAGCCCACTGCTCACTCTCTTAGATGTAGCAGATGTTTCTGACAAACAAGTTTGTTTGCTTGTTGGTCACGAGGTGTCTGATTAAAGCAATTTCGCTCGGCTTTGTTCTTTGTTTCTGGGTGAGCTCTCAGCTGTGCCCGCTGCTGTCAGCTGGCCGTGGAAGCCACGAGATTGCTGTTGGTGCCTCTAGGACTCAGCGTGAAATTGAGGTGCTCTCCACATGTGTTTAGCTCTTCTGAAGCCCACAAAGACATGTCTTCTGCTTTATAATCAGACTTTATTATTGAAGGCGCTTTTTTTTTTTTTTTTTTGATTTTGGGGAGCTCAGTGAAAATACATATTTAATTTAGTGCTGCCAATACATACTGGATTCCAAGTAAGACATGAACAGTAATAGTTCTTCCCACAAACTGCTTGGTTAGATTACTCCAGTGCTTCAAGGCAACAAAATAGCCAGTACTTTTTAAAATAAAACTGAAAACAGCTGAGTAATAGGCATTGTCAACTCCTTTAACATTTTTCATCAAAGACTTAAGGATGATCAAAGACCCAACAAGGGAGGCAAAGGTTTAGGTGTGTAAGCGGAGCAGCAGGAAGCCTGTCACTTCATTACAGATGAGGCTAAATGAATCCCGAGCTTTGCTTTCATGTTTCATTAGGCACTTGTCTCGGCCACAAAACTTAGTCCAGCTTGAGAAAGCCCACAGTTAGCTTAGCCATGAATAGGAAAATTTGGGAGGCAATTTTTACTAGTCTCCATGTAAGATGCTTTATTTGTCAAAACTTGGAGTGGTAAAATATGTAGCTGTGGAGGCTAGAACTGAAGATGAAGTGGTGCCTGCTCTAGCCAGGTGTGCACGTTTCTGCCAGTTGTTTGTTTCACCTAATTCTCTGGTACTGAAAAGTTAAATGGTATAATAGAATTTGGGTAATAAGTATGAAATTGAGGAACGGGGAAGATTCATTTAAAGCTTCCTGTCTTTAGGTATTTTGACATTTTCCTTCCATGTTCTTTGTGTTTTGAGGGCTTTTCCAAAACAATTTCAGTATTGTGTGTATACATATATATATACACATATATAGCAGTTTCCCAAGTATGATTGTTCTCCGAACATGTCCAGCTGCATCCAGATGGCAGTCGGAACCTTTGGCCCTCTCGGGCACATCTGGCACTGCATGTTCTGATTTCTTGGGTTACATTGAAGCTGTACTAGTGCCCATGGGTACAAAGGCACCCTGAACTGTTCTACTGTAAATACTGTTTGGGACTTAGAATGAATATGGCAATCACTTTTGAACTCTGAAGTTATGTAAAGCATGTAGTCATCTTATTGTGGTTTCAACTGGCCCCTTTTATTATGAAAAGTCAGGGTAGTGAAAATTATTATTACGGTAAATTGAATTTTTATATATACTATACTGTATAAATATACGTGTAGATATACACACAAATATATAAATATATAATTTTTTTAAATCTGGTATTTATACTTATACACTTATACACTGGTATTTGCATAACTTCCTAAAGCTGGGGTTTCTAAATGTTGGACAAGAGCCTCTATGAAGTGGGCCTGTGCAGAACCCCCGAGCTGTGGTCCTGCGGCTGCCCTCGGTGAAACCCTGCACCCCTGCAGAAGAGCCTGTAGCCTGCGGGATCCCTTTGGTACTCTCAGGGAAGTGCTTGTCTCAACTTCTCAGGCATGTTTAAAAGTCAATGTGCCTCTGTACATTCGCTCAGCACACTTGATAAGTGTAAACTGCCAGTTAGCTGAAAAATCATGTTTGCTTTCTATGGACGAGGCTGCTCTGTAGCTTCCCCATCCTGCTTCCAGCACGCACACTGCTAACCCCCTTTCTGTTGTTTTGCCACAGACATGCTGATGTAGCTCCAGTTGTGCTTGTTTTCAGAGTCTGTAGTAGTTTGCTAGTTGCATGTTATTTAACTTACATTTGTAAGCCTTTCCTTACAGAAAACAATGATGGTTTTAAAAAAAGCTAACTCCATTTTCAATTCAGCAGGTTTGTAGCCTACAGAAGGAGCAGAATTACTAAAACATTTACTGTGCTTGTGTAGTGATAAAAAGGTTGCTTTCCATATTTAAAAGAAGCACCATAACCTCTGACAGACTGATATGGCGCACTACAATTTAAATCATTGAATCTCTGTCAATTTTCTTTTTCAGAAATGATGAAATTAATATAATAGGTGCAGATTTACAGAGTAATAGGGAAATTGCACATTGATCGAGGTCTTTGAATCCACTTAACAGCTCGTGTAATTCCGTTATATTTCCAGGGAAACAAAAGGGTCATGCACATTGATCTATAGTATCTTTCTTCTAATCTGCTGCTGCTTGTTAAATGCTAGGTAATCAAAGAAAAATATCACTGACATGCAGGGAAATAATCATTGATTGCAAGTGAGTGTATTGAAATAGGCTGAAAGTCACATGAATTCTTAAATTGTAATACTGATGTTTCTGGGCATCTACAGGAATGAATAGCTTTGTCGTGGTACCTGACATGCTTCTGGCAGCACAGACCGTGGCTCATGCTGCCGGCAGATCTGTGCAAGGGAATAAGGCTCCTCTTTAAGCCTTTTGTTTTTTTCTGTACGTATGTAAGCATGTGCTGTATGCAAACTACAGGCAGGTGCCTGCAGCATATGGTAATACATGGCAAATACTTAAGCTGCAAACTTCTCTCACAGCACTCATTCTGAACTGGGGATTTAAAATCTGCTGATGTGAGGAGGAGAGACAAATTACTAGTCTATAAACCAGTACGAAAAGTGGAGTAAAGTCTGTCACTGAACCACTCCTGTGGTGCAGCCATGTACTGCTCTATGCCAACAGATCTTTTAGGCTTTGAACTGTCTGCCATCATGTTCTTACGTACGCGTGAAGGAGATATACCCAACAGAAATGGTCTCCATATTTTAAAGGATGAAGTCGTAAGTCTCTGCTCTTAGGATATAACGTATTGGGGCCAATTTGGTGTATTCATTTGCATATTCAATTTGATGTCATTTTTTTACTTCGCTGCATCACTCTTGTACAGACCTAGCTGTTTTAGGAGGCCAGTAGTAACACTATAGCTCGCACTATATATAGTAACACTATATTCAAACACTTGTTTTAAATTACACATCCATTTTAGTTTTACTCAACAGCCTTTGTTTTGTTATTTTTCAGTCAAGTGATCTCAAAAGCCATGCAAGGATACTTGTAGAATTTAGATCTTTGTGGTAGATGGGTGGATACTGGTCTGGGGACTTGTGCAGAGCGTGCCCTTCTGTCTATACTGAAGCTTCTGTGCTTTTTCCTTGCAAGTGATACGATTTCGCTTACACTGTGGGTAAGCAGTCACACAAATGATAGCAGTTAGACTAACTTGGTTACTGTAAGCGCTTCATTCAGAGTAATCAAGAAACCTTACACATAATGTTAAAGCGTTTTCAGATTTATGACTTTCATAAACAGCACTTTCTTTGCAGATGATACCCAAACAAAAAAGAAGGTAAAGGTAGCTGCCTCTGGCCACAGTAGACACAAAAGAGAACTTCTGATGGAGAGTAAGTTTGTCCAGCCATATTGTTGAACAAGACGTTTTCAAACACTTCAGTTCTCAGATTACATTAGCCTGCTGGACCTTTGCCTCACGGAGGATTAAACATAGATCTGGAAACTTTAATGTCTTCAGATTGAATTATATACAATTGGCTGCTGCTATCAGCAACGCACTTTCTCTTCCTTCTTTGGAAAACCTCAATTCCCGTGTTGCATGTATGGTTTGGTTTTGTTTTCATGGGTCTAAATTTGAGCTGCAAATAGTAGTGAAGCTTGTTAATAAACATCTGATCTTCATGTAACTCTGGGAATAAGTGTAATTCAAATAACGGGCTTTACTTCTAACAAACCCAAAACCACATCACTGCAATATTTTAATATGAAATCAGTTCTTTTGGCAAGATGTCACTGTGAAAAACAATGCTGATTAGCTGTTCAGCGGATAATAAATTCTAAACCGTTTGTTGTCATGGGGGTGGTTCCTTGATAAAGATATATTTTTCAGGGTTCAGAGCTGGGGGACTTGCAGCTCCTTTGGAAAACCTGGTAGAAGGCTGGGGTGGCTAAATACAAGGCATACATGGTTGGTGTGAACTCTGAAAGTGTATCGTGAGGCATAGTGGTGAAGAGTCTTAAGCGGCAGGGCCATTAACCTTTGGAAGTTATTGCCAGAGTTAATCTAGCTGGTGGGAATTTTTTAAAATTAATTTTTCAAATAACATCTTTCACTGTACAATGTGTTACTACAAAACTGAAATTAGACCATTTCTTGAAAAGGAAGCTTCTAAGCTTCTCCAAGTCCCCCTGTTGTTACTCTCGCAGATTGCTCTTGGAATGCAGGCCCCAACTTTGTAAGCACAAACTGAGTTTTATTTAATATAATTCTGTTGTCTCTGCACAGAAATGCAGTTTTACTTGTGCACAATCTTCTCAAATTAATAAAGCCAACTGAGCTTCCTAGTCTGGCTATTTCCTCATGGCTTTTAGGTTTGTGTTGGGATGGCTTTGTTTCCTAGATACTGCTTTTCTTAGAGATTTAAAATCTCTTTGAGATAGTGTGATTATATTTTGATTTGTAAAGCATGTCATAAAAATGAGTGTTTGGTCATGTTTCTGTGCTGAACGCTGCCGAAATTATGACAGAACCCTGTGATGCAAAGGGGAGCCTCCTGAAGGAGGAAAACTGAAAGAAAGCTTGTGCGTATAGCTTGCATATAGCCCAACCAAATTCAGTTACGTTTCTAGTATGGCAAGTAGAAAAGTGTGTTCAGAGTTTTCCTAAAGCTCTTGTTTTTCTCTGATCTGTTTCTGTCTTTGAAGCAAACCTTTTGGTCGCTGAGCCATGTGGTGTCTGGAAGCGATCCACCAAAAACTTTTTATCAACCAGTTGATTTTCTGAACAATCAGTTGCCTGCTTAGATTTGTAATCCAGCTTTAACTGTAGAGACCTGGGAAAATGAGCTGCACTCTGAGGACAGGCAACACGGGCTTTCCAGCTCAGAGATGCACAAAACCTGTAGACCCAGCAGAACTGTAGTTGGGAATCCAAGTCATTCAAGCCCCAAGTGAGGAATCCAAGTCATTCAAGCCCCAAGTGAGGAATCCAAGTCATTCAAGCCCCAAGTGAGTGTATTTAAGTACTTGCTTGTCTAAATGGTTCATTGAAATATTTGGAGCATAATGTATGAGAAGAGAAAATTAGAAGCAAGAATTTCAATGGTATTCTTTAAAGTTCTTGGTCCTTCCTTCTGAATGCTGCCTTTTCATAGGTGAACAGTGCCAGTTATGTCAGTAAAGCTATTAAGTTGTATATCCAAAAGAAAGGTTTAATTTGAACTATATTTTCAGCTTGTGTAAGTTTTTGTTCCAATGACTAATCTCAATTGAGTGATGTTTAGTTCTGGCCTACTTACCCACGCAATTCTGCAGAAACCTCTGGAGCTGGGATGTTCTACTTTTAGATCTACGGTTCAGACAGGCTACGGTGAGACAGGTTTTCTGAATTGAATCCACACGTGAATGTAGCTGCCAGAAGCATTACGGGTTTCCTGAGAGCTTCTGCCTTTGTAGCGTACCTGTTTTAGGATTGCAGTGTGTCGCCCCCAGAACTGAACGACAACATGGAAATGAGTTGGTGGAAACTGGGTCAGAATAGCCATGCCACGTCAGGGCAAACATCCGTCCAGGCAGTACTGGATCTCTGACAGTGGTCCATAGCAGTGCCAGACGTATAGGAGTAAGACAAGTCTGCCTTCAGTTCTGGAAGATATCTTGATTCACTTATATTGCACCAATTAATGCAGGACACAGCTGCATGTCTGATAAACGATGCTCCAGCCAGAAAAGACATTACAGCAGAGCTTCTAGCCATATATCCATCAGATTCTCCTAATTTCTGGGAGGAGCCCAATCTCGTCATTAGTTTCTGGTCCATGATATTCAAATTAGAATTTCCCACAGCTTGTTCCTTCAGAGCCATTTCTTTGTGATATCAGGCGAAGGACTGTGCAATAAAAGCAAATGCTGAACTGCTAGCCACCGCGTCCCTTTGGCTCAGGGCCCTTCTGAGTTTCTTCAGGAATATGTCCTCCCTGATGGCTTGGCAGATCTCTGGGCAAAGCCAGGCTCCGCTAATGAGGGGGAACTCGAGCTGAGATGATGGCTGAGCAGAATTTAGAGATGGGAGGCCAAATTGTTGCCTTGTTACTTTTTTCTGTTAGTTCTGTGCTAAGTAACTTCACCGTGTTGTGGGTGCTTTGGGGACTTGGTCACTGAGCCACTAATCAGAGGGGAGCAGACTGAAGACGGTGCAGCTTTCTGTGTGTGGTTGAACTACAGCGTTATGCAGAAGGCATCATACTGTGCAGCGCTTGATACCTCGGTGTTATGGCTTTCACTTGGAGCTAACGCGTGTGGGGTGTCAAGCTGGACATCCTGGAATCCTACCAGTGCTCACAGAAGTGACTTCCAGCAAGTTCACACAGAATATGAAGGGATGATTTTGTTTGACGACCAGTGTAATGGCTGGAATATAGTTTTGTTTCTGTGGGAGAATGTTGTTCTGGCTGAGTATGACCCTTCTGTTACCTTCTTTTTGCCTGTAACGATGAGATGCTTTGGCTTTACCTACCAAGTGGAGTACTAAGGCTGGGATCCAAAGTGTTCAGCAGTGCTAGGTTTCAGACAGTCCTCAAGCAAGGGTAAATATTTCCATTTAAGGAAGCTGCACTTTGGAATAGAAAGAAATAATTTGGTCCTTCTTTGTAACTGAATGTGTGGAGTATCACTGCATCAGCCTTTCTTCTGTGATTGAAGGATTCCTGTTCTTCTGTGCTGCCAGTTCATACAAAGAAACTGTGACAAGCAGCAATTATTCACTGAGCAATATCTAGCACAGTGTCTTAAATATTTAATATATTATTCTGCGTTCCTTTCCTCAGCATTAAAAAGATGCAACACCATGCTGCTTCTAGCACAAAAGGTTTGATAGAGTCAGAGCTGTCTTTTCCCGTCACACACAGGCACTCTGAGTTGTCATTTGCAGACGGCATATCTTTGTACTGTGATGCTCCAAGTGAATTTCACTTCTTAGCCAAAAGATTATATATTTAAACAATCTTTATTTGGGATCAAGCTGTGGATTTGCTTCAACTACAATTATTTCATCTGCCACCATTGTGCATTTTCATGCCAGAAGAACATCTTGGCTTTTCTCAAATTGGAAATTTTTCTTGCTGTTTGCAGAATGTCTGGTTATGATATGTAGTTATGTGTAGCCTCCGTCAGCAATACAATAGGCAGTACTGTGGTCTCATTTATCCTCTGGTTAACAGCTAATGAAGCAGTTGCGGCCATCTGCACTGATGGAAATGGACTGCTCCTATCCCAGCTAAGCGTTATTCAGTAGAATTGAGCCTGGAGGGCTGGAAGTTGCCCACGGGACCCTGAGAAGGGGAGGCGGCCGTACTGAGCTGTCTCGGCGTGGGGACTCTCACAAGATTATCCACTCGGCATAGTAACAACCTCCATATAACTTTGCATTCCATCAAGAGAGTTAACAAATTCTCTGTAAAAGGTTTATAGCATAGAGACAATGCTGGACTACTAGAAGTACTATATTCTGTTTATCCAGTCAGCGAGAACGTAGTTCCTCTGTGGTTCTGTTACGCTGGTGCTTGCCGCAGTCACATTGACATCCTCCTTAGAAATGTCTTAATGATTTACATTGTCACTGTTCCATACTGAGAGACAGAATAGTTTAAGGATTCTGTCTGTAATGCTGTCTCCCAGATCAATAACACTCCCTGTCTACTATCACAGCTGAGGAAAGCAAGATTTAAGATTGTCGATTCTTCAAAGTATTCATTCTCTACCTTCTCTATGTCCATATGGTATAAGGAACTCCATCCCATGCAGTTTCAGAAGTAATCTTCAATAAGACTGATTTTTGTATTTATGAAAAACAGTTTCTTTCATCACAAAAAAGCAAAATAAAACAGAACTTGTGTCATTACTCAAGGTACTGAGAAGCTAATTGTGTGTCTTAAATCTACTAAGACATTTTGGAATATGATCTTTTAAATACCCAATTGCTAGGAATCCTGTACCCTCGGGTTCGCTCACTACACAACTTCCATGAGCAACACGTATACACAGTGCGAATAACAGGTGTTACAGCCCCTGGTCTTGTTTTCTGCTTCAGGACAGGACTCTCAACTAGAATTGTATTTACTCCTTTGTCTATGGATACCTAAAGCCTACTGAATAAGACAGCAACTGTCTGAATTTTAGACCAATGATTTCTTGGTAATGTTTTTATTTGCTCCTGCATAATATTCTGCAGAAGTAGGCTATTTATGTTTTCTGTGCTAGCTGATGAAAATAGATGCAAGCGCTAAGCAAGTTTGTAATTCAGGAGTTATGTGTATCCATATTTTGTAAAATTTTTTTAGCCTTGAAAGAGGTTGTTATTACCAACAATTACACCCATTCTTCAAGTTTCATGCTGACCATGTTAGTGCCAAATAATCCAACTGCATATAGCCCAGTGTGCCAGCTTTAGTTACAGTTCATGCAATGATTCCTCTGCGTTTTCTCTAAAATGTCAAGAATTTGCATGAAGAAGAGATGTCATTCAACTGACTCAACAGTGAAATTGGGGCAGATTTCCTCAACTCCCTACTTAGACGGCCCTTGCAAACTCCATGGAAACAAAGTCACGCAGCCTGCAGGGTTGTTTAGAGCATTTCCCTGGTAATGCAGGATTGTTCTGCAGTTTGTTTTCTTCTGTTTAATCTTTTAGCTCAATTTTCAGCCAATTCCTTGGGCATAGTTCTACAGTATTTATTTCTTTCATTTCTTGTGTGTGTACAAACTGGAAATTGTACATATATAGACAAGCCTAGTATATTTTTAATAGCTTTATCAGTAGACAGTGTATGGATTTTTTTCTGGACTACAAATGTCCTGAGTCAGTGCCCATTAGGATAAACAAATAGGATTGTTAGGCCTTCCTGCTTGCTTTCTTTAGAGCAGTGCAATATTTTTTTCCCTGTCCAGTTAATTTGTTAAAAAAAAACAAAACAAAACAAAACAAACAAACCTTGTTTTGAAGTAACCTAAAATAGATATATTTTTATTTTTCCTGAAACAGACATTCCTGAAATTACTTTGGGTAGAATGAGACATTTTGTTTGCTGTAGCTTAATGATACTATGTTCAGGATTTGGGTTATTTTTATGCTTTAAATTAACTTTCCATCTTTGAGCAGTGTTTGGAAAGAAACCAAAAGATTTAAATGGGATTTTAGATGTAAAGAAAGAAGGGCAATGATTATGTGATTGTACTAAAATTATTCTGCAAATTCAATAAGAATTAACTAACTTTCTGTACCCCAAATCCTGATCTTTCAATAGATCTTAAACTTTATTCCTCCTGTCTCTCCTGGCTTTTTTCCTTGGCCATTAAACTTTGTTTTTCATGTTGTCAGTCTACTCCTGAGATTTTCCACAATGGCAAGTTGAATCTGGGGGTGGGTGACCAGGTTAAAAAGCCGGGCTTTAGCTTTGGGTGCATAACTCTCCTTCGTGTGTGTCTTGGTTTCTGTCTTCCTCTCCAGTAGTTGTGGCTCTCATCCAGGGAGATTTCTTCACTTCAGCTCATGTAGCTTTTTCTGTGTTTGACACTGTTTTCATATCTGATCTTCACGTAAGAAAACCAGTAAGAAGCCTTTCTCCATAGGGCTGCTTTGATTCTGTATTTGATTGAAGAAATTAATTGTACAAGGATGGGAAGTTTCTAACATAGAGACTTTACCAGACGAGACCCCATCGTCTGGCTCCGTGCCCCTGGCAGAAGGGCTCCCCGGCGAGGCAGCGCGGGGGCCAAAGCTACAGCGGGGTCTCTCCGTCGCCCAGGCTGCCCACCACGTACGCAGCTTCTTGAAAGCAGTTAAACTTCTGAAGCCCTTCCACCACGGCGGTGCCTGTGGGACGTGGTGGGCGCTGAGCACGTTGGCAGCTATCGCGGCGCTGTGTGGCCAGCTCCCAAATTGATTAGATCTGTGGCCTCTTGTGTTTGGGGCTTTTTAACTGCAGTTACCAAGTACATAAACGCTGTTACTAATAGCACGCAGAACTGCTCTTAGCAGCAGCAGGGAAATGTCTAGAAAACTATCTCGCTAAAACCAGAACCTTTTAGCCATGTTTCAGGACAGCCCCAAAATGGGTATTTTTGCTGTGGGAACTGTGCTTTTGCCTATGTATTTGAAAATATATGCATCTCCTGACTGAAGCTTTTGGTCGTTGGGCAGCCTGCCTTAGGTGTCTGTCTTCAGAAAGAAAAGGAGGCATTTTTAATGAAGCTGTAATCCTGCTGTTTGTGGTTATATAAGGAGTCCCTGAGGTCACAACGTGCTCAATGTCATTCGGCACCACAATCAAGGTTGCGCTGGGGTGGGGGCTAATCAGCGCTGCCTTGTGTCTCATTACCGTCTCTTCTTTATGCACGACATATTGTCACTGCACAAAGACAGAGTCTGTTGAATATTTATTTATAGTAAGAAGGGCCAAAAATGTTAAGAGCAGATTTTTAAATCTGTGTTAAAAGCAAGGCAAAAAGTCACGCTCAGTGAGCAGGCTGGCACTTCCACAGCACACTGTGTTAAGCAGTAAACTTAATTATAAGTAAATTAAGTTCATCCTTTTCAATTGTTAAACTAACAACAAGCCACAAAGCCAACATATGTAAGCCACCCCCTCAATATTCGTCATTATTCACAAGTCTTGAACTCTGAAAGCAAACAAATTACAGGGTGGAATAAGCTCCTAAAAGCTATTTTAAAGCTTTAGTGCTTTATTTGAAAGCTATTTGGACAATATGGTTTGTTTCCATTCCTGTACAGCTAATTCTTGCATGTGCTGCGTTTATGGCCTCCTCCCTTCACACAACCCTGTTTATTTTTGTAAACATACCAGTAATCTTGGGATTAAAAGTAAAGATTTGCAATTAATTTACAAATACCCACTGTAAATATAACTAATGTAATTCTAATGCTGATTTTATAGACTTCCATAGACCATACGTATTTATGAGTATATAAGCAAAGGTGGATCTATGGCAGTTTGTGTAAGGGATATAAATGGATAAGTACAAATAATGATTTAAAAATTTCTAACATGATGATGGTGGAGTGTTCATTATGAGGCTTTGGCTAATGTTTTAGTACAGCCTGTGGGAAAACTGTTTTCACCCAAAAAATTTAACTCTATATCATATGTATATCTATATTAAACCTGAAGTCATTCACAATGAGAGCAAGTCTAATTAGTAATACCACACTACACCTTAAAATATTGCTATTTGAATACAAGCGTTGTTGTAATCACCTCTGTACTTCCAGTATCTTAACTAAACTTTCTGCTGCAGTAATTCTTTAGGAAGACTCTGTAGTTGCCTTTTTGGGTAGAGAACACAAAGCCACAGAATGTAAGGGTGGCTCTTCTGTCGGTGAATAAATTAAGGAATCTAATGCCCAGTGTGAGAAAAGCCAGCAAGAGGGTAGGATGGAAGAACGGAACTTGACGAGGCTCTCGCAGAATTTTGCCCAGCTCCCTGCTGTATGCAGCTGTGCGATCTTTGCTTAGTGGATGTACTGAGGATGGAAGCAATATGGCCAGGAACATGTACTTGTAAGCTGCACAAGGCTGTTCTGATCTGATTTGGTTTATGTACACTGCCCTGTTCTGGCCCTACTCTTTGCCAGTAAGCCTTCTGGTGAGGACGCTTTTTGCATTTCGAAATTACAGAGGGACCTAAACTAAGCATCTAGTTTAACTTCACAGCTTGGTGAAAGGCAGTTTGTGCTCAGGCACAAATCCCAGCAAACGTGATCAGAGTAACGCAGACGTGTCTGCTGTGGAGCAAGCTGGCACCTCCAAGAAGGGTGTTTGCACTGCCTGAAGTTTTCAAGCACCTACAGTGTGAAGGTTTCTGACGCTGCCTAAGGCAGGCTGTAATACTTGCATATGCCAGTATATTCCCAGGTGAACTGAGCTGAGATTTTACGGCTAAGTGCGCACAGTGCAAGACCGAAAGTAGAAGACAGGTTCTGGAAATGCTTGATATAATGGTGCATACAGTAGAACTTGTGTCAGTCATTCATAGAACAAAGTATTGTCATTCACGTATAACAAATACGGAAAGGTAGAGTGCTTTTAGAATATTAAAAATTGATCACGATCTGACGAGCTCAGAAAAATGTTTCTGTAATTCCTCTTTCTCTAGTGTACAGGAAATGGCTGTTGGGTTTTTTGTTTGGTTGGTTTTTTTTCCATCCATGTTTAATGGCATGCTAAGTATTATAAAATGTCAATAAAAACGAAGAAACTGTAAAGTCATTAAGCATTTGACGTTTAAGGACATAGTGGTTTTGAATAGGTTTAATACTTTATAATTTTATTCTTTTGCTATCATCTCAGGACCTCACTGGAAACACGAAGCAGCATCTCAACTGATCCGCTCAGGTACTGTCATAATACAGATGTTAATTTTAGGTTTGAAATCATAGAAATTACCTCTATTCTGTATCAGCTGTACATCATATAACTTTATCTCACAATGCACAGCCATTAAAGGCATTGACCAAATAGTTGGATTTTTCTGTTTGAGAGGGGTTAGTTCGTTCTCTTCTAGGATTTCCAACTTGAAATTCAGTTCTAGCTTCAAACACTGTATTCGTTTTCAGAGGAGCATGAAGGGGAGGGAGGGAAGGTGTGTTTGTGCACGCACATGGGCAAACCATCTCTCTCTCAGATTTTTATGACCTTAGACTGTCCTGAAAACATTTGACCTTCCCTGGCAGTTTTGTACTGCTTTGAGTGAACAATACTGATTGTGTCGAAATGTCATTCATGTTTTCCATTGCTCAGCGTTTTGATAAAAGCACATGTATAAACTTCAGAGAGTACTGTCGTATGAGTCATTGCAGTCACTGCGATTTTACTTTGATCGCTCAATTTAGAAAAAAAATGCTTCGCGCTGTTAACACTGCATATCAAATGGGCACCTTGCATCTTTTATTCTCATATTTGCACATTAAAGAGTGCATCAAAGTCGCAGACTTCCTTTGATTAAGTTAGGGCAGAGTCCCTTCCTCTCAAATTGACAGTTGTTTTGGTAAAAGTCTTCCTTTGGAGATGTTATGGGCTGAGGATGTGACTTTTTCCCACATTGTGTAGTTTTAAGCTTGCTTGAACAAAACATTAGTGAGAACTGTTCTGTTTAACCTTATTCAAATTAAAGGCCCTCTCTATTCTTAATCTTCCATTATTTTCCAGTGTGTGGTCTTCTGAGAGTAAAGAGTATGCCTTACTATCATCTCCTAAAAACACACCACCCACCCCCCCCCCCATGTTGTAATATCATCTTTGTCTTCAGCTCAGCATAGCAACACTGGACAATGTCCAGTCATGACTGTAGTTTTGTTCCCATCTCCCAGTTTGAGTGGAACACTGTTTCTTTGTGTGGTAGGACAATGCAGGAAACAACGTCAACTTCCCCCCGCCCCGCTTTTCTGCAAACTTATTTTAGCAAGAACATCATGTAGCTGGTTTGTGATTTACCATTCTCTGGGATAAGGTTCCCAGAACCAGGTATTGCTGACATCTTATTCCAGGCTAGGTAAATCTTTGTGAAAATAGCAGATTTTATTACAATGTCTTTCTTTCTGGTGGAATTTTTTTCATGAGAAAGACGGGGAAGAATTAGATAGATGTAAGTGGCTGAATTTTAACATTTGGTGGGAAAAGGAATAGATTCAGTTGCACTGAATAGAGATGTTTTCTAGAAACTGCAGCGGTTGAATCATTTTAAGTTGCTCTGGGATCATAAAAATGTAGGCATATTTCCTTGTTTTAAACTATTTTCAATAAAATGACACCACGTGATTTAATGTCCACCAGTATGGCCGCTGCCATTGCCGCATGGCCTCATGAACCAGAAAGTTTAACGCCCACAGTCTCTCTGTTAAGTTCTATGGCATTGGCTCTCACTGGTACGCATTCAGTGGGTAACGCTTTCTTAAGCCTGCAACAGAGAGATGCAGGCTGGTATGGAATCCTTGATTGCACTTCTTTATATTTCAAACAATAGTTTTATAATAGCTTATATTCTACCTTCTTTTACAAAATTGTTTTAAGCTGTAAGTTATCAGCGATTTTGAGACCTTCTTCTTTATCCCCTTCACTTTTATAAAACCTCTGTGCTCAGACATTTCCTAAACTAATTCAAACAGATAATCTTGAGAATACTTGTAAATTTTTTTAGAGAACTGTCTTTATAAAAAGGTATTTGGAAGTAAATGCACCTGCACGTGGTGTAAGTCTCTAGAGCAAAACAATCATAAAGGAGACATTAAAGAAATTTCCAGCTTATATCAGCTAAACCACTGAATTTTTCCCAGGATTAAATAATTATTGAAGAAACAGCATGTAAAATCTAGTTGACTTCAGCAGGTCAAATAAAGCTGTTCTGGAGCTGTAATTAAACAGAATTAAGGCTATTATTTTTAAGTAAAATGAAAGATAGTAGAAGACTTCTTGTTACTGAATGTGTTCTCATGAACCTATTGAGCAAATTTGCCTTTGAATGACCCATAAAATGGAGTGTACCAATTAATATGAACCCATCCAGTGTCCTGTCAAGCAATTAGTATTTTCTACTCAGGCTAATTTTCTTGCATTTTGCTCACTAAGTTCCTGTCCTCATCAACAAGGTAAGTTTGCCCTCGAAGAACCACTCTTCTAGTTCTCGCCTGCTCTGGAACATCGTAATCCAGATTTGTGATTTTATTAAATTTCAGTTGTGTGTAGATTCCCCACCAGACAGATCCATTTGTTTCCCCTGGATTTATTTAGACTGCACTCGGATTCTGTAGGTTCAATTTGGAAGTTACACAGTTGTGAGATCAGAGAAAAGCCCAGTGCTGTGAAGAGTAAGGGCTAATGTGAAAAATATGCTTATGTCCATTATGAAGAGAAAAATCTGTACAAATTGGCATGCTATATACATATCTATCTGTGTATATTTTGTTTTGCCCAATTTCTTTCATAGTCTGCACAGTATTTGGTCTGGATATTTTAAGTTGGACTCTGTCAGCTTTCAGCTGGTATCTGAAAATATTTTGTTTCCTAATATCTAAATCTTAATGTGGGCCTTCTGGAGTGTTGTATTACCAGACCTGTTTCAAATGATCCAGAAATTTAAATATTTAAGCTTTGCAGATATTCGTGGCATATTTGTTGTCTTCTGTAACAAATTGATCAACTAGTGTTTGTATGAGTTTAGAGAACAGACATGCAGAAAAGATACTCAGCATTAAGAGAACAGCAAATTTCTTACTGTTCTACTTAATAAAATTTTGGCAGCTTAGAGGGTTAATAACCAAAAGTGAAGGTTAATAACCAAAAATGGCGATTAATATTAATCTGTGGGGGAGTGCATAAATCTGAGAGCTGTTTGAAGCAAAATAAGTTTGAAGCAAAATAACTTTGCTTTGAGCTACTGGAGTATTTCTAGGCAGCAGAGTTTCCCTTCAAGTAAAGGGGTGGGGGGGAAGAGAGCTTGATTTTCTGTCCCTGATTCTCCGGGCGTCTCTGTAGAGCATGTCACCAACGTGCCTGGGTGTCACAACAGTGCAGCAGCACCCGAGAGCTCTGTTTGAACACAGCTCTTCCATTTTCCCCGATTGGGAAGGGATACTTGCTGAAGTGGTACCCAGAAATGTGTAAGGGGGCCAGGAAGAGAGATCTGGTTTGCCAGAGCCTTTAACGTGGAAGTCTTCCTTATTCTTCGTATGAGCAACCTAGGAACTGTTCCCACCAACTTGCAGGTGGAGACTATTTGATTTCCAGTGTCAAGCAAGGGACCCAATGTACAGGAGCTTTGTGTGCTGCTGTATTCTGTGAGCAATGAGGCCTTTAAGCCTCCCAGGAACTAGGTCAGCATCTGTTTGGTTGCACAAAATCTTGGTTTGTACACCTTATATGTATTCCTTGTATGATCCCCACTTTTTAATGTGTGCACAGGGAGTATCATGGAATTAGTATGGAAACCACGCTATCTTGGTCTCGTGATATTCTTGAGCTCCACAATGCACGAATCGCTAGCGTGAAGTTTTTGTGTGTGGCTATTGAAGTATTTCACCACGGAATCATGAAAGACTCATGGAAAACAGCTTTCTTGCTTCAGGCCTACAATTTCTGTACTGCACGTAAGCAGGCGGATACGCTGTTTTTCTGGGCAAGTGAAATATTTTTCAGGAATGTTCCTGGCATATCACTATAAGGGAGTAAGTAAGTAAACAACAGTAGTTTAATTTATGTATTTTATGAAGGGTTAAAGATGTAGCTAGACAAGTCAATTTTCCTGATTTTCCCCAACCCCAACATCTGAAATCAGTATATTGGTAACTCTAGCAGGCACTGACTTCACGCTGGGGTTATTTCATACAACGCTCTCCCTCATCAGTGGATTGTTTTACTTCCATGAGTAAAGCCTCAGAGCTTCATGGATTGACAAGACAAGCATCCCTATAAAAGGAGGTGTTGTACTATATGATTTTCGCTTTGCCCTTTTTTTAGTGGCTGTTATTGAAAGACTTGTCAGAGGCTTCAGCAGATTGCTGCCAGAGCTGCCTCTGCATAGCAGAACTCTAAATGACTATGGACATTTTCAGCGAACTGCTCACTTACAGTACCAGCGCTGAAGCTGCAGCACATCCAAACATTCCTACTCTTATTAGGCCTGGGAATTCTAAGTCAAAGGTTTCAGTAAATGCCTTTCTGAAAGAGCTAGTTTTATATCCAGGCTGAGCGTGAGATGAAGCTTAATTTTCTTTGTTGTTTCCCTATGGAAGACAAGTAAAAATGAAGAGTATGTTGAGAGCGTGGTGCTTTTCATTTGCAAAAGTCCTAATTAGCATTTTCTCTGCATGCAGTGCGGTATAATCAGCATTGGTTGCTGTCAGAAAATTCATGGGTACATAGCTTCTACTCATGGAAAGTCCAGTATTTAGAAGTAAGGAATTAAGGTGACAAATAGCTTTTTTTTTTTTTTTTTGAAAGGATATGATGGTTGCAATGTGAACAGTCAAAGGATAAGTTTTCAGAAAAGTCTCATTTCAGGATGAAATCCTTGGATGGTGTCTCTTGAGCTTAACTGTCATACTTAAAAGTATGGCTTTCCCCTTCTCCTTCCTTGATCCTGAGAATAGCTGTTCCTGGTTACGGGGCAAGGCATTCCTTGCTGCTGCTGCTTTTTTTCTTCCTTTTTTCTCCTTTTTTTTCTTTAAAAGCAATCTCAAGAAATTCAGGCAGAAGAATGTTCCAATAGGGAAAACTCAAGCGTAAATTTGTTTTGCTCTCTGTTTGTTCTCGAAAATAAAGGGAAAAAGGTTTCCGTGTTATCCTCTTGGCAGTAGACCAAGCCTTTGGAATGGACCAGCCCAAGCCAAGAGGCAGCACCAGGGAGACTGGGGAAGGCTGGGGCTCGCCAGGAGGCACTGGATCTCAAGGGCCTTTCATTCAGCTCCTCTTTAGATAAAACTATCCCTGGAAAACAAGGGCTGGTATTAGGGATGAAAAGCTGGGATGGAAGATTTTGATATGAAAATCTAAATAACCTTAGCATGATGGCATCACTGTCTTCAAAATTGCCAAGCTAATGAAGCCCAAGGGAACACAAGTTCAGGAGGAAAAATAGGCTTGAACTTTCACAGTATTTAATATTGTTAGGGGACTTGCTTCTTAAAAGTAAGCGATAATGTTTTCTTAGGAATCACTGCAGCAGGACCAGCTCTGATGCTGGTCTGAAGGAAATCACAATATGTAAATGCAGGCATCACAGGCAATTGATTATTTTAAAGAGAATCTTTAAAAGAAATTATTTTTTAAAAGGCCCAAATCAAATGCACGTCACGTTTGTGCTTTTTCATGCAAGTTGCTTTTCTCGTGATCTGTTCGTTTCCACCGCTCACCCTATACTGTATAATATATTTTTAGGGAAATCCCGGACAAAGTGTGACATGAACATTTTTGAATGTTGTCTAGGCATAATTCACCTATTTCTTTACTTCACTAAAGAAACTGCCAATTCTTACTCAAATATATTTATAATTTCATTTCAAGTAAACTTACACAAACCAGTTTTCTAAGAAGTTGCAAGGCAGTTACGTAACTGAACAGTGACAATGAGTAAAACCAGAAACCAAAAGGATCCCTAAATATAGCTTATTATCCAGGCACTTGGGGAACTAGATATGTGTGCATGGAAAAGAGCCTCAAGTTAAGCTTTAGGAGTTTGGGTTTCTTTTCATATTTTTTAAACAGTGTTAACTTTTTTTTTTTAAAAAAAAACCACCTGTCCAAGTGCCAGAATCTTTGCTCTTAAGTATTTCTTCAGATTCTGATTTTGGTTTTGTTGTGTCTGTTGAACTCGTAAGTTCCTATACCTTTTTGATACTATTGCAAGCTATATCCTAAATGTTTACCATTAGTGATTATCAAAAACTCAGCAGAATAAGAAATACCCAAATTGTAGCTTCTGGAAAAGTAAACTTAGCAGCAAACTGGACACGAGAGTCAGTCAGTCTCCACTAGGACACTGGTTGTTATTTAACAGCAACAACAAAAACTTTCCAAAAAACGATAAATTGCTATTGAAGCCTTCTCTTGTGCCAGTGACGTGTCCGCGGAACAGCGGTTGTGCGTGGTTCGCTCTCGCTCGCGTGTCCTGCCAGGCCGGGGGAACTCCGGAGAAATAACCGTGCGCGTTGGCAGAGGGAGGAAAGAGCAAGAGGGGGGAAAAAGGGTGGTAGAATTGGGCCAGTGTCTTTCATAAAAGATAGACGTTACATTCGGACGCCTGTCCTTTCAGAGCAGGAGCAACCTGCTTTCATCCCGCCTAGCCAGAGGCTTTAAATGGCGAACGCTGCTAATGTGGCGGCTCCCTTTAAGGCGGCCCCGGGCTGATGGCCCTGCGCTCCCCGCGGCTGTCCCCCTCCCCGCCCGGCCGGTCCCCCCGCCGTGCGCCGGCTCCCGCAGCGCTGCGGGCGGCGTGCGGGGCAGCAGGGGCCCGGCAGCGGGGAGGGGCTGCGCCTCTGCCGGCTTTTTTTTTTTTTTTCTCCCTCCTTTTTTTCCCTCCCCTGTCATAAGGAGCCCACAGTTTTCATAGGTGCTGGCAGACAATGGGGCTGATGTGATTTACACGGGAGGAGCCGATTAACAGAGTGGTGTGCTGCTCTATTAAAAAAAAAAAAAAAAATAGAGAAAGGCAAAAAGCCTGCAGTTCCCATGTGATGGGATCATAGCACTGCTGTGATTATAGGGCAGTTGTTGTCAGGTCTGATTGAGATAATTGCCTGCATTTTCCAAAGTTCTGTGAGCTTTAAGGATGCTTTCCAAAGGTCCTTCAAAAACCTTAACTGGAATATTTAGACGTTGTTTGACCAGAGGGCTTTTAGAATGGCCTAAAATAGCCAAAAGGAGAAGTGGGATTTCTGTGTAATAACAGTTATCCGGGTAGTATTGGGGACTTTTGGAAAGATAAACTGCAATCGGGATCAAAGAGCAATACAAAGAATTTGTATCCTTTGTGCGACTGCCTCTTTGTATTAAAGTAGGATAGTGTAACTGTGCAGGTGCTGTGCCATGTGCAGGACTAGCTGCACATATTGGGAGCAATTAGAAATACTTACGCTGCAGCAATAAGGAGAGGAGTGTGTTGGACTGGATTTGAGTCATTCAAATCATAACAAAAAGAGGTCTTCTGTTGTTAAAACCTAGCTGCAGACTACAGTTGCTGCAGTAGAAGTATTTGAAAATGCTGAAGTTAAAGGCCTTCTGCTTGGATTACTGGCAGTTTTTATGTCTCCAGCCTCTTCACGGTTTCTATAAAAGGTAAGAAAACATTAACTCTGAAATGCTTTTCAGAACTGGGTGGCTGCACATGATGCCACCAGTGCTTTTACTTGCTATTCTACTCTATTGCTGAAAGGCAAATATGCAGGGGAGAAGGGAGTGGTAGAGAATTAATGAGAACTTGTGACAAAGATTGTAAAGCTGCTTTTTTATTGCATTAATTATCAGCCACTTTTGTCTCTGTGCATGCAGATGTGAAAGGTGATGATGCTGTTTGGTTTTAACATTTACTTTAAGTCACATCATCTCAGCTAAGGCTCAGTTGGTACTTTTTCTTCTCTGATATTTTATCCTTAGGCACGCTAGCTTGTGTTGTGTAGTGTACAGACTGTATATAGCACTAGGAGATTAATTGAAATGTCATGGAAATCTATGTAATGCAAAGAAGATCCTTTTTTCCCAGAGATATTTAGTAATATAATAGTTCATCTTTCATCTCCTCCCAGCACAAAGTGCACATCACAGTCATTCAGAGCAATGGGCACTTCACTTAGGCAGGTCTGACATACAGCTTAAATGATTGATGGTGAATAGTGATCATAAAGAATAGGACTGGGTGTCAGATGCATTGAGCTTGCCTATTTAATGGAACAGCAAAATAAGCAATTCCATTTAACATGTCCCTGAACTTAGCCTGATGCTTTTTAATCTAAACTTCTGTTTTCTTGTCTTGATTTACGCTACTAAGCAGAGGGAATTATATGTATTTGAATTTTCTGGGGAAGAAGTGGGGATGGCTTCATTGTTAACAAAACCCATGCAATTCTTTAACATAAGATTCTGTTCTTGTTATGTACACTTTCTGCTCTGACTACCTATTGTCAGCCTACAGAAAGTGCTTTGTACTAAATGCTAATTGCAGTTGAATTTTTCATGCAGTGACTGAAGGCTGGAAAAGGGAACGGTTCCAATCTTTTTCAAGGTTTAAGGGGTGCCCCGCACTTTCTGGCATTGAGTAATATAGGACCCTCATCTGTGACCATTGGCTCGTGAAGTTTCAAAAGATAGCTTTATTCTCCCCTTCTTGCAGCTTTTCACAGATTTCATTTCTAAGCCAAAAATTTTCCAACCTATTCCCAGCCCATTGTAATGTCTGCCTTGCTGAGAAACCATATAAAATAATAAAAATGTAGCCAGACTGTTTTGACACAAATAAATACAACTAAATAAATAAATACAAATAAATACAACTAAACTAAAGTCTTGGATTCCCGGCGAAATCCCAGTTTTGTTGCCAATGAATGAGAGAATGTAGAGTTATTTTACGTCTCCTAATGGAAACCTCTGCAATAGCTAAGGACTGTCCATCTATTTCCTTCCAGATAATTAATTTATTTGTCATCAAAACCTAGATGTACTTGAGCCCTCCTCCTGGAGTGTGTTTGCATGAACAGAAGTAAAAAGAGGACTTAAGCACTCAAATATCAGATAGAAGCACTTTGCTCTCATCATTTTGAGGAAAGGAAAATTGAAGGAAAGTTGCAACTTTCTCACGTTTTAAACAAAATAATTTCTTGATTAAAGAACAGTGACAAACAAGCATGAAAAGCAAATGGTCCAGAATAACGAACCAAATGTAAGGAAGTTCATATTAAAAAGAAAAAAAAACTTTCTTGAGACTTGCTTTCAATTACTTTTTACTAGTAATTGTAGATTGTTTAAAATGCTCTTGGAAAAGAGCCGAGCAGCTGGGGCGAAGAGTTTTGTGTGTGCCTGGGCATATATATTTTTTATTTTTATGTATAAAGTCAGATAACCAAAACAGGACTGGAGTAGCATTTCCATGTGGTACTACATGAATTTTTAGTATTAGCAATAGGGTTATTGCCTGCCCTCTGTTGTACCTTAATGGTGCGGGGGAAGATGTGTCAGAGAACGTAGGCAGGAGCCAACTTCAGACATCCCTGTATGACATTCCCTCGTGCCACCACTATTACCTGGTGACCAGCCGTGGCTTCAGGTGGAGAGGTGCAGTGACAAGTCATGGGGGAAGCAGCACCAAACCCCTAAGCCTTCCCCATGTACGGGCAGTGTTATGACAGCAGATGACTGTTCAGAGCAGACGTAGGGATGCCGTGGAATAGCTGCCCACCTCCCACTTAAGCCATGTGTTTCTGATCCTGTGGGATGACTCAGAGACTCATTGCTCGGCCATGAGAGCTCTGCTCATCGCTCCTCGTGCACTCGCCCTCCCCAGCAGTGCTTAGCAAGCCGTACGTGACAAGAAATGTGACTGTTCTCTCTCCTTTTGTGGACTGTCTGAGCAGAGCATGACTTTTCTTTTCAGTTGCAGTCAGTGCTCAAAACTGTGGTAAATGTTTCTTGTTGCTTCAGAAGCTCTGTGGCTTGCTGCTCGACGTTCAGAAATCAAGCTGTGTTTTCCAGCTTTTGTTACTCAGGGAAGTCTTGTGGGATCATGTCTGTTGCCTGACCCGGACAATTCTGATTTATGGTATAATTTTGTCTTGCACTGGGAGCCACTTGCATGGAACTGTGCATCTGTATTGAAATCCATGGACTTCAAGAGAAGTCCATGCAGGGTGTGCTAGGTCTCCAAACTTTCTTGCATAGCAGCGTTGGCTGCTTGTGCTGGGTGTGCGACAGGGCGCACACACAACGCGTACACCCTGCTCGGAGCGGAGTGGCGGGACAGGGCTGGCGCGCTGTGTTGCTGTTTGGGAGGTGTGCTTCTTCCTCAAACCCTTGAGAACAAGATTACAGCGAGAGGCTCAGGCAGACGGTGGTGGTGGCCTGTCCCTGCTGCCCAGAGCTGTGGGGCTGGGAGCGGGATCGGGGGGCAGGGCAAATGAGCCGGTCCCGCTCCCTGCCTGTAGTTGTAGAGCCAGTTCGGGCACTGCAGGAAAACAGTGATTCTGGGTGATGGGACAGAGTAAAACTAGGACAATTTTTGCCTTCTGAGGTGCTAGTTTTCAAATGTATTCAGGTTTACAAGGTAAAAATCCAATTCCAAAACTCTTTATAGCAAGCTGTGCATGTGACATTCCTAAAGAGAAGCCCAGCTAAGGGCAGCCACCCGACCTAGCGTAGAGTTTGCAGCCCTTTGTGAGAATTGATTCAGTGAGGTTTATTTCCTCAACACAGCAAGGGAAAGGGGGAAATAGGACAGAGTAAACTAGCTGCACTTTTAGTCCATTTCTTAAATTTGGCAGCGGCTTCAGTAGCCAAGGACTTTGCCCATCACATGCATATTCACAAAACAAAGCAATGATGCTGATGCCTCCAATAATGTGTATGTAAACTAACAAGCTGCTTTTATCCAAGTTGCAGCAGTCTGTATACAGCAAACTGGCGAGACTGGGGTAGAAACCTGGTCCAAAAAGTGTTTGGTAATTCACTAATTTATGAAAATCAAATTTCAGCTCTTTGTTACCATTAACACTGAGTGCATTTTGGTCAGTGCTGTATAACCCCTCACCTAAGTGCTGGTTTTCAGTGTCCTTTGAATACAAATACTAAAAGTGTAGAGATGTATTTCTCTAACAGATTAAAGTGTAAGATGAGCAAATCACTGTAGGGTTTCTGTGGGATTTTGAGGATGAATGTCTCATGCTTTACTCAATGGATTATTTTAAAGTCATGTGACTTCAGGTTTAGCATGTGAAGTGAAGATTTTCTTTAGCCAGTGGGTGCATCGTGCTGTGCTTCTGCCAGCTGGTGTGTAATAGCCCAAGCGAGAAATTGTTACCATTAGCATTGCATTAAAGATAAAGCATAAGGTGAGAAAATTTGTGACTGGCAGTGAAGGCGACTATAATGTGTACTTTGGGGAGGATTTTTCCTCCCAGAATGTCTTCTGTCTTCTTGCTAAGATAAGAGTATTTTAAAAAACATAAAGAAAGTGCCAAGTTTGTAAAGGCTACTTTACTGGAATCCAGTTGCTTGACAAACAAAACAGTTTTTAAATTATTTCTTCTCATTTTTCATTTTTCTTTCATCAGTTTGGTCTGTCTAAAGGAGGCATGAGTCTCTTACAGAACAGTTAGGGCCATTTCTAACAAGCATCTGATTCCAGGCACCCTGATGGAATAAGGTAAGTGAGAGATGACTGTTTTTTTGAAGCAGGGGCTAATTGAAATTGTTTCTGCTAGTCTTCAATTGGGACTAGCAGTCCCGACATTGTGATTCAGGATAGACTGAATCATGTGCTTAAGCCCATCTCCGGGCAAGAACAGGTCTATATTTTGGTGTATGATTCAGTCCCATTAAGATGTTTCAGTGATGATTATACATGAAAGTGCTTTCATGAATTTACTTGGTATAGGAGCACCTTATTGCTGCCATACTAGAAAATCACCAAGTAACTAGGTGTCAGAAGCTACTTAAGCCACTCTGATATTGCACTCTGCAGGGCATCTGCAGCTCTGTGCTCATCCTCTTTCCCACTCTGTTACGCAAGACAAATTTGTAGCATTTGAAGCCGTTAAAGGAATTGCCAGCCTTAATTTAGATGCAGTTTCAAAGACAGCACGTGTGCTTTAAATTACCTATGTCAGGATTGTCCTCTAGTTAACTCTGTTAAAAAGACTGTGCTTTGATCATCTTTGTTCCTCATTTCTGGTGTTAACAGCATGGACTCTGCTTCTAGGATTATGTGAGGTGGGTTCAGATGTGCCAGATAATGTGCTTGGTAACAGGCAAGGAGCAGTACTGCTGTTTCCTTTAAGTAAAATGCAGATTAAAAAAGATGCAAAGGACTCATGTGTTACCTACATAGTTGTTAAAGGGAATGCTATTGTTAAATACATTATTTAGAAACAGATTTAATAAAGGAAAAAAAAGTTATAGGTAGTGTGTTATATACAATACTATAATCCTGTATTCCTGGAAACAATAGCTGTATGCTATTTACAAATCTCAGTAACAGTGAGCGGGGGGGGAAATCCTTAGGTTCTAGTTCATGAGAGCAGGGAATTTCTTTTGTGCCCTTATAGACAGTGATGTCAGTTGGTTTGCTGTTCTTCTTGCTGTCATTTAAATTACGAGCTCCTTTGCAATATCTTGAACAAAACAATAGCAAAGTGGGTGGGAAAAATTACCAAAGCTTTGTCTTGAACTTGCATTTAGAGTTCACCATATATGTTGTTAGAAACAAATAGTTTGCTTTCACTTGACAGTGACTTCATCCAGAGCAGGGCTGAGTCATACGCCTATAGTACAGCTCTCTCTCCGGAGGTTCGTGTTGGCAATGTTTATGCAATTGCAGAGCAGCTGAGAGCATAAAATTCTCTCCTCCTCCTTATCCCCCCAAATCCCCCATCCTCTTGAAGTACAGCCTGCAAACAGTGCAGATTGCAGTATTCCCACATTCAGCATAACAATGATTAAGAGGAAACCCTCAAATAAATATACGAAGTAGCAAAATGCCTTAAAAGCAATCAGAGGACTTGTCTACACTCTGGGAAGTAAAGTGATTTCAAGTTGAGAAATTTAAATTAAAATACCCAAAATAGCTGTTAATCTGGTTGAAGCCTTCATTGTAATGTAATTAATGCTACTTTGTATCTAGAAGAGCATTTGTGCACTTTGTGCAAGTGTTCAAAACACATTGTTCACATGCCTTAAATTCATACTTCTGGTTGTCTTAACTTTCCAGGGTGCTCGTCCTTCCTACCTGGTGGACACACATCTTGCAGGATCCCTTAACTTTCCATCCCCTGATTTCACCGCGGTGTGCTGGGGGACTTCGGCATTGCTGGGCAAAAATCCTGCACACATACATAGGGCTGTTGATGTCTTGCCCCTTACCACTGCTGTAACTGATAAACTGGGTTTCAGACCGGTGACAGTTCTTTGTGTATATGCCTTTCTTTTTCCTGCCTCTCTGCAGTCTTCAGTAAGTCAAGTCTCTAGGCTTTCTGAAACCTTCCTCTTCTTCACCCCCTTCCCTCTCACCCAGGAACCATCTGTGAGTCTTCAGGTTCTCCGTTCTTCTCACTTGTACAGATTTTAACCTTCCACAAACAGAGCTTTAAAGATTCACGTTAGGATTTTGAAGAACTGTGGTATCTGCACTGGGGCTCTCACAGATGCGTAGCTGGTGGTGCCTGCCCTTTCGCTGCGCCCTAGAGAGCACGTTGTTTGCCAGGCTCTTCTCTCCGTATCTGATCTCTACTGTATTTAGATGCAACTGCTGGGCAGACCCTGGAGCAGTCACATTTTAATCGTGCGTTTGGCTATGTGCCCTGCAGAGGGGGATTGGAAGCTTTCTGAGTTTCCTTTGATAGCCTTCCAAGATTAAGTCACAGAAAAGGGAGTCTGGGAGCATGGTGGAGGCCTGGAGACATACGAGGAGTCACTCAGAAGCGGCAGCTGGAAGGGTGCTGGAGGGGCCTCTTCGAAGCAACACAAACTTGCCAGCTTGTGGGGATGGGAGGGGATGCCCTTTATCAAAATGCCAAAATCATGCTGACTTTGTTCCTCAGAAGGACTGGTATGTGGATGTCACTGCTATAAACTCCCAGGAAACCTTGTGTTTTGCATACTCTTCGGAATGTTTGTGAAAAATCAGAAAAGGAAGTTTAAAAGGGAAGGAAAGAAAACACAGTGAAGGCTAAGGAAAAAACGTGTGGTGAAAATATTTAATTTAAACCCCTTCTCCTATCTACTAAAAATGTTGCTTTGTTACAAGCTGAAGACTTAAAGATACCCCAAACTGTCTAAAAAGCCAGAATGCTTTTCAATCTAAAAATTTAAAACCCATCTATTTGTAAGACTCCTTTCAATCCATAATTGGTAATAGCTGTTGTATAAAGGGAATGCTACCTAAGTTAAAAATAGGTCTGGAACTGTCCTGACAGTTCCAAAAACACGCTAGCTCTAACATTCACATTTTCCTTTTGTCAAATGACCTATAAATATAACCTACATAATAATAGAAATGCTGTTAAATTCTGTTTTGTGATCATTTTGTCCTGGTTAGAAACTTCAGGAAAATAAGCAAATTGCCTTCTTCGCTCTTGAAGGCTGCAGTATACTCGTTTTCCTCTTCATAGGAATGTTAGACCAACCTAATTTAGGATGAGCCTATGCACGGTTGAAGTAGTAAGATTATCTCAGCTGCACATGTCATGTGTAAAGTGATGCACGCATCCGGAGCACATGACTTTATCAAAAAGCAAATCAGATAAGGCGTCCTGGGCGCTCGGTTCCTCTGCGCCACTTCGTAGTGACTTCCGCGGCAGGGGCTGGACACGCTCAGCTCCTCTCCCTGGCTGTACCAGCAGAGCACTCTGCTTATCGTGCAGGCTTTCCTGCAAAATACAAATGAATCTCAGGAGGGGGGAGAATAATAGAATGTGAGACTCCAAATTAAGCGCTGCTTTTCTATTAATATCATTTAGAAGTAATACATCACCTGCAACTTGTAAAGGAACCTTAGCTCTAGCATTTTTAAATGCTTAGAATGATTTATGTCCCCTGTAATATCTTTGCCTGCAGCAGCTTTGGTTTTCAGTGTAAAAAAAATAGAAAATAGAATAAAATCCTCCAGTTCTTTTCTGTCCATTACCTCCCTACCCTCTCCCCCAACTTTTTTTTTTTTTTTTTAAAAAAAAAAAAAAAGAATCCTTAAGCACTCTCCATCGCATAGTGGGCTAGTAATTGCTCTGGATTCTCTTGGCAATCAAAAACATTGGGAGAATCCCATTATTGTTACTAAAATGTGTGGTGTGTGCTTGGAAGCGGCCAAGTTGAGGGCTCTGACAAACAACTTCTGGTGAATTTTGTTCCAGCGTTTTTGAGATATTGATTCTTCCAATTGTTTTTACTCCCCTGCGACGGCTCACCGCTTCTGTGTACAGTCAGCAAAACAAAAAATGTGTGTCTGTCTGAGCTGTTCCAGGTTGTCTTGGTGCAAACTCACCTGCATCAGCAGTTTCCGCCAGTGCTCCAGACCGCAGGTAGAGCAGCCGAGCAGCAGACAGTCCTTTATGCTGACTTTGCAGTAGGCAGCAACAACCTGGCAGCAAGGCAGTGGATGCGTCTTCAGTTGCCCCAACTGTTTGCTCCGTTGTCATAAGCCGCTTGAGAGTGCCGGTATCATAGCATCGTCTTTGAATTAGTGATTGCGGCTGTTTGAATTCAAGATTTCTTCCTAAAAAAGATGCAAAACATTTTACAAAGTTGAGAATTGCTTTCCCTGTTTTACAGACAGTGAAATGCAGCTCCAAGAGACCTGGTCCGTCCGCTCAATGTAGAAATGTGGAAATAAACTGGATGCAGGGGGCAGCCCTTCACGATTGTGCCTATTAATTTATCCACTGAAAATAAAACAGTCACTCAGTGTCCTAGGGAGGCATAATGATGCTGAAGTGGGAAGAAATTTTGGAAGGAGGCGGAACTTCTCCTTGCACCTTCCTGTGGCTGGTCGGCAGGACGAAGACAGCTTGTAGCACGTGAAGCATTAGCAGGACACTGTTGTGGTCCAGACACAGCGGTGCTGACAGGCTACTGAGGATGAGAGTTGTGCTGTAGATGCTGGCAAGCAGGGCATGTCTAATAAAGATTTCCAGGGAGTATAATGGGAGAAAAAAAATTAGCAAACTGAGTCTATCTGTTTGGGGAGTTCTGCCTCATATGGAGCATGGTCCCACGCAGTGTGACTGGGTGGATGCAATGATGTCCTGTGAATGGAATCTGTTGTTTTATTTCAAGGGGAAGAGATAACTGAAGTTTTCATTGCCACACCCAAAGACAAATAATAAGCCAGCCAGGCAGCAACTGTCTCCAAACAGCCCTTGTTACCAGCCCACAGTCTCTGCATTGGCTGGGATTTCTTGGCCAAACGTGCGAGTGTGGGAGAAGGTTGTCACTGGAATCATTACAATAGATTATGATTGATGTACAAAATGGAAAATCCATGTCAAAGACAGACATGATGCCAAATGGCGCCTGCAGTGCTGGGGCTCATCTTGACTTGTCATACAGGGAAAGCAAACAAGGCTTCAAAAAAGTGAAATCATTTGATATGCTAATCTGCGCCTTGTTTCAGGCATAGTAATGTCACTGTGAACAAAGGGAAAGAAAGTAAACAGCTAAGACAAAAGGGACTTACTGTCTTATTGCTGCTGGAAAAGTTCCTCTATTCCTGAATAAGATTTTTCTTAATGGTAAGAAATAGTTGATCAGTCAGTTTCCTCTTTGATACCCGTTCTGTTTCCTCCTTGGTAATCATACTATGAAGGAGCTGTTTTTAGAAAAGGCAGCCCATCGTGAGAGACAGAATTAGCCGTAGGTTTTGATTAATCACCAGTTCTTCACATCTGTGTATGTACAGAAATCATCAGCTATTAGCTGATGCTGTTAGCACCTGCGCGTGGTCAAATCTAGCATTGTTCTCCCAGCCCTCCTGAAGCTTTACAGGATGCTGTTAGCTTTAAGCATACCTCTCCAATATCATTTCAAGGAGCGTATCACAGCAATCTGTTCTTCATATTTACATCAGAATAAATAGCATTTATTTACATCCGAGATTTAATCATAGAACTGAAGTACTAGAGTCATATTAACTCATTATGTGATTTGCATGGTATTCAGCATTTTCTGGAGGTATGTTATTTTGTCTTTGCAGGTTGTCCGTCACTTCTATATTCCAAATTTGGGCCTGCTGTTCCCTGCAGAATTAATGCTTGCTTAGAGGAGGGCTGCCTTGATTTTTCCAGGTCTCATTGGGAATTAGTGGGCAAACTCAGCTCATCAGGACAGGAGCTGAAATACTCTCTTCCCTATTTCATAAATTTACCATGGGAAATGCTGCAGCAATAATTTAAAAAACAAAACAAAACACAACAACCCACACACAAACCACCCCACAGCATCTCACTTCTGTCCTATGATGCTATCATGTGTTATTTTAATCCATTTGGTCACTGGTCGTGCACAAATTTTAGAAACGTGGATGAAGAAGGTGATTAAAATACTGTTCTCTTGTAGATCTCATCCACCTTAATCTATCTTTAGAGACAGATAAAAATGCTATTCCTGCTGATGCTGGTAATATCAAAATATTGCAGTTGAAGGTGAATCAAGGAATGTATAATCTAAATACTTCGATTACATTGAAGCCTCAAGTATAAGCTCAAAGAGATGTGGTTGACACCACTGAGCATGCTGTTTGATACCTTTATGCTACACAGAAAATAAACTACTAGTTTTATACTCTGTATATAATGAGCTTATTTATGCTAAATGAAATATTTCAAATGTGCGCCATACAAAAGTCAGAAAATCTATCTTGTAGGCACTTCATCTCTCAAATTTGCAAGTTAAGGTAATGGACAGGGTTCAGCTGGTCTGCCTGAATTTATGTAGCTTTTTCCATCATTGAAATGCATTTCAATGATTATGTTAAGAACAGATGTGTAAGTTTTCTCATGTAATTTTTCTTCATTAAGCCTACTGATTTAAAATGTACAACATGCTGTGCAACTTGTTTTGACTTTTTTTATGAGCCATCAATAGCTTGCTCCAGGAACAGTTGTCAAAAACCCCCGAAACAGAATATATTTCAGACAGTAGTAACGGTCATGAGATCCTGGATAAAATGGTCTTATACAAAGTAGAGTTACGCAACAGAAAACAGATAGTTAATCATAAAAACATACTGTTCTATGAAGAAGTAGCATGAACTTAGCTTCTTGCTTAAGTTTTTTAATATAAATATGTATCTAATGTCTTTGATCCAGCAGAGCCCCTGATGATCGTGCTGTTGACCTCTTTGTAGAGAGGAGAGTGCGGTCCAGTGGGCTCGGCGAAGGCTTAGGAAGTTTTAATCTGTCATAGCAACAACACTAACTTTCAGGGTGGTCTTGGATAAACCAGGGCAGAATTCAAAGGGCTTGTCCTTCAGTTAATGATTCACAATAATTACAACAACAATAATAATACTTTTTTCTAAGGTTGATTCCATGTGAGTGTGCGTTGAGGCTCAAATGCTATTCAAACTTTTGGCAATAAATGCTGTGTGTTTAAACTTACTCCTAGAAAAGCTATGGGCAAAATTCTTCAGCTTGATATAAAAAAAAAAATAATCAGTGTAAATATTTATGTTTGCTCATAAATCCTCATCGTCATGGAGAAATTGCGTGCTACATCATGTATGTGGTTTGGGTTTTTGAGGGATATATACTGTCATGAAGACAAAACCCCGTTATCATTTACCTGTCCACGAGGTTTCAGCACAGTAAGAGAATTCCATATGCATAATGAATAAGTTGGGGTTTGGTTTGGTTTTTTAGTTTTTGGGTTGGTTTTTTTTTTTGTCAGTTCTCACCATTTTATTTTTGATGTAATTTATAGGGTAAGTGTCATAGCTGATACTCACTATTGAAAGTCATAACTTCGTATGTGTTCAAATACGGCTTTGGAAAATGACTCATTACTTCTTTTGGCACTAAAAAGTTTATTACAGTACAGAAGAAATTTTGCAAACAGTTGAGAGTTTATTCAGCCTAAACCATTTGATTTAGTGTGTATTTGGTAAGCATTTACAGTTCTCGTAAGTGGTTTTCTAGGGCTGTGTTACTGGACTTTTTTTTTTTTTTTGAAGTGAAATAAATTAGAATAACTTTTCGTAGGTGCTGCATAGGTAGGGTTTTCTTACTTGACAGCTTGGAGCAATATTATATGTAGCTTTCTGAACAGCCTCTAATAATCTCTTCTGGCTTGCAAATAATGTAAACAACGAGTCTTGTAAATCATGAAGAAAGAAGTAACCCGAGACTTCAGATGAGAAAGCTGGCTTCTCTCTGAGTTCATTTGAGTGGAGGTCGGAGGAATCACTTGGAAATCGTGAATCAGTGCTTGGCTGCTGCGTGAACCTTGGACTAACTTTGTCGTGTGCTGCTAGACTTACTTGTTCCTTGAGCTACTTGGAATCTTTTTCACTTTGCAAACACTTCAGAGAAGGTCATGAAGGGAGATGGCAGTGCAATGTGGAATCTGATGTGGAAATACTGCATTTCTGTCAGGACAATCAGGTACGGTAAGAATATATAAAACTTTATTTTGTGGTAAGTCTGAAAACTGCATGCATTAAAGATCTGTCCTACTGCTTGTATTCTTTCACCCTGCATAGTTAACTCTAAGTAGTCTGAGATGATTGTTAGGCTAGAGTCTTACTTGTCCTTATACTAAAGCTGTGAAAAGAAAAATGCAGGATTATTGCAAAAAGTCTTCAAGGAAAGTGGAGTTTTCCTGATTTCAGAGTCTTGGAAATACCTCTGCCTCATTTACAAGCAGTCAAAAATTGGAATATGAAAGAAACCTTATTTTCATGAATACTTGCCTACTATAATCTTCTATTTATTGTATCTCCCAAATCCAAAGATACAGCATGTGTTCTTAGCACACCACAAGCATCATTTGCTTCAGACAAAGGGGAAGGGGGGAGAAAAGAAGGTGGCTTTTATGGCAGAATAAAACTCTGAAGTTTCAAATGTCTGTAAGCTAGTGTAGTGCTACAATCTTACCTGTGTGCGTATGTGAAAACGCAGCCGACTTAAATAAGATGAGAGGCTGTGGCTGCTGTGCATCGCTGGGCACATTCTTTGAGTGGTTCGAGTTTGACATGCTGCCTGCTCCCTGCCAAGAGCAGTTGCTGTGGATTCCAGTAGAGTTTATTCCAGGAATGGAGCTATTAAGCGAGACGCTTGGTGATTGTGCGTTCTCACAGCAATTTTATATATTTAAAAATAGCTAACCATTTTCATGCTATAGTTTTTTCATGTTACACGGTTATATGATTTGAATGGTACGTTTTGTCATGCAAGCTTCCCTTGAGAAATCACATAATCTAAGTAATTACTGCATTTCACACTGCATAATTATTCTGTGCTGAGGAAATAGTTTAGAGAGCCTCAATTCCTGCATGAACTTTCATTACAACCAGAATGAGACTGTGGAGAGCTTCTTACCATCAGGATACCAAAATAAAACTAAAAAGTCCCTTAGTTCCCAGCAGACAGTGAGTCAATATAATAGAAACTGGAAATAATCCCTGAGAGAGGATTCAATTAAGATAAAAGTCATTTTATTTATGATCTGGGTTTAGAACCAGACGCAGAGGGAAAGCCTGAAACAAACGGGATCAGTGCTTAAATCCAGAGAGACAGTCTTTACAGCACAGATGTTCATCCTGACCTCAGTGCTGCTGGAAATGTCTGAGAAAAGTCCGGTGCAAAACTCCTAAGTTATAAAGGTGTATGTTCCTACTAAGACTAAGTTTCAAAGGTTCCTCGGAGCGCTTGGGTGCGGCTGTTTTTCTGAAGCTTAACGTGCAAGTTGTGCTCACCTGCAAACAGCCACTTCTCTCCTTTATCAGTGACCTTACTACTGTTCAGAATCTGTAGGTTGAATATTAGCGTAATTGCTTACAGCAGGGCTTATTTATAGAGCAGCTTGCTGGCCCTGACAGCTAGCATAATGCAAAGTAACATTCCTCTTTGTTACAGCACTATGAGTATTTTCAAGTAATGGTTTTGGTTGTTTTAACAGATCCTATTTTCTTTGGCAGTGACACCAATGAGTTTGAGAGCGTAAAAAAAGAATTTTTCTTTTGTGGAAAAAGGTCTCTACCACCTTAATTTGCTTTTCTGATATCCTTCAGAAATCCTGGAACTCTCCCTGCATTTTGGAACGCTTCGGTAACCATTCTGGCTCATGTTCTTATCCATCAAGTATGAGGCTATCCCAGTCTTTCTCCCTCCCCGCCTCCTCCCATTTCTAGAAAACGGTGAAGCCCATGCAGCCCCTGCTGGAGACTGCAGTCAGCCTCTGTGTGTTTTATACTAGTGGAGCGAGGTGGTTTTTTCCCCCTGCGTGTCAGCTGCCCTGGTAAAAGCATTTCTACACGCCCTCGGTGCCGCTGCACTGTGTATCGCATTGACTACACTGGACCGCTTGTACTGCAGTCCTTACGTGTGCGCAGGGCCTCAATGAGGGGTTTTATGCCTCACTGAGAAAACAGTCCCTCTCCAAAAGGAAAATTATTATTAACTGGGTTTTAGGGTTGGTCTTGTTTCCATTGGACTCCAACAGCTTTAAAAAAAAATTTGACTGAGTCTTTGTTGTCTGTTTTAATTAGACCGTGCGGCTTGGGGGCAGAGAGATCGTCTACGTCCATGTATATGTGTTTAAGTTTACATGACTAGACCTTAAAATCGTGGGGCCATGCCTGTTAGCAAGGTGAAATACATGTGTGGTACTAGAAGAAAATGCAGTGGTTTGCTTTTTGCGTAGGGGAGGTTTAGGTAACGCTGGAATAAGCGTAGGAGCGAGCAGCGCGGTGTAATGTAGAAATGTACTGCACGGTCTAAGCGACGTCTTTTTTTTCTTCTGTGGGGTGTTGGCCTACTCCTAGAGGAAAACTGCAAAAATTACAAAGGTGAAGGGATTTCTTCACTAATGTACCAAAGCTGAGCTTGAGACACTGAAGGTGAAACTTCTGTCCTTTCAAAGAGCTCGGTTCTCTGAGCCCAGGTGAAGCCTACGATACGACCAGGTCAGCTCCCGAGGCACGCTGGGAGGGGCAGGGTCTGCTCACCCCCAAAACCTAGAGCGGGCAGCAGGATGATCCCCGAGCCCCGGGACAGCACCCACCTGGGGCTGGTGTTCCCAGGTATCCGGGGGGAGAGTTGTCCCTCCTGACCGATTCGCACTGGGTTTCCACCTTACGGGACACAGGATGGTTATCCCCTTGCCTTGGCCAGCCGTGACTCATGCCACACCGCGGTATTTTGGACTCTCCTTGGTGACAGCAGTCACTACTGCACAGGAGGTGGTAAGTGTTCCTGCCCAGAGCACCGCGAGTTGCCTCTGATATTTCTGAACAGGGGAATAATGGTGTTTGTCAGCGGCACTATTGCTGAGCGAGGGGCAGGCAGCGTCGCTGGCTGTGCTGTCACAGCAGCCGCCGCTTGAGTCGCTGCCCTTCGCACTGAACCCACTGCTGTCCCAGTACGTGTGCGGAGGGCAAACGGAGCCCTTCCCAGTGCTCTGAAGGTCACCGTGAGGGAATATTGTGCTAAATAACAGCGCTTTCCTCTGCTGGTGAATCTCCACTTGTGATGATATTTGCAGGTGGAAAGCTCTCCCAAAATCAGAGAGTTGGCAAAGCATGAAAGCGGAACTGGGGTTAAAGCATCAGTAGTCGTTTACTTCTGTTAAAGTTACATTTTAGTAACCCATCATAGATGGGCGCTAGGCAAATATATAATTAGGAAATTGTTTGTCAACAGGTTCAGATTAACCATTGTATTTATAGGGTCATGTGAAACAGAGGAACACGTGCTATATAAAGATGGGGAGCTGATCAGCTGTGTGCGAATTACTCCTTCCCTCGGTAACGTGCTATATGCCAGCCAGCTGTAAGGGTGAGGTTAGTGGTTAGAGGAGCAGACTGGAGACATCTGAATCAGCAGATCCACAGCCCGCAGAGAATAAATTGAAGGGTTTGTTATAATGTAATACATAGTTTTCTACTTGCATCTTTAAGTTCCATTTGCAAGTAATGGAGGAAAACAGTCAATAGTTAGTTCTTAGTGCTCTGCACATCTGGAAAAAAGTAAGAATTAGTCCTCGGTATGAGTTGTCATGGAATTTCTTCACTTATTTTCCTTCTGCTACAAACATTTTCCATCTTGGTTCAGTCATACTTTATTTTTGGTTGTCTGCTTTGGGGTTTTTTCTGAAGACTGACAGAACAGTGCTGCGTTTTCATCGAGGAAAAATAACACCCTGACAAGTGAAAGGGTCTCAGTTGGGCTTTAATTGCATTTTGGGCAGCACGAGCTACTGTGGCTGTGTAGGGGAGGGGCAGTCGTGGAAGTTTGGAGCGCATGAAGGCAGTTTGGTGTATCTTGTGTAGGGGCTTATTCATAAACGTTCTGAGCATCCACACTGCATCGTGAAAGCTCAAACTACTCTAAATAATAATGCATTAAACGGGTCAATGTAAAGGGATACTACAATGAGTAGGTTAGTCCACAGTCCATGTTCAGTATTGCTCCCATACATTATTGCAGCTCCTTGCTCCTGCTTCCAGACCGTCCATGCGCGGTGCCAGCGCAGGCGTTGTACAGCCGTGCGGCAAAGCCGGCGGGAGAAGAAGGGGTGGGTTTCCATCCAGGTGGTTGCAGTGGTAGGGTTCACCACAAGGCCCCACAAAAAAGCTTGTGTTCGCATTGGCAAGGGAGTATAACAAGCGATGGTGGGAGAGCAGGGGGACGCGGTGCTCACACAGCTGAAGTGTGACTTTACCTTATGGGAGGTAGCATGGGCTGAAGAGACAGGACTAAGAGCCAAGGCTAGAGATAGTTTGCTCTGTAGTTCATTGGCAAATATCAGTAGTGTTCTCTTCTTATGGCTATTTAACTGCCACATGTAACCAACGATAATGGGGTATGTAATCAGATACTTAATTTATGCATTTCAGTTTTCATCTGAAATGGAAACTAAAATACCCACCTCAGATATTCCTCCTGACACCTACAGGGTTAATGTTTGTGCAACTTATCTCAGAAAAGGAGAATATATGTTATGTATTGTTGCAGTAATAAGCAATAGACACCTTCCATTAAGATCAGACATTTACAAAGTGGTTTTCCTATAGCTATTTTATGATTTAAACACTAGCAAGAATTACTAAAAATTCACTTCTAAGTTTTTAAAAAAAAACCAAAAATAAACCACAAACTTCCATGTTGACTCCTGTATCTCCAGAATGTTGTTTATTTTTGTATTCAGTTTCTATGTGGGTTTCTTTGTCGTCTGCAAAATGCTGCACTTGAGAAGCTACAAGACAAAACTGAAGGCAAGTAGTCATCATTAGTAGTCTGGATGCTTTAATCTTCATATGGTGCATGGCTTTCTATAGCATTAGTCTTGTATTTTCACATAGTACAACTGCAATTATCCTAGTGCAAACCTTCCTTTGGGTTAAAAGATCTCTTCAGCACGACAGTGCCAGTAGCCACATAGCACTTAAGGAATTTTTAATGAGCTCTTGATGCCAGTATAACAAATCATTGTGAGGTTAAGATGAAGGTGGTATCTTTAGAATCCTGTGTTAGGAGTGTGTGAATGTGTCCTGTGCATTTTGCAAACTAAAATACATTATTTTGGTGTTTCTCCTATTGTCTGGTCTATGCATCGGAATCTGGAGAGGAAATCATTATGGCATTAATTCCTCTGAGCTCAGTTGCGCTACCTAAAGCAGACTTGTTCAAGGGGTGAATTACACATGGCTTTGGTTTTGTTTTGGATTGATATTTTTTTAACTCATTTAACTGTCTTTAAATGTTGCTTCTGTTCAACTAGACCTTATCTGTGTTTACACGGCTGGATTATTTCAATCTGATTGTTGATGTAAATTAGTGGTTTGTGATTTATGTTCAGGAAGGGCACAATGAGCTTGAACAGGTTACGGGTTACAGATCTGTTAGAGCAGAGGACCAGAACCTCATTAGCTCCTTTTGCTTTTTTTGTTATGAGCACTCTTTAAAGTGCTCCTACTTAGTATTTTCATGTGCTCTTTTTGTCTTATACCACGCTCTCTTTGTCTTTGTGCACCACTTGCTGTGTTACTGCTAAAAGCTAAAAATATACAGGCAGGGGCTATTAGAGTCAGTAAGTGATTTCAGTTTAATCCTTGCTTGAGTTTTAGTGTAAAGACTACCACAGAAGTTGCAATATTTGGACATAATTAAGCCTTTCTTCACGTAAAAGTCTTGCAGGTGAGGGTCAGCTGCCTCAGAAGCGCACAGAAACTCTCCCTCCAGCAGCAGGGCTTCCTGTTGCTGTGCTTCCCTGGGCAAAAGTCAAGGTACCTTAGGAACTTAAAGACTGCATGTTTTTTAAGAAGGGTCAAATAATCGCAAAATGTGGAAGCGATGGACCAGTGTGAGAGCTGA
The DNA here is from genome assembly GCF_964195595.1 of Calonectris borealis. Taxonomy (NCBI): domain Eukaryota; kingdom Metazoa; phylum Chordata; class Aves; order Procellariiformes; family Procellariidae; genus Calonectris; species Calonectris borealis. The sequence goes on along the minus strand of NC_134321.1, from coordinate 22,944,189 downwards.
AGGCTGTTTTTAGTCACTCCCCACATCAGTTTTATTCTAAAAGTTTTGTTCTTTTTAAGGCTGAGTCTACTGAGCTGTTCCAGTGTAAAAGGACCTGAAGGCAGTTTGGTTAATTAGCTAAAAATGGAATCAGCTTCTAGGCCTCTTCTGAGTTTTCATGTCTTTGCATTAAAATAGTTGCATCAATGTTTAGCTCAAACCTTTAGTTTGGGCTAAGAGCAGCCCTGGGTTTCAACTATGCTGAAGCTCTGTCCTTTCACAACGCAGGGTGTAATGATATGCATTGGAACCCTAGAAGTCAGAAACCTGATCCAAGGCAGTCTAGAGAAGTTAACAGACTGTTTTATTATTTATTTACACAGACCTTTCAAAAGAGCTTGTTGATGCAGAACCATAGGTTATTGAGCTGGTAAAATTGTTTGTCTAGTGATGGGGGCGTTCAATTATATTTAAGGTAGCTTTTTGTATTTTAATGCTTGCTGTAGGTGATGCATATGGTAAAAATGTACGTGGCAACTTTTAGAACAGAACTACTTTCAAGGTTTCTAATACTTCCACTGCTAGTCCTATTGCTCGATGTCTTCTCATATCTACCTAGAAATTGGCATTTAGGATTTGTTTTGAAAGGATACCGCTTCTGCTGTTGCTCTTAGATTACCCAATTGTTTGGTTTGTATTTTTTATATTTTAAGAACTCCTGAAGCAGCCTTTCAGCTTGTGTCTTTCTGCTCTGAACATATAGACAAGGAACAAATTATATGGAAGTGTTACTGCTCTTCAGTTTGAAGAGGACTAGTGGACTGTAAAGCAAATTAGGTAGCGAGAAAAAAAAGCTCTGAGCTTATCTGGTTTTAAGAAGATCATGCATTTTCCAGGAGGAGTCAGATGACGTTTTAGTAATTGGTGAGTACTGATCAATTTAATGCTGTGAATCATGTGATTAACATGAGTGAATACTGTGAATTGATCATAGTATGAAAAGCATGGTATGTGAAATTATTTTAATGAAAAAGACTTCTCCTTAAACGCCTGGTGAAGGTTTTATTCCTTTTCTAATAGGAATTCATTTTGCTATACAAGTGTCATTTTTAATTCTTGATATGTTTTTTGAATACTACGTAAATAATCTTTTGCTGTTCTCCATGCAGTATCTGCCTATTAATCATTTTCTTTGACAATAATGATAAAACCAGCAAGAATTTATGCAGTAAGCAAAGTGTCCTGTGTTCAGTCGCCTTTTAGCAGGAGACGATAAATTCATTCATATAATTAACTGCCTGACAGGTATCAGTGACTTAAGTGTTTGAAGTGTTATTAGATTGTTGGGGTTTTTCCTGTGCTCACCACTGGTGGGGGGGAAGGCAGACCCGCTTAATTAGGAGAGTAGTAACAACTGCAGTAACAGGCAAATAAAAAAAAAAAATCAAAGCTCATCACCTATGTATTTACTTCAGACTCTCGAATCTGACTGGTTAATGAAACCTAAGCAAAACGTGAGGTAGGCAAGGCACGATTGCCTGACCTGCTACGCTCGCGGAGCATTTCCATGCTGAGCGTACTGAGGTGTAAACCTGCATGCTGCAAACTGATCAATTAAAAATTAAATATGCTCTTGAGTTAGTCACACCTGCGTTGATCTTCTGGAAAAGTCTCAGCAGCATGCATGGCATTTTGCATTTAATGAATTCTCATTAGTTTGTGATATCAGAGTAATGAATAGTATTCTTTCATATCATCAGGGGGCCACTTTCATGCTCTAATGGGGCCTGTTTTGTACAGGGAGCAATACCATGACTGCAAATTACACGGGAGGAATTGCCACGCTGACACGAAGCATTCTGGTTCAGCTCTCCTGAAAGTTACTTATTTTCACATAAATTGTTTTTCTAATATGGAAATCTTCCCGGACACAATTGTTTACCATATCATCTTGAGGAGCAGGTTACGTTCACAGCCACAGTTCTGACACCATTTGCTTTCCCACATTATTCAGATAGCAAGAAATGCCATCTTTCAGAGGAGATCCTTGATAAAAGCATCCAAACACTTACGCTGCTGAATGAAGGCGGCATGAGCTACTGTGACCATGAAGTACCTGTGATACCTGTTCTGCGTTGGCTGCCGGTTGGCTGAATGTCGTACGTAAAGCAAAACCAGTGTGACAACTCAGTTGTCTGAGAAACTGCGCCACTGTCTGTGCTCCATGATCAGTTAGCGTCAGCTGCGCACACTGCCACTTCCTTGACAAGAAGCGTTTCGCTATGACCTTTAGCAGAGATCTGACGGTACTATTTCACCTGCAGCCTGTATGGTTTTTGCGTTAAAGCAAGAGATATTTCGAAAAATGCGAGCGGGTTGTGATAGCTCTGTCAAAAAGGCAGAGCACAAAGCCAGTGCAGGCTGGTGCAAAGGGAAATATGACCTTTCTGTGGCTTGGGAACCTTCAGAATATATCCTGAGTCTTACGGATAATACATTTTTCTATTAAAAGGTCAGTGGGGTTGCAATCTCAGCCATGAACTACTGTCCTTATATACACTGTAATTTGTCCGTTGCCCACAAGCCTTGGAAGAGGATCTCTTTGGCCCAAGTTTTCTGAACGTTTGTTCCACCTCTGGCTTTTAAATGACTCTCTGGCTCTTTCCCCTCTCTGGGTAGCTGGCGGGGGAAGTGTGTGTCTGTGGGCAGTCCTTCCCCAGCAGGAAGGTGTTTATTGACCGCCTTTCAGCGGTCCAGCTGGGAGGTGCAGCCAGCCCCCTGCCCGCTGCAGCTATGGGTAGAGCATCTGGGCCGTTTCAGACGGCTGCAGAAGGAGATGCTGAGCTTCTGATGCCTCCTGGAAGAGAAAAGGCATGTTTGTACTTTTGCCTTGGATCCTCTTGTCTAAGAGCGAGTCTTGCTTGCCTTTGGAAGAAGTGGGTAGAAATAATAGCTATTATTGGCAGATATAGTTATAAAAAAACTTTATGAAAGCCATAAAAACAGCTTCAGCGCTGTTATTGTTGGGTTTTATTATGTTCCTAAGGAAATGGAAGCTGGTTTAACAGAAGTTTGAGAACCAAATTAACAGTTACCATTTGTTAAATTGCACATTTTTAATCTTAGGCATTCAGGTTAGATTTAAAGCTCAGTTGCAATTTATTTAGAATTATTGGATGTCCACAGAATGCCTGAAGGCCGGTGTACTGCTAAATATGAATTCTGCATAGGTAGATGCATTTGTATCAGCAGATGTTTGCATGGCCTAATTTCCTTCCGTGTTTAAATCAGGAAGAATGAACTATTCCCCCAAATCAATGAAATACGGGCAGAACGATGTTTTCCACAGTTTATTATCTGTCTGAGATTATCTTTGGATATTTCAAAATAAGTGAAAACTAGGCATTATGAAAAGCATACTTTTTAATCTGACTATTTAGGAGAGCTTAATCTGAACTGCCATAGGCACACAGCTCTGAATTTAAGCACTTTTCTGCAAATAGCAATACTCAATAGCAGTGTACTCAGCTGATTTTTCTGGACATGTGTACAAAGACCTGATGATAGAATTTCACTGTCTGTGTATTTTCAAGTTAATGTAACAAACACTTGTGGAGGAAAGGGGCCAGTGAGATGGAGATAAATACTTGAATTCTCTCCAAATGGCCAGTGTTAATTCTTTAAAAACAAACACATGGAAAAGAACCCGAACATTAAAGGCAACCTCTTGAAAAACTTGTCCCGAGTTGTTTAGCCTCTTTCAGGCTCTGAAACCACTGCATTTTACTGTTATTCCACCTGCATATTCTAAGTACTTGAGCAGATTTGTTACTCGGATTATTGAGTCTTGCACAGCAGCTCATATCCACGCCTTGTGAGACTATTCGACTTAATGCCTGTCTTGCAGGGACAGGCATAGCCTTCGTGTTTCTTGGAATAAGAATGGGATGGAGAGTGAGAAATTGTGCTGAAAGGGGCATAAATGATAGTTCATAAGTACTTTTTGTGCCTATGCTGTGCTAGCCTGCTTCCTCTCATCTGGCTGTCCTGACACATTGGTTTTGTCGGTGTAACAATCCGATATGCTACGTGGTGATAGATAAGGAAAAGAATCCGTGGTAAAAGTAGACTGCCAAAAAAATGGGTCAGAGCTGATGGGTTAGCGTGACCAGGGCTTCTTACGCCATTGTCACTTCTGGAGGAAACATTCAGCAAACAAAAGCATAACCACACTGGCAGGGCCATTTCCTCCAAAATAGTGAAACAATGAAGCTTTTAAAGAAATTGGGAGTGGGCTCCCTTAAAATTTATGTGCCATATGTGCCATTTGGAAGCTAAGATGGAGATGGCTGTTCGTGCAAAGATATCCAAAATGAAAATCATACGGTGCTGAAAGACACACAGATCTCTTATTAATATAAGTCCCAGTACTGTTAGGAGAGGACCCAGGCATTAAACAGCGGTAGTAGCTAGCGTGTGGCTATTCAGCTGCTTCTTTAAACCAAAAAACAAGCCAACAAAACACACACACACATAAAAACCCCTATGCAAGTTATTTCTGTATCTGATACTCTATATTTCATAGTATGTATTCAACCGTTAAATAAGCTTACTGGCTTAGTAGTGTTTTGTATCAATATTTGATCATTTCCTCAGACTTTAAAGCAAAGACGGTATCCGTGAGGCACTTAGGAGCCTTATGGGAAAGCTCTGAGCGCACTGGGAAAGCGCCGTGGGTGGTCAATGTCATAAAGGTTTGAGGAGGGGAAAGATGCGTGGTATTTGTAAATATACTGAAGGGTTGCTGGTTTGTTGGTGGTTTTTGTTAATTGAGTAATTTGGATAGTCATGTTAGTCATCCTACAGATGAGGACTAAGAAAGCTCTCAGAACAGGGAGTCCTGCAACCTTAACACAGCTCATTATTTTATAGAAGCTTTCATCTGATTATTGGTGACTGAAAATGATCTGAATTCAGGGTCTGAAGGTATGTAGTATCTGGACTATCTAGTTTTCTAGTATCTATTACTATCTAGTAATAATTCTGGGGTAGCATAAAGCAGAATTTTCTGAAATGAAAATAAATAAGCTCAGGAGGGGAGAAGAAAACCTTTCATGACTTCTTATACTTTTAGGGAATGAAAAAGGACTGCTAACGCACTTCTCTCCCTTATGTCTAACCTTTCAAGAGACATTTTTTTGCGAGGTGATGAGCTGCTATCTATTGGTGCCTGCTCAGAAGCATTAGCTCACTGGGGCTATTCTGTCTTTCATTTTCTAAGTGGTGAGGTCAGGTACGTAGTCTTTGCCTCCTCCATACCAGTGGCTAATGATGCTATTAATAAAAGGACCTGTGTACCTAATTTTCCGTCAAAGAAATAGGAAAAATGTATCTATGTCCTTAGGGTACTGATATCCATATGTGTCTAAAACAGATGAGACTGGTAAGAAAACAAGAGATCTGTGATGGTAGTCTCAGCCTTTTCCATGTCTGTCTCCAATTTTTCATGTCTATCAAAGCACAAAAGATGGATTTCACTGTGTGTAAATATGCTGAGAGGGAAGGGAGGGAAACATTTTGTCCAAGTAATCGGCGTTCATTAAAAAGGAAGATGAACTTTGCACAGTGCTTTAAAAAATTACTTTAAAATCTTGCCCCGATGTGTGCTATTCATTCATTCTTCATAACTTTCCTTTCAAAAAGCTTTTAAAACTCCTAAGCACAGGGCTAGGATGCACTTTGGGTTGTGAAATTATCTTTGCAGACCTTGGAATTTTTTTCCAATGGTAATTTCAGAGCTCATGTGTCAACAAATCAGTGTATGGTATTATCATTTCCCTCTGGACTTTTAAAATCTATACCTCCAGGGGGAAATCTAGGGACCATATGATGTCAGGTCTGAATACATTAATAACAATGAAATGTAACATTTGTTAAAGATAAAATCTGTTCATCAGAGAAACATTTTATTTTTCTGATTAAGTGGTGTGTCAATTTTACATCACATTGACTAGCAGTTTCTGGATATAAACTAGACTGACAAGCTCTAACCAGCTTTAAAAATACCTGGAATCCTCCTCTTGGCATTAAAATACACAAACATTTGCTAAAGTAATTACTTTTGTTGAACGAATCAGTGGTGTGTCTTGGGAATTTGCTGCTGATGAAGACTGTTTTTTTTTTTTTTCCCCCTCAACCTACGTGTCACAAAATAATTCCTCGCAAAGGCTGCGAAAGGCTTAATATAATCAGTCCACATGCAAATAAATATAACTACATTAGTTCTTGAATAGAAGGAAGACACTGGAAAAATCTCAAACTAAGGCATAGTGTTCTTTGGCAAATATTTTTCAAGTGTTTCCTCCTCTTCAAGCTGGAGATCCTTCTAATTAAACAGCTATGGCAACAAATGCTGTCCAGCCGAGGGTCAGGTATAAAGTTCAAATCCCAGATGGTTGATATCTGTACATGACTTATCTACCAGATGGGTTCAAATGTTCCACTGGATTTTTTTATTCTTTTCTCTCGCCCTTCCAGTATTAAGGCAATTTGTTATATTCCTATCAAATATTTATATTGTTTTTCTATTGACTTTTGCTAAGAATTACTTACCTAGGAGGAAAGGTTTCCCCAGAGCATACCTTCTACTGCTTGAGAGCTACTTTGTCCGGCATTCCCTTCCTAGCAGTTTCTACAGTCAGAGTTTCCAAGGGTGCCCTAAAAAAAGGACAGGAATAAAAGGCACACGATCATGGGAGTCAGGAGAAAGAGGGGTAACATTGTTAGTATTTGCTTTTACTGTTTGTGTGGATAGTTAAGGCCTATGTGTTTTTATAGGGTAATCAATTGAAATTTAAAACCATTTTGATGATTACCACTGATGAAGCACAAGCTGACTCTAAAGCTTATAATCACTGGTAGCTATATAAAAATATAGCAATACAGTGTCTGTCTTTGGATTTATTTTTTATTATATGCTGCTATTAAACAGCCTAGCTAACGCAAATGGTGACATGTTTATTTAATTGTGTATTTTTTAAATAGATCTTAAATATTGTAGAGTGAGCTTTCTCATGGAGATGAGGACTTGGATTTCTAATTCCTGGTGTTTCTAGCCTTTCTGAGTTTTGGAAGATTACATGGTAGGAGGTTACAGTTTCTTTTGGTTCAAATTCCAAAAACAAAGTGGTTCAGGAGATTACATATAATCAATAAGCAAGACAGAAACAGATTCTGAACTCTAGAAAATATGGCAAGAAGGCCTTAACGGAGCAGAAGCTGTATATTGCATTCATTACTTTTCTGTAACCTATTTTACATTGCATTAAGTACAAAAGTCAAACTGGTGGTATTCCCAAACTGTAGTTAGTATTAAAAATACCTTCAAGACTTCAGATTCAAAATCTAAGTTAGGTTAGAAACTGAATTAAACGGTGTAGAGAAATGCTGGTTTAGATCTTTTGTGGTTTTGTGTTTGAAAGTTACAGTATTCTTGCTTTTATCACTAGAAAAATCATATCAAACATGAAAAGAAGGGGGGGGGGGGAACCCAAAAAAAAACAACAAGGAAAAAACCCAACTAACCGCGCACACACACTGTTAAATTTTAAGCTTCCATAAACCTGGAAGACAGATTTGCCTGAATTTGCTCAGCGTGAATGTTTATCCCAAGGGTGGTGGGTTTTGCCGGTACATTTGCAGGTGCTCTGCGATAGTCTGTCCATGCTAATTGTATGCTGCACTTGGAATTAGGAATAAGGATGAATTTTCATTCTGTCAGGTACTGTGGTCATTCTTTTGTTGAATCCATCTCTAAATATATCTGTCGTTTAAATGTGGCTCAAATGAATGATAAATGCAATATATAAGGGACTGTTTTGGTGCCATTGAAATTCGGTGGGGAAACTCCCACTAACTTCAACAAGGATTTCACTTTTGTCCTCAGGAGGGAACCAATGAACTTGGAAAATGATATGAAGTGTGCCTGATCTTAGTATCCTTAAACTGATGGCTTTTGAAATCATTCTGCTGTCTTACAGTTTTCAGTTATCTTTATCCTTCCTTTGTTTTCAAAAATAAAGCAAACTTTGGAACTCTTGCTACAACAGCAGTAAAATATTTCTTATATGAACTAGTTTGTGAGCTAGTCTGTTCTGACCATGCAGAACTGGAAAGATACCATTAGAAATAAACGGCTGTCTGAAGTTGAAGGAATTAATTTGTTAACAGGATGTGTAGAAGAGCCTCTTTCTTCTTTATAGTTAACAATTTTTGCTCATTTGGCCGATGTGTGGTGTCTCTTTTCTGCTAATTTTACCGTGTCTCTTTTAGCTTTAAATATTGTAACTGTAGATTCAATTAAATGTGTACAACAACGTGATACTAACCCAGAGAAACATTCCTTTCAGTGATCTTCACAAGGGAAGACCTTTTCATCTTTTCTTCTGTGCCCTCTTATTGTGTCTGTATGGCTCAGGGGTAGAAATACAGTGATTGCAGTAGACACATTCTCACAGAAAGCTACTTAAGCAATTGGGTTTGGGATGTGCTGAATGCCACAGCAAACCTGAGAGCTAAACGCTTTAGTGAAAAGACAAACCTTATTTTGTGCAATATTGCTTAGTTTCTTTAGGTAGATTTAGGAACTTGAAGCAGACCATGTCAGGCAAGGCAGTAAAAATGTCAATCACTGAAACCCTCCTGCTCTAGAGCTCTCTCAACAAACCATCATCTGGGCTTATAGTATAAAGATATTCCTTAGTAAACACATCAGCATGTCATAAAAAGAATGTGTTTAAAGACATAATAAATCCAAATGAGGCAGGCCACAAAAATAGATGTTTTGTTATATTTGTAAGGAGGTTTTTTTCTATATATAGGTGTTCAGCAGTAAACCTGAGTTTGACATATGATGTATATGGGTAACGAACACTGCTGCGTTCTTCCTGCTGGGTACGAAGACACCGCACACAATGTCAGTGCGCTTTGTAGGGTCAGCCCTGCTGTGCGTTTCCGAATGCTGCCGGTCGAGTTTCCTCTCCATCCACAAGCTGGATGTGGATGTGGGCTAACTCCGATATCTCTTGGAATGTAAGTAGTGCCTGGGCCAAGCACCTTGCTAAAGCTATAAGCGCAGGTGGCTGATAATCTGTTTTAATTATAGTTAACGTGCTTAATTTCAAAAGTGATGTGAAAGCTGACAGGCAGTTCCAAAGAGCTTTCTATCCCAGCTTTTGAGCCTTTCTGTAGTCATATAGCATCCAGCTCACAAGCTTTTAAAATATTTACCCAAAATTGTCTTTGAAGGAAGAATTTAAAAAAAAAACAGTCTAAGCCTGAGTGTATAAAGACTCGACAGAGGAATGGAACATAAACAAGAGCCCTTGTAGGAGCACTTCAGCGTCTGCTCATCTACAGGGAACTCTTAATGGGTGAGCTTTGGAAGTGCTGTTTTTTTGTTTAGTGTTCCCCCCACCCTGTTTCTCCCTATCCCCCCCGACCCGTCCCCCCTTCCCTGTTTTCCCTTTTTTAAAACTAAGCAACTCCATTTATTTTACATTTTTAGTTGCATTTACAGTGTTCAACCCTGTTATCGGGCGAACAGATCTCTGTGCTCTGTTAATATCCTTTCCAAATGGCCGTCATACCGAATGTGATCAGCTGGCTGTTCCACAGATGATACCCCTGGTTTTGGGGGGTTTGTTTGTTGTTTTTTTAACTTGGCTGTAAAAACAAAAGCCATGCATGTGTTTAACTTTCTGATTGCTTGTAGTACCAGAGGGGACTGACAAGCTGCCTGGGCAGCTGGTAGGACCACTTCGTCGTTTTAATATAAGCGAAACCCTGCTCCCACTCAGTGGTCCACATACAGCAATCTGTCTTCACAGGCTGAATTAAAAGCAGGTTTAGCATGTGATTAGCTGTATAATAAGACAGTGCAAGGGGTGTGGAGAACAAAGAGTGTAGGAAGGCAAAAGGACATGCATCCTATCATTTTGTGTTCTGTGATTCAGAAAGGAACAATCATTTTCTCAAAATTACACCCGTTCAATAGAAAGTGTTCTAAACCAAGATCATTTTTGAGCAACAAAAGATGCTAAACATTAGCCTTTAAGCTGCAGTGTTGCCTAGGATTTAAGCTTACACTGTGGCTCCTTCATTCAGTGCCTCACGTGGCTGCATTGACTGTGTGAAGGACTGTAAATTCAGAGTGCCATGAGATAATGCTGCAAGATAAGCTTCTTTCTTGCATTTGTTTTAATTTTTCTGCTGTTTAATAGCGTTACTTTTTAACCTACACAGTGCCTAAATATGCTTTCACACTGAAAAAAGACTTCTGGTACTTTGGAACGGAGACGTTGAGATAATTACTTTTTCCGGCACTTGCCATGAACTTGCATAGCTTTTATATCTGTTTCCCTCTTCAAAGTATCCCTCCTTCCTCCTTCAGTATTCCCAAGCACATCTTGAGTGTCCAAATAATTGTTTGGAAATTCTGTCAAGGCAATATTTAAATGTCACATGCTGTAACGATGTGGCACATAAGTAAGTTCCTTAGTTCCCACAGCTACAGATGTTACAAGAATACAGTGGGTGTTGAAAACGATCGTCTTATCGCACAAACTTCATCTAGAGACTGTGGAATATATATAAACATGTTCATGTTTATAGTTCAACGATATAGCAATTATTGTATGTCTTATGTGATTTCTATGGCTATTAAATTATTTCTGTTATGGTGAGCAAGCTTTCAAAATCTTCATGTAATGAAGTTGCAGATGTTTTGTTGGCAATGGAAACTTGGGATTCTGCTACTTCCCCATCAACTGCTGGTCTCTGTTGGGTTTTGGGGTTTGTGTGGTTTTTAACAGTTTGGGGCAGAAATAAAACAAAAATATTTGATAGAGCAATATGCTAGAGAAGTTGCGTGGTGGGCAGTCGTGCGGCTGAGTACTCCCAATGTGCCAGGGAAGGAGAGCTCTGCCGCTGAGCACGTTGGTGGGAAGTTTAGACCTTTGCCTTTGTTCCAGTCTTTCGGAACAGCTACAGGTGCTGTCAGTCCTCGTAGGAATAGTACAGTAACCTCAGAGTTGCAGTGTGTCGTGCCAAGATTCATTCGAGAGGTTCATTGTATGATACCAAAGGGCATAAATACGGGGTAGTGTGGTCCGGCTGGGATTCTGCCAAAACCTCCCCCCACCTCCAGGCGTGTTCCTGAGGGGAACTCAGCGTAGGCTGTGTTAGGTCGATCTTGCGCATGTTGAGGAGCACAGAGGAACACGGCCATTTTGTTATTCCTTTCTCTCTAAAGAGATTAACTAAAAGAATTACAACATTTTTGGGTGGAACTAAACCAAATCAAGGAGCTAACCGTAAATTTGGGTGGTCAGGTTGTGTTTTCAGCCATGTGATTCAGGCCATTCTTCCTCCACTATGACTTAGTACAGAATGGAAAGGGTGAAAAAGAAAACAAACCCAAGTACTGGCATCTGGGAGAGATAATGCAAGCTCGGAACAAGGAAGAAATGGGAAATGAGGAGCTTGAGCCAGAATGAAAGAGGTGTTTGGGGAGATCTCAAATCTCTTGAGGAATTCAAGTGAATCGTATTAAGTCCTCAGTCGTCTTTACTGAGTCAAAATGCCCTCCCTTGCCATATACTGCTTTGCAAAATGTAATCTTTCCACTATGCTACGTCGCAGTGAAATACAGTATGGATATTTTGGTGGTTTGAAGTTAAATAGTATGTTTTCAGATGGCAAATAGTTGCGTCTGTGTAACAGAAGCCACAAGCAATTATACTGCTTGACAGAGGTAAAAATTATTAATTATAGGCATTTAGTCAATTGCATATCTGCCTAGTGGAATTTATTCTGGAAATATAAAAAAAATATGAAGATCTGAAAGATGTTTGCAGTTTAAATATTGCATACAGTCTATAGTGTAACAATTCAACTGCTCCAGGTAAGGGAGAACAGTCTGTGTGTTTATATGCGCACATCTGCATGTTTATAAGTATATATCAACATGTGTGTGTGTATTTACATACAAAACAATATACAAAAGACTCCAAAAGAAAGTCTTACTGTTTTGAGGTGAGATCAAATTCGTTCAGTTCAATACTTTTATTACCTCCACAGCTAATGAAGTGCAAAGCCTGTACGTCAGGCCTGCTCTCAAAGCTGCATATTTGGTGTTTACCCTCATGTATGACTTAGGCTGAAATTCTTGAGATAAAGCAGTGTCTTTTAAAGCCTTTCTAGATTAGCTCAAGGATCAAAACTGACACCCGTACGTGAACTTTGATAGGTTTGAGGAGGGCTGAGTTTTGGTTCAGGCTTGTTTCTAGTGAAAAATGTAACGAGTGGGTCAGCTGTTAAAGGAAGATGCTGTAGCATCTGAAAAGAAAATTCTTTATTTAGCAGGAATATTAAGTGTAAAATGCCACAGCTCGACGGATAATTTAAAGAGATAGCCAGCACTACTACTGACAGTGCAGTATCCTACATGTCCCTGGCTGTGGGAATTACTCATGCTTTTAAACTACCATTTAAGCGCTCTGCTAGCTTGATGTAAAATCCTCTGTTCCGTGCTCATTTCCACTCAGGAGATCCTGAGAACTTGAAGATTTAGTCCCACAAAATAATTTTAATTCTTGAAGTGGGTTGTATTTTAATGCGGGTATTTATGTAAAATTAGAAAATTGTCCTGCTATATCATGCATTCTGGAGGTCACATACAAGACAAATATACTTTTTTTTTTTAACATACGCAAAAAATTTGACAATAACTTCCAACAGTAAAATACCCGTCATCGTATGAACAGTGCTGTTGTGGTTTAACCCCAGCCGGCCACTGAGCCCCACCCAGCCGCTCGCTCTCTCCCCCCGGTGGGATGGGGGAGAGAATCAGAAGGGTAAAAGTGAGAAAACTCGTGGGTTGAGATAAAGACAGTTCAATAGGGAAAGCAAAAGCCCCGCGCGCCAGCAAAGCACAACAGGGAATTCATTCACTGCTTCCCCTCGGCAGGCAGGTGTTCAGCCATCGCCAGGAGCGCAGGGCTCCATCACGCGTAACGGTGACGTGGGAAGACAAACGCCATCACTCCAAACATCCCCCCCTCCTTCTTCTTCACCCAGCCTTATATACTGAGCATGACATCATATGGTATGGAATACCCCATTGGTCAGTTGGGCCAACCATCCCGGCCACGCTCCCTCCCAGCCCCCCGTGCACCCAGCAGGGCACGGGAAGCTGAAAAGTCCTTGACGAGCGTAAACACTACTTAGCAACAACAAAACATCAGTGTGTCATCAACACTATTCCCACACTAATCCAAAACACAGCACTGCACCAGTTAATAGGAAGAAAATCAACTCCATCCCAGCCGAAAGCAGGACAAGCGCACGTGTTCCTAGTTTGCTAGTGAAAAGGTGAATTTGTATTCCAGTGGAAATAAATGCAGTAAAATAAATCGTGCCTACAGAAGGGATGTTTATGGGAACAGAAGTTAGGTTCAGCCACGGCCCTCCGCCGGCCCCGGCAGCCTGGCGCAGGCCCGGAGCCCGCAGCCGGTGGTGCCGCTTTCCCGGGAAACCCCCCCGCGCGGCCAGCCTAGCCCCTGCACCCGGGAGCTGTCCCGGTTCTTTACAAGCGGTGAAGTTCGGGATGAAGGCATTTCTCAAACTTAAACGGTTACAGACTTCGCCAATTTTATTTTGTAAATTCGCTTAGAATTAAAAAGCAGACACTTCATTCTTGTTTCGTTTGATCTAAACATGTCTGGATTTGCCAGGGTAAGGGGCATTTCATTTCCTCCGACAAAAATGAATAAAAGCTGTGCTTATGTCTAAAAATCAGTCCCATAGTCTTGATTAATCTGAATAGTAATGTGTTAAGATGCTTAAAGTTATAGTCACATGGTTTATAAACTATATTACTTTGATTAGGAATATAATCTAGGGGTTGTGAATGGTAATTATTAATTTCTGAACAGCAATTACTATGTTCTGATTAAGTAAAAGTCCAAGCTGTTCATGGGGCCTTTTTGTTATCTAAGTAGCTCAGGGGGATGCAAGTACTTACACAAATCTAAGTGCATAGAAATGGAAAAGAGGAAGGGGACTCTGATGAATATATTATACAAGTAAAAACCTGTTCTGAGTGATAAGCGAAGCAAAGGAGTGCAAATTTATGCCACCACGGTTAGGGGCAACATTTTAAACATTAAAACAAAAAGAATTCTAATGGTATTAAGTACAGTTGGTAAATTGGTCAATAAGGGCAGAAAAAATGAATTCAACTTACTTATTGTGGTTTGGAAACAAAATTAATTCTTACGAAGTAATATTTTCTAGTCTGTGTTTCCAGAAGATAAAGAGCACCTGTCAAAGCAGCACATCTGGATAAATTGTATCCAAATGCTTTTAGAAGAGTTGGCCAACGAATTCTCTCCAACACGTAATACTTAATTATTTTGTGGGGATGGGGAAAACAGAAGCCATAGCAGTGCAAGTTGATGCAATATCCATGTTTGAGAAGAAAGGAGTGATTTAGACAATTGATAATGTGTGAGCCTGCTACTGATTTTTGACAGAATTGTAGAACAGCCAGTATGCAAGTTAATTATGGTATCCTTTGTCTTTAATTGATATGGCATTTATTGAACGAAATTGAAACAGACGTGGCTTCTGTTTCTAACAGACATTGTGTAAGCGAGGTGGTATTGCTTATGGTGGATTTGTACAGCGTGTGAGTTGTCCAAGCCAGTGGTCTCCAAACTTTTTTGATTGAGCACCCCATCAGTAAAAAAATGTTTGAGCACGCACTCCCGATGTAGGTATATATATTTGTAAATTATATACGTGTGTTACTGAAGTTCTAAGATCTTCTTCCCATGCCCCAGTGGATCATGATGCAAATCCCCGGGGGGGTGTGCACCCCACTTCAGAGACCACTGGTCTAAGCAACTAGAATCCACAAACCCTCTTGGTAGATGTAATTTTGATAGTTCCCAAAACATAGCTGTAAATTAGAATTATTGCAGAGCAGATGAGTTTAAGTGGAGTCATAGGGATATCACACTACATAAATTTTAATGTTCTAGTAAGAAAATAATTGTAATCTATGTAGATGACACAATACAGGGCCAAAGAGGACAGCTATAGGATAGTTTGGTCAGTAGAGCACAAGCAAACGATGTGTGTATTTTAATACATTTGAATGTAAAGCTGAGTGTCTGTAAAGTAGGGTTGAAGCCCACACTTAGAAGAATGGGGACTCTGTCCCAAGCAGTTGGTTCTGTAAAGGTCCAGGGAGTCATGGTGAGTAATCAGCAAACTGATAAGAGGCAAACTAAGCTTTGGTAGAGGCGATGTGAACTGATTTGCTCTGAATACTTTCAGCATTTAGGAAGGCTGAAATAATCTTGGTAGCTTCTAACTTTGGAAACTGCTAGGTCTAGGATATGTTTTCCGATAACGGGACAAATTGCTGACGAGATTCCTATTTTCTGTTCTCTCTGGGCAGTTTCATTAATAACTCATTGCACATATGGTGAATTTTTTTGGAGGCAATTACAGATGTGACATATGCATGGTTTTAGAGCACCATGTCATCAATTGTGACTTGAGACAAGTGACTTCATGGCCTGGTGGTACTCTTAGAACTGAAATCTTAAACTGCACAGTAAGCCCTGGTTGAGGCTTTGAGGACAATTTTTCTTTTTTCTAATAATTTCCTCTAGTTACAAATCGAAGTATCCCTTATTACTACTTAAGACCAGGTTTTACTAGCTGCCAAGCTAAAATAAATCTGTCTAATTAGAATGAATAAAGCATTTCTAGCTGTAATGAAGATGTGCCAATGCCTCAAGAATTCTAACTTAACTCTTAGTGAAGAGCCTTGCAGTGTACCAGGGCCACGATCCCCTGTGTGATGGAAGTTTTTACATTCGAAGAGGACTGTGTTGCTTTAGTCCATCTGAGCATAGACCTGCACATCACATATTTGCTGTGGATGATGTGCTGGACAGACCCTGCAAGGATTTGACCTCAGGGTGTTCTAGATACTTGTGTAAATTAATGTTATGCTCCATCAAGTGCCAGATTTGACTGTTGCCTTATATATGCACGCAGAAATGACTTGGTGCAAGCAGTCAACATGTGCAAGTTCCTTATTTCCTCTTTGTTAATTTTTAAAACTTGCTTTTTTAAACCATGCCCATTAGGCACCTGAGGTGCTAACTGCCAGTTGTACTATGGATATCTGTTTCTGGCGACTCACTGTCTCCACTGTAGTTTTGGGGATATCTTTATGTATATAGCTGTGATTTGTGCAGAGTCTGCACCAGCTTTGCAGAAGTACAGACTAATCCCATTTTTGGATAAGGTAAGAAGAGTCTATGGGCAAGGTGCTGGTTTAGAGCCTCCTATTTCATTGCCGTGCTCCACAATGGGCTTTCTCTGTCATTATCTGAGCTTTCAGTGCGATAGGTCTCCATCACTAAAATAGGGGGTAATATCTTTCTCATACCTCATAATTGATTCTGAACACCCTAACCCAAATTGTTTTACTTTAACACCAAGCTTAAGCATTGCTGACTTGTATTGTTTACATTGGTATGTCATCATAAAAAGAAAAAAAAAAATTCATCTTGGAGGTCCTGAGAAGTTTGATACCTCCATAAAGATGCTAACATGGGAAGTGCTAAGCACAGTTATTGGCGGCCATGGCACCAGGTGTTAAAAATATGCACCTACGTGTGCTGTGTCCTTTGTGTAAATTCAGTTTTCTCCTAGCATCACCAAGAAGTTAAAGCTTGTTGCCTTTCTCAATATATACAACAGAGTAGGTTTCTTATTGTGAAAACATTGGCAAGTTGCTGGTTTTGCTGATTCGTACACCAGTGAAAAAGCTTTTTGAAGAGCATGAAGGGAAGATTAATGCTATTCATTCGCTAAAGGTAGGGAGAGGCTGCAGATTTTGCAAATTCATCACAGAACCATTTTCAATATTTTTTTAGTGCGGCCATTTCACTCTTCTCTATAGATCCTGCAATGCTACTCTTATTCTGTTTCCTACTGACACACTTGATACCTTCTGTAAGAAAGCGCATGAAATGAAGTTACAGGTCATGCAGAGTTAATTGGGAACGGAGTTATTTCCGTAGGCTACACAGAGATCACCATTTGGAAACAAAAATAGAAAAGCTGCCCTAATGTTCAGTGCCGTCCTGGGCTTTTTGAATAGCTTTGACTTCTGTCCTTTGAAGGCTACGTGAGGCTGAAGGATGGCTGTTTGAGGTGAGCCCTCCTGGGATTTTGAAAATATGGCTGTGGCAAAGTGCAGTGAGATGACGTAACGAGATGACACCAGACCGATCTTACCTTTATCTTGTTAACATAAATACCCTTTTGAAAATATGTATCTTTTTAGGAACTGTGAATTAGCACCATTCTTCCTGTATTTCTATTCTTGAACTGACTATTTGGCATGTTAATAGCAGGGGTTTTTAAAACTCACCTGATTCCAAAACAAAGAATGAATTCCCATTTGCTGTGTATCTCAAGCATTTGTCATGATCCCGCTCTTTTACTTGATTCAGCAAAGCTCTAAGCACATGCATACAACCGAATATACATAAATGAGTAGTACAGACAAAGGAAAGTTAGGTTCTTTCTTTCGTAGCTTACTGAATTTATGTATAACACCAAGTTTCTTAAAAGCAATTTTAGAAAGAAAGGACTGGTAAAACAATAAAACATTTTTTTTTAACAGATTAATCTAAAGAATTGATCTTTTTAATCAGTATAACAACCGGGAAGAGCTATATATATGCTGCATTGACAGATTATGAAGTGCACTCATCAAGAGGGAAATGGAAAAGATGTTGTTCTTCCTTCCCATTTGTCATACTTGCTGGTATTTATTTCCAAAGAGCACTTACTCCTTTGGAAAGAGTGCAACAGCTTGAAAGTCATCAGTGTCTACATTTTCTTTTCAAAATACATTGAATATTTTTTAGCAACAGTTCCATCTCTATCCTCTGTCAAAGTTCATGCTGTGTCTTTCCTGGTGCACAGATACACCCCATGAAGTCCCTTCATGTAGGCAAGGCATGATGCTATGATGTAGCATTTGTGGGAAAATGGGTGCATGGGTGGTGCAGGAAGGGGGACCCATATGCACGAATGGATGCTAAACTTGTGAAGACCTGGGAGTTCTAATAGACCGCGAGTCTGGTGTCCAGCCTTCCATCCATTGATAGAAGACGACTGAAAGAATGACGCTTGCTGATGCCAAACCTATGCCTGACACTTGTAAGAACTAAATTAGAGGGAAAGATGCTGCTGGGTGATTAATAAACATTGAAAGCAGCAGCAACTATAGGAAGATATGACTGAAATGGGAGTTTCTGGGCTATCAACACTAATCCCTTCAGGCAAGCATGTTGTATGTTTTCTTCTCATAATCCAGTTATTTTCCACAGTTTTGCTGCTCACAGAGCTAGAAATCTTTTTATTTCTATCTTAATTCAGTTCCAACTTGTGCACATTTCTTCTTGTGCCAATGCTATTTCTTCATTTCTAGCCCATTTGCTCACCCCACCAGTATGTACTGAAAAAGCAATTCTGATCCTTTTTCAGGGCGCTGTCAGTCTCAATGAGCCGATCTTTTGCAGTCCACAGTTGCCAGAGAAGCTTTCCATTTCTTCAGTCATCCAAAGAGGCCTTCTTTGCACCCAGTGCAGAGTTTGATTTACTTTTCCTTAAATTTGGAAGACCGATGCAGTTATTCTAGCTGAGATCTCACCCTTGTTTTAAAAGCGTATCGCTGAAGAACAGGCATGGCAACTAAGTTTAAATAAGCAGCGAGAGCAGCCAGTGTTCCCAGAGGGAAGCAACTTGGTGCAAGTATCTTGCTGGAGAACTGGAGGCAGCTGACAAACGATGACTGCCTACACTGTTTTCTGTGGGTTCCAGTAGAATGGTTTCTTGCCGGCCTGCCTTCTGGCAGTCTGACGTGAATATCTTTAGGGTTTTTAATGCCTAACTTGCAGGCTTTTCTGTATATCCCTATATCTTGGATTGACAGTTATACTGAAAAAAGAAACAAACCCTTCCCTACAGCATATAATTTTTACAACTACTAGTTTGATGCTTCCAGCAAAGTAATGCACCTTAAAATCCCTGTAGTAATATTATCCTGCCTTATCTGTTTCTCTCAGATTTTTAGTGCTGTGGGGTATCTGCCAGGGAAGCGCAATAAACACATAATAAACTGTAGGCACTGCAGGAACTGTATATATGTACGTGTGCATACACTCTTATTTGGAAACGCAATCTTTCTATTTCTTCACTTTAAATAAATTTTAAGAAGTGAAGTCTTGAAGGACTTTTGAAATAAATTTGATCTTTTGCTCCAAAACATCTCCTTTTATCTAAGGAGGTGGTGCATAGCATTAGCACAGAACATACACGACAACTGTTGCTGCAGTCTGCTCTTTCACGAGTTTCTGCTGATGTACTCGACCCTTGCGAGGTTTTTCTAATGGAGAGGAACACTTTAAAGAGATGCCCACATTATCATCAGCAAGCAAGTGAAAGGGAAAACTATGGTCAGAAAACAGAGGCTGCTGCTTTTCTGTAGAATAGGCAGATGACAGAGTAATTCTACAACTGGTTTTGGCGACTTCTAATACCAAAAAGTCAAACACCAGTTGTGTTTGAATGACGAACCAGTCACTCCTGTTAAGTTAGCCATGCTTCCCAAGTTGGATCAAGTATATAGAGATAGGACTGTCTGGACCGCAAGGCTGTCTTTCTGTGAGGAAGCTAAAGGAAACAGAAGGCTGGTTCACTAGGTGTGCTGGTAAATAACGTGAATGGCATAAAATGCCATTTTGAATAGTTTAATAAGAACGCGAAGCACCTTTTTAAACTTGTAGAGCCCATGTTTAACTTGCATGTAATTTCATTGTACTTGGAAATGCGTTTAGGTACAATTTGTGGCTGCTGTAGATTCTGTAAGAATTCATAGACCTGCTCTGTGTTTGTAGATGTGTAACCAGCTATTTTGCTTTCTTACACTTCGAATAGATTAAAACAGAAAGGCTCACGGGCAAATGGCCTGTAGTCTAGATGCCAGGTCATTGCTTGATTTGTCTAACCACCCTGCCATATAGTCTCTGTGGCAACAAGCAGTGTCTTTTGATGACTCTTCTCTTCAAGGTACAACTGAACTGATTCCAGAAGGAAATGGCTCTTTTTATACTTTACTGTCATCTCTACATTTGTAAACATAGATTCTGTTGCCAGACCCATGTGATTTCGTTTGCTATGTGATCTCTGATTTCATAGATCAAGTCCTTTAACATGTTATCCTATGTTGTATGTAATGTAACTATTGGAAAATTAAACAAGTCGTCTTCAGCTTTTGGCAGGGAGCGGGAAGAGGAGGCTACGGTTAAAAGCCCATCGGCCAGAGAACACAAAGGGTTCTGGTGAAGTAAGGAACGCTTTAACTACCTGGTTCATCTGTCCTTTAGGCAATTTTGGTATCGATGGAAATATTCTTTTTTTGGTGTTTTTTCTAGTAGTTTTTAATAATATATTTTATAATGCACTGTAGCTCATAGGTTTCTAAAAATACCATACATCATAACTTGTACATGTTATTAGGCATATGAAAGTCTGTTCCTGAAAGGAGGAGGAATACATCTTAGTGAGCAGTCTGTATGTAATTTTGGGAGATAGGAAGGAGAACTCTAAATACTATTCAAATATTGATACTTTTTATGGATTTCTCTAGCTCTATTTCCCTAGCTTTTCCTTTTTGTAAAGATGGAAAGAGACCATCTCTTCTTTACTTAGTAGGAGGAGAAGAAGGGTTATTTAAAGTTATTTAAAATGAATAAAAATTAATTATTATACCAAGGATTGAAAGTCAAGAGACACGAGTTCTATTTCTAGCTTTGCGGCTGGCTCATAATTGCTCTTTGGCAAGCGATGTCATAGTGTGACGCACATTTAAATGGGCTCTGCCTCCCTAAAACAAGCAGTTCTTGGTTCTGTGCTGTGCTGACAAGCAGTAGTGCCAGTGTGTGAGGCAGGGCCATGAACCAGATGGGGGAACTGATCAGCTGAAAAAGAAAAAAAAAGAAACATCCCCCCCCCCCCCAAAGGTGGTGTTGGAGAAGGGGGGGGGTATTTCTTCAGCCAGAACAGCTGCCTGATCAATGTCATCGTGCAACAGCTCAAACATGCCAGCAGGAGACATGTCAAAATGTTAGCCTTACTGCAGCTCATGTGCCTTATCTGGAAAAAGGGGAATATTTGAAAATATTTTCTTCAAAATATTTATCTTTTAGGTAATACGGCTTCCTTGAACTACACAAGACTCTGGTCGAGTCAGACAATCCAAATAATTGTCCAGCAAAGCAAAAGCTGTCTACAAAGTTTTGACCTTGAGGAGACATAAGGACTGTGCTTCTCCATCAATCACTTAGTGGGATAAAAATGATGTTACTTTAACATTACCCCATAGTAGATGAAAACGTCCTGCTTTTAATATACACATAATAAAAAACCATCCAAGATAAAGTCATCGCATAACATTTAATTCATCCTAGGTGGCTAGGCTATTGTCTTCCAAATCATATTGAGGTATAACTAGTTTTGTTGCAATCTATTGGACTTTGCCAGTCTTCTGACTGCTGGGCCTTTTGTCAAAATAAGTCAAGTCCAGAATACATAAGTGCTCTAATTGTTTACAGGGGTGATGCTGTTTGTAAGAAAATATAAGAATTTCTGTTGAACTTTACTTTTTTTATTGTAGGGCAGTATTTTTCTTGCACCTTTTTTCTTTGGGCTATTCTTTATCTGAGCCTCCTTTTCCTAAACAAATTAGGTTTGGGTTTTTTTTTTTTTAAAAAAAAAAAAGACTGAAAATCTCAATAACAAAAAAAAGCAAATCTGAATGATTCAGACTCAAAAACTTTTTTTCAAGTCAGAATGATATTCCTTGTGTGAAAGAGATGAGCTGCTTTTTTCAAATTGGACCTTGGATAATGAATTTTATTATGAGCCTCGTTCTTTGTAATATACTTATCTCATTTAGTCACAGTTGACTATTAAAATTTTATATCAATCGTGACTGTATATTCATGGGATACAGGCTCTACAGATGATTTTCTGTAAGTTGGATTTTGGACCAGTTCTAAGGAGATACAAATGAACAATCTGTGCTGGGCAACCTCAACAAGCTACAGTTATACATGTAGACATCTTGATTTTGCTCTTTTGTTGCCGTAGGTGTAGAAGAAGCAAAAATAGAAAAGATTAAATAACTGGAAATGGGGGGAAAGGATCAAATTCACTTTGTTTTCATGAGTGAATAGTCACATTGAAGTGGCATATTTCTGTAAGCAAGACACCAAGGGGGCTAGCCTAACGTTATCTTGTATTGGAAGCACCTCATAATGCAGGTAAAATAGAGCCCCTTCGTAGTAAATAAAGCATAACAATAATCAATCTGTTCCAAATGTAGTTACAAAGATGGTTAGTTCGAGTGAAAGGAAAAATCAAAGGAAATCAGTAGCAGCAGCAGTAACTTGAATTCTTGGAGAGTGCTTAAGGTGCGGTACCTGTAAGAAACGTCGATGAGAATCTTCCAAAAACCCTGAGGAGAAGAGACAAGGAGCCAGGAGCAAATGAATCGTGACAGGGAAGCGCCCCGTGAGAAGGCAGAAGTAGCAAGAATGGAAAAGGCACCAGTGTGAAGCAACAGTGAAAAATCCCCTGGGGTTTTAGTGTAAATGAGCTCTGAGGCACAATAAGGTGAAAGATGGGGACCCAAGGTCTGCAGAAGCTAAGCGTTGGATCAGGGACTGGAAAACACACGCTTCCAGAGGTGGAGAGAGAGAACTCATGGAACTACGCTTCTTTGGAGAGATATTGGAGCATGGGTGAGTGAGGAAGGAAGAAAGGTTTACTGAGGATGATCAGCCTCGATAAGAAAAGACTAAGTAGAAATCAACCAAATAACAGAGGTTAAATCCTTGCAAAAGACTTGGATGTTTAGAAACATGGTCTACTTGCATTACGTCAGATGTAAATACCTAATTGTTTGATCCCAATTTAAACTATACGGCGTTGAAAATGTTATCAGATAACTATTTGATGCATTCCTTTAAATGTATTTGCGTCTACATTTAAATCTGCTTTATCTTTCAAATTATTTTTTTTTCTGACAGTTTTTCTATTAATCTCATGCAGTTTTGTTTTGTTTATGATTACTCATAGTATATAATGGCCGCAGTGAGGCTTGTCTTCATTGTCCCTTATCCTCCCCTGAATGTATACCCTGCCAGCAATTAAGCTTCCAATTGGGAAATAAGGAGGATGTGGCTGAGACTGCAGGACTAAAGAAATGAACGTGTATCAATTAAACTACAGCAAAATGACAAAAAGCGTCTCTCCAACGCCAGCAATGATAATGTTACAAGTGACTGTGACAGCCTCCGACTAAAAGAAGCCAATGGCTTTACCCATAAATGGACAAATTGGTCTCTTTCTCTGGAAGGGGAATAAGGTTCCACACAGTGGGGTGAGGATCATTCTCATACATGAGAAAAGCCCCACATCACCCTTACGCTGCAGGTAAAAAAGTGTCCTTAAAAATGTATTTATTAGCGTGCATAAGGAGAGCAGGGTACAAACTCCAACCTGCGTCAGGATTATTCTGCTCTCAAACTGTTAAGGCTATTTAGCATTTGAAGACATACTACTTGTTGGTGTTCTATTTTTAATGAAAGAATGGGATGTGCAGCAATTCTCCATTTTTAACCAAAATTCTTGCTACTGACTGCGGGGGGGGGTTGTGCCTCCGTTTCCCCACCTTTGAGATATGGACAATGATAAAAGCTGTTGCCTCCTTCAGTCAGCTGTTGTAATGGTCAGCACTTGTTCTTTGTTCTTCGAAGTGTAAAATGTTTTATAGCGTTTCAGATGTAATAGCACCACAAGAGTCCTTGTCTGCAGAACAGCTTTACTGAAGGACACCCTCAAACCTCAGGAGGGGGAAGCAAGGTACCAGGTATCTTCAGCAGCACAGCAGCCTTTGCAGCTTCCATGTTGCTGATGGCTACACCCCCACAGCGCGTGGTTTGAGTCTGGGTCTCCAGTCATTTACTATTTCTTCTGCAACTAAAATGGCCAGTATGGAAAAAAAAAAAAAATATACATATATAAGGAACAGTATACGTTTGTCTCTATTTCCCCAAAGACATTAGTTTACACGTAGCAAAGCATTGATGGGGTTTTATTTCATTTCCCAACAGCCTCTCCTCTTTGCAGAGGGAAGGTGTCAGCGTACAGGATTCATTACTGTTTTCACAGAAATCAGCAATGAAATCATCTTACTTGATGTTCTTTTATATCTCCATTGCAAGTGCCAAATTATTCCCAACAATATAGCTAAAACTGTTCTGTCTGTCCTCTAATTTCAAACCTTTTACGTAGTACTTTCTTACCACTTGACTGGGCATTATTCTAAAGGTAATTGAAATCACACTGTGTGTGACAGGTATGTAGAGGTTTCCTTCAGCTCTGTTTTGGCAGTCAGTAATCCAGAACAGAAAAATTTGGTTTGAATTTATCTTAAAAATTAAATCATGTGAGATTATGGTGAAAAAATGGTAATCAAAATAAATTTCTCCTTTGAGAGGGAATTAGTTACCCTCCTATAACTGTTAGAGGCTATAACTGTTGCACCCAGCAGGTAACATTTGCATAGAGTTTCTCTGCTTTTATGAGTATGCTTTTGTAATATATAGGAAAGATTTTGTGAGTTCCTGAAGGTGCCAAGACCTTTTGCAGTTGTATCTATGAGCTAGAGAAACGTGCTGGTCAGGTGCTGGAACCAGGAAGCCTTGCACTTTTCCTCAAATCTATTAAATCCATCCCGTTAATAGTAACTTTTAGGCCAGACACTGTGGTGCTAAATTAGGTAGACTAAGCTGGCCTATTTTGGCTCCGGAGTGCAATCAGTTGTACTGGAGGACCAAGGCATCGTTTGGCTTTTCCCAAGAAAACAAGTGTGCTTGTTGGGCGTTGGAATCGGTTGGGCTCTTTTTGCCTTCGTATGGCAGCACCGGCAGGGGCGGATGGCAGCACCGGTCACTGATGGCACAGCAGGGACGCCGGCTCGCGTGGCTGCACGACTGCTTGTAGACAAGGCAGCGCCTTTATGACGTGTTCTCGTTGGGGGAGAGCTTGGAACTGTTGCCTTAGCATGTGTCAAAATATAAAATAACACGCACCGCGTGGTTTGTACGTGTGTGTGCATGCCTGAGGCAGTGTCAAGAGGACGTATATGGATTTTGTTCAGTGGCTAAACAGAATCAGAACTGTCCATTGGCACCTTTCACAATCCTGGAGGTGGCAGGCACGCAAAGTGTAAGCTACACAGATGAATTGTGTAAGTCCAAGTGGAGAAAGGAAGCATAATGCATTTGAGATTAATGCCCTTTTAGCTGCAAATTGCAATCTGCATCCATTCACGGCAAAACTTCCTGGCACTTTATCTTGTCTAAGGGTCTGGTTTAGGACCAGGATAATTCTGATAAATGCAAATGAGTATTTCCCTGACTTTACAGAGGTAAATAAAAGGTAAATTACGTGACCTTGAGCTTTTTCTGCTTTGCCTTTCAGGGAGACTTACCCGAGAAGGTGCTAGACTTTTAGCTCGTATAAGAGGGGCAAATGAGGGGATGTAAAAGCAAACCGGCCACTTCAGTGTCAGTCATGCAACTTTTACCAGTATTTCTGCGCACACTCCTTTTCCTGGGACCACAGAGCCCTTGTGGCTTCCTCACGCTCCGACTGCTTTTCTCATGCATCTGTGCCTAGTCCCAGATGTCCGAGCTCCACAGTACGATGTTTTCTGTCTCTGAAGGTCAAAATCCTCGTAGTGACATCACAACTGATTTGCTTTAAAACAGGCTGAGGTCACTGAACTATTAGGAGGTTTTGAGTAGAAAACATGAGGAAAAGTAAATCAACTCTTATGAAACGATGATCTCCTTCATCTCCCACAACAACTTCAGCAGTGCAGTAAAAATAACACAAAGAAACTAAGCTGTTCGCGGGCTGTAAAGCTGATCAGACGTGCAGCTCATGGGGTCTAACAGCGTAGAAGGACGAGTGCCCTCCTCCGGTCAGCCCCCAGCCAGCTCATTAGGCAACCTCATACCAGAAGATTTCTTCCCAGCTCCAGCTGGTCTTAAAGCATGGAGGCTTGATAGTCTTTTTGATTTTATTATTGTGAGAGTAATATAAACTGTTCTTACCAATATGTATGTCAATAATATTTTGCACTTATTCAGCATCTTTGCTTTGAAAATCTCAGAAGGGCTTAACAGAAGGGAGTGAAAATTATCTCCAATTTTTCCACAGGGAAAGCTGAAGCAAGCTTTTAAGGACTTCTGGTGCAGATTTTGGAGAGGCGGCACACTCAGATTTTGAATTTAGCCTTTTTTTTTTCCCTGTTCTTTTTTTACCTTTGTACTGGAAAGCCATTCCAGAGGCAGCGATGCAAGGCCCGGGTGCAGGAGGTTGCTTAGCCTTCATGATCCTCCATTCAAGGAAGCTCTGCATAAGGTTTTGGTTTGTCTATGTTTTGACCTTGAACCCTGGAAGAGAGAGCTTTCTGTTATTTGATGACAAATTACATGACAACGATCGTAGGGCAGGGAAACTGTCACAGATCGCTTTTATGCAGAAGCGCGCTGAGAAGTGTCTCTCTGGACACGCTGCCTTCTAACAGAAAGATCTCATGTAGGGAGGCATCAAAGAGGTTCCAGCTGCAAAGAGGATCCATAAGATCTTGGACTTATGCCAAAGGAATGCTTGGGAATGATGGAGAAAGCGAGATAGGAGCCCAACACACAGGCGTGCTCGTGTGTCCTTTTAGTCCCTCTGTATTTCCTGTCCTAGTTGAATTCTCTGCCCGATGGTTTCCTGTGGCCATGTTTACGTGTTGGAAACACACGGACTGCTCACAGCCATCGCTCTACAGTCACCTCACTTGGCCGCATACAGAATTTGTCCAAAAATGCATGTCAGTGCTCCAGCCCTTTGAACGCTCTATGTCTGCCTCATAAAAAGCATCCGCTCCGTGTCCCTGCAGAGGTGACCCAGAAGGTTGGAATGATGCAAGGGAGCGTGTGGGGAGGAGCGAGTCCCTGTGACAGCAAACCATAAAGATCTCCCGTCAGCGAGGAGGTACCAAGGGGAGAGTGAGGGCACAAAATAGGGAAGGAGGGGGAACAGCTTACAGATGACGTGCGTGGTTTGATACAGGGGGTTGGAGGTTGACAGCCTGATACGACAGTCTGGTTTTCGGATACCTTGCGATTTACCGTACGGTGCGGTTTGTCAAAAGGGGAAAACCCCAACGGTCTGCCCTGGATTACACTTCACTTCCGCCGTACTTCCCAGTTCTTGAAAGAGCTTCCAGTCTTCCTCTGTTGACAGACTCTTTGAAAGTAACATTAGTAATACTATCCCAGAAAATTAACAGAGCTGAATGAAATAAAAGTAATTTTATGATCAGAGGAGTCTGGTAAGTAAGAAGTGAAGCAGTATACAGTAACTCCTTCTCGGATTTGGGAAAAACCCTCGGGCTCCAAGTTCAGTCCAGCTGAACTCGTGGCATTTCCATCCCAAAGAGGGACACTTGTTATCGCTCAGGCTAAACACAGCCACTAGCATCGTGTGGTCAGACACTATCATAACACGTGCTATACAGATATCTGACAGGTAGGAAAAGCTGCATGTCGTACTTCATATATTATTTCTATTTATTATGCTGCTAATATAAAGCTCCTAATCTACCACTACATCTGTATGCAAAACTCCAGAAAAGTAGTTGAGAAATTTGTGTTCAAAAATTTACCTTTTCAAGGGGTCTCAAAGCCTCTGGCAAAATAGTGGAAAAGATCTGGCATTTGGTTGAACAGATCCTGGTTTACTTTTTTTCATTACGTGTCTGACTTGCTGCTGTTTGAACCATGGCATCTAGTGAGCGTTAGTCGGGGTTGGCTTGGCAGTATTTGTCTGTACTGAGACTATTCTAGAGAGCACATGAACTTGAGTACGAGCTTAGCTCAAGTTTCATGAGTTAGATGGAAACAGTGTAAACGGCGTTGCTTTTTTATGTAATTTATGATTTTCAAACCTAAACTACTTTGGGCTGCCCTACACAAAGAAATATCAGCAATCTAGCCCATGCTTTGGGTTTTATTTCAAGGTGTATTGAAAATGCCACAGTAAGAGCAAACACAGCATATACATTTCAGTGTTAAAGGAGATACTTCTGCCGAAAAGAAAAGATGGGGAAAAACTGTTTCCTCTGAAGGCTGGAGAAGCCTGAGCAATAAATGTTTCAATGAAAGGTGCTGAGCACCCATCCATGTTGATACAGTCAGGAGGAGCTGCACTTCAGCACTTCCAGTGACATGCAAAAGTCTGACAGAGGCAATGGGCAGAGTTCAAGAAATACCGTGGGAGTTCAGAGAGGCTGCTATATATTCTGTCTGGTTTGGTGATGTTTAAGAGGATAATCTAGGGCGGGGGGGAATAATGAATAAAATTATAATTAGAAGGTAAAATACTTTCTGAGTAGGCATAAAAGTTATGCTACAGCATTTTGATGCTGTAGCATCACTGGTATTGTTCCAAATTTTGAGTTGCAAGTCAGTAATATACCCCATTTCGGGCTGAGCAGTATAGGAGTTGAATATTACCAAAGAATTAGTATCAAATTTAGAAAGTGATTTAGTTCTGGGAAAGCACTGATAGCATCATCGTTTTTATACAGCCGAGCATCTGCTGCTTAAGCTGTCCGGTACGTCTTGTAAGGCTGAAAAGGGCACTGACCTTGCAGAGAGATTGCTTACTCCCAGAACTGCCGTAGAGCTGTGGTATGTCCCAGGGTGCGTTCGGGTATGAAAGCTGCTGAGCAGAAGCTACAAGGTCCGGCCCATCACAGCGACGTTAGGTAAATTTGCTGATCAGTACAGTACATCAGACAGCTAAGAGCCCTGCACTTCCCTGCTCCACAACGAGGCACTGACCCAGCTTCAGCCTCCTGTAGGACCAGCCAGCTCTTTTTATATTATTGCTGCACATCCACCGCAAAGGGAAACTGTGACAGCTCCACCTGGATGCTTGATTTTATTTATTCATGGCCCGTGGAACAATGAAGTCAGAGGTAGGTGAATGATGCAGTGCAGGAAGTTGCTGCAGCAGTAGCTTTGCTACAGAGACGATGATTTAATGTATCGGGCTAACGGCGGAGGGAAATATTAATAAATTCTGTTCGTGCATGTATTGGGCAGGGGGTGAGGCAAAACAAGGCTCTCTAGGTGCAGCAGATGACGTTTTCTAATGATATAGCTTTCTGTTATGCCTGAGGTAGTCGTGTACAAAGGTTTTGCTTTCCTTAAAATGATAGAAACCCAGTCTTTTCAAGGCAAAGCTATCCATTTAACTTGCTAGAATTAACAATGTCATGTTCATTCTTATAAATACAGATCAAGTTCTCAGCAGAAAAATAAGCATGTTAATCATCGTAGCTGATGCACTGTGTTATGTAGCTTGCTAGCATTGATTCTAGACTGTGGGTTCAGGTTTCTTATTTGCATTTAGTCCATCCAGCCCGTGCCCACCCTGAATCCCTTCTGGTGAATTTCTGTTGGTTTTGTTGCTCGATGTATTTATTCTTCTTTGTGTATCTGCTTTTAAATAAATCATCGGAACAATAAACAATCCTACAGCAGAGGGAGCAGAATGTTTCAGGAAGCAAAATCCTCCTGTTAAATCGCATGCAATCTATGCAGTTGTTAAAGGAGGGGGTTTCATGCAAACCGTGAGCATGTTTCGGGTTTTTAGAAAACCCATCTCTCGGCTGTCTTGTGCATAGGAACGTGTGGACTCGTGGGACAGACATGTGAATGGGGTCTTCACCGAGCTGCCGAAGCGCAGCCGTGGGGCTGGCCTGCGCGTGTCGGGGTTCTGTGGTTATGGAATGGGTAGCCGGAGCGCGTGGATGGGGCGTTCGGGAGTTCGGGGGGTTGGTTTAGGTTTTTGATATCTCTCAGTATATGTCATACATTTCTTGTGCTTAGTATTTTTTTAAAACAAATTTGTTAATTCCTGTCAGTGTCGTTGGATTTAAAAGAATACTAGATTAATGATAGTAGATTAATATCTTTTTATTTTAATGGGGTATTAATCGTTGCTATTTTTTCCAAGTACTGGCTACTTAAAACTGCTTTGGATTTGGTTTGCCTGTGTTTTGTCAAACCTGATGAACGGTTAGAACAAGCAAAGCAGAAATCGGAGCTGCCGCCAGCATGCAGGGCACAAAGTTGCGAGATTCCCATTTAAAAACCAAAGCTCTCGTTTGTGCTGCTTGTCAAAAAGTTAGCGCTTTTAGTCTTTACACAGTAGTTTGATTTGGAGATGGTGGTCTTATGGATCTTTTAGTGTCTACAGAAGTTGGAAGTAAAGGAATGAAAAATGCCCCTAAGTCATAAATGTAGTTAAAGTTAAAATTCATAGCCAGATTGCTGTTTTATGGGAATCTTTATAAACAGAATGAAAAATGACTTGTCATGTGCTCATTGATATAAATGTCAGCAATGTTTCTCTGCTATAATAATAATATAATAGCTAGGAATGATATGAAACCAGTAGATTTGGACCTAAGTTTTGTATGCTGTGAAGGTCCACTGGTCGACGGATTTGGGGGGGGTTGAACGAGGCTGACATCTAAATACGGAATTTCTTTAAGCAGACTGAGAGGTGCCAGTAGCATTGCATCAGTGGATTAAAGGGGTTTGGGGGGTGAGAGCCTTTGTCACTTTGAGAAGGTCACAGGCAGAGAAATTCAGCTTGGCTTCCCGAAAGTCCGAACTCTCCTGTTCCTCCGGGTGCTTTGCCGTGCCTCCTGTATAGCCCAGCACAGCGAGGGAATGCGGGGCACTTCTCCTTTCACCCGTCGGTTCAGGGCTTTGGAAAGTGTCTGCCAATGCGTGTGCCAGGCTCCCGAATAATGTGCCACTCGTCTCGGAGCAAGTCAGCGTGCGACGTCCATGGGACCAGCCACCAAATGAGAAACTCTGTTTCATGCCTTTTTTAAGTGCTTGAGGAAGAGAAAACTACTACTAAATATTACTAAAAATGACTTTTTCTTTCACTAGATTATCCTTTAGTTTTAAACATGGTACCATTTAAAAGCAATAATCTCGGGGTTTTTTCCTAATTCTTTTTTCTGAAATAAATAACTTAAAACATTTTTTTCCTCAATTAAATGAGAATAAAAGGTACTGTTTTGCAGCTTAAGAAAAAAATATAGGTCTTGAATTTATAAATGCGTAGCTTCATTAGAATTGAAGTATTTCTGCTTGTAGTTATAGACATGACCCAGAGCCTTTCACATGCATGTTCTTGGTTTAACTGTAAGCTGGATAGTAAGCCTCGTGCACATTGGATGTAAAAGTTTCGTATTCAGTACACAAACTGAGGGGGGGCTTGGGGGACCTAAGTCCTTCTTGATGAAATCATTATTTTTATAGAGGGTGGAGAGACAAGGCATGTCTCATTACTAGTCAAGTCATGCTCTTTATGCCAAAGGAACTCTAGTAAAAAGTGAATGGCCCCCATGCTGAACAGCAGTAAAGCAATAAAACCCTTAATTTACATATACACAGTTGCCAGTTTGAAAACGGTGTTCGTGAAGGGCAAACAGTGCATCAGCAACTGCATGAAGTTGGAGCATTTTTTCATTACTCTATCAACAAATTTAGATGATTTTTTTTAAGGTAAATACTATTAGTTTTGCTTTAATGTGCAGGCAGGGCATTGCTAGTGTGCCGCAGTACCGAGTGGTGTGTTAGGCTGTTCAGCACCGCTTACGTTCTCCTACGCGCGTGTGCTGCTCGGGAACAAAGGAGGCTCACGCTGGGGCAACGCTGTGAATGAGGCTGTTGCAATGAAGCAAGGGACGGGGTATTTTCTGGTGTCTACCAGCGGTTAGCTGGGGGGTACTGCATAGATAGCCGTAATTTTTTTTAAGACTCTTACCTCTAAATGGCAACGCTGTCACAATAAGAAATGCATCCTAAGCGAGGAGGACCAGGAGTTTCAGTGTACATGGAGGGAGCTGGAAGTTTAAATAGGTAAATTATGCAATTATAATGTTGCTCTCCCAATACTTTGACATTACTGCTTCCCCAGTGCTTGGTCTTTAGAGTACTTAAAAGCTTCCAAAGGAAATTTCACATTTTCCAGGAGACAATTTTTATTAAGGAAAAAAACAGTTGCAGGCAAGTTGGAACTTGTTTTGAGACTTCTCCCAGGCAGAAGCCACTGCATTTGTTAGAGGGGGCTCCTTCAGAAGCAGAAACTTTAGACTTGTCAAAGCATAGAAGGTTTTCAGGCTGCTGTGCTGTGCCTACTGGAAAATCAAATCACCTCCTGAAGCATGAGAAGGGAGATGAAAGGAAAAAAACCAAAACGACAACTTTTTAAAAAAATACTTGCTTTTCAGCAAGACAAAACTCTACGACTGCGCTTCTTACAAGAAACAGCATAGCTGGCTATTTCCTCAAACGGCTACATTTGCCAAAGAGAAAAATCCTGCTGAAATTTAGTTTAATCCAGGCTCCTCATTCTTTTAGGTCTCTGAAAAAAAATCACAGGCCTTATACATGTGAAGACTGGGTGGCCTGGAGTTTAGTAAATGTTTTAGCCACTCTGCTAGAAAGCTTAGTTTTCTAACGTGAACAGTGTGCACATGTACCAAGAGGATGCTATCTGGGGGGTTTTCGAAGGTAGCGTGTAGTAGCGTTCTGGGCGAGGAAGTGCTAATCTGGGCGCTGGCAGTTGTTACTCGCTGTAGTAGCACTGAGGAACGTGTCTCGGATGCGGTTTGGAGAAGGGGGAGGAGAGCTGAGCCTCTGCCTTTTGTTGTAACTTTTTCTATTGTGATAGCTGGTAGATGTTCATCTTGAGTTGCAATGAGAACTCCTTCATATTTAATACCAGGCATGCGGTGCCTGAGCCGTTACCTTAAGGAGACTGAGTTTCATGGACTCTGGATCAGATCCTTAATGAAGCTGGGTTTGCGGGGTTTGTTGGTTTTTGTTTTGTTCCACAAAAATATAAATAAATGCATTAAATCAGAAATACGTAACTTTTCATCTTCAAATCATTTTTATAACATTTACTGATTTATATGCACAGGACAGGCACCCACAGTACAGATGCAAATGTCTTCATTTTTTCCAGATGGAAAGACCGAGGGAGAGGAAGGGAGAGAACGGTTTGTTCAGCTGCAGAGGAAAGTTGATATTAGAGGCAGAGTCAGATTCTAGAAATCTTTGTTCCCAGTGCTGTGCTCTCACAGCTGCCTGGGAGCATTAGGCCGTATCTACTTCATATGCTTGAACAATGAGATAAAGAAATAAATTTTGTATAAGTGTGATTTTGTGTGCTGTGTACGTGACATCTGCAGAATGCCAGGTTTGGCAAACATTTTTAGCTCTTTCAAGTGAAACCAGATCTCTAAGTGAGTTACACTCAACGTCTTGCAGGCAATGCTGAATTGACAGTATTATTTAAATGGGTGTAATCACATGTTATACATTACAGCGTAACTTACTGCATCCCACTTCTTACTTCTATGTGTTATTAAAATGCAGAGGAAACATAGCTGGACTGCCTTGAATTTTCAATAATGAGCACAGCAATCCAAAGAGCGGAAACAACTGATATTTCCAGACAAACAGAAAAAGGAAACTCATGAAAATGTATTTCCCAGTCTTTCCAATCTCCCCAAGCTTTAGTGCAATGCTGAAAGCATCAGCTGAACAGCAGCTAAGCAGCACAGCTGTAGCGCAATTATACTGGAGGACAAAGGGGGGAAAACCCAACTTCTTGGGAGGCAAGGGGTTGATTATGATGACCTGTTCAGGCTTGAGGCAGATAGTTTAATACTGATGTTGTGCACTCCAACAGTATTTTCCTAAGATTTAAGCCAAGAATAGAATCAATTGAGACAGTTTTCAAGGCAGGAATCAGCAGAGGAGAACGCAGGGATCAAAGAATGTGGCTTGAGAAGGGGCCTGTTCTGCTGCCGTGCGTTTATTGTGTTACTCAGAGTGTGTAGTAAAGGGTGTTGGTTCAGCTGTGTGCCCCTTCCACAGGGCTTCATCCAGAGAATATTCTTGGATTCGGTTCCAAAAGGGGGGAAAAAAAATATATTGCCTTTTAGACACTGCTCTCTTTTTTCCTTGTTTGATAGCTGCTGCCAAAGCGGGCTGGCCTCAGATGTGTTTCTTTCCAGTGAAGGGCCATAGGAAAATATTTCCTGGTAATAAGACCTTACCAGTTGGATACTATCTGTAGGATATGTTAGCATAACCGTGATGTTTTGTATCTCTTGATTAACATGGTGAATAGCCCAATGGAAAAATAAAACACCATTGCGTTATCAGTAACAGAACCGATGAGATGGGAAGTGGGGAGGGGACAGCGACACCCTGTTTTAAGAGTCTGAGCACAAGGCATTTGTATCGTATCAAATAGCTTATCTGTGCCATTATGCTCTTAAATCGGTGGCACACATGAATTTCAAAAGCGTGGCTTGGGGATTGGAATGATAGTAACATTAGCCTGCTAATAGAAGTATGGAAGGCTGGGTGGAAAGGAAATAAGCCAAAGAAAATAATCGCACGGTTAAATTTCACTCAGCTATCCTTTCCTCCTTCCTTCCCTTCCTGTTTGTGTGTTACTTTGAGTCCTGTTGTCATGGGACTCCTCTGTAATACCATTTGTTTTGTCACTTCATCCCACCCCAGTGCTTGCCCTGAACTTCATAGCTTACCAGTACTGCTTGCTTGGCTGCTCTGTTAATCTCTTCACACTACACCACGCTTCAGAAATTCTTACTCTCTTCGCTCAGCAAAACATCCAGCCGCAATCCAGCGCGCAAGCGCAGCCTCCCAGAACAGCGCAACGGCTTGTCTGGAGCCAACCCTTGGGCCTCGCTGGCTGGCAGGCGCAGAGAGGGACCCAGACAAAATGCCTCCTGAGGAAAGGCTTGCCTTTCACGTGAGGACAAGGAAGGCTTTGTGGAGTAGGGAGAGGGGCCCTAGGGCAGGTGTGTGCTGCAGGCTCCCAGTCTGGAGCCAGCTCCTCGGCCGGGATCAGCCGCTGCAGAGCATGGAGCTCACCTGGGTGACTTTTCATGCTACTGACCACGCCACGATCAGCTGTCAGCCCAGCAACCTTTATGGGCACAAAACTCACATTCCAAACATTCCTGGAGTAGACAGCAGGGACAGAAAAGGAACAGAAATGCAGAGGACTCTGTTTCTTCACAAATGCTTGCTTACGCATTCGGCAGTCCAAACGAGGGCTGGGGTTGATGTCTTCTCCCAGCTCCCACGGCAGATGGGTGCGCTCAAGCCAGGCCATTACACCACAGTTCTAACTAGAAGTGGGCCCAGACCAGATGCCTACACCCTGCTGCCTCAAGCCTTTACAGAAGCTAGAGCTTTTATTTTGTTCTTGTCCTCATTTCTGCAGGGGACTGAACAAAAGCCCAACTCGAGCTTTCTGCTTCGCACCCACTCTTTTTTTGAAAAGATAAGGAAACCCGCAGAGGAGATTTGTGTGCAACTTCTGCTTCGGTCCAGAGCTCAGACATCAGTGGAAATGAATGAAGTAGCTGTCAGCTGTAAGAGAATACAAAGTATTAGCATGCAAAAGGAGCAAAAACCAAGCAATTTACATTGCTACTGAGGTTTCTGCATCCTAGTACAAGCTGTTTGCTACAGCAGTGTCAGATCTAGGAAGTCTGAAATAAAGCAAGATGCCTTGTGTGCATGTTTGCATATCAATACCAGAAGTGTTTTCCGGCTTGCATCTGACACATAACATAACTGGTGCTTGAGGTCAGGAGCAATATCAGAGTTTGAAACACTTGTGCATGCAGTTAGTCCTTACGTTTGCTTTGCAAGCATTCTTCTCTTGCAAGCGCCAGTTGTTTGTCTGAATGCTAGATCTTCCATGAAATCTTCTGGGTACTGTTACATCATCCTTTGGCATATTCTTCTGCCTAGAATATCTGATCTGAATAGCTTTGCCTACTGCAAAAAATTCCAGTACCTAGCAAAATGTCCCAGCTGCTTCTGCCTAGATCAACAGGTTCCTGGAAGCCAAGCAGGACTTCTTGAAGAAAGCCAGTTTGTGAACCAAACCAGCAAATGAGTGGAATTTTTTGTTTATGTAGCCTTTGTTTTTAATCAGATTGCGAACAACCAAGTTTGTCTCTTTCTCCAGTCTCCCTAGCGCACTTGTGTCCGTGTTCTCAAGACTGTCATTATTAACTGTTTTAGAAGCTTGGGCAAGGAGCCTGTCTCATCACTCCTGAGAGTAACTGGAGGGCACAGTGGAAGTATGACAGTGGAGATAGGTAGAAAGTTGACTTTTGTTTATTTGTTTCTGTTTGAAAACTATTTGTCTCTAAAAAGGAAAGCAGCATTCAAACCCAAGATTAACACAACATTGATATATACATTTCTGAAGGATATCCTTTAGTGAATATATTAAGATCCTTCAGGTCTCAAGTTCAGTACTAGAGTAGGACAAACGATGATGAAAAGAGTTTCGTTCACTGAATGAAAGCTGGAGAACTGTGTACCTTGATTTATCGATATGGTGCTGCTCTGTCTCCCCTATCTGTTGCTCAGACTTCAATAGATAAAACTGTATATAATGTTTACTGCCTCGATTGACTAATATCTTGGCTGAACCATAGAAGATTGGCTCTCTGATCAAAACAGGGCTAAATCACACTTTCAGCTGACTGATGTTTTGGAGAACATGAAGCAGTCAGTAGGTGCTACACGTGCCACAGTAAGAACATGGTCACAGGAAAAGAAAACCAAACACTGGTGAAAAGAAACAGTAGGTAGCCAAATGTGATCTGACCAAATTGCATCTTGGACAGAGGCTGTATTCTGTTGTTTGCTTGTGATCACAGTAGAATTGTGCCATTGAATAGATTTTATTTTCAGTTGGTTTTCTTATGGGGGAAAAAAAAAAGTGTGGGTATTTGAACAATCTGGGAGAAGTGAGCCACCCTCTTAGGGTATGTTTACCCAATCTTTTAAAATGTTCACTTCCTCTGACATTTTTATTTATTTTGGCACATAAAGACCAAGTCAAGCTGTTTCCCCTTTCCTGAGCTCAGTGTTTTTGAAGGAAGCTAATGTTCAGTCTTGCTAAAGAATTTCAGACAACTTGATGGAAGGACTGTGGATAAGAAGAACGATGCCATTTTGCAAGAATGTCCTCCCAGATTTTCTGGTTCTCATAACAAACCAAAAAAATCTCAGCTCAGAAAGACCATGTGATGCCAATGCTGCAAGTCTTAGCCAATTCTGGATAATATGATTACAGAAATAGTTTAAAGGTTAGCCTATGTGCTGTAAATATATGATCTTATTATATGAATTTTCTTATCCTAAACCCGTCTAGAATGGATGAAACAGCATTTCTAAGCACTTCACACGGCCTGTCATTTCAGTGTTGGCTTCTTAGCAGCCTTTAAAGCGTTTGAATTACTGTATAATGATATTCTGTCATCTCTTAGCAAGGCTCACACTCTAAACACTTTTATACACAATAGAAATTAAAATGGAATTGAGTAAATTCTGTGTCTCAAATTCATGGACTGTCTAGTGATTGTCTGGGTGCTTTGTATTAAATATAGGCTCGTACCTAATAGGGCTTGGTTACTTGGAGCAACAAATTGTAAAATGTAAAATAGTAGGTCAGATGTGGTAAATCAAATACTAACTCTTTCCGTACACTTTTTTTTTAAAGTATATGCATCTAACATTTTACTCTTTTTCCATGCTTTAGGATACTGAAAAAGTAAGCTTTTTTACTGTAAATACATAGTTTATTGGGTGAAAAAATATTTGGCATGCAACAAGATTTTTCTAAAAGCTTCTAAATACTTATGAATATAGTACATATGATGATTTTGGGGTCATCTCCGCACGTGCCATTTTCGTGGTCTCTGAAGATCCTTTGTTGGTCTCGGTTCTCCAGCAGAACATTAGCTTTCTAGGGAACTGTGGTCTGCTCTCTCCATCATTGCACCTAAGAAAAATTCATTGTGATCATACCGCCAAATGCAAGCAAGAACTATCACGTGCAGTTATCCTTTTTTAGGGGACAATGGTGAGGTTACTGAGGGACATCAGAGAGAAAATACGTTCTAATATGTAGCTCATATGTAGGACCAGTTTTCTATGTAGTTGCCTACATGGAGACCCCAGTGAGATGGTCTCAAGCTTATGTCTATCAATTCCTGGGCTGAAAGATGTTTTCTCCTCCCCAGGTTTGAGCTGTTACTTCATACCGCTTCATGACTTCTCTCACTTTAGACTTTTAGAATCGAGTTCAATGTGAGTGATTCTTCCCTTGAAGATGTTGCCTGGTTTTTTTTGGTATCAAGGATAGGCTCAAGCAACCACAGATGGCAATGCGAGGGAAAAGCAAAAAGGTGAGAAAAGGGATAAGTAGTTCATCGCTCGCACTGGCGTGAGCTTCATCCCTCCTGCTGTGTTAAGGTAGTTGCAGAGCAGTGGCTGAATGTGCATCCTTCCATGTCTCAGCATAAGCACCCTGGTTCCTGCGTACACCCAGCGGTAGCTGCAGCACCCACGTAGGTGGGTAAGAGTTTCTGCTGACCTCTCTGTTTAGAACCATAGCTGAGTGTACGTTTGTTTCTCGCACAACCTGTACTGAATTTGAGGTGCGGGAGATGAAAAGTGAGGCTGCTGCATGAACTGTGCAGCTCAAAGCAGTACAGAAAACAAGGAAGTGTGTCAAAGTGGAGAAATGTTCATCCTTTTAAAGCATATGAAGATACAGCAGGATTTTCTTTGTTAGCCAGCCAGCCTGCAACCTTGATCCATTGCTTCGTACAAACAGCTGATCAGTAGAGTACAGTCTTCGGGCTAGCAGTGGTGGTGTTTACTGAAGCTTGCTGCAAAAAGTGCTGTATACGGGGGATGGTACCAGCAAGGGTGAGATAACTGTGGTGTCTGAGAAGTTTCTGTCTACTTAGTACGTACAGAGAATCTTCACTTCTGGGGCACACTTACGGTACCTTATTGGCAAACGTGTGCTAGGAGGAGAAACTGGGGGGGGGGTGTGATCTAGAGCAGTGGGTAACGTTAAAAACAGAAATCTGCGGAGGTCAACTGGTGAAATAATAAGCTAATCTGATGTCCTAAAGCCATCAGATACAATCTATCAGGAAATGCACAGGTTATCATTCCTGCAGGAGGGGGAATTTAGACTTGCTGTGTGATGTTTTGTGTTTGTACCTCTGAGTGCATTTTGTGAGCAGTCTAAATATTAATAATAGTGAAGTTCTGAGCTCATGTTGTGGACATCTCCTCCCACACTTACCTTGATTTCTTAAATGTGCATACGTGATCTTTCACAGCTAGAATTTGGTGTGTTTTAATGCCTTCAGTTCCTAGAGGAAGAATGCCTGCCTGTTTTCATGCATCTGGAACACTTAATGAGAGGGCTTGCCTTGCCTGGTTGTACTTGTCAAAGCACTATTTCACTAACGATAGAGACACTAATTTGTGCCTCTGTCCTGACAGCACAGAGCAGAGACTGCCTCTTCTTGGTAATGTAAAAGAAATAAAGGCTTATGAGCACAAAGTGAAATGAAAATATTGGAGAGACTTAATACCAAACTGTTCGGCACTCCCTGAGCATTGTGCTACCTTTGGTTTGGTTCTGATGGATACTCTATCTGGAAGCATTCTAGAGAATCAGAGCTAATGGAAATTAATATTTTAATTGATCTATTCAGTTGTGTGGAAATAACTAGATGGTCTCTGTTCCTTAAAAAAGAATAGAAAAATCTGTGACCAAAGCTGGTCACACAGCAGTCCTGTTCAAAATGATTGGATCACTGCAAAGAGCCTTCTTTCTTTAAATAGCCATCCTATTAGCTGAAGAATGGTAGAACAGCTCTGGAAGGCATTTCTGTGACATTAAATTATGTCTGTGCAGTATCTAACTCCCTTCTCTGAATTTGACCTTCATCTGCCAAATTCTGACAATCCCAACTGGAGAAACCCTTGCCTAACCCCGAGTGAGATCAAGTCTGGCCAGCTGAGATACTTTATGTAATGACTCCTGGGACGGGGCCTTTCTGATCTAGAAATAGAGAGCAGGTTTCCCCTCCCCAGATCGCTGGTGGGACTGTGCATAACTACCTCGTGAAGCAGCATAGCTACAGCAGCGCGGCTTTTGGATAAGCGTACGTTTTTATGGCTGTGTGGCCAGAGAGTCGCGTGAAGTCCTTGTGGGCCAGAAATCAGAAAGGCTGCTTTCTGTTGAATAGGCGCTTTAATTGTACAAACGTGTTTGTCTTTCGAATTGAAATACTTTAGTGATGTTCTTGCGAAGCACAGCAGCTATCGTGCTAAACCATACTAGCTCTGGGACAATCTCAGCGAGAGCACGGTCAGCAGAGCTGCACAGACCTCGCAAGGGAGATGGAACTGCTAATTGTCAGCAGAGACTTCATATGATGCTCTAGACGAGGGCAAATCATCTCACTTCATTTGCAGAGCTGACTCCTACACTACACAATTAATTTTAAACCAGAGTTTACCTTCCACCCCCAAATGACATAGTTGCGTTGTCAGCAGAGAGGAGCCACCAGGCAGTTTCTCTTAAGTGTAATATAAATTTTAGCTTCTGATGCATGCTTTGCTATAGATGCTTGCCAAGACTCTTTCTATAACAATTAAGAAGGGTTTCTCTGAGTAAAAATATCCATGTTGTTTGGCTGCCAGAGCACTGCACATTTCTGGACCTTTAAATTAAGAGGAAGGAACTTTTGGTTAGAATAACATATATATCTCTCTTAATATGGAGTTCTTCTGAAGCAAGACTTTACAAAAGCAGGTTTGATCCCTCTCAGTGAGGTTCCAGGAACTGTCCCCAAACACTGTAATGTCCTTAGAGGGCCTGGAATGCATTCTTCTAATAACTGAAAGTCTTTTTCTATTCATTTTTATGAAAAGAAAAAAGAGAAGTATTTAACCGGAGTATGAGGAAATATATTTTCAATATTCATAAAATGCTCCAAACAACTGCTTATTTTTATTTGCCCAAACAGGGTGGAGTAGTGAGTTTTGTGGTTGAGATCACCACCATGGAGAGATCTGACCTGTTGGCTGTATGTTCAGTGGTGATGTAATTCTAATTTAATGTTCATCATTTTTTTAATTCTATAAATTTAGAATAGAATTCTCAGAGTTGTTTTTTTTTTTTTGCAGTCTCAGCATACAAATTCCTTATTAGCTTGTGCAAAACATCTGCACTTAAAATTCCCTCACGAGTATGAACAATCTTGTCCTGGCCTGGTTGCATCTCTAAGCTTCTGAACCTCTCCCAGCCATTCTGATGATGACTACAAATTATTTCATGCTTTTATTTTTCAGCACATTAAAGGGCAGAAACAAGAGAGGGCGTTTAAATTGGAATATAAGTGGTTCTTTTACGGGTCTACAATAATTAAATGTGCATATATGGACAGGCAGTCAAGACAACAGCGTTCTTACTCACTGAAAGCTTAACCGTTGCTTTACTTCAGAGAAAACTGCTACTAAAATTTGCGGCAGAGCCCTTTTTATTGCTAGCACTGTGAAATTCTCCTCTATACAGTTTACTTCAGCCGTGGCCAGCTGCTGACCCTGAACTGTCATTTGCAATAGGACCAAAATGCCACCTTACATGTTTTTCCTAGAGCAAGCTGGCGTTTCGTGACAACTGAATGTGAAGTTGCCTGATGCAATTACTATGAGGAGTAATAGAGAAGAGACATTTTGAGCGTCTAAGGAAACGCTGTATTCTGAAAGCTTACATATTTGGTTGACTTCTGGCAGCAGATTCTTCCTGTCAGCAAATCCGAGGAATGCCTTTACCACACTCGGTTGCTTGGCGAGGATTAAGCACGGCGTGGCCAGCTGAACGAGACTAATCCTGAGGACTGCGCTGAATGAACTGTTTGTAGGCCTGTGGCAGGACAAGCTCAGGAAGACCGCCTGGCTTGGAGGAGGCCTTTCAAAATACCTTTGAAAAGCCACTCTAACAGCCCAGCGTCGCAGGCAGCCTCTTCAGTCAGGTTAAATAAAGTCATTCATAAGCGCTTACGTGTGCCACAGTGGGTTTAGTGTGCGCTTGGGTTTGCTTTGGACATCCAGGCGCCGGAGCTCTACGTCTTCCAATTCACATGAATCGGATTGTTTGGGTCATCACTTCAAGGCAGAAGGGGTTCCAGGTTTTGTTCCCGAATCCTAAAATTACTGCAGGCTCTGCTGGGTGGAGATAAACTTCTGCAGCTGCGTTCCGCATGGAGGAGCCTGAATTCTTGCAGCTATAGAAACACGGAGCTGTCCCACATCGCCGAGGCACTATCGCTGCTCTTGAGAGGGACGTACTGCCTCAGTGTGCCAGTGAAGTGGCCGCCGTTTTGCACCCGCTGATTCCTTAGCTCACGGCAGGTGGCTGAATGCTCCCTCTTCCCCCTTTCTTGGCATAGTAAAATACGGAGCAGGTATAGAGAAGAGAGGAGGCCCAAGAAAGGCTTTCGAAGCAGGGATGTAACCTTTCTTCCCCTCCATCGTGAGGTGGCTCCCACAGAGTTTATTTCATGGAGGGTAAGCGCAAAGAATAGAAGAGATTTCGGTTTTACTCAGATTGGCTCTTTTCTGAATGGGTTGACATGTGGCAATGCCCCTATCCGAGACCATCTAGTCCTTATGTGCTGGACTGTAAAAACAGGCGTACATCCTGGACAGAATATCACAAAAAAACCTAAGCAGTA
This sequence comes from Calonectris borealis, assembly GCF_964195595.1. Taxonomy (NCBI): domain Eukaryota; kingdom Metazoa; phylum Chordata; class Aves; order Procellariiformes; family Procellariidae; genus Calonectris; species Calonectris borealis. The sequence continues at coordinate 22,901,201 of NC_134321.1, read as the reverse complement.
TATGCAGGGGACTGGGCAGTTTTATTGTTCCTTCCAGAAAGCAAGTGAGAAGAGAACTTGCCCAGTTTTTATTCCAATCTGTATATTCACACTGTGTAAATAAATTTGAAGTGAGGGCTTTTAAATGCGTTTTTACAGCTTGTTTTGGAGGTAATGGAAGGAGATTACCAATATAAAACTGCTACGGAAAGTAGGATGTACTTACTACTCTAGGAGACTTGACCTGAGAATAAACATGACCTGGAGCACTGACAGCCTCATAGCCTGTGGAAGAAGAACAATTGATAGAGGTGAAGAGCTGTTGAGAGCTAGAAGATACTCAGGTACATGCACATGGGTAAAATAGAATATGTTAGCATAGTACATTTCTAAAAATAGCCAAAAAGTCCCCTGCAGTGTGTGGCCTGAAACAGGAAGATATACAACATAAATTGTGGAGCTTGGTTATCTTGCAAATTATTTCTCTCTCTCTATTATCATTCATAGGACATAACTGTTTACAGCGTGCACAGCAGCATTTTGGGCACCTGCTTAAGTGAAAATTCAGAAGTAAATGTTTTTCCTTTGGAATTCATTAAAGATGGCCTTTCAGCCCTTGCAAGGACACTATTTCACATGCTGCTCTCGAGTCACTTGTAGCATAATTTAAAGATACTGTTGCATCCCAGCCTGCGTTACTGTCTCCTTTGCCTCACCCTTGGGGTTTGAGAGCAAGAGCAAAAAAAAAAAAAAAAGGCATATTATGCATGTCTGCAAAATTATATGTACACACAGAAAATCGAGGGTCTAAAATACTATTTTTAAAAGGAATTTTGTCAGTAAAGGGTTATTTACTCTTTAAAGATTTAAGCATAACACCATGGGCAACTCAGGCCAAGACGACTCCACGTAGCTCCAGCAGTTTCTAGACCCCAGAGTAAACCCTACGGCATTTTGTGCTGTGATGAAATGACTAGAGCAAAATAACCAGCTGGATTCTGGGGCATGAATAATGCATCATCTCATAAGTACAGTCTTAATATTCTACAATGAATATATTTGGTAGAACACCATTCCCACCTATTTCAATTCTTCTGTTTATGAAACAAGAAGTCTAAGCTGCCTTTTGGAGTTGAAAAAGGACTGCAAGGCCTCTCTGATGTGATTTTGTAATTACGATGGCGCACCAACATTTAATGAGAAAGGGAAGACGTAAGGCTTTCACTCCCTGTACCTCGTGGCCTGCAGCAAAGATAAATGCAAAACCTGAACACTTCTGCTGCGCTGCCACTGTTGAATGTAAAGCTTGAGATTCTCGTTAGATTCTCGTTAGCCTCCGATCCCAGTTTGAGTAAGCAATTAAAGCTTGGGGAAGCTAGCATGGAGCTAGTTGTGGGGGATTTTTTTTTTCCCCTGTGAAAGGCAATTAACTGTAAATTGTACTTAAAGAGTTTAATAGCACAATACGCAGTTCATCTTCCATTTGCCTGCATGTTTATACCTGAGAATTAGGTTGTTATGTTGTTGTTTATTTACTGGTTTGGAATACATCTGAAGAGAATTTGTTGATGAAGGTGATACGACAGATGATTATCTGTTAAATCAGCAGGTATTTACTGCTGATGGTGCAGGAGTCGGCCTAGGCAGAGAATGGCAGTTTGATTATATGGAAGAATTTTCTGTAGTCCCGTTTCATCTTAAACGCTTTGCTTTTTGTGGTGCTTGCTTTGTGTCACAGCCTGTATTGACTGTTCTATGCTGCGTTCTTCTTTCCATACTGTTGTTTCTTAACTTAGATGTTAAGTGACAGATGCAAGGGAAAAAAACCCACATACCTCATGCTAGTTAGAATGAAGAAATAAATAGTCCTTGGAAGGTGATTATAAATTACTTTAGTTATCCCCACAATGCTGGAAGTATTCTTCTTAAGGACTTTTAGGACTTTATGGCATACCTTTACATTTAGCCATTTAAAATGTTGACTTTGAGTGACCACTAACCCGACAACCCGCCTCATCTCTACCAGTTCGTCACCGAAGGGATGTTTCTCCCAGTCCGTCGTTGCTTCACTGATGCTGCTCTGCATCGGCCTGTGGCAGGACAGTGCAGAACTCTGGTTTGTGCCATGTACAGACAGGGAAATTCTGTTCGTCACTGACAGATTCTTTATTCCTGTTAAGTTAATATCTTTGATTGGATCTTAGAAGCGAAAATGAGGCTAATAATATATCACTGTGAGTGAGTTTTCTTGGTTTATTCTATGTGGGACCCTTCTGTGGTTAGTGCTCTTTGAGCTGCAGTGAGCACGAAGGCAAAACTGTTATGGCTCATTCTAAATGTTTATGGTCCTGTTTCTTTGTGTATGAAGTGTAGTCTGGGAACTCGGGTGCTGTATTTGTAAATAAAGTAACCAAACAGAAGAACATGAATACATTTCTCAAATTTGAGTGCATAATTACAGTAACTGTGTGCAGGAGGAAGAGTGCTCCAGGTGGGTTTGTGAGCTACTTAGAAATCTGATCCTTGGGAGTTTTCTCATTTTCCATTTGGCTTTTTCCCAACTGTTTTGGTGATCCTAGAAGTGAGAAATTCAACTAGTCAGGTCATTTCCAGATCACCAGCTCAGGAGAGGGTTGTGGTCTGGCCCTTCGTTGGCCTTGAAGGAACAGGAGAGCTCAGGTTCCTGGTTCAGGGACGGAAGAGTGCAAGTGCCACAGTAGTGCTTTAGCTTCACCTGCTCCTCCGGCCAGCGAGTCTCTGGAGTGGAAAGGTGCTAAATATGGTAATGTTTGGTTTTGTCTATGGGAAAAGTTCAACTATTGCAACTATTTGCCAAAAAACACCAAACCAAAAAAGTCATCTAGACTTTTTTGTCATAGTCATAGACTACGGCTGAGATTTTCAAAAGCAGAGCCCTGTATTGTCAGCGTTATAGGCACGTAATTTCAAGAGCACAAGTAGGAGCTGGGCTTTCAGCGCCCTTTGGTATCCCGTGAGAAGCAGGCACTGCCAATGTGCCTTTGAAATCCCCACCCTCAGTCCTGGAACTAGATTTCAGTCTTTTTCCAGAAGCTGTGAACCCTGACTTGGTTTCTAAGGTGACCGCTCAATTGAAAATTAAAAAAAAAAAAAAAAGGCAGAAGCCTAATTTGTGCTTTTAAACTAATTTCTGAAGGTGTCGGTCCATTGCTCATGTACAAAACAATGAGTACTGTGACCCTTCATCCGAATTGGTTATTGGAGGAGGACCTCGATAAACTTTGTCTTTCATTGTCTGCTCATGAAAGGTGTTTTATAAAGCCTAGCACTTAGTATTAGCAGTAATATTGGCGAACTCTGCCAGGGAAGGGTATATTGAATTAATAAAACTAATATTATCATTTGGGCTTCCACTTTCCAGATTCCTACCAATACCAAACAGATATTTTGGACCTAAAAGTCATATATTGAACTGAGGCTGGAAAGGATAGCAGAAAAGACTGTGAATTGCCTCAGATCAATACTGGTTTGTCCTGTTATTGTAACACTTTGTACATAAGTATTCTTTTAATATAGCTTATAACTTGCACGAATATGCAAATGTTATTCCCATTCCCTCAGAATTAAACATTTATAGCTGCAAATGGTGTCTTTTGCATTTGTGAATTTTATCTTGTTAATATTTATAAATTCTCCTACAAAATGCGCTTGCATTTAAGGCGTTAATGTAGATTTTATATTTTCTTACAGGGTACCTTACTATAATGACAGTAAAATCTGAGTTAGAACATGCAGTAAAAAAAAAAAAAATTAGCTTTTACTACACATAGAAGAAACAAAATAATTAAAATGTGATGTGTTTATTAACCTTCTTAAATTCACTGTTTTCTTTTTGTGGAACAAAATAACATGGTGGTTCTATATCTCATCAGTTGGGATACTCAGCTGGTGTTTGATGTTTCAATGGAGCTACGAAGTTTTATGCAAGTGTTGGACATCGCTGAATACATTTCCTATATTTTTGTCTCATTCACCAATGTTTCTCCCTTTGTAGGCTTTTGCTTCAGTAAGATGCACGGCTGTTTCATTATTCATCTGTAAATCAAGAGCAACTCTGAAACAAACCATATTGGAAAAAAACAGATAAATAATACTGCTAAAAATAATCTTCATGGTATTTCATGCCCTAAAAAATCCTTGTCTTGTTTATCCATATGTATATTTGTACATCCAGAATACTCTCTTCATCTTAGGCGAAGTACCTAAAGATGCTTAAACCTTTTGTTCAGGGCAGGCGTTACGCAGAGCTGCTGTGCCGTTTCCCCACACTGCAGCAGGGAGATCTCAGTGCAAATTTGCCTGTGAAAGAGAAGGTGCCTTCCTTTACCGTTCTGGCAGTGCTCGTACAGTGCTCTCTTGCCAGCCGGGAGTAAGTTCTAGCAAGATGTATCTGAGAGATTGGAGGAAAAACATCTTCCAAAGTAAATATTGGTAGACTTTTACTTTTCTACAACAATATAACTAAGGCAAGATGCATAGCATGTCACCTGATCTTAAATTCTCTCATATGGGCAAACGCCAACTTAATCAGAGATAGCAGGAGGAACCGTTCAAAGGCAGACAGTGCCAAAAAGCTGACATCAGGAAAGCCCTGACTCTTTGTGCAGACTGACCTAAATGCTCTTTAGCAGTGGCAGGTAAAATAATACCTAGTCTGCTTGGCTGAAGAATTTGAATCTGAAGTGCCAGATTTACATGACATGTTTCTCAAAGCAAAAATTGTTTCTGCTTTCATCTAGCAAAGGCAGTTAAGTTTTATCTCTTAGAGTATTCGTATAGGAGCTGGGTATAAATACTGAACTCTTTCAGTAGGGGTTTGTTTCACCTTTTTTCAGCACCTGTCTCAAGCCTCTAAGGTTATTCTGCTTACTGCAAACTACGTGGTATTATTATCCTACTTGAGGAATTATGACATTGTGTGGCTTGGTTCCACCTGAAAGGCTACCTGGATTATTTATACACCAGCCTTTCCGTACTACAAAACAAAAACGTACATCCATATTGAGCCTTTTATCAGAAATCATAAGCTATATCTATTTTAATATAATTAATTGGAACATCCATATTACTTGTACCATTTAAATAGAATCAGAAGACTAAGTAAAGAGGGTGTTTGCCCCAGCAAACTTTCACTTTTATGAGGTTGCTTGCTACTGATTTACAGAGCTTTAGATTTACAACTTTTTAGGAACAGTAGCCAAGCGCTGTAGATAGGTTTCGGGGTGTATACCTGGTATGTTACGCTTTAGCTGTAAATATAGCCATAATGTTAAGCATAGGCATCTTCACGCCTTTGAGCTGAACTGCTGCTCAGTAGCTGCGCAGCTGTCGCAGGGACGAGCTCAGTACGGGCTGCGCTGCTGAGGCGGGTGTCTCGGTCCGTCCGATTGCTGCGCGGGGAGGCAGCTGCGGAGCCTGAGCCCGGCAGCGCGAGCCTGCCGCGATCGCGGGGCTCCGCTGAAGCTGGTGCTTTTGCTGCTGAGGAGGAGCTTGCATCTGGTTATGAATGGCAACGCTGATGTGCCTGTTCGTCGAGCCCATGGAATATTAATTTTATTTCAAAACTGTCTGCAGTAGCAGAATCAGCTAACAGCCTCCTGGTTTTTGAACACAAGAAGTGAAGTGCAAGCAGGTTTATATAACTGTTGTATTGACAGCATGGCAGAGAGAGTCTGGGTGACTTAAATTCTAATAAGCCCACTGAGGTCCAAGAAGAGGGAAAGGTGCAGAGGAAGCTGCCAAAACATGGCTACGTGCACCAACTAACAGTGTATACATAAAATAAAAATCACGTCTTAAATTGTCTTACTAGAGCAGCAAGGAAAACTTAATTTCAGCATCATGCTCATTTTTGTCTGGCCTCTTGATTAGAGTATGTCTGACCACACGTTACAGAAATGAGCCAAGACGAGATGCTTTTTTGTGCCTTTGCCTTTCACCCGGAGGGGAACGTTCTAATGGCTTTGGTAAATTGATTAAATTATGTTTTGAACGATACAAACTTCGAACACTCAGTGTATTTCCAGATGCTTCCTGTAGCAGAAGCTAACTTGCTTCAGGCGTTTTCCCCCATCTGGGATTTTGCCAAACTCTCCTCTGCTAGCAGAGCTATTCAAAGCGCTAACTGTGGTTACCAGGCATCCAGAAAGCCTCGTTAGCTAGCGCTTATATCTGAATTCTGCAGCTTTGGCTTTCATGTGAAGTCAGGTCTTCTCTACTTCCTTCACTAACGCAGAGGGAATTGCCACCTATAAAAGAGATGCTGTTCTGTCGACCGCAACTGTACACGTGAGTCAGCATGTTCTGAAAAGCATAAATGCAGAAATATATTCTCCAAAGTAAAACTGCCTGTGAATTTTTTGAAAGCCTATTGCCTCCCTCTTTATGTTGATACCACGCGCTTGTAGATGCACTCACGTAATGCTTTATGTAGGATTCATGGGTGTGAGGGCATGGGCACGCAGAGCCCTCTAAATACAGAGCTGAGTATTCTAAGGAAAATGTATTCTGGACAGAGAAAATCTGACACGCAATGGGAATTAGTCAGAGTAAAGAATGAATCCCTGAGATTTTTATATGGTGATTTACTTGGTATAATAAGATCCATAACAGACTGGAAGTTATTTTTATTTGAAAACTTTACAGAAGTGTCTGGACTTCTTTATTAACAAGTTTAAAATAATTAATCCTTCATTTTTAGAAATGAATTAACTGAAGAACGTACGTGCCATTCTAATTCCCTGCAGGACCACCGTAGCATTACGTAAAGCCATGCACAGCGTGTGCAGAAATTTTCACCAGACGTCTGCTCAAGAGCGTGTCTTTGACTTACAAGGAGGTGGTAATTTGTGACAGACTGCTCGACTTGTGTTTGGGTGGTGGAGGAAAAGGAGGAGGAATGAACTTGAATGGTATCTTGCGCTGCACAGTACAATCACATTTGAAAATTTGGGAGAAACAATGACATTTTTCTTATTGGCATGTGTGTTCTGTGGCTCTGTCTGTGGGCAGGATTGAAAGTTGTAGCATTGTTACCGTTTGAAAGAGAAATCTTACTTCTGAGCATCCAGACAGAAGCAGCAATTGCACTGAATTCCAGTTTCTGCATGGAATACTGTTGCAGCGAGTGCTTATGAGGCTAGAATTCAGCGCCTTTTATTTTAAACATTTGGGGTTTTTTTGCTTTACATGTATTTGTTTGTGTTGTAGGGAGGGTAAATCTAGGTCTGTGAAATAGGCATTTTTTTGTCAGAGCTCTTACGGTTGTGTTTTAGGCAAGTTGTAGCCGATTGAAGGCGAGCCTGAAGGGGTCACAGTACCACTGAATATTCTGTCACGGTGTGGAAGGCTTCACCTTTCTTTAATGTTAACGTTGCTTCTTCCTTTCAGCTATTCTAAGCTGCAACTTCCTTTCAACAACCCTGATGCTACAAAGTACGGGGAATAACATCTGGAAATACTAGCAGTATATGTCACCTTCTGAATGCTTTCTTCAGACCTAACAAACAAAGAAACCCAACTCTCAACCCTGTATCATTGAAAGATAATGGCAGGAGCTTTGAAAAATGGATGCCCAAGAACCATTTATGTTTCCTTTCAGTTCTCATGTAGATGTGGCTGGGGAGTCTTGTCTGTCTGTGGTTTAGCCCGTGGCTCACCATGGTACAAAGCAGGTGTTTCTGCAGAAATGAGCATTGTCGTCTTCTCAGGCTACTCAATCTGTCTTGGGAAAGGCTTGATAGGTGCCACTGGGCACTTACACAATATCCGTTCTAGGGAAAAAAAAGAGTTTTAGATTGTCCGTCATACTCAGGTGATCTTTCCACATCCTTCAAAATGTATTTTTTCCCTGTGGATTTCAAAAGGAATCCATTTGAAATAACTCCAGCTAGGACTGTTTGATTATTTCATTCCTTCTGGCTCATAGGAGAGGTTTCAGGACAGTACAAAAAGGGATGCTTTGAGTATTTCACCATCAGTGAAAGCTAATTTGATCAATAAAAGCCCTAAACCATAACAAACACCTTCCTGCTATCAATACTGAAAGTAACTTTCATCCTTAATACCTAGAGTATGCTTGTAAGTAGACATTTAATATAAAATAAACGTAAGGAAACATCACCAACTAAAGAATATCAGGATAGGCTCTGCTGGCTTTATAAGGAAGGTCAAGGCAAAATGAATGATCTCATTTATATTTAGCCCAGGTAAATACTTTGTCTACAATATGCAGGAAGAGAACCATGTAAATAAGGTGCATCTTTGCTGCCAGTTTTAAGTTAAAGTTCTGTTGCGCATCTGAAAATAGTTATGTGTTGAAACTCATTGTGAGGGGTAACAAAAGACTGTGAAGTGACATAGGAGAAAAATTACTGAAATGGTTGTAAAGCAAGAAACTGATACAGTTTGGATCCATTGAACTATTTTTGCAATTATTTTTGTAAAGTTTTTTGTAATCATCTACCTTTAAAAAACTAGAGGATTTTGTTGTCCGTTGAAAGTATCTGAAAGTTATGCTGAAAACAATACAGAGTAGCAAGATTAAAAATTCTTTATTTCTCTGATTTTTTTTTTTTTGTAGGAAGAAAAATAACATTACTTTAAATCAAGTATGGCTGAATTTCTTGAGATTAAATTTTAAACCGATTGAGCAATACTTCACATTTCACTTACTTTGCAGTTCATAATTTAAACGAAAGATGGCATAATATCCAAGCTGGTGATCCAATCAAGTAAATGTAAAAGGTTTCTAACACTTTTTTGAGCTAGTTATCTTCATTTTTCCTCTGTCTCTAGGAAGACAAGTCTCTTCCTAGTCTTAAATACCTTTTTTTTTTTTTTTTTAGTTGATAACTAAACATGTAAGTGCTTATTCTGCGCTTTTTTCCTTCTTTTTAGTGGGGTTGCAAACAGGAATAACCATTGCATTATGCATGTACAGGAATAACATGGGGTTGTCAGAATACCCATAGGTTTAAGTGCACGCTTGCATTGTGGTACACTTGTGTACTCCTCGGGTTATATAGCGAGTAGGTCAGCGGTCAGACTGCCAGCTCAATAGGTGATTTTTGTGTTACAGACTTCAGGCCCAAAGCAGTCTGCTCACGGTGAATGTAATGCGGCGTTTTGATAGTATGAGGTATTATAAACGTCTCTTTGGGATTATAGACATGGATTACAGAGGCCTGATCCCTGTACATCACTGCTAGGAGATGTTCTCAAACACTGCTGAAGAATTAGGAGGGGTTAGGCTATTTTGCACAGTAGCTGACGTTTCACTCAGTCTCAGGTTTCCACCAAAAGTAAAATTTATCCTCGTGTTTGTTCAAGAACAAAGTATCTGCAGTATCTGAAAACAGGTTTGCCAACAGAGTGTTAGATTGTGCCACTTCTTTGGTTTCTCCCGTTTTGGTTCCCCTGACGGTGTGCTGTGCTCTCCTGTGAATGTGCGTAGTGGGTTTTGCACTTAAGCTTAGCTTTATATTTGTTTTAGGGTAGGAGTTAAAATCTGCAGTCTGTAAAATATTGTTCGTACTAGGAACCTTCTGAGGACTCTAGGTGACTTCCAGTCTATGAAATAGCCTATTTCGTCTTCATCTGTACTTTCAGTACCTGTCAAGCTCATTAGATCGTAAGCCATGGCCAGGTTTCCACAGCGTAACACTGGCTGGAACCGCGGTGTTCTCTTCTCTTACCTCGCCACGTCTGTTGTAGCTCGTACCAGCTGCGTGGAACTGCCCGTGCTCTGCCCGCAGTCACCACAGTGCAACCCCATCAACAAAATAAAATGTTTCTTCTAATTTAGTTTTCTGGATTCTCGACAAAGCTTTGAGCACACCAAGATAAATCCTACCCTAGAGAAGGAAGAAATCTCTCTAGTCAGTTAACATGAAAGGATACAAATTGATTAAATTGCCAGTGCTCTTAGTCCAGTGTGTGTGGAACTGGGGAGGAGGAGAAGTTGGAGTCCCTTTGAGTCCAGAGTATGTTTCCCCGGTATTAATGAAGATAAGTAACATTGGTATAAACTAGTTCACTGAATAATCTTACGGTGGGTGCCAAAGATCACCCATTTACAATACATTCTTCGTCTCTTTTATTGCCTCAGGGTCATTTTTGTTTGCTAAATTACTGCAATCTGTAGCATGGGCACCTGGATTAGAGGAGGGAGAAGGAGATTTTATGGTGGTAAAGAAAATGAATTTGCATTTGAAATTGCTTCCTGTTGCTAATTTCCAGATTGGTTAGCAGCCTTCCCCAAGACACCTGGGGGGGGTTCTCATTGTAAATTAACTGCTTGCATTTGAAAGGGTACCTACCCTTAACTATACCATGTAGTTAATTAGCATAATGGATTTTCATTTTCTTTTTGTCTAAGATTTAGATGAGACTTAATTTATTAAATGTTTTGTGTGACAGGGCAAGAAGTCAACCAAAAGTTAGAAGTGCCTTCAGTAATGTAGTTTATTGCAAAGTAACCTTTTTGTTATGGTGACAAAAATGTGATTTCTTTTGCCATTTTTGCCTTTTGAAGGCAGTGATTTAAAATATGCTTTGGTTTATGGTATAGGTCCCTTATTACTCACCTGTGGGGCAAGTGGTGGTTGGTGTTCTGTGGAAATTTTCCTTCAGAGAGGTGGAGGGCTGCTAAAAGGAAGATGGGTTGTGGGCAGACTGCCTGTCTGGCAGGCAGTGGTGTGTGCCAGTCAATGAAACGATCCTGCTCTCCCCTTAGCGACTACTGGGGGCAGGGGGGAATAATTCTTTTTTCTTTTTTATCTAGATTCAAAACCAGGACGGCAGTAAGGAATAATTTTAAAAGATGAAAACTTAGCACCCTGATATCTTCCCGCTATCTCTTTAGTCAGCGTGCAGTTGTGCCAAAATATAACCCTTGTGCAAAACACAAATTTCAGGAGTTAGGCATTTCCAAAAGGAAACAAAACATATCCTGTTCATCTATGAGCAAATATGTACTGTGCATAGTCATATGCAAATTGTTTCTTCTGTTGGTATTTTGCTAATGGTGCCTTAGAGGTTTAAGGCAAATCTCACCTAAGCTTTTTAAATAGAGGCCTGCATCACAGGGGCTTCTTTCTGGGCGTTCCCTGTGGATCTGACAGTGGGGACACATTTCTTCTTTCACTTAACATATTAGCAAATGTAATTAGTTTTCTGCACTGAAGAGTTTCAAAGGACTTTTCCTGGTCCTTTTTTACCTTAACATACCTGTGTAGGTCAGTATTATAAAGAAGGTAATTGGAAGGTATGCGTTCATCCATTTGCTGGTAGCTACGTGTCTGTGTTGTATACTGGCACGCTCAGCGTGACAGGCGAAGGGACAGTATTAGGGAGAAATCTGTGAATAAGCATAATGGAACAAATATTTAAGTGCCCTTATGCTTGAATTTATCACTCTGTAGTAATAAATAACCTGCCTCTAGATCCCTGATGCATTGCATGTAAAATCTAGTACTATCATTTAGATTTGGTATTTTCTGATCATTTCTTCCCTCTTGTTTAATAATGCCTGGAAAGGTAATGTAACATTATCCTACTCTTTCGCATCTTGCCTCTTTGTTTTCAAGTTTAGAGAGAGGTGTACAGAGATGTATTTTCAGGTACATGAATTCGGAGCTGCTGGGAGCTGCACAGCGGCCGTCAGCAGGACAGGGAGCACAAGCTGCTGTGCCTGGGGCAGGGCTGGCGTGTTTGCACTCGAAGGACAGGCAGAGGTGTCCCCGCTCCCAGTGACAGTGGCCAGCGCTGCCCAGCCTTGTTTCTGAGAGTTCATTGTACTCCATAGAGAGGACACCGAAACGTGCTGTGCTTCCCTCCAGGCTCCAGTGCAGGAAACTGGGGAACAAAAATACTCCTTTACTTAATGCTCTTCATTCCATGTTAGTGTTTCTCTGAGATGTGTGTTTATTGGTTCCTCTCCTATTTTTGTTTACTTTATATCTGGCTCAAAACACCATTCAAAGTTTCTATTAGCTATAGAGGTTACCGTGGAAAAAGTCGGTATTTGTTTGCGTGGTTTACGCTAGGATTGAGTTTTTATGGTTACTGAATCTAGTCCACAGACAGTCTGGAGGCTCAGACTTTGTTACCACACACAGTGGTACTGTCAATGCCACAGCTGTTTCCTACGTTATGTATATATATAGGGTGGCCTTAGTACAGTAACTTGTTTTGCTATGTGATCATTGCTGGGGAATGTGGTTTTGTTGTTTTGTTTTTCCTTAGTGATCACCCTTTGCATTATGCATAAAACTGTAAGCAGGCTGCCTTCGCTGAGTTTTGGGGAAAGGGACTCTCCAGTGCCAGCAAGAGTCGCTTGCGGGATCCACCTAAGGATGTGCAACTGCCAAAAAGAAGTGCCGTGTCTGTAAATATTTCTGCATTTGAATCGTCTTCTGTCTGAGTGATACAGTGCATCTCCATGCTGACGCATTCGACAAAATGTGAATCTAGATAAATATCCTTCCTGAATTAAAAATTGTTGTATTGCACAGTCATGCACTAATACAGAAGCCATGAAAATATTTTCATAAAATACTTCTAAATCTAACTTTATTAGGTCAATAATAAGACCTTCTCTATAACCACCTTCTTACTCATTTGTTTAAATATGCAGTCAGTGAAAAAGTGATTTCTTTACCTTAAAATTGGATTTCGGTCAATTTTTTTTATTTATATATGGGACATTTCAGTGATGCTCGTCATTTTAGTAACAGTTTAAACTTAGTGGTTGCTATCAAAATAAACAACTGTAACACAATCTGAGCTTCAAGTAGAAAAATTTCTGGGTTTAGAATGGTGCTTGCAGAAAGAAAAGTCATGGAAAATACGTACTTCTACATGGTGTGCACTGTACACATGATTTCTCAATGTAGCACATTATACTGAGCCAGATGTCACAAATGCTGATAGAAGGACAGTTCTATATAGAACATAAATTAGCAACATTCAGATATTTACTTTAATACTGACTAGTAATTACTTTCATAAGCTTTCAGTCATTATTTGTGGGGTTTGTAATTCTTTCACATTTTTGTTCGAAGAAACACAATTCTGTATTTTCCAGAAATAGAAAATATTAGTAAAGCCATGTTAAAATCAGTCATGTATTTTTCTGCTTGACTTTAATGTGTGCGCAAATCCCAATGTGCACACGCAAGCTCGCCTGTCTTACTAAATTTGTGAATCGTTCAAACAGGGAGAAAACCATTAAATACCAAGCAAACAAAACTATGCTTTTCTTGGGGATTGAGAGCTTTTGAGATGTTGATGACGTGAAGCATAACTAAGCATTGTTAATCTCGGCTGTCCATTAATCCCAAAGAAATGCTTTTTGCAGAAAGCACATTATTACTGCCATAAAAAGAAAGCAGAAAAAAAGAGGAGGCTGTGGGGAACCTTGTGGTATAGCATATTTTTAAAGGATGGTTCAGCCTCAGTTGGTTTACACAGGGCGTTTCAAGAGCGTTAATACATTGTGTATTAGCTACCTGCATTATATGTATCATCTCAATGTTCGTGTTCTGTCCAACTTCATTTAAAGATATTTTATTCAGTGACAAGTTTGCTAACTACTGCATAGGCGGTGTACGGAGCTTTGTGTCATCCGGTGTCAGTGGATTTTTCTTATGGCTTTTTATCAGTGGTACTTTGTAATATTAAAAAGTTCCAAATCATAACAATCTTCCCATTCTAGTCCCATTGGGAGACAATACCTAGAGGTAAAGAACAAAAGCGAACGTTTGCATTGCTTTTCTCTTGTGCCTGAAGTACGTACTCAGTGGGTCTTGCTGATACCGATTGCTACTCAGAGTGCAACTTGGGCAGATGTCTCTGTCCTGTATAAGGTGAAACATCCCAAACTGACCTGCCAAAACCCACTTTGTTTTAAATCTATTCAGGCCCATCACGTCAACGTGAACACGTGCACCTGCAAGGGGCGTGGGGAAAGTGCAGAGGTGAGGGGAAGGTAAAGCCGCTTCTTTCCATGGCAATACTAGCTTAATCTGACCACAAATCTGCATCGTTTCTCTAGTAAAGGAGAATTACTTTACTTTTTCAGTCCTTCATTATGACTGAGTAACAGTCTGGAAGGGGGAGCTCATGGCTTCAGCCTTCTCTCTGTGAGGTCTGCTGTCTTAGAGCAGCAGGATATATTCCTTACGTCCTGAGTTTCTCAGTCTTGAGCCGTGTGGACTCGGTGCCCACCAAGCTTGCTCGGTAGTGGCACCAAACGCGCAGCCAGCAAAATCCTGGAACGCAGTGACTTGGTGTTGCAAATGGTTAGGTGTGCCCTAAGCTGTGGGAACTCTGGATTCATCAGAGAACGTGGCACTCCAGGTGAGGAAGATGAAGGAGCCACTCTTGTACATATTTCACTCTTAAGAGACAAAGGACTATTGTATGTAAAATGGTATCAGCAATCTTGTAACTGCAGTCACCTTGTATTCGCGGTACAGAGTCCTGCCTTTATTGCCCCTGAGAATGCAGATTAAAGGTTTCACTTTCCCTTTTAGTCGATTTTGATCTACAATTTCTGGCAATAATAGAGTGGCCTTCGTGGCTTACAGATGAACTTCTTTCTAAAGGGGCTCTCTGGCTCCTTGTCAGCCCTTGTACTTTCTCTGGGGGATTTCCAAGCATCCACTTATCCTTCTGTCCATGGATTTGTAAGAAGAAAGTGTTTTCTCTTGCTCAGTGCTGATTGACCTAGATCGCAGCTTCTGCTTCTCAGGTATAGTTTCACTGCTGGGGTGAGTCATGGTGACATTGATGACTGCTGAAAGCCTCCTGCTAAATTTTTTTTGAAAGGGAGGTTGCATGGTATTTGCAGGAAAAAAAATTGTTCCACATGCCTATGGATCTGTCAAGAGAAATTTTAAATATCTTGATAGTCTTATAATGAACTTATAATATCTAGTAACTGACGAATTTTGTGGAAAACCAAAACTGCGTCTTGCTGTGAGCGGCACTATGGGGAGCAGAGGCAGAACCAGAGAGGATGAAAACACCAGCTCAGAAAGAGCATGACCAGTGTTCCAGCATTCTCTGAGAGAAATACCTAAATACTGTACTAAATAAAAGCTCTGCCTAGTGTTATTTTTTCTGATGTTGTTCCTCTGGGTGTAAATAGTCAGCCGGTATTGTAGTGGAGCTAATAGCTCTCCGCGCAAGCGAGGGTTTGTAGGATCGACTACAGACTTTGGGGAACAAAACCAGGTCAGAGTATTGAGAGCAGACAGCTTTGAGTCAGGAATCCTGGTTTTGGTCTAGTGGTTTGACTGTGATCTAGACCTCTTTATGCCTTGTTTTTCTCATTGCTGAGATTTTTTATGTTTTACAACTTGCTATAGTTTACAGGGTTGTCTGGTTTGCATGCTTCCGCGCTGGATAAATTGGTGTGTCTTAGCATTTTGAAACATTGTTATCTTTGTGGAATTTCCTTTTTTGTTGCAAATTCGGGCCCCTTACCCAAATCATCTAGCCAGGGCTAAGGAGAGAGCTGCTGCAGAGCATAGCCTTTCACTGGCAGGGTTTCTTTTGAGGGGCTAATGACAGACCCTTTTCTCTCTCTATAGAGCTAAGTATCTTGTTTTATGGGAGGGAGTAAAGAAGCAGAATGTGTAGATCTGTTTCATTTTTAGTTCTCCCACTGATCACAAGGTGACTGTGAAAAGTTATTCTAATTTTCCTATGCTATGGTTTATATTCTTTGTGCTTCAATATTCCCATCCTTCACGTAGGGATAATGCTATTTTACATTTTGTGAAGGTGGGGGGTTTTGAGACAGGTAGTTGAAAAGTACAGTTTTGAGTATAAAAACCCTTGAAGTCAGTGAAATTTCCTTTGCCTTAAATAGGCTTTGGATCTGTTCTTAGAAGAGCAAAATGACTACAAAGATTGATTGTTTTGCCTACTCCATAGCAACCGACAACATAAAGCCTTTTCCCAGATGTGTTTATTTAAAGGCTTTATAAGTTCAGTTTAAAAAATGAACTGAAGTTGTAGCTATTGTTTTAGTGCAGATTTTTGTATATTGGCATTAAAAAGTAAGTGAACTAGTACACAGCCATAGGAGATGAAGAAATGTATATGAGAGAAGATAAGAAATCCCTTTTGGGGGGACACAGAACTGGGATAAGAACAGTAACGTGTTAACTTTTAAAGAATTACCTGGTATATTTGAGAATTCCTATGTAATTCCAGGTCATGTGGGAAAATTATCACAATATACTGTGTTTTGCACAGTTAGAGAATCAAATACTGTTTATTGATAATTCTCATCGTGCACCAAAAGAGAATATTGTGAAGGAGCATTGTGCTGTATGTCCTTGAAACTGATATACCAATATTTTTTTTAAAGAACACTTAGTTTTCGTTAGATGTACAGGTAAGCATGGGTGGAGGGAGAGCATGAGAACCAGAGGGAGGGAGGGAGGGAGGGAGGGAGTGGAGGATCCATATGAGTTAGCATATTTTTTTCAAGGGGTGAATTGGATTAATATCCCCCCAAAGCCCACTGTGAGAGGAATAATGTATATTTTGACCCGTGTATGCATTTTATCGTACAATGCTGCATGGGTGTATTTGTACTCCGCAGGAAGAGAACTACTCCCTAGTAGTTTCTTCCTTTTTTTTTTACTGGGAAACCGTTTGCTTTTATTCAAGCAAAATGCAAGATAAATACCCGTTTCAGCCTTTTAGATCTTGGAAATAATGGTGTATTACATGTGATTAAGTTGGGAATTACCCTTAAGCAGGGTCATAATTACTGTAGATTTAGATGGCATGTTACACAAATTGCTGTGTGCTTATAATTACAAATTGAGTTTGTTGCACTCTGGGGGTTTATAAACTTTATCTTAGCTATTAACACATTAAATAACAGTGATTTATGACAATTACTGGATAAACCAAAATTTCAGTATTGTGCTTAATCTAAGGTTTAATTATATTTCTGTATTAGAAATAAAGTATGGTTGGCTTTAGCAAGGAAGATTGAATAGTCTAAGTATAATATTCACTACTGAGATATTGTTAAACATGATAATGGTAACAAAATTGGAGCTGCCTTTGTAAGTTTGTCAGTAGTATTCACTGGTCACACTGGCTGAAAACTACAGTGGTACGAGGTGAATGAACTAGCAACTACAGCGAATGAGCCGATTGTCAGCAGTAAGCTCTTCCCATGGTCAGCCAGCCTGCTTGCTTCAGAATTATTTACCTCGAACTTCTGGACTTTACCTAGTGAGCGTAAGTTTATAGTTTGAAGTCTTTGTTTACTTCCTCTTGCACAGAGATTTCCTAGTTCCTTATTTTTTCCTTACGTCAAGTTGATCTTTTTTCTTAATGGAGCAAAGATAACTTTGTGTTGTACTATTAGTTGTGCTCCAACAAATTGCCAGGAATAAGGATACTAAGATATGAAAAATTACTTTCTTATTTCCTTACCCTGCACTACATATTTCTACAGTATCTTGGTGGCAACTCTAATGCTAGCCAGACATCAAAATAGCAGTGGGAAAACAACAGAGTATATAATAGCCTCTATATGACCTATTGGTTCTGCCAAAGCTTCCTATACAAAGTGCGGATAAATAAAGTGCTATAGAAGCCCACGTTGACTCTGTATTGTTAGAAGAGCCTCTCCTGCCCCTGTCTTCTAAGGCCTGAAACGTTACCACTGTATGTTTGGCACAGAGCATAAGCACTGCACCTATGTAGTCAGGATAGCAAAAATACCTAGCTACGTGCCACCAAAAAGTTGTCCTAAAAAATCAAGCCTGGATGTCTGTGAAAAATCGCCACCAGATACCTGAGTGTGAATGGATTATGCAGCGTGAAATATGGTTACTGTTACCTGCGGGAGACTGGATTATGCACTATGGGTTATGGTTCGAAGAAGACTGTTTTGGAATGTTGAAACATAACCAAAAAATCCCTCCAAAAATAATTGCATCAGGCTGCCTTGACTCGGAAACCACAATGCCATCTGCGTAGTGCAGCAAGAATTTGTTTTTCTGTGTTTAATTTCCCCTGTTGGAATACATGCAAGATCTTAAATATGTAGATGATTTTGGCATTTATCGCTACTTTAGGTTTTAAAGACTCTCACTAAAACAAGAAGTGATTTAACAAAAACTTTGTAGCACAGTGGTCGAAACAAAATTGAGATTCAGGATTCTTGATGGGGGGGGGAGGACGACTGTAACAATTAGCCACATAGTATTTGAAATGGGATGTGTTAGTATTGCTTGGTTGTTTGCTTATCTAGTGTGTTCATTCGTGTCTGTCAAAGGAAGACTCTGTTTGAAGCGGGTTCAGAAAAGCACATTCTTCAGAAAGCTTTTGAGGTCAGAGCTTCTCGGCCTCCCTTTCCAGTACATAGCCTCCTTCACAGCCCACGCTAAAACTGTCTGCACTTGGTTTCTCCTTTGGAAACCAGTTTCCATTTAGCAGTTGACTTTTGTGGACTGCTTATGTCTGCTTTGGATTTGTCTCCGTTTACAAGTGCAGATGAAGCTTGATGCAGGAGGGCATTGAGTCAGGACCAGAAAAATGTGGGATTGTTGTCGCATCTGTCTATCCCAGAACGTCAGAGACTTCTGTGGGGAAGGGACTGTCTGGATAACCATTAGATGTTGAAAGTAGGCATTGCAGTGTAAATAGTCTCTGGTTATAGACTTGCAGTGACATTACTATCAAAACAGTCAGTGTAGGTGTGTCCTTCCTGAAGATATTTGAGTTTCACTGAAAGCTAGTCAAACCTAGGCTTATTGGAATCCATGCCTAATGCTTCCTTAGGAAACTATGCAAAATGCACACTCGATCCAAATGTTTAACTGGCTTTAAGTAAAGTTGCTTTGATTCCTTTTATCATCTAGAAAGATGTGATCTGCTCTCATGGTATGTGTTGTAAATAAGAGGTATGTTGTATATACAACACAAGGGCACAGCTGGGCCTTTCATTGTGCTCTTTCTTGTGCCTGATTTGTTTGAGCAGCATTTTTAGTTTCTGACTAAACTTGTGAGTTTCCCCAAACTACGGAGATCAGCCAGTGCTTCTTCTATGGGCTGGAATATTTCCATTCCTAAAAAGTACAGTGCAGATTGCTCTGTCCCTACACAAAACTGCAATAAATATTGTGCAAACAGTTATGAATGAAGC
Source organism: Calonectris borealis (assembly GCF_964195595.1). Lineage (NCBI taxonomy): Eukaryota > Metazoa > Chordata > Aves > Procellariiformes > Procellariidae > Calonectris > Calonectris borealis. The sequence continues at coordinate 22,881,994 of NC_134321.1, read as the reverse complement.
CTTTAGTGGTAAACTTACCAACTGCCCGCCCCCTCCAAACCCACCCTCCAAGAATGGTTCTTGTTTTCTTAATTACCTTCCCCTTCTCCAGTACCGTGGCATCTAATTGAAGACAAGGAGTGTCTGTGGTTAGAGAGTTTGCCCAGCTTACTTTGCCCAGCTTACATAGACGTGAAGCTTATTTTGATGAAGGGAAGCTTAATTTGGAAAGCAAGTTGTTTTGATGGTTCCATGAAACAGGAAACCCCAAAGTTAAAACTTGTCTCGCTTTCTTTGCGTTATTACAGGATATTAATCATATGGGTCTTACTACTTTTTGAAACACTAATTTCTTTGTACCTGTAGGTAGCACTATTTATCTACTGGTTTTATGGTGCAGTTTTAGCTGTTCTTTTGACCGGTAAAGCTAAAATTGCTGTAGGAATAGTCTCCCCAAGAAACCATGACTTAGCAAGTGCTCTTCAGAATTATTTGTGGTTTAGATCAGCAGAGGAACTCAGACTGCATTTTGAACAGGAGCAGACAATTGATAAGGTGATGTTCCCTGGGGACGCCAAGGTCTGGGACTGGCTGACTCCTTAGTTCTTCATTGCTCAGGTTAACCTTCCAGATACACTGCAAACCCTTCTCTTTTCTAGGCTTTGTGGGAGGAAGGCTAGGAAAGCATCATGAAGAAATAGCATTTTTGTTAAAATATGTGTGTAAAATGTATTGTGTGTGAGAAAATTATATAATTTCAATGTTCTCATCTGCAGGTGTGTGGTTTCTACATAAGAGGCATATTTATAAATCAAAGCACCTTTTACAGTGTTTTAGGAGATGAGATGGTTTTCATTTATGAATTACTAAGTTACAATTAACTCTGTTTAGACTTGATTTCTTGCAATACTTTAATCACTGCATGGTGAATCTGCTTGAAAAAAATTAGGAAGGATTGTAATTCATGTGTCGAATACTGTGATGATGAAATTCAGTTGGTGGTGGTGTTTTAAAATTCTGGGTAGGAATTCTTGCTTGCCAGAACTAGCTTTACTATTGAGCTACCGTGTGTTTGGAGGAGGTGGAGGTTTCTTTCCATGCCTGTTTACAAATGCTGTGAAAACACTGAGGACGTGATACAGCAAAATCCACAAGCTTTCTAGGTCAGGTTTCAGTGGAGCAACAAAGGATAATAATTAAAATTTTTTTTAATTACTCATTTTAATCCAAAATTCTGATTCTGATAGGTATTTTATTAGTAATAAATCAACCACTCTTTCAAAAATTGTTCTCCTGTCACCAGGCCTCCACAGCACTTAAATGCATTATGATGTCGTGTGCGTTTCCATTCTGCACGTTTCACAGCACCGATTCACATTCTGCCTTGCAATTGCGAACCTCAAAGCACCTCATACTAGTGTAACGCATATAAAAATGTTTTATGGAAAGTAAATAGGATTTGGATTATCGTGTTAATATTCAGGACAACAACAGGGAAGTTCAGATGCTGTTGTTGTGAATGTGAGTGATGTTGACAAAAGGGCGATTTCCTCACCTGGTTGTGTGCCCGGGAGTAAGTGTAGGGAGAAAGAGTTGGAATATTTGCCGCCAGCACAGCTGCTGCCGTTGCCTCGAGTCAGGGCTTTTTTTAACAAGCTAAATTCTTTCTTCACATTCTTATTCTGGTGCATCTGAAATATTTTTAGCGTTGCTATTTGGTGTTGCTCTTTCCACGGACATCTCTGGGAGTTTCAGTGTGGCTGCCAGAAGCCTTCGACAAAATGCAGCCACACCCTGCATCAGAGGGAGTTTATCTTCCCCTCTCAGATGCCTCCAGTGTCTATGTATACTTTTTCACTGAAAATAATTTAAAAGATAATTGAATTTTTTTTTTTTTTTTAAGCAGAACCGAAAACAGTTGGACACTCCTTGACCAGTATAAAAACAAATTCTGAATCTTGCCCAGCGCCTTTGCTCTGAAGGCGCCAATTTAAAAACTTCCCCCTTGCTGCCGAGGCGTTCCCCGGCAGAAGTCTGTTGTGGATCCTGGAACCAGGCACTTTACGTGTAATTAATAGGGTTCTGGTTTTAATTAGGCACGCGCAGCACTCCAGGTTTTTAATCTCCGGAAGGGTGGTACCTGACCGCTGCCGGGGGCCTTTTGGGCCGGCTCCGGCGGGCACCGGACGGAGCCGGCCCAAGCGGCCCCCGGCCCGGTGCGGGCCGTGAGGCGGCTGCCGTGAGGAGAACGGCCGTTGGCGCCTCGCGTTCCCCGGGAAACCGTCCTCCGCGCATGCGCACGGGCGGGTGCGCCCGCTCTCCCCCCCCCCCCCCCGCCCGCCACCGCTGAGGGGAGCGGGCGCGGGGGCGGGGCGGCCTGAGGGGCGGCTATGGTGGCGGCGCGGAGCTCCCCGCCTGCGACTTCGGCCCGGCCATGTGGTGCCTGCACTGCAGCTCGGAGAGGACCCAGTCGTTGCTGGAGCTGGAGCTTGACAGCTGGTAAGCCCTGCCGGGGGCTGGGAGGGGGTTCCCGGGCGCCCCCCCAGCCCTGCTCGGCGGGAGCCCCGTCCTGTCACACAAAGGGCTCCGCGCCGTCGCTGCCCGGCCTCGCTGATCGCCGTTGCGGGAAGCTGTAATTAGGGGAAACCGGGTGGAGCGGCAGCCCGGAGCCGCTCCCAATGCGAGGGGGCCCGGCTTGCCGCTGGGGTCACCCCCTTTGTCTTTGGGGTGCTGGGAAGTTCGCAGCGATGGTGAACGCTCGGCGGTGGCAGCCGGCGGCGGCTTTCTGGCGATCGTGGTGTTGAGGAGCTTATGTCCTGGGTCGGGGAGGGGGGAAGGACGGCAGTGCCGTCTGTCTTGCAGGGACGTAAGTTTGAAATCGTAATCCTTCAAACGTGGTATCAAAAGTGGACCCGTACATCTGTTGTTGCTAGTCGGTGCCAGGCAAGGTGTAAGACCGCCAGAAGCTTTTTGAGAAGGGTGCTGTTAGAATGAGGTCTGACTTAGCGTGTGCGCTGCCGCTAAGGTATATGTATGTGTGTACACAAGCATGAAAACACTTCTTTTCATTGAGTTTGATGTAGTGCAAGAAATCACATGACTGGTGTCAAACAAGAGGCGAGTTCTACCTGAGAGCTCTGGTACATAGCGTTCCCGGTGTCCAAAATCGACCGGGGAGACCAGGAGACCTGGCGTTGTACCTGTCAGCATGGGAAGGTGCGTGAAACTCAGTGATACTGCTCAGGGTAAATTATCATTTGCGACTCCTGCCCTCAGCCAAAAAAAGAGGGGGGGGGGGGGGAAGTTTAGTTCAAAGGCCTTTAAAGTAGGGACACTGAATAACTGATGTAAGAAAAACAAAATGGGATTTGTCATGTTAATATGTACAGTCTCTATTGTTACGATGTTGTTGTTAACTACTAAAATAACATGCGTCAAAATTACAAAAACACAGTACTCTGTTATATGAGCCACTAGAAAACTAGATGTACAAACTAGTGTTTCTCGTGTAATATTGCGTGTAGATTATGATAGACTAAAATAGTTATCCTGGCAAGTGCACTTGCAAAATAAATTTATCTCCAATGCATCGTGAAAGTTTATTCCATCAAATAATTTGATGAAATTCTGAGCTGATTGACTGTTAAAGAAATATTCAATTTAAATAAAGATAGGCAATATCTTAAATTGGGTGTGTGCATGTATGGCAAAATATAAAAGGAGGAAGTGACTGGATTCAATGTAACTACATATGAATGCAACTACATATGAATGCAACAGTGTCTTTTCTGGAAAAGAAAGGAAAAATGTTTTTTGATAAAGAAAAATGTTTTATAGTACAGTTTAGTCACACATTTAATGATCCATTTTTACCCTTACGGAAAATAATAGAGTTGAGCTTGTAAGTTTCCTGTGTGGGGTTGGTAATGTGTGCATAAGCGATGTTACATTGCATGGCTTGCTACGAAAGGTAATTCGTAAATGTTACTTTAGTGACAGATTTGCCTGTATTCACACAGTTACATTTTGCTATTTAGTCATTGTTTCAGACTTTTTTCCTCCATTTGCACATTGCTATGCACTTCCTTTCAGTTAAACTTGATTATTCTGCCTGATGTGTTAAAAGAGGAATTGCTGAGTCTTTAGTTTGGATGGTTGTATTTAACTGTGACTATTCTTGTGGCAGATATCCTTCATATAAACACAGAATTCATTACATCTGTCTAGTGCTTTGAGAGAACCTAAGCCGTGCTGAATAAAATGACCCATTTCCCATTTTACTTAAACTTCTGTACCAGATTTCTTTTGTTGTTGTGATGTCCTGTTCTAGCTCCTGAAATTGCAGATATTGAGAGTACTGTTATATAGTAGTCAGCTGGTTTTTTTCTCTTAGTTAAATAGGTGCTCAGTGTTGGGGTTTCATGTGTGAAGTCAGCTATCATCCATTTTTTTCCGATTTCTGCTAATATGAAATAATTCATTATCATCGAAGATACTTACCTGTAGTACAAGATCTGGAGCTAACCAGTGAAAATTATAGCGCTCAGAGTATGAACAGCGTTTAGTTGTTTCTTTGCCCCTTTAGAAGCTCTCTGGGAATCCTGGTACGGTTAATAAACAATTTGCAATTCAGTTTCATTGAATAATTTGCAACTTTCAGGTAAGGAAACCCAAGGATTCAGTTTTTCACCTGAAAAGTACAAATACCAAGTTGAACAGTAACTCTGATTTGTTGTTCTTGTTACAAATCTGTGTTGGAAGGTTGCTAGGTGTTGACACTGAGTTACTGCTGGGCAAGCAGACCTTCTTTGCTGGAGCAGCTGGCAGGGTGTTCCTCTTGAGAACTGGGAAGTGATTTCTTAGGATAGGTAGGTAGCCCCATGGGCTTACAAGGTTTTTCTCACCCTGTGACCATTTCATATTTGCAAAATGAAAATTAAGAGAATTGTGTTTCTATTCATATGGCTATAGAAAGTATTCCTCCAAATATTTCATCTTCATGAGAATACTCTTCCATCACTTGGAGGCTGGGATTGTTTCATGCCTTTGAGGATCTAGAGGTTAGGTGCTAGGACTTCGAGTGGAACAACTACTCTGAAACAACAGTTCACCTTTATGCTGATCATGTTTTCTCTGAAGTATAAAGATGGCAATTCAAGGATCAAACTTTCTGAAGAGGAAGATCTCATAATTGTGTACCTGACTAGCACACTTACGTGGTTACTCTAATTATGCTTGCAGACTGTATTTGCCCTGAACACCAATAAGAAGTAGCTGTGAATTATAAAAGCTGGCCTGAAAGTAGCCAGTCCCCTGTTGGTGGATGCAAGGTGTCATCCTGAACCAAAACCAACACTTGTGGAGTTGCTACCTGTAGGTATTTAACATCTCCTCACATATTTCATGCTTCTTGATGCTTAACACCATTGATACTCAGACTTAGGCGTCTCTAGCAGAACGTTGGGAAACGAGAGTGCTAGAAGTGAGATATTGCTTTCCTAGTAAAACATGTCCTTTTGCCTACTGTGTGGTGTTCCAATTGAAATTCATTGCATTGCCTTAACTTTATAGCCTCCACTGTATGACTCTCAATGAGTAAAACTGGATTTAGCCTGCTATCAGGGCGGCTTTATTTTGGAAATATTAATGCCATAAAAATGTTCTGGAAATTATCCACTAGGTCTTCATAGAATCTCGAGATCCAGACTAATGCACCCTCTTTGTTGTAAACCTGTGCAGCTTCCAGTTTCTGCCTGATTCTGACAGGTGCAAAGGAGTGGTTCAAGTTATTGTATTTTTGAATATGGTATTTTTTGAAAAAACTGTTGAAGGACCACAATTTGAGGAGAAAAAAACCACTTTGCTGCTTTGAGCATTATGATACATGGATGTAGATTAGCTGGCTTGTTGTGTCTGTTGTGCCTCTCCATTGCAAGGATTTACCCTAATTTATGAAGGACATTTGAATGCAATTTTCTTGCTCTTTCAGCATTTACATAGTTCTTTTTCCGTCAGAAATGGTAGCAGTTTTATCATTAATTTCAGAGCGAGGCATATTTTCATCACAGTAGCTGTCAATCAATTATTGCTTTTTATGTTTATTTAATAACAGAACTGCAGGAGACCTCAGAAACTGTAATCAAGATGCAGCCCTGATTGCTCTATTTGTTACATTAAACATATAAGGATGTGCCCTTAACCCAGGGCACACAGGCCAAATTCATATTCCCAATTTTGCTTCTTTATTTCTGTTGTCTAACAAGACTGTGGAGTTATAAGAGCAGAATCAGGCCCTGGATTTGGAAGTTCATTTTTAGCATCCTGTATATTGTCATTTTATGTCAAAACTTATGGAAATACAGATTTTGTTTAATTCATACATTTTTGTTATGCAAAAATAGTTACTGATCATGGGCTTTTAGCAAGACTTATTAACCAAAAATATTTTAGTTACATGGCCCTTCTAGTGTCTTTCAGGAATTAATCTGAATTGGTTTTGGAGGAAGGACAATTCTGGTTAGGGTACAGACAGAGATGGCAAGTTTACTGCACTGCTGTGATTTGACTCCAGGTTTCCAGAGAACAGATGCTGCTTTAATCCACTGTAGCACAAAGCCCTAGTATTACTTTAAAGGGGACTGCAAATTTAGCTAAATAAATCTTCTTTTGCTTCCTTACAATATACAAAAGACTAGAAACATTTTCATTAAATTATTGTAAAGATTTCTTTAATGAAAATAAAGTAAAAAAGCCAAGCTTTGGTATGATAAAAAAATGAAACCCTTTTGTCCCTGTGGGAGAAGGAGAAAATTAGAATGATGGCTTTGATAGCCTTTAATACAGGAAATTCATGTCGTATATCTGTTAATCTGATTCTTTCAGTAGTTCAGTGTCATCCGAGTTAAACTTGTGCTTAAAAACAAAGGACCCAATTGCCTGTTGCCTTATGTTGTGCAAGCACAAACAAAATGCAACGGTTACGATTTGGCTTCCTTTTACGTAAGTGGCAATAGAAGAAGAACTCTAAGCTTGCTTTGAGGGGTACTTGCATTGTCTAGTCCAAAAAATTTCAGTTGCCCCTAGAATTCACCAGATTAATAAGGATGGATGTGTCATGAGTTTAAATGTTTTGGTAAAAACAGAGAAAAAGAAAACTAACTAACCACAAACTAACTTCCTTCTGTTTGTTGATATATACGCGACCTTTCAGGTCATCTTTATGCAGTGTAAGGGAAGCAAGGACACAAACCTGATGGATTTTCTATTGCAGGGTATATTTGCACCAGTCCTAAAACTGCATTACAGGAAAGTGCACAATTTGACTTTAATTTAATTTTCACTTCCCACCTTTATAGTAGAATGGACCAAAGTCAATCTCAGTTCACATGGAGAGTTAAATATAGCAGTGGCTATGGGCATTGTAGCTTAGACAGCTGTACATTGGACTGTATTTAACTTGAGTTTAGTGTATTCTTTTTAGCCTACAGCCATAATGATTGTAGTTGTGATCCTTTCAGTTTTCTTGAGTCAAGTCAGAGTAGGCCATGTCAGTACTTGCAGGGAACTCCAAGGAAAAATCTTCGGGAAGGAATGGATGATTTAGTTGGAAGCACTCCTGCCTTTAAAGATAATACCAAAGACAGGGTTTCCCTCCTTGTTTGGGGAGGTTGTGCTGAGGAAGTCATAATTCAACTGAGACGGACAGCAGTGTTCCTGATCCAGCTGCAGTTCCTAGGGGTCTAATAGTACATATAGCAGAACAGGCCCCAATAAACCTCTGACTTCCTGGTGATGTTTCAGCTTAATATTAGCTTTTCTCTCAATCTAACTTCCCTCTGCACTTTCAATTGGGAATAAAACTTATCTTTATTTTTCTTTCTTAAGTGGTTCTGCTGTATTGTAATGTGCTGTGAAACAGCTGTTGAATTTCCATTCTAGAGGGGTCTGGGGTGATTCTCATGCTTTGAAGTTAACATTTCACAGGGTGAATGTTAGATATTTTCAGCTGCTCTTAGATTCTTGAATGACAGACAGTTCATTATTGTTGTTTATATATTCTTTTCTTATATTTTATTCTGTGAACCTTGTTTAGAAGATACCAGTGATGCAGAGCATTTAGTAGAAACTGGTTTCAAGAAGGAGCTGATTCTAATGCTTCAAGTTTTGGGAGGATGGGACTTTACAGCTAATGGTTTCCTATTAATACTAGTAGTTAATGCTTTGTGAAATTGAGAGAACAGAGGATTGCCCAGCATTTATTGGAAATTGTCCCAAGTGGTGGCAACCTGTTGCAATCTTGGATTCTTTTTTCTTATTAAAACGTGATTAAGATGTTTTTGGTTAGGTTAGCCTAGAAGAAAAGAAGTATTTCAGGTTTTCCTGTGCTGCCACAGTGCAGCATGTTATACAAGATCATTTCTGACTGTCTTTGGTTGACATTTTCAAAATCTGTCTTTGCACAATATTTCATTTTCAGTACAGGAAATGGTGACTTTTGTTTTCAGGAATTGGACTTCTACTCTTGTCCTAAAAGACTATTTTCCATTATGGAAAGATCTATGAATTAAGTCGTGGTAAAGAGCCTATAAATTCTAAGAATGGTCCGAGTTCTGTGCTTTAGACCCGACGTTCTTTTGTGGTTGATCAGCCTCGCGTGCAGCCCCCAGCTAAGGCAAGCTGTATCAGCCTAAGTCAGTGCAGATTGTCAATGCTTCTGGGAGCAAGAGTTGCAGAGCCGTACTGGGCATCTGTGTGCTGCATCGAAATGAAGCTGCTACACACTGCAGTACAACCTAACAATTATTCTCGTTCTGTGTATGTGCAGTAAATCCTCTGTTTTTAGGTACTGATTGGAAATAGCTAATAAAATTGCTTAGAACATAGAGCAGGTCTTAAAATTTGATAATAGATAAGCTTTGTAAGGAGAAAGTTCCTGACTTACAGTAAGCTTTGAAATAACATTTATAGGTTTCTAAGACAGGAATTGCTACCCGTGTTACTTTCTTATTGTGATCAGTGAGGTGGGTCAGAAGTCCTACTGAAAGCCTACATTTAATTCCTCGCTAACAGAGAAAGAGCTAGAAAATATATAGACTCAGCATAATGGATAGGAAATGTAAAAGGAAGGAAGTTTGTGAATGAGAAAAAGCATCTGTCAGCTCTTTAACTGATTTAGAGGTTGTAAGCAATCTTCTGAGGTTTGTCCTAAGAGTGAACATTTACACACAGTAAGACACAGAATATCTTTCTGAGTATGTCTGCAAATATCTTCTGTATTTGAAAACATGAATCTAACACCTAAAACATTTTCTTTTTCACCAAACTCCATACTTGCAACAAAAGATCTCTTACCGTTTTGTTTCCTTAAACATTATGTTCTGTACACTTTGATATAAACCTTGGGTGTGTTGCAGAGGATAAAAATCTCACTTTTATGAGGATGCCTGTGATTAAAGACTGGTTAGCAGTGATTCTCTTCCAGTAAGTTACAACACAGACACCTCTCAGTGCATGCAGAATGCTCAAGGCCAGTTCCCATTCTCACTAACTCGGCAGCAACACTGAACTTAACTGAAAGCAGGAACAAGGGTTCTGTGTTCTCATCCATTTTCTTTTCTACCTGGGAGAGTTTCCCATGGCCGTTTGTGTTTATGCATATCGAAATTACATTGTTCTCCCTTAGAGAAAACTAGTAGGGTTTCTTTGTCTTTGCGGTTGTTTTTTTTTTTTAGACTTGGCACAATGTAGTTGGCAGTCAAAACGCAGGGTTTGTGCAGTGTTTAAGACTGAGTGATACTTTTATATATAAAAGTATATATTATTATATTATTATATATATTTCTAGATTCAGTTAGATCAGTAAAAAATCTTTCTCTGATCAGACTTTTAACAGTCCGTCCTCTTTAAGATTGGCTTTATTTAAGTATGTTGCTCTGTAACCTTATGAGGTTTATCTGTAGCTTCAGAGAAGAGTCAACCAACCACTAGAAGTTGAACAATCCCTTTCTTTCTGATTTTAAAAGTGGGAGAACTTTAGCGAACTACTTCTTAAATCCAAGTGAGAGAACGAAGTATTTCATGTTTATCAGTGACAGTGTTTTAAAGCACATCTCATTAGATAATAAAAATATATTATTAACTAATTGAAATGGAATCCCTTGATTGTTTTAAATAGGTCTTTTTGTATAACATTCATCTGCTACTTAAGTGAAAATATGACCTAAATGAATACAGTTGTGATGTGATCTGTGACTTTACCTGATATAATGTCCAATACAAAAAGATGGTTTTGTTGTCGTTGCTGCTGCGTGGACCATCTACATAGTCTTTGGTTTATGACAATTCTTAATTTCCCTCTGCCCAGGCACACAGACATACTTGAAGGGAAAGGCTGGCCTGCTCAAAAATTGTTCCCAGCTCTCTATACTGCATCTTATTTGTAATTATTTCAAATAGTAAAGGGGCAAAACCTTAAAATGAGTCAAATGATAGGCTTTATCAAGTATATTTGATCTAAGATGAGAACATGGTTTTGTTCTAGGCATGAAATTTCAATGCCTGAAACATTTTATTTACTCAGTAAACAGGATTTCGTTAAGGATCTTTAAACTAATTCATGTTTATATGATATACAGTATATAAGAGAGAAGAGTATTATCCACCAAGGACTGAATGGGGAGAGGAAGCTAGTATTTAGTCTCTTACAGAACCTAATTGCCAGCAAGCTGGTTTCTCAGCAGTGCCATTCTGTATCACCTCTTCCTCTGGTGGGCTTGACACAACAGCTGAAGCCACAACAGAGGTGAAATACAAGGATGGCTGGCATAGGACACCAAGGATTTTTGCATTATATCAAATGCTGCTTCAGCTGTGCGTGCAAATCAGTTTTTTCTCAGCTGCAGAAACTAAATCTTCCTTTTTAAAATTAGCATTGTATAAAGGTCATGTCATGATATAAACGGTAGAATGTGTATTAATATCTTACTATCTTAAATACAGGTTGTATGTAGTGTAGATATGCTAAATAAGAGGATTCCAGTTGCTGAATGATATATCTGAATAAATAATAAATAGTTGAGGTCAAATTCTACCACAGCTGCATTGAGAAGCTCTGAAGCTTATCCTATTGTGTAAGAGTTTACACGGGAGGAACAGCACAAAGTCTGCAGTGGTAGGTAGACCTTCACAGATTTTGTTAAATGGTCAGATACCACAGTTACACTTAAAAAATTTTAGCTTTTTTACCTTCCCTATAAGAAGGTAAGCATCCTTTTGAAGCATACTTGACGTTTACTGATGTAACGTATGTTACTAAACATACGTTTAGTATGTTTTATGCCAACACATCGAGAGGATAAGCTGACCATAAAAAACCCTCTAAAAATTGGGCTCATAAATTTGAGAACTCTTCCTCCAGCCACAAGCTTCAAATTATTGCCATAGTCATCTTTTAATAATATTGTATCCATATTTTAAAGAGTTTGAAGTATGGAATACAGTCATTGCTGAATAAACATATGCTGGGTGATGATTAAAGCAGATTAGCAAACAATGACGTTGCCTGTCTTTACCTGAGATAGAAGCTAACATTTGTAAGCTGTACTCAAGTTCTGTTGATGCTGTCAGTCTCCTTTGTTACTTTCCAGCTGCTAAATAATGAAAATAAAATACAGCTTTGCCTTTAGCCAGGCAGGCTTCATAAGGCATTAAATGGGTACTGGGTGAGGGTTGGTTGGTTTGTTTGTTTGACCCTTCTGTAGTCAACACTTGTGTCTGCTAGCCAATATGCTGCCACCGTTTGACTTAGACAAAGGTGATGTGTGAGGTGTTTAACCTTCCTTCTCCTCCTTGGAAGCTGAAGATAATCTCAAGTAAGCTCTTTTCAAATGGATATTCTTAGTTCTTAAATCTTTTATAAAGGTTGCTCCCTAAAATGGAGAAGTTGGGTAGATTTTTGTTTGGCTCTTTATTTTCATCTTGCTGGTGTACATCTCCATCTCGGAAGAGACAGTGCATTCTACAATGCAATTCCTACATTCTGTTTTGTGTGGAGAAAATAATCTCTCATCTTTCTTCCCCTGCTCTCTGCTACTACTAATGGCATATGAGATGGTGTGTCAAAATGCCCTTTTTTAAAAAACATTTTTGTTAATGCCTTTTATGTGGTTATTTAGTGAGAATTAAAACTTGGTAGTGTCTAAGTGAGTAGATTTTGGGGTTTTTCTGTAATTTTGAATCCAGGACTTGGACCAGAGAACAAATGAAGGTTTGCAGTGCACATAGCGGTACTTGTCTGTGGAACTCTGGTCACTCTGTCAATGGTCGTCAGACTGTGTTTTAACTTAAGCTGGCTGTTATTGGCAGTCTTATTACACAGAACATTACAGAATGAAGCAGTTGCTTTGCTAGTGTTTGCTTCTGAGACATATGCAAATTTTGTCTGGATTTTTCTTGCAATGATATTTAACTTCAGTAAGATGAATTACCTGGGACATTACTTTGATGTGCATTCAAAGGTTTCATTTGTTTTTAACAGAAACAGCTGAATTCAGCGTGCATTCTAAGTAAAACAAGTTCATCAATATTTCTTTCCTGGATCAAAGCTTTTGTCAGTGCCTGTGAATACTGTTGTCCATCATAATGGCTTTGAACTTCTGACAGTGTATATTTGAAGGTAGATTGGTTTGTTAATGTTATTGCATTTATTGAATTTGGGGATTTGTATAAGTTCTTAATATAATTGACTTTTGTTTACTAGACAGTACAAAACAGACATGGCACTAAGAACTAGATTCTAATCTGTGGCAAACTGTACTAATAATATACTCTGCTCAAACGTTCTCACTCCATTGGGGAATATTGTAATCGAGGGGGTGGGGGGAGGGAGAAAAATGCTAAAAAACTAGCTTGTATGAACTACATATGGCTAGTTTTGCATTTTAAGAAGTTACATTAAGAACTTTTTGTGGAGAGTAATTTGAGATAATACAATGCATACATCAGAGCTTTAATTAAATACACGTCCTAGTTCATAGCAGAAAGCACCACAGGTACTGAAATGTAAGCCAACTTTGAAGCAGTGGGGTGTACCCTTCTGTCAAATGAATGCTTATGTTCCGATTAAGTTGTGTATGGGGAGTCATAGTTTTATTTAGCAGTGTTGTTTGTAACTGTCGTTTAAAATTTCACATTCAAATTAGGACTTTGTTGCATTTGGAAAGACAAAGCTATATGCAAGAAATTAACTTTTGTAGAGGTTTGTTCCTAGGTGGAATGCCTAGATTTGACTTAAACATTTTTGCCATTTAAATGGTTTTTTTCACACTTCGTGTTGGAAGTGCCTGACCATAGCAGCTGCTCTAACAGCTGCCATCGTGCTTCTCTCTGTTACTCAGAGTTAGTTCCATGGGTGACTTCTGGTCTGCATTCTTTGAGCTAGGTAGAGAATTTGGATCCATTTCAAGTGGGTATCTATAATTAGGAGTTAGGATCAGAGTTTGACTTTTTTAACCTCCAAGTTTCTAAAAGGGATAGCTAGTGTGAAACAGATGCGTAGCACTTCTTCCTTCCTGGGCATTTGGGCCTATTTATATAGGATATTTATTTTTGAGTGAGGCAAAAGTTTTACTGGGAATCACATTTATGAAATGAGGTTTTAATACAAAAAGCTTCATTCTTTGGTTTGCATTTAAATCCATCTCCTAAATCATATGGCAGAGTCCCTAGGTATCTAGATACTTCAATTGTAGGTGGTATCTTAATGTTTACGGACAGAAAAGTTTCTGGGACAAAGGAAGAAAATAAGCTTGCTGAATTTTTCTGTCAGTAGATATGACTTCCAGGGAACCAGGTTTACATGCATTTTTCCTGAAAAGGGGAATAAATGACATGGATTCAGGGAAAAGTAGGCAAGTTAGAGAAGGGATGGATTTGATTGAGGAATTTAGTGAAGAACTACTCATGCAAATGCTTCACTGTTGCCACAAATAAAATAAACGTGTAAATACTTCATTAAGTTCACTTCGAATTCAGGTTATACAGACTACCTGGAGTTTTGACTGTTGTCTCTGATAAGTGATACTCTACCACAGTCACGCTGTAAAAACTGCCTGCTTCCTAAAGAACAGCACTTGCAGTGTCATGGTGAAGCTGACTGGTTTTATCATCTTGTGCTGACTAGAATTTTAAGTTGGCCGTGTTTTTATTACTGTATTCATATACTTGTGCATAGTTTCCACAATTTAGAAGAGAAGGTATTTATTTTGTGTACCTTCGTCCTTTTGAGGCTCTAAAATGCTATGGAAAAATCTTTAAGATGTAGCAGCACAAACTTACTATATTGTCATACTTTTCTTTATGACCAAAACAAATTTTTTACAGGATGAATATAATGCTGATTGGTTCTCATGCATGTACCATCCAGTTATTAGGGCCTGTTTTCAATTTCATGTCTTTATGTTACACTGTTGAAAGTCCATTCTAAATGAATGATGAAAATAACTAGTGATTTCAGAGGCTGTTCATTGGTAAAATAATTTCTCAAGTATTTACTCTGTTTTGCTGGGAGGGTCTTTTGGTTCTATTTTAAAATGTTGCATGCAGTTTTGGTTTGGCATTTACATTATTTAGAAGCATGTTGAATTTCTTTGTTGCTTTTAGTTCCAAACTAAATCTGCAACATACTGGTTTGAACATTTGGATGATTTCTGTAAGCATATGTTCTCATTATCTTCGTATTTTAGTCCTATAAAATGCACAAGGACACTTCACTACTTGTAAACTGTGAGGTTTCTGGAGTGAGTGGGAATACTGAGTAATTCCTTGCATCTGATGGTATTGCTATATACTTCCTCTTTACATGCACATAGCTTTAAAGATAAGGTACTGGGCCTCAGTAAAAAGGGAATTTCTGGTTTTCTGGTTATCATCTCTCTTTCTTTCATAGTATAGTCGCTCTGAGAGGTAAATGCTTGTGCCTACGGATCCAAACCTGCAGCTTCTCTTATAATTTTGCCATAATTGTCAGTGGAACGAGTAAGTCTGTACTCATGGAAAAGCTTGGGGTTTGTTCTTCACTGAAATTTAGATCACGAGGACTCTTTCTAGTTTCCATTTTAAGCTCAAATGTTGAAGTTTTCTTGTTTTTCAAAATTTTGTCTTTATTGTGTTTATTTTTGGTTTTGCTAAGATAATAGTTCGGCAAGATTTTGAAGGAAAAGGAAGGTGTGAATATAAAAAGGAAAAATAAAGAAGAACAGTAGATATTCAAACATTCTGAATAATATGGTTTTTTAAAATATGATAGTGTACTGGTTACTAATTACAGCCTTTGTGATCAGGAGTAATAACTGAAGGTATATAATGAGAGACAGGGAAGAAAAGACCTGCCAGGTTTATGCTACTAAAATGCCCGGAGAGGAAATGTTTTGTTTTCGTCATGGCTAACCCCACAACATTTGGCCATTAGACAGAAGGAGACAAAGCTTTTTCTTATTAGGTAATTCTTGAAATGAACTTATCACCTGAATAGTGGAAAATAATTGTAAAAAACACGACCTTTTTCTGGCTAACAACAACATCTACTTCACATTTTGTCAGCTTGGATCTATTGTATGCTACTTTAGTCCAGAGATACAGCCATGCACTGTGTTACTGAGCTTTGACATCTAGGCAAATGGGTTAGAAAAGCAGCTTTTGGCAGCCACTGCCTGCACATTGGTGTTAGTCTTTGATTCAGACAGAGCAGTGAGCTTTGATTCTGTCGCTGTTAGAGCGCAATGTGCATCATGGGTAAATGCAGTTAGCTGCACTGCGGGGCTGACCCTTATCTCACTGCCCTGCTGATGAAGCCAAGAGATCCTACTTGCATGCACATATGTCACTTCAGCTGATGTATTTTAATTTAAAAGTGTTTGCAGAGTGTGTGGCATAGCTCTTGCAGGAAGTCTGGAACCATACATACACAGAAGAAAAGAAAATGCCTGAATCCATCTATGTTTGGTATTTAGTACTGGTTATAGTCATTAGAAAAAGTAAAATTAATCTGATTTTCACTAATAATTTTACATATCCGTTGTGATTGTTAAAAATACTGTACTCAGTCTGTTTCCATTTTTCTGCAAGCCTTTCTTCTTCCCTATTGTTCCTTGAGACAGTGGTATTTTGGAGGGTTTTTAACAGTATTACAAGTTGAGGTTTATGCAGGAAGAAACTTCCAGTGTCAATTTCTGATAAAATACTGATTCAGTCAGTGCTGGCCACTCTTTCAAAAAAGTAGTTTAGATGTACAAAGAAACAAAGTTTTTCCATGGCTTTGTTTTAAAGTTTTGTTCATGCAAAGTCATATTAATAGTACTAATTATTTTTAAATATTTAATTTCCATTGACACTTTTTAGCTGCTTCATTCTCTGCTTCTTTGTAAAATACTGGCAAGCAACCTTTCTCTTTTTCTGGCTTGGCAGATAATGAATGTCTATTTTCTGCTGAAACAGGAGTGTGATAAAACAGTCGGAGTTCTAAAAATGAAAGGTTAATTTCAACTGTTTTGCATTCTCCTAATATTACACAGTTGGAATACTCAATATATTGCCAGTCTCCCTAGTAATACGGCATTGCACATTGCAGGGAGATGAACCAAATTCATCCATTAGATTTTTTTAAGCACTGAAATTATCAGTAATTCTGCTGGGCATGTATAGTGGGTGGCAGATGCCTCAAAACAGAGACCTTTACTAACAAGTTCTCTCTAATTCCAGTTGGGACTGGGTCAAGTGTTACATTGTCCATTTTTGCAGTTTACTTAATGTACTTAATTTCTCACCCATCTGAGAAAAACTGTGTATGCGGGGTGGCTACTGGAAGTGAAGTAGTGCTACAGAGGTGTCTAACTACTCCTCTAGTCATAGCGGGACTTACTCTAGCTCTTGTTGCAAGCCTGGAGCAGAATCCGTGACATTTTTGTGTGTCAGCATTTTTAATAAGTGGACAAAAAAATCGCCCTTGTAACCCTGCAGTGAATGGCTCATGTTCCAAGTCTGTTTTCAAGCAAAGGTACCCTTTTTAGCATACAGTCTTTCAAAATAGACACAGGCAGGATGATTCTCACTTCCACACTCCTGCTCCACAATGCTCTGTGTGCACTTCCTCCATAGTGGAGCAATACATCTTGTCATCCTTAAAGCTTTACACAAGTCGTATTTGTTGACATATTTTTCTTTTCCAAACATACGTAAAGCAGTAAGAAGTAGAAAGCAAGCTGCTTTCTTTGTCAGTGGAGTTTCATTTTTATGAAATAACTCATAAGAAGCTTCAGCTGCTCTTAACGGACAAGGAAGAGCCGAATGGGAGAAAGCCTTCAAATATGCAGTACTGACTGCGCACGCTTGTTTGCTTTAAAGGGCTGTCGTACTGTTGGGCAGGAGGCTGCCTGTTGTAAAAGATAATTACTTCCCTGCTTCAAAGGTCAGATGTGATGGCAGGGAATAGGCCTATGAGCAAAATGAGATCAAGCATTACAGGCCGTCAAGGATCATATTTATGTCTGGAAAAATTATGAAAGACAAACTAAAAATAAAGAAGAAACCCCCAACTTTAATCAGAGCCTCGGGCAGAACCCCTTCCAATTTTTTCTGATTAGGGCAGTACCCTTTTTGTTGATGAAAAGGTTAAGTGATCCATTGAAGGTATCATTATTTAAATGTCAACATGAGATTATAATCAGTGTGGAAGGGTTATTAAATAGTTCACCATTTAAGGGCGAGGAAGACAAAAAAAGTCACAGAACCTAAGGGGGAAATAGTGATAATTCCTGACTTCCTGGTAAAAACAATTTACCATACTTGTATGAAAAATACTTACAAATAAGCTTGTAATTAGGAACCTGTGATGTACAAAATAGTGTGGCCTCACAGTTAGCAGAACAGAGAAACATATTTTAGTGTTTAAAGAGAGAATGTGAAGCAGTTCAGTATCGTAGTAATTTCTTTAATGGATACTTTAGAGAGAATGATTTGTTTGTTTTTAATGGGTGGTTACACAGTTTCAATGTCACTAGCAAAACTCTGGATAATTTATCATTTTTAAGTTGAAAGCCAGCTGTATCACAGAGGGAAAGGGATTAGTTTCCTGTCAACTTCCTTTCTGGAAAAAGTGATGTGTGCACACTGAAAATATTTCCAGCTTGGGTAAAGTATGTTTGAAAATACCTTTCGGGTAGAGTCATATTTTGATGGGCAGAGAAAGAGGACTTGCTTTCAGTTTTACATGTTTTTAGAAACATTTTGCAAAATCTAAGGGGCTTTTTTCTCCTTCACTTTAAAAAGTACACACTGTTCAAGCTTGCCACCGTTAACCTTGATCTCTTCTGGCACTGCGGCCCGGTGGAGAACATTCTTTCAGAAATCGCTCTGTACTTTGAACTGTTGAAGGGACTGCTGTGGTATGTGTGTGCAGCAAGGGTCACAGCATTTCATTTCTGAGAGACAACAGGAGGGCTTTATTATTTATGTTCATATACACATGAATGAAGGCAAAATAAGAAATACAGGGCGTGGTGGGAACGTGGAATTTTACTCCTTTAGAGTTTGGATGTACCTGTTCCTAAAACAAAAGGTAGGGGAAGTACTGCAAATGCTTATATTCATGCATGTGTGGAGTGTTTACTAAGTCTTTGAGTGATTTAAAAAAAGTAAAATTTCACTTTTTCTATCAATGCTCTGTGTACGCAGGATGAGGCAGATAGTAAATATCTATGTGAAATATATGAAAAAGACATACTGTGGAAGAGTGAAAGTGCATACACTATTGCAATGTGGGAATGCCCTATTGTAAATATAGAACAATACAAACTGCTATTAGTCATCAGTACTTCGGGATAAACCTTGACTAGGACTCAGTTTTAAAATGGTTCCTATTGTGTACAACTCCTTTAATATAAAGTTGTTTTTTTTCGTTTCCTTTATTCCTTAGCAATAACAGCATTCATGTGAAAACGAAGTGTTTTATTTGCCAGATAGCTCCTGTCACGTTTTCCCTACCTGAAACTATTTTGCTTTCATTAGCTAGAAACACCATCCCTTGGGATGCTTTACTACAAAGCATGCCAAACGTATCCCATGGGAGCAATCTTTCACTAACAGAGAAATAAATGAGATTTCTCCTGTAGGTACTTTTTCCCAACTTCAGTTTCTAGAATCACAGTAGCTCACAAGATCCATTAAATCCCCAGTCTCCTTTGAGTAACATGAAAGTAATCCTTTTATGTCAAACTGTAATATAACGGTACAAAAGTATTGCTTTTATTTGACAAAGCAAGGAAAGACACAAATAAGCATCTGTCATTTTGAAGTAGAACAACTTGGAAATGAGCAGTCTTATAAGAAATAAAAAGTTTTCTTTTATTTTACACAGTAGTTGCTGAGTGACTTAGGATGTTACTAGCAATTACTGTATAAAGTTAAATAATGCTTGAAATCTCCATTCTTCTGCTTGACTCATGCTCTAAAGATGACCTCTGACCCCTGGGAGATAGAGACTTGCTTAGATTACAGCGAAAACTACGGTGTTTGACATGAAAGCCACATTACCCTGTACTATCTGCATCTGAATTTAAACAAAATGTGCTGGATGTCTACATAAAATGATACTAAGCAAAACTATGCTATTTGTTGCTGAGAATTTTGGTATACAGTGCTCACCTCAGGGTTTTCCTGTCTTTTCATTCTGTCTAGTGTTGAGGGTGAAGCTCCAAGCAGTGAAACTGGCACATCTTTGGATAGCCCATCTACTTACCATCAAGGACCTATAACACACAGTTCAGCTATAAGTCCAGACCATTACGATCATTCTGCTTACGGGCTGTATTCTGTCTCCCCTGGGCAACAAAGATCTCGGAGGCCAAAACTTCAACACTCAACATCCATACTGCGAAAACAAGCAGAGGAAGAAGCTATTAAAAGGTCAAGATCACTTTCTGAGAGCTATGAACTCTCTTCAGACCTACAAGATAAGCAGGTATTTGAGCATTGTTACGTAATCTATGACAAAGGCAACATGTCTGTAAGCTGGGAAAAATCTTTTCTAGCATCACTCAGTTGTGATGCTGAAAATACCTTTTTTTCCTGCGAGCAACTTAGTTCAAAATAGTCATATGTCAGCATTCCTGAGGTTTTTGACTTTTTTTTTCTGTGTTGTGTCATCCCTGTGTCCCATACACCTTTCCCCCTTCCTGAAGAGATGCATAAAATATATGTTGATAGTGTTAAAAGTAAAAACAGTTCTACTAGGAATTGTGATTTCATGCTTGGGACAAGTACTGGAATGTAATAATGCAGAATATTTTTCTAAGAAAATGAGTCATTTTGAAACGTGGATATCTTTCTTGTGCTGAAAGAAAGGAAGAACTTATTGCAACTGATAATCTCTCATATTTGTGGGGTAAATTCAAGGTCTTAATTGGTTTTACTCAACTAGGCAAAACTCCCATATGCCTTACAAAGAACTAGATGGAAGCTACGTAGATGTTCAAAGCCTTTGTCCCTAAAAAGGCACTTCTGTAAGACAGCCTCAGCGCTTCCTTTTAAGCTTTATTCTGAATGTAGTCCTATTTGAAAGATGTTTATTGCCATATAAGTTCATATTTATTATTTGAAAATGATGCTGTAATAGCTTAAGGTAAGCAAATATGCAGGATGCACTGGATTTCACTGATAGATGAACAGTAGCCAATAGAATCATAGAATAGCTTGGGTTGGAAGGGACATTTAAAGGTCATCTAGTCCAACCCCCCTGCCGTGGGCAGGGACATCTTCAACTAGATCAGAGTGCTCAGAGTCCCATCCAGCCTGACCTTGAATGTTCGCAGGCATGGGGCATCTACCACCTCTCTGGGCAACCTGTGCCAGCGTCTCACCACTCTCATTGTAAAAGATTTTTTCCTTATATCTAGTCTAAATTTACCGTCTTTTACTTTAAAACCATTCCCCCTTGTCCTGTCGCAATAGGCCCTGCTAAAAAGTCTGTCCCCATCTTTCTTATAAGCCCCCTTTAAGTACTGAAAGGCCGCAATAAGGTCTCCCCGGAGCCTTCTCTTCTCCAGGCTGAACAACCCCAGCTCTCTCAGCCTTTCTTCATAGGAGAGGCGATCCACCCCCCTGATCATTTTTGTGGCCTCCTCTGGACCCGCTCCAACAGGTCCATGTCTGTCTTGTGCTGAGGATGGAATACATCAATGTTTTTTGGTTTTTTTGGGGTTTTTTTGTTAGAGATCTTTCTTGCCATAGAGTATTTTGTTTACTGTGAATCATTGTGGTATATTGCATAGTCACTCCAACTTGTATGTTAATATGGCAAAAGTGGAAGCAGGCAAAATTCCGCAGGCAGGAAGCGAGCTACTCCTGATTTTGGACCACACAATGATAGTCGGTGAAATTTATAGGGGCTAAGTCTCATTTGCCATCTGTTTGTTGTTCTAAAATTTCAGGTTGGAGAATCATATAATATTGTTCCAGAGAGACCTGGAAGAACAGAGCTTGAGTTCTGACTTAAAGTTGAAGCCAATATTTGGGATAGCAAGTATGAGTTTAGTTTAGCCTTTAGGCTCACCAAATTCTATATTGGAGTGGGGACATATCAAGTTCCTGATTCTTGATCTAGATTATGCCAGCTCTGCTATTAAATTGGACTTCCTTGTGAGATCTAAAATGTTACTTCCTTTTCCACCTTCGGCAGTCATTTTTGCTAGATGTCTCGTAAGGGGTTGATATAGAATGTTAAGCTTACTAAAGAGGTCTCTTGCACTGCAGATATTCCACAGAGCCTAATTCCATCTGTCCTTTTATGCCGGTTTGATAGAGAATGAGAACTGCAGATGTTATTTTGTATTTGTTCGGGGAGTCCTACACAATAAAAAGTGACAATGATACATAAGGAAGCTTGATACTGAAGAGTTGCTTATTGTTCTTGAAAAGCTCTCACTGAAATCTCAAAAGATACTTAGAAACGATTTAGGAAAATGTCCAAGGCTTTACCTAAAGGCAATGTGCATTAAATATGCATTAAAAAGGTGCATTAAATATGCGTTAAAATTTATTAGAAGTATTAGTCACAAGTCTAGTAAATCATCTAGGCAAATTCCAAAATAGTCTCAAATTAAAATTCCCACCAAAACCCCCTAACATGATAATCAATGATGATGTCATTTTCTATGTAAACCTGAAGGACAACAGCCTATTTGCAAGGATAAAGTCCAGATAATTTATTTTATAGAATATTAGGTTTTGTTTTATTCTTTCATACCAGCTATACCAGTTTTCTTTTCTTTAGATTTGACATTTAATTTTGAGAGGACAACTAAATTAACAATTCATCATTTGTTTTGAGATTAATCCAGCAAAATAATCTCTTATAATTTATTTAAATACATGTGACCTAATGTATACTATGGATAGAAATGTAGCAAATGTGTGGCAGCAGTGGCAGGGTTGTCACAGAAGTTCTTAAGAACTTTTTTAATCTTCAGAATGCCTTACAAGTAACCTCATAGCCTCTTTGACATGTGCAAATGTGGGGGTAATATAATCTCCATTTGGGGGTGAAAGGTTAAACTATTTTTTTAAAGACAAACTATAGAAAATTATGAAGAGATCAACAGATTCCCAGCTCAGAGATCAGTCACAGCTTTTTGAGCTTAGTTAAAAGAAGTGTTTTTTAAATAAGCGATGCTTTTCATGTTTTGGAAGGAAAGGTTTGAAAATATCTAATGAGTATTCCAAAAGTATTGACATGTCGTTTTCACTAGGTTAAATTGATAGCATTTATAACGAATTTATTTTGCATATTCATTCTGTTAATTGGAAACACTGGTAATGTTGAGTGTAATTATAAGAATGAAAATAGATTTGAATTTGTATTTAGAAAGTCTGAAATATGTTCTTGCTTTGAGGAAGACTGTGTATGCGGATATTCTATCAGAGAAACCCCTCTGGAAGCGTATGGTCTGGGAGGCTCAGTTTTGCTTTCGTATCAGGCCCGGGTAAAACGATGCTACCTGGTTTTTATCCATGTAGAAAGCGATGCATGCCTGGAAAGGTGGTGGCCACTTTTAGAATTGACTCCCAAAATATGGCAATTTGCATTATACTTGGATTTCACTTCTCTACAGTTGACCCTACAGAGGAAGAATGACTGCATCATGCTGCATTGGAGTGCTATCTTGTCTGCTTTGACATGGGCACACCAATGCTAATGTGTGAGAACCAAAATTTAAACACACACACACACAAATTGCCAACACGATAATTTTATATTACAGTATTCACATAGTCACATTTTTGTCTGTATTTTTATGGTGGAACTTGCAAATGACTATTCAGTTCCCTGTTTGTGCAGTTGTTAGTCTGGAGTTTTGAGTTTTTACTTTCAGAAACAGCATACACTTTGAAAAATTTCTGAAAATAGAAGTTGTTAAAAGAAATTTTTTTTTGTTATACTTTAACCTTGTTCTAACCTGCATCAAGTTTCAAAGTAATTGTGTTCACCCTTTCACAGGTGGAAATGCTAGAAAGGAAATATGGAGGCCGTCTCATAACTAGACATGCTGCTCGTACTATACAAACAGCTTTTCGCCAGTATCAGATGAACAAAAATTTTGAGCGTCTTAGAAGTTCTATGTCTGAAAATCGTATGTCAAGGCGCATTGTACTGTCCAATATGAGAATGCAGTTTTCCTTTGAAGGACCTGAGAAAGTCCACAGCTCTTACTTTGAAGGAAAACAAGTTTCTGTTACAAATGATGGGTCAAAGCTGGGATCCCTGGTACAGTCTGAATGCGGTGACCTTGGAGAGTCAGCTACAATGAAGTCTCCAGCAGCATCTACTGATTTTGCTGATGCTATAACAGAACTGGAGGATGCTTTTTCCAGGCAAGTGAAATCCCTTGCAGAGTCCATTGATGATGCACTGAATTGCCGTAGTCTACATTCTGATGAAGTCCAGACTCCGGATCAAGTCAGAAGTCGTGAAATGGAAAGGGATAGTTGTGCTCAAACTAAACCAGCAATTCACAATGTGGATCACAGGAAGCTTGATGAGATGACAGCATCATACAGTGATGTTACGTTGTATATTGATGAGGAAGAGTTATCTCCACCCCTTCCACTTTCCCAGTCAGTAGACAGACCGTCCAGCACAGAATCTGATTTGAGGCTCCGGTCTGTGAACTCTTCTCAAGAGTACTGGTCCATGACCCACAAAGATGATAAGATAGACACTGATACGAGCTGCAGGAGTACCCCATCACTGGAATGTCAGGAACAGAGGATAAGAATGGATCATCTACCATTGCTAACTATAGAGCCACCCAGTGACAGTTCAGTGGACTTGAGTGATCGCTCAGAGAGAGGCTCATTAAAGAGACAAAATGCATATGACCGAGGGATCACTAGTCAACAAGGAAGCCCAAAACACATCCCTCACAGTATTCCTGCCAAGATTATGTCCCGAGAGGAACAGGAGGCAAGACATAGGGCTAGGCCTATAGATAGTCATTTAGCTATCAATGGCACAGCAAACAGGCAAAGCAAATCAGAGTCTGATTATTCTGATGGAGACAATGACAGCATCAACAGCACTTCCAACTCTAATGATACAATAAATTGCAGCTCAGAATCTTCTTCTAGAGACAGCCTAAGGGAGCAAACCTTGAGCAAACAAACATACCACAAAGAAACTCGCAACAGCTGGGATTCCCCTGCCTTCAGTAATGATGTTATCAGGAAACGCCATTATAGGATTGGACTGAACCTTTTCAACAAGTAAGTACAGCGTTTCCTCCTTTTCTCTCTGTGTTTGGTAGAAACATAGCCACTGAACCAGGAGTATTTTTCTTGTATCAGATAAGTGAGACTGGTGCCTGATACTGACTTTTCAGTGAAAAAATAAGCTGCGTGTGGTGACTGTTCATGTTAGAGTACTTACAAGTTGACATCTTCATAGTTAGACAGCTTCAGGGGAAAAGAAAAAATATGTGTATATATATGGTAGTAAACTATTGAAGAGGATGGATTGGATCCCTTTCTTGTTGAAAAATATGGTGGCTTCATCCTAATCTATTTTTGGTGTTATAACAAATTCAGATTTCTTCCTGCCCTAATCATGTAGGTATTGTAAAACTTGTCATATGGGAATTAGAAATAACAAGCAGTGTAAGATGAGTTTCCTGTTTAACACAGGCAGGGCCTGGAATTTGTTCAGTAGATGTCATCAAAACTTTGATACTAAAAAACAATGCGCTGAATATTTTTATGCTAAATGAATATTTATTATTTATCACAAAATTATCGTAAAATTTGTATTTCTGCCTATGACTATTAGTTTTGCCATGTGTGGAGTTGTTTAAAACTTCTATAAAATAACTTTTTCAAGTTTCTTTGTTCTATTGAAATACTCCCTTCATACAGACACTCTCATGTGACTGTAGGAAACCATGAATATTACCATAGAGGGTACCAAATAATATACTGCTTAAACTCTGTATTCACATTACTGGA
Source organism: Calonectris borealis (assembly GCF_964195595.1). NCBI lineage: Eukaryota > Metazoa > Chordata > Aves > Procellariiformes > Procellariidae > Calonectris > Calonectris borealis. Next base: position 22,856,470 of record NC_134321.1, on the reverse strand, counting down.
GTTACACAGATCTCATTAGAACTATCATAATCAGACGATAAGAACAGCTAGGTGGTTGGCATTAGAATCCCTAGCTTTTCTTCTCTGCTCTGTTGACGCCTGGTGTGCCAATTTCCCTGCCCTAGAATGGGTATCATTTACTTAGACCTTTTCTGGTACTAGTGCTTAGAAAGCTCCTCAGAACACTTAGATGAAAGATGCTAGGTGCCAGAATTTGCTCCTATTTTTCTTTAAAATACTGTTGGCAGCTCACAGTGTTTGTGTAAGTTTTTGAAATTTTCTACAGAGGAACTTCAGGATTTCTCTATGAAAATTTTGTTGCTTCTGAAGAGCTAATAGGTATTTCAGCGTGCTGCCATAGACCTTGCTTCACAGTCTCCTACAGCTTGAATGAGTTCAGCCCTCCTTTTCAGCTAGCAGTGCTGTGATCTGTTTTGTTTGGATTAATAGGTCAGCAGTTCATCATATAATAATATGTTGTAACATTGCGAATAATTAAAGCTTTTTGATGCCATCACGCGAGGCTGTGCATTACAATACTAAGTATGGATTGGCCAGGTTGGCTGTAAAAACTTTCAGGTTTGTTTTTTTATCATTGTAAAAAGTTAATAGGCCTTTACAGAAGCTTTTAGCCAATTGGAAGTATGTAAGTCATAGGATCTCTGCAGCTTTTACTGCTCAGGAAGTAGACTGGGTAGGAAGATATATAAATTTTTTTTTTACAAGATTTGAAGACATTAACATCCTTGGTGTGGGGGGTGGGGAGGAAGATGCTGGTACCATTTGGCTGACATTTAAAAGACTTGGTGTTTGCTCGGTTTTTTGCACAGTAATTAAGCCTTAAGCAGTCAATGATCAGTGAACTTCAGGCTTGATAATAGAGTCTTTTGAGTCAATTGCAGAAGGGTGTAAGAAAAAAGGTGAATGGAAAAAGTGCTCAAGCAGCATGCAGAGACGGATGAGAGCATTGGAAATTGTCAGATGCTTCTAGTCAAATGCCATATCAGTAGAAGGCTGAAAGCGAAAAATAAACATCAGGAATAGGGAGGAATACAGACTGTTATTTGAAACACATCTAAGTGATCTTGCTGCATGGACTTGAACAGGGTCCATGTATTGGCTGGTTGTAAGATGACTTGCAGTTTCTTAGCAGTGAGTCCTAAAAGATAGCACTGCACAGAACTGCAGGCAGCACCTCTGTATGTGATCTTTTGCTGTGTGTGATTGTTTCGTTCCCCCACCGCATTTTATCTCCAGTATTGATACAGAACTGAAGATTCTCTACCTTCTGCTGAGTCACTCTGATTCTATTGATAGCTCAGACAGTTCCCAAGTATCCCATGTATCTTGGTTTTGATTATGCCTCTTCAAGTCCGCAGATTGTGACATTTCATTAATAGCCTTATTTCACCTCTGTGCAATGTCAGGTATTGAACCATCATAGAATGTGATGGTGCATGAATCTGTGAACTCTTTTGAAAGGGAGGTGGGAAACTTCCACAGCTTTATTCTTTAAGAAGTTCAGAAGGAGACTCTTAAGAGTGTATCAGTGGGATTGCAAACTGCATTTTGTGAGGTAAGTGAGGGGATAGAGATTGTGTTCAGGCACTTGCCAGGATTTACAGGTGATGGTTTCTTCAAGATGAAGAATCCTTTTTCCTTTTATATGTGTGCTGTATAGGTGCATTAGTTTCAGTTAACATCTGAGCATTACGCTCATTGTTCTCAGCACTTGAAGTATGTCATAGCATCTTGTGTGTCCAAATGTTTTTTGAAAAGCAAGCCACGTCCTAGATGTTGGTTTCCTTGGCGAAGGCTGCTATTTCACATGCAGAACAGCGTAAAGGAGGATTGCCCAACCTGGTTAGACATGGACCAGGAAGGGGGACTGCAGGCCAGATGGACTTTCTGCAAATCAGTCCCGTCTTCACAGTTTCTGTCTCATGACATGGCAAAAATGCAGCTGCTCAGCATCTTATATGAGCAAGAGTCTGCCTACGCGTTCACTCCCGTGTTGCAAACTGCTTGCGCTTCTATCGCGTGACCAGATGTACACCTGCGATGTGATGAGATACATTTTTTAGTCTGCTCTCCAGTGTTCAAGTCAATGCAGCAGAATCATTTCAATGTCTTCTGATCATGTGATCTTTCACGACACATTTACAATCATAAAATGAGGGAGTAGTACAAGTCTTGGCAGCGAGCTCCAGATGGGATGTGTGCTCCACCCATGCGGAAGGACTGTGCGCAGAACTGAAAGAAGTGGCTTTGAAGTTACCTATTACAAGAAGTCAAGTTTTTTTCCACATGTCTGCATCTACCAGAGGAAATTTTAGGGATGTCTTTTACAAGAAGTTCATGTTAATTTCATTGCATCTTTGAAATCTTTCTTGCAAATTAAGATCCCAAACCTCAATTAACCAATAGTCGTGTCATTTCTTTCTGGTACTTGAAGCTTGACTGAAATGCAAAAAGTTTAGACCCTTAAAGAAGTGCATGAATTGTAGTAGAGTAAATACTTCTGCTTTGTTCACTAGGAGTGTTGAAAGAATGAAGTTTTAAAAAGCATGGAAAGTCACTATCCTCACAGTTGAAATTTCACCAGATGCTTTATAATTTTTCTGGCTTTCCTATTACAATAATAGTTTTCAGAAGCCAAAGTGCAGTTTTCGTTCCAGAGGCCCTTCATTAGAATAGCCAGTTATGAGTAGAAGTTCAGCACAACTGGTGGTCTAGTTCACGTAATCACCATTGTATGCAAAACATTAGTAGCACAAAGGTCCTTGGAGAATGGAGAACACAGAGCAGCAGAGAAAAAACTGTAGTAATTGAAAACCATTTTTCTACGAGTTTTATCACTTGATCATAGAATTTGTTTCAAACTATAACTTGGTATTCAATTTGGAACCTTAGTGTTGATTAAAGTAGTATACTTTTTTAAAGATGTTTTGTGGTATCCACTATACTAGAACATGAAGTATTGCCCAAATGGAATGATTTCTGCCAAAGAAATTGCAACTAAGTAAGAGCTTCTGTACATTCTCCTATGTTTGAATGGCAGTAGTGATTTCACCCTGTCAATAGGGTGTCAGATTGTGTGTTACTATTCATTGCCTTCCTAAAGGAAGGATTGCAGGTGCATGCCCGGAGTGCAGAGGCTCCCAGGGCAGCTTGGTGAAGCCAGCTGTGTTGAATTAGGCATTTTCTTCAGTGTAGTTTGAAAGGGTTGTAGTCTGGGAGAAATTATACTGGAAACCATTCCTCCCTTATAGGCAGAAGGAAAACACTACCTAGAAAGGTTTATTTTGCAGGCTCCAAACCCTGCCAATGCAAATCCAGCCTTTGAGACTGGTTTGCTTATAAACAAGGCTTCAAGAGGGCTTTTGACTGCTGCTTTAAGAAAAGAAGAAGGAAAAAAAAAAAAAAAAAGGGGGGGGAAAAAAAGTAAAAAGGGCTGTGATTTTATTCTCATGTTTGTTTTGACTGCAGGCTGGAAATACCAGGTTTACCAGTTATTGCAGCACAATCTGGTAGGATTTTCAGGTTCCATTCTGCTACCGGTGCACTGATGGTTCTAACAGATTAAATAGGACCCAATGGTTTAACCTCAGTTGTCTGAGGAAATATGTCCTGCCCTTGGGTCAACTTTGCAGTCAGTAGTAGCAGACTAATTCTGTGCAGAGCTGTGCGTGTGTAGGAAGAAGTATATTGCCAGATTCCTTTCTCTTGTGCCACCGTGATGGTGGCAGTAACTCCGGCTCCTTGCCAAGTATTTGTGGCTACCAGGTATGTTTGTTGGTAACACTGCCCTCAATTACTGTCTCCTCAGACTGCAGTGACACACCCAGCTGGGCCATGTCGAATAGAGTACAATGTCGTGATTTTTCAACGTTCCCTTGGGCAGGGAGTACAAATGCTTTCTGTATTAGTAAAATATTTTCAACAAAACTTGGACAACATCAGAGTGGTTTGAAAATTTGATGCGACTGTGCCTAGTATTACAAAATACGGCAGATAAAAGTTTGTATTTCTCAGACTCATTTGTTAATCTTGCAGAGACTGGAGTTATATTTACTATCTCCTTTGGGATATCACATATTGGAAGACACTGTTAAATGTCCTCTCATCTGGCAGTGTTCCTGTGGCATTGTGATTTCTTGCCACGGGAGCCAGTCTTGCTGGCGCTGGTGCCAATTTCTGGCATTGCTGGTGAAGAGAGACTGTGAAGTACAGCTCGTGGGCCATTTGCACCATGCTGCTCTGCTTTTTATGCTGTGGCATAATTTTCTTGAGGGCTCTTATTGTGTAGTTTTTGCTGAAGATTTTACAGCCTAATCTTGCACGTACACCTTGGAGGTAAATGAACAGACCACCGCTTTACCTTGCTAGAACAGAGGCTAGGCGATAAATATTTTTACAATATGTTTTCCCAAATGCCTTTCACCCCCAATCCCCCTTTTTTTGTTCTCTTTTGCTTTCTGGAAAGGGTAGTGACAGATGGAAAACTGTTCCCCATGTGTCCTCAGTCCATTAGAGTGTACTGTTTTGAAGAGTTTTCTGTAACTTCCTTTATAACAGGCTATTATCAAGGCTCCCACTATTCCAAAGTTCTCTCAAAGGATTTATTGACAGAGCTAAAAAGGCATGAGTATCTGTTTGCATTATGCAGTGATGTATCATCTTTTGACCTGTAAGCCCTGAAAGCCCTACCGGCTTCATTTATTGCATGATGAGGATGATTTTATTCAAAATTTAAAAATCACTATTGATTTGAATTGAATACTAATTCCAGGAGCAGACTTTTTTAAACATGCCTAGATTCCTTGGAATGTTAATTTAAGTATTTCTTTATTTTACTAAGCAGATATGAGAGGAATTTGCTGAGTGCTGGTGGGATTATACCAAATACAAAATTGCACATTACAATTTCTAGAGAAATTCTTGTTGGAAATCTGAGGCACACAATAATAATATTTGTGAGAAGGCACATTTTTCATTTTCCATGAAAGCAGCTTTAACTGTTCAACAGAGGTATACGATTTCCATCATTTACATGTAGGTAGAGATTGAAGGTAATTTGGATTCCTAAGTACTGTTACATTCAGAAAGTACTGCAAACTTTTTCTCTATTTGAAATCCTTAGAAGTTGCCAGATGTTACTAAGTTTTTTTTTTAAAAAGAAGTTTCGCAAATAGCCATTAGTTTAAATATTGTAGTAAGTGTACTAATCTGATGTTCCTCCATTTACACCAATCACATGCCTGATGACTTTCACTAAAGATGCTGAACGTACTTTCTGTATTGCTTTTAGTCAGGTCTCATGGCATCCATACAGCATTCTAATATCTGGTCTGAAAACATGTATTTTTAGACTGTGCCCCTTAGAATTTTCAGTTGAAAGCTTATTGGAAACATTTTTAATTATTTTAGACTTTGTAAGTGCAGATTGAGTAGGAGGGAGAAGGTGTAAATCAAACTAACCTGGTTCTCTTTACCTTTGAACTAATTCTTTTATTTTGTCAGCTGATGTCTAGTATCTTTGCAAATCGTATATCTTCTGTGATTTTTTGGAGTGATTCGATAGAAAGAGGAAAGGGGAGACAAGAGGCTTATTCAGGATTTCGAAACAGAGCCATTTGCCATCCTCCTGTATATGCTGAGAGGGACTTTACTGTTGTTACAACATCTGGACTGCAGATTATTCAGCCATAGGCAGTTCCAACAAAAATTAAAATCAAAGCACTCCATGTAGCTTGTCCTCTAACATGCCGAGGAGTTAGTAAGAAGAGAAGAATGTTCTTAGTGTGACTCTTATTATTTCTAAAAACGTTTAGCCCTAAGTGAGAACACCCAAAGAAAAAAAAAAGCTCTGTGTGTTTGTTCTGTGCGTGTTTTATCTTTTTTCCCTGAGGACCCATTTTTCCTCCTTTTTTTCCAAAATGGGTGCTTTGATTAGCATACATTATGTCCTGCCCATGAGAAACAGCTGAAAGGTGTAACTGAGAATTCAACCAATAGTATATTTAAGCACCGGTTTCAAATATGGGCACAAGGATTCCCTTTATTGCCACTAAAAGGGAGTATAAACTTTACCAAATGTTGAAAGCAAATCTAGCTTTTGAAAGGCTGCACTATGACCAGCAGTAACTGTGTGCGAGCGTCCTGGAACCGTGAAAGAGCCATTACCTCATCCTCTGCCGCCAGCTCCGCCTGCCCCTAAACATTCTGGGCACACATCTCCCTCCCGCTGCTACGTGCCAGGAATCGGTAACTGGTTTGCTCTAACAATGCCTGGGTGCGTGCTCAGGATACAGTCGGTTATTAGAAAATGACCCTATGAATGGAGGAATTTGACTGGGTGAGCAGCTCCCAGACAAGCATCTGATATGAGTCTGGGTGCCAGAATTTTAATTCCTTCCCTCCCCGCCCCAAATCTCAAGTAACCAAATTTTGAGGGTGAAAAATGTGACCAGCTGCCTTTGCAGGCATGCAGAGGACAGTTTGAATAGGGAGTTGGGAAGGCTGCGTAGGAACCCTTGGAAGAAGAGTTAAGGAAAAGAGAAGGGGGCACCAACTCTTTCCTCCTGTTTAACAGTTCACATCTGTCTACTGCATTGGGGTTTGGTGGATCTGTAAGTGAAAAATCTGGAGATTGTTAAACAGTATTTTTGCATTGCCAATTTAAAAGGTATCCCTTTTAAAGTAAATGTGATTGTCAGTGTTTCCCATTTGCAGTCAGCAGAGTTGCAGAAATTGAAGCTGAAGTGCTCCTGCTCTGTGTAACTGGGGTGAGGGTGTGGAAAGAGAATTTAGGGCAGGGTCACTAGAAAACGTTAAGACAGGGCCTGTTCCTCAATTTCAAGGATGTAGTCATCTTAATGTCTCATTCCTGACTACAGTTGCATAAACATGAAAGCAATATTCAGCCTTGGCAAATAGTTCTGAGAGCGCCAGCAGGTTTTTCATGTATCTTGTCTCAAAGTGGAGTATATTTTGCGCTGCTGGCAGCTACAAACTCTTTTCCCTACTCTTTGAGAAATGCAGGGATGCAAAGGGGCCAGAGGAGATGAGAAAATCCTCATAGAGTGTTTTGGTCCATTTATTTAACTAAAATATTTCCTTCTTTCTTGTGAGGGAGGAAGGAGCAGGGGGGGGAAAAAAGCAGGCTGTCCACTGCCAAGAGAGGGAATAATGAGGAGCTACAAAATCTGCTATAGCGTGATGACTCAGGATTGTTTTTACTAGCCAGGACATGTCCAGCTACTGCATTGGAACTGCTTGGGGTGTGCCTTATGATTCTCTTCACTGTGCTGACTGCTTTGTTCCTCAAGGCTGATGCTTCTCATATGGAAAAATCCTATTTCTGAAATAGCTTTAAACTCCTGTTTTTCCTCCTTTATTAGAATAACGCAGACTTTCTGCTTGGACCCTTTAGCTGCCTTTTATACACTTTTACAATTTTGTAATCAGCTCTGATTCAGGTGATAATTTTCAGACAAGCCTAAACATTCAGTAGCAGTAATAATGTTTAATGTATAATTTCCTAGCACTTTACTAGGAAATGGTGACATAAAGAAAGTGATGGATCCAGACAGAAAGTAATGGTAGAACTGTTCAGGTCAGTTACCCAATTTTGTGAAATTGGGTTTTCTCTTTATTTTGCTCTTCTACCAAAAAACTGTGCACTGAGATCACTTCCTAGTTAATTCTTTTGTTAGTGACACGAGTATAAATTAACTTTCACTGAATGAAGATTACTGCAGGTAGTTTGGTGTAATTGCAAGTAAGCTGTGACCTTCACATCTGTGGTGGTAGTTTTTTGGTTTGGTCTTGAATGAACCTGAGAAGTTCATTCAAAACAGAGGAGACTAACCTATCGTAATTTAGTGGAGAGAAGTCTTCCCCACTGTGGGGGAAACCATAGGGCTCCTTCCCAAATAATGTGAATAACTATCTCCCCATTTCCACGAGATGCAGAGAAGCTGTGAGAAACGTGCTGTTTTTTGGCTTATTTTCCTGACCCAGAGACTCTTTCTTGTAATTACCAGAAGATGCAATTTACACCTAGTTTTTCTTTCTCTTCATTAACCAGTTGTGTAACATGAGGAAGACACAGATCAGGCTTCCCAGTCAGTTTCTCTTAATTTTTTTCCTTTCAGTCCCTTTCTTGCATTGCTGCATAGTTGAGTGAACTCTGACAAGCTGGCACTAGTTTTGGTAGTATTTTAAGGATACTGGGTTTTTTCTTCTTTCCCAGAAGGTTTAAAATAGGCATAGTGATGCATAGGCATAGTTTTGTTGCGGCAGCAGTAGGATATTCAGCAAAAGCGAAGGAAGAAACAAAGTTTAGCTGTCTGCCAAACTAAGGAGAATGTTCAACTAGCTTGTTATTGCCAACATGGCTATTTAAAACTATTTAACTTCTTAAATTATTCTAAGGAAACTCTTAGATTCTTGCTATTAAAAAAGTCATCCCTGGATTTTAATGTTAAGCTAAAGTTTAGTTTTGTGACAACTGTAAATATTTTCAAAATGGGATCTCTAGTATCAAAGTTAAGGAAGATCATTTTCTGTTAACAGAGGGCTGGCATCATAGCTGCATTAAATTCTCCACCCCCAACATGAAAAGATTTCTTTGGCAGCAGCATGTTTGTGAACTGTTTCTGTTTGCAGTGTTGACAGCCTTTAAGAAATGTTTGTAGTTCTGGGTTGTTTGTTTTCTAGCTCAGCTTATGGTCCTTTCAGTGTAGCGCGCGTGTGTGTGCCTAAATGTAGATGAAAAACCAAACAGCATAAATGTGCCTTCAGAAATGCTGAAGTTCTTTCTAGATGTTTCACCAAGCTTCTCATTTTCAGTCAGGCTAGCTTTATCCCCCTTTTCTCAGACGGCTGTAAGAACAGTACGTTTGTGGTTATTTACATTGTGTGAATAAATCCCTCGTTTACCTCAAAAGATACTTTTGTCATTGCTGGGTATTGGAAATCTAGACTTGGGCAAGCTGCTTTCTGTGCTCATTTGTTTATTAATGCTTCCATTTTACGGCTCTGTTATTGTCTGAGCATCTAAAAGGAAATACAAAGATTTAATGTGGTTTTGGGTGCTTGCAAGCTTTGAATGTTTAGCAAGTCAGAGATAGGGAAGGCTTTATACACCTTTGTACTGTGGTTTTGTTGAATGTTTCTTTTTGAGGTAGTGCTTGCTATTCTCCTGTGGGCCAGCGTGGACATAGGTGCTTCATCCACACTGTGGCTTCGTTAGTACAACTGATTGTGCAGCTACGGGAGGAGCTTGACTGTTTTTTAAAAAAAACAACAGAACGAAACCAAAACAAACCACCACAAAAAAAAACACCACCAAAAAATCCCACGAATACAAAACAACAAATACCCTTCTTCTCCTAGTTCAGTTTGTCAGGAAGTCCTAAACCAGCAACAGGAATGAGAGAAGAGGCTGATGCCAGTGCTGGCACTGCCACTGAAGTGCTCACCTAACTACAGCGCTTAGGTTTAATGTGTTTGTTTTGCAGTAAGACTGGCTGTACCAGTAAGTCTAGTAGATAACAGTAAATGCTAAGTTTGTGCTGATCTCTTTCTTACCATCTAGAATCTGACTAAAAGCTTTTCCTCTACCAAATTCACTTTTCAAATTCACTGCGGTGTTTTTGCAAAAATAGTATTTCCTACAATTTTAAAGATAACATTTTGAATATCTAGGCAGTACAAAGCCTTATTTCCCACATACCACTAACCTTTGGAATCTGGTGTTACTTTACATCCAACAACAGCATAAGGTGGTGTGTTTCTAACCGTGTTTCCTTTTGTGGCTTAAACAGCAATCGGTATGTCTGTCCCTGCTCCTGCGCTACCTGTTGGGTTGTGCGAGCACAGCTGCTGACGGCTTTGCCATGAAGTGACTTGGAAGTCAGTCAGCAGATGCTATTACCCTTCCCCTCTTCAAAGGAGGAGCTGTTTCTGACTGTGGCTTTCCTGCTTTCTCAAACTCTGGCAGGTCTTGAGAACAGAATTCAAGCAGAGGAAATATCAAACCAGGGACTGGAATTATGTGACAGTCCATATTTAGTAATTCATGGAGCTTTGGGGCTGTTTTTTATCACTGGCAGCCCCCATTTTCTGCAACAGCTAGTTGGTGATTATCTTTGCAGGTTGACGATATTCTCACGTGGTGTAAATGATTGTAATAACATGTATCCTAAAGTTGTCTGTCAGTGGTTCCTCTGACCAGGTGAAAGTTAACTGAGACAAATAATGACACATTCAGAATTATAGATGTCTGGATCACTGTTCTCCTTACCAATTTGCTCATGACAATAGAAATATTAGGAATGAAGTATTTTTCTAAAGATACTGTGCTTCTTATATACATGTAGGTTTTAGTCTAATAAAAAAATACTCTTTTTTTTTTTCTTTCTATATATTGCTAACTTGGATAAGGGACACTTCTCTCAGGAATGTACCAAGTTTGATATTATTACCCTATTTATTGTTCTTCTTTTCTCTTCTACCCCATACTTCAAAGGAGAGCTTATTCTTAGGAGAGCCTCATACATCACTTACATTAGCAAAACTCCTAAACATACAGACCTTTTTGTGACTTTTCCAGATTCAGCCTGCATAGCTGTTAAAGGAAAAAAACCCGACGCCTCCTCAGCTTCACAAGCTATAAACCCTCAACAAACCACCACTCTAACACAAATGTCAGCAAGTTATATGACTTCCACTGAATTTACGCTTTCAGTACTGCATGTAGAACTTGCTGAGTAAATAAGCCATCTCCTTCTAGTTAGTATTACGTCTAGGAAGGAAAGGCATAATACTGACTAGAGGAGACAGCAGTAATGTGCAGGGATTTACTGTTGTCTTGGCTTTAAAGGGAATGGGTTTTAGGGGGGTTGGGGTTTGGGGTTTTTTGCTCTTTGGTTTTTTAACTGTTGTGTGTGTGTGATTTTGCACTCTTGATTCCTGGAATTTGCTTCCTCTTAAAGATGTCAGTTTCCAAAAGTTCCTGCAGGATCCAGCCTATCTTCAGAAACACACAAAGACAACATTTTTACTGGATATGGCCAGTACTCTCTAAAAAGCGTGCTCATTAAAATATCCTGTTTTGATCTGTTATTTTGAAGTCTGCATAACTTTCTCCATCAATGTTTTTCCCCTAAAAATCACTTTAAACCATCCTAAAGGTGTTGTTATTAATCAGTTTCTAGCAAATTCCTTAGCCCTTTATGCAACACCTGAGAATCTCATGTAAATATGTTTTTGCACATCTTTTTGTGTAAGTTGATTTTTTTTTTTTCTTCCTTTCAGTAGATTCCTTTTGATTTGTTTTGGTTGGGTTTTTTTTTGAGAGAGACATTTTTAAGCTTTATTTTGGAAGCAATCCTGTGAATATAAAAAGTTCTCTAAATAGGTATATCATCAGCTATGTAAGGGGCTAGCTTTAGAGACTGTTTTCTGGTATTAGTTAATGTATTCAAATCTGAAAAGAAATGCTCTGCTTATGCAGCTTCCACGATTGCTATTTATAGACTTCTTATCTTCCCTGTTATTGGTAAGTGTAATTAACAAGCCATCACTGGGACTTTTGCTAATCACAAAAGACTCTTAGTTGTAAGTACAAAACGGTCTACGCTCAATTCTGAGTGGGCAGAAATGAGGATAATTTATGTCTGATGTCCTGTGTCATGTTAAATCCATGACCCTTTCATGTCCCACTGCCTTCTGCATCCAGTCATACACATTAGGAAAATTAGGGTTTGGTGGAAAAGAAAGTTTGTCCAATTTAAAACAGCTGGTTTTGCCAGCAGTAGAATCCCTGTTTGCTTGCGTTGTCAAAACCTGCCCTCCCAGAAACCCTGTCAGCTACCTGGTATTTTTTGCCTTTCATTGGGAAGGAGCAAATGCGTTTCCGGTAGTTTGCTGATAGGCAACACCATAACCTACACGTCCTCTTGGTGCATTTAAGAGGCAATTCCTTCACGCTTAGTAATATTTCAAATTTGTGATGTTGGGGATGACTTAAATTTCCATGAACCTATTTAGTTCTTCAATTTCTCTAAATTTGAAAAGAGGGGAAATATTGCTTGTGTTTAAAGACAGAGGGGGAAGGTACCCTTGTGTACATTTTTTTCTCTTAACCTGTTGTTAGCTTCACTTTTTAAGTAAAATTTCATTGGAAGTACAGCACTTCAGAACGCTCTTACAAAGTTACCGTTTTCTATTAACTTTTCCTGTTGAGTAAGATAATGTCACACCTGGTGTGGGGGTGGGAGGGAGCCTACAACAGCAAGAAAACCCCCTGAACCCCCCTAGCTTGCAAGGGGATTAAAAAAAAAAAGGGAGCTTGTTCTTCCAATAAGCTGTTTGATAAAATTTAGTTCATGTTAAATTCCGTTTCTTGATCAAGAGTATTGAATGAATTCAAGGTTTCAGATCATCAAAATAGAAATATGAGGAAAATTTTGTTGGCAAGCTAGACTCCTGGAACAGAAACCAAAATTAGGATTTATGAACTGAATGGGAAGTTAGGGAGATACGCATTGGCTAAGAAAATTTTTCTTCCTCTGATATTTAATACCCACATTTAGCCACAGAAACTTATTTTATTTAGAACTTTATTTGTGCACGTTCCCATATAACCCTTAACCTTCAGAGTTCTCCTGTGAGCCAAATAGTATTCATTTTGGTAATAGGAAAACTGAAAACAATGTAGGCTGCCTTGCTCAAGGAGTGATACCCTAACAGCTACAGAGTGGTACCACCTGCCTCTGGCTACTTGTCCTTTATGCCATCCTTTAGAATATACTCTAATGTAGACTCATTACTTGGGGTGAGGTGCCAAAAGACCACCTGAAGCTATAGGTTCTGTCATTAAGAACAATTATCCTGCTAATGCTTGCTCTAAGAAATCCTTTTTCCCTGTTGTAGTGATGCCTATGGGAACCTTCAAAGAAACATCAAAGTAACATTACGGAAAGTTACAGTTCTCATCTCACCAGGTAGCAGAAATTCTCTAGAGAAGCCATTTAATTCTTGAGTTCTTTGGTTTTGGCAGTGGCTCTGTACCGGCTTAGTCTGGGTGCTTGGCTGTTCGCTGAGGTCAACTCGCAAGTAGCTCTTCAGTTGAGGTCAGTCATATTCTCTAGGTTTACAGTTGTTTTTCTAGAACAGAACAACAAAGTTAACAGTTTTTAGCGGACAGATTTCAAAATGATATGGTACAATTTTTTTGATCTCTAGCTGGCAAATTCAGTGGGTAGGGCCATGAATTAGAAGAAGTAAAGTTTCTTCACTGGAAATGACTCTTACCGGTTTGTTACTCTGAAGTTTATGCCATTGCTAGTACAGTTTGATTTATCAAGTAGCGAAAAAGTAGTCTTCATTGTGACAGTTCAGGGTTTTCAGGTACTATTTTTATATTACAGTCCAGAGTTTACCTTGCTTCCATCTTACGACTTCTGTAACAAATTGGACTACTTTCAAATAATCCTACACTGCAAAACTTCCTCATGCTTCACTTCAGCATGAAGAAAGTATAAATGGGAAAAGAGCTTTTGGCTTCCCGTGTATTGCTAAATGGATTTTTAAGTCTGTTTTGGAGACTTACCTAGCCTGGTTTGAAGTGTATTTGAATAGATTTGAATAAACAATTGATTTCATATTGCTGAACCAGAAGCAGAGCTGCTTATGTGAAAAAGCAGACCCTGACTTATGTAAAATTATACAACTACATAGGAACTGATGCAAAATAAATCATGTGTCACCTTTGTGATGATTTTAAATGGTCAGGCTTATGGAGGTGGTAAGAGTTCAAGTTGTGGTTTAGTACAATAAGTAACGATCCAGCATTTCCTATATCTCAAGTAAAGGTGATCTTTGGATCAAGTTGTGCTTTTTGGTAGTGTTCTTTGTTTTCTGTTTTGACAGTTGCTGGAGAGGAACTCTCCTGGGTTTGTATCACTGAATTTTATGGACAAATGTAGCTCACTAACAAGGGGGATGGAGAAAACTATTCCTGTTTTTGTTGCGTGCGGTGAATTTAAATTCAGAAAGATTAAGAATTCTGCAATACAACTCAAAAGCGTATGAACGTAGCAGTTACTTACAAGAAAAAGGGTACTTTTTAAGTATGAAGGAGATTCATTTTACAAGATTGTATTTAGAAGATGACCATATGTGTAATCTTATTTCAGATGAAAAAAGCCACAAAGCCTGATGCAAGAAATTGAGATTTGAGAACTCACTTTTGATTAAATTGTATATATATCTCTGATCTATCTAACCCTTAATAGGGTATTAAGTGTATAATAGTGTAATGTAAAAGAGTAGGAGAACTGAATGGTGGTGTATTTAGTAACATTATTTGCAATTAAAAACCTTGAGGAAGGGTTATGGTTGTATGATCAACCTTGTATAAAAATAGTACGGTCACCTTGTCCTTTGAAATTGATTTTGCTTGCCTTAAAGGAAGTATCTTTAACGTCATCCAGCATGCTGCAAATCATTCACTCTTACAGGTGGACATTATATTATAATTCTTTACAAAGTAAAGATGATGATGAGATTACTGGTTCTGTAAAGATATCCCTTTAATATCTTTAAAAGAAATTATGGCTGTCTGTTGTGTCACACTGCTGGAAGATGCAGTGCACAATATGTGCTGTAAGGGAAGTTTTACATCACTTCAAAATATAAGCAGCATTTGCCTTTATAAGCAGTAGATTTATTGCCAGAAACGAATTCCATCCCCAGCACACACTTCTTAATATGTTAAAATGAGTAGCTTTGGCTTGCTTTGTTTTGAGATCTGAAAATGGTTACAGCTAAATCTGGAGATGATGTATAAAGAGATGTAAAATAGTGTAGAAACTATGAAAGTGCTTGTCTGAGGGAGGGAAATCTGGGGCAATGGGTGTGTTAAAGGACAAGAAAAAAAAAATCCAAATTAGATGGGAGCTCCACTATTTTTAATTGCTTCTTTTTGCATGACTGACTTTGTTTTTTCCCTTATTTTTTGTATTCACAGCTTGCAAGTTGTACCTCTTCAGATGTTTTTGTTCAATAAGTTTAACTTTTGACAGCAGGGGGGTGGGAGGTCAGGGGTGTTCTTTGTTTCTTGTTTTTCATCGGCAGCTTTTTAGTTCAGTTTCTGGAAGGTACATCTCTCCCAGCAACAGGAGTGTTTAGTAGCTGGTGTTGGGCTTGTCGTTTCATTGACAGGTGTTTTGACTTTCATGCCTTGCATGTAAAGCTTCTCTTTGGAAGGGTTACGGAGCTGGGAAATGTGTAATAACATGTAAAGATGTGTTTCAAAGCTAGTAAACTATGAACAGTGAACAGTGTGTTCTGCGGGATGGTTACATTTATCCTGACACTATACTAGCCCATACTAGTAGTATGTTAGTCAAAAGTGATTGGCAAAATTGTTGTAAAATTTTAGTCAGATGCCTTCAGGTCCAATGGAAGAAAATGAATAGTTTTGCATTCTCATTTCTCTTCAGAAAACCTGAAAAAGGAGTCCAGTACCTAATTGAGCGAGGTTTTGTGCCAGACACTCCAGTTGGTGTTGCCCACTTTCTCCTGCAAAGGAAAGGTCTCAGCAGACAGATGATTGGAGAATTTCTGGGAAATCGACAAAAACAGTTCAACCGGGATGTATTAGAGTGAGTATTGTGTGTGGGGAGGAGGTAAGCATATTTTAGTGTTCAAGTACGACATTTCATCAAGCTAGAGGTACTAATGGTCTCTAAATGTTTTGTGCTTATGTCTGGATCTTGTTCTGAAGGAGGGGGAGACCAGACTCTCAGCGTTAAGAAAGAAGACATGCACATAAGCAAATATTTATTTCTTTGCTTTCCAGCTAAGTTACTGTTTCTGTTATTGATCCAGCAAGATACTTACAAGGATTTATATTCCCTGTAGTCATGTACATTTACTCTAAATTTATGTTTTAATTTCATTGGCGTTAGAGTATGTTATTTCGAAGTCTTTTTCTTCCTCAGGCTCTCTAATAATTTACTGAATGAAACAAAATAATATTATATGCAACATAAGGCTTCATCAGTAACAGAACATGAAAATAATTATTACAGCCAAATGGCTCAGATGTTAGATACACAGGGATTTCAGCGTGTACAGGCATATGCTGACAAGATCTATACAAACTGTTCTTTTCCAAAAGATTAGATAAACAAAAACTGTTTTAAAACCCAAAGAAATTCAAAGCAGAAAATTAGACTTCTAGCAGCTTGGTCATAAATTTCTAAACCTTACATACAGAGTAGACTAAAAAAGAAGTTGCTTTGTTTTAAGAGGGTGTTAATTTAAAACACGTATTCTTTTGGGGCTTTTTTTTTTTTTAATCTGATATACTGATCTGTAAACATGAACACATTTTAGTCCAGTTTTGTTCAAGAAATTATATAAAAAATGTCGTTAGATGTTTAACAAAAGTGCTGAGAATGAAAGCAAAAAACCCTACATCTTGCCCGTTAAGGAAGACTAGGAAAAATTCTGACCACAGGTTTTAACCAGAGTATAATGAAAGCTGTACTGAAATTTGCATTGGTCTATAGATGCTGTCTTTCTTGAGGGCTGAATGTTGATATGTAATATTGATACATCGCAAAAATTTTAAGGTTATGGTATCGTGATATAAAGTGTCTGCCAACGCCTTGTATTTTCTTTGCATATTTCTTATAGACTGCTCTCACTGGCTTCATAGATGTTGGTCACGCTCTCTACAGTCATCCTGAGCTTACTATCGTGCTGCCAGAACTTATGTATCTCAAATTGCAAGCTTGAACACTGTATTAATACAGCTAATGGCATGTGTACATATGCCATAGACCTTTTTTTAGAGGTTTTCTCTTTCTTTCCTGTGCCTTGTTAAAGGCTGCCTTCTTATAGTACAATACCCAGCAGAAAGCAATAGAAGAGCCTCTGTACCGAAGCATGCAGCCAGACTTACAGTACAGAGCAACAGAATATGGCTTGGTTTTGATGCAACCCCTATTCAGCGTGAGTCATTATTAGCTACTTGTAATGATCGTCTGGATTTTGCAATTATGAGTCAGACTAGGGTGAAGACTTTCCAAAGAGTGTGTATTTTCTAATTTTTTAAAAGAAAACAGTACACGTCCAGGACGAGATGATTTATAATCTTAGATGATGCATTTTGTGATCTTGAACGGATTGTTTGCCCTCACCGTCTCAAACAGACTAGCAGAATATGGGTGAGTAGAAGTGTGTCTCTGCTAAGCCAGATGCTGTATTTGTGATGAGGTGAAGTGTTAAGAGTAAGGTCATAATCACCTACCTACAAGCCCACAACAATCCTTTTATTGAAATTAATCTATTCTTAAATAAGCTGTTTCAGCTATGCTTTGGCACGAGGAACACCCTGTAAGCGGTGCAGTTCTCTTGATAGTGTTCTGAACCTTGTCTGCAAACAGGAACAAGGTATTTTTTCTTTAAAAGAGACAATAGAATAGCATTTCATCTTAAATATCACATTTACAGATTGGAGGTAGATTTTGTCAAACTGATGATAACTCCAGGTTGTTACATAGAAAAGATATTTTAACAGATGATCCTTTTCCTGTTACACAATTTAATTTCAAGTGACTTGCTTTGATTTGTGTTCAAGTTTCCCAGATCCTGTAAATTAGGGTGTTTTAACTGTTTGAAATCTTCTTTTCACTGGAGCTTAGAAAATATTCGAGAGTAGCCTAAGTTTTTGACCAAGAGCTGCATTCTGGGCCTACTGTAGTTGCTACCTGGTGGTAGCTCAAGTGTAAAAGCATTGTTTGGGTGGTGTGGGGTTGGCACAGTTGGCATTGATGTTGTTGCCCTGGCCAACATTTGGGGCACATCAGACGCTTCCCGAAGCACTGCTGTTCTGCAGTGAGCCTCAGCTTTCTCTCTCTGCCTGACCAGGGAGTGCTCTATGTAATAGAGATGTAGCTGAGCATCTGACCTCCTACTGTGTCTTCACTTTGCATTAGAAAACAAAAGTACAGTCACTCATAGAAAGAATAAAATAAAACCACCATAAAGAACATTTAAAAGTGAGAGGGAAAGGATGATATTCTGTTGCTCTGTGCGGGACTCCATCATTTCAGTCCGTTACACTACACAGTTATGTGCAAGAGTACAGGCAAGTGCTACAGCAGAGAACCAAGGCAGCTGTAGCCGCGCTGACCCAGCAAGTGGTATGTTCCACTCGTCTTGCCTAAATTTTGTGGACAGGTGGTAAGCAGGGGATAGTTCCCAGGAAGAAGTTTCGATTATCTGCCTCCCTGGAAGTGGTGAAGCTTAGCTGCTTCTTGCTTTTACCTGCCGGGACAGGTAACTGTAACAGTGAAGATGTGGTCGTTCGGCACAGGCTTATTCACCCAGAGTACATATGTACTCAAGTTCTCCTGCAGTGACTAAAGTCCATTTAATTATGTTCTCTTTGTCATTGTGCTCATGATATTATTATCAAGGATTATAATTTTGTTAACTCTTGTTAACAAAAACTAAACAGTGTGTCTGATCTTTCTTACTTTCATGTTTTCATTCGCTGTAATGACCTAGCTAAAATATCTTGTTCCCTTTCTTGTCATTACACATCCACTAGAAAAGTTTTGTTTACTATTTTGAAATTTTTGCAGAAAAGTATGGGTTCCACTTAAGAACATTGACCATGGTGTTTTATCTGCTGTCTCCATAGTTCATACAAAAGATTGTTTAAGACCCCTCCCCATTATGTTGTTGGCCAGCATGTTTCTGGAGTTCCTTAATTGCACTAATTACTTCATTTTGACTCCACTTGTCTGCACATGTGCTTTACACCTTTGAAGGAGAAAAGAGCTTTTGAAAGTGTTACAGAACTTACAATAGGTGGGAAGACTGTGAACATTATTGCAGAACTGATAATAGGTTTTTAGGTGTGGATTGGAAAGGGTGTGAAAAATGCCAAGCCTGTTTGTTTGTTTCCTTGTGCTTCTGCATAAAGGGAAAAATATTCAAGGCAAAGTGAATAAATTGCTTTATTAATCTATGTTAGCTACAATGTTACTAGAAGAAAAATGTGAGCTAATTTATCTAATTTATCATTGTATAGCTATACATTTAAGAAAAGGCTTTTAAAACTGGATTGTGCTTTCTTTCTGTGGTTTCTGCATTACAGTGCTGTTACTTGCAGTGATTCATGTCTGGTTATTTAAAAACTAAAAGCTAAGTTTAAAGAAAGGAAATTTGTAAGCTTCTGATTTTAAAGTAGTCTTTAAACAAAGTATTAGAATGACATAGTTCACATTGTTGATTATATTAAACTGGTTCCTTTTCTATTTTTTGTCAGCACTGTATTTTCAGAGCAAGAAAGTAATTATTTCTTCATAAATGTTAACTGAAAGACATGGCAAATGATGAGGAGATGAGAATTACAGTAATAGTAAGAGAGTATCCAAACAAGATTTTTTTTTTCCCCGTATGTAAGAACATTCCTAGACACAGAGCCATTTTGTACAGATTATTATGCTTGCTGCAGGCTGCTGGAGATATGATATTTTGAACAGTATAAACTATTTATTGTTATTATAGGCATTGTAATAATTGGTTTGGAAGCACAAAACCAATAATTATTCTTGGCAATGATATGTCACTTACATTGGTCAGACATTTGTCATTCCAGCAGCTCTTCTGTTAAAAAAAAAGGGCCTGCTTACATGTACACATTCTCATTGATCCATTATTTGCAGTCCTTCCTTCACAGCTTACCTGCAATTATTCCAATTGCTGCTGAATAGTTCAAAAAACTCTATGAATCTGTACAAGAGATGGAAAATTGAAAGGTTTTTTTTTGTCTTGAAATCTTACCTTTGGTACTGTGTTGTTAGAAATTAAAAGACACAATGACAATATGTTTTTATCCTAGTTGTGTTGTGGATGAGATGGACTTCTCAACAATGGAACTGGATGAAGCACTCAGGAAATTTCAGGCTCATATCCGTGTTCAAGGAGAAGCCCAGAAAGTAGAACGGCTCATTGAAGCTTTTAGGTATGATGCTGAAATACATTACTCAGTCACCAGAAACCTGCTGTTGACTAATGGTCAAACTGGAGAACTGGGGAAGCTGAGCATATCTAAGTTACTTCCCTGATTATTTGCAGTGTCCTTGTGAGCTGCATACAGTTTCAAACACAGCATGTCGTTTGTGGTGGTTTTGCTAAGTGTGAAATAGGAAGTTTTATTTGCTGGTGCTGTTCATGTATGTCATTTGTATTAATGTAGTAAGGTCTCTCAATTAAAAGTTCTTTCTGGCATCAGTTGCAAAGATATTCAAGGATTTTTGAATGTCTCTAATAATGTATGTCTCTAACAATGTATTTGGATGTAATAGTTTATATGAGTGGAATTATAAGACCATTTCCATTTTAGAGTATATATGCTCTCAACCTTTCATCAAGCATTTCAACAATAGCGGAATAAAGAGCATTAACTTATTAATACTAACACAAGCGTACTTTGTGGGCAGGATGAGATGTAAATCATCATGTGGCAGTAAGCTAAAATCAATGCTGTATTCTTACCTGGAGTTAGAGGTATTACTCACTGAAAAAAATGAAATACTGAAGTTATTGTAGCGCAGAATCTGTACTAAGTGAAGTTACAGTGGTAGTAGAAAACAAAAGGCTTCCATATTCTAGGATTGGCGTATGAAAATATGTGGACGGAAAGCTAAATCATATATGGAACGCGAATAATAGCTTGCTCAGCCTCTGGAATGTAGTAGTTGGTTTATTTGGTGGAATTAGAATAGTAATTCATAGCTCTGACAGCTTCCCCTCTTTGCTTTTTTTTACAGCCAACGATACTGTATCTGCAATCCAGGTGTTGTGAGACAATTTAGAAATCCTGATACCATCTTCATTCTAGCTTTTGCCATCATACTGTTAAACACAGATATGTACAGCCCAAATGTGAAACCAGAACGCAAAATGAAGCTAGAAGATTTTGTCAAGAATCTAAGGGGTAAGCAAAGTCTAACGATGAAGGTCATGAAAGCTTTTCCCTGTAACTGTCATTGGAGGCACACTGTATCTTCTGGGAAAAAGACAAAATACAGGGCACTTGATTCTGATTTCACCTGACTTAAAACTACTGTCATTTTTAGGCTTTAGTTATTTCTGGAATAGTGAAAACAGAATTAAGCATATAGTATCTTTTTTTATCTTGTCAGGTCCTTTTATTCCCATATATATATATATATTAAGGAACAGAAATCACTATGCCATGATGAGAACTATTGGAAATAAACTAAAGATTTAAATTCTTGGTAGGGAAAAATAAAAATTCCAAGTCCAAAACCTTTCTGAAGGGTGCATGGTAAATAGCACAGAAATTTCATTTTGATTTCTTCATTGGTATATTTTCTGATCAAGAAACTATTTGCCAGGCTATGGCATACCTAAGCTTGCAATTAGATTGCCAAAAAAATACGGATATTTTTTCAAATTTGTATCTCGGATCTTTCTATCCTGGTTCTTTCTGGTGAAGAAGAACAGATTTTTATGAAGTATCAGCTCAACTAGTGCTTAGCTCTGCCTAAGTAGAGCTGAGGAGGAAGATCGTGCATGAGGAGATGATACCTCCTGTTGTTCCTGGGCACTCAAGGAAAAATGGATCAGACAGCATTTACCTTTTGTCACAGAAGAGCACTCAGACGTTAGAGAAATAAAATGAGGCTGAAGTCTCCATCCTTTTTTTTTCTTTTACAATAGTTTGTGCCCATGGGGAAAAAGCAGCTTTTACTATAGTTCCATTACTATGTGTTTGTGCAAAGGCCAGGAAAATTGCCTGCTCAGCCATTGCAACCCTCTCCTCCTCCTCTTCCCCCTGCTTTTAAGCACAGAATAAGCACAACATAGTGCACAGTCCCTCTTCTTTTGGCAACAATGGATGTAGCAGCATGGTAGCAGAATAGGCCTGCTACTGCAGGCACCAGCAAGTACGAATGTATTGTTTAACAGCCATTTTCTCAGTGATATCTAAAAGTGGGCTGAATGGCAGAAAGACAGAATCAAGTTGCTTAATATATAAAAATATATTGGCGCATCTCAGATGCATGGCAGTTTGTATTCATGTGTGCATGTGGTACTTTCATTTTAGTACTAATAACAAAATATTTGTGGTGTTCTGGAATTTCAGACCTTGAAAATGAAAGTCCTGTTTGGTGATTTTATTCCCTTCTATTTATATAAGACAGCAATGAATGATCTATGCTTAGCAGATGTTTCAGCTTAGCAAAATTTAACTTAGTGTTGTGATTTTGTCGTAAAGTCCACAAAGATTAAAAAAGGCCTGATATTAATTTCTTAGCATAATACTACAGTTATATTTCTTTTATTAAATACAGTACATTCTCTCTGAGCTCCTGCCCGAATGCCAGGAATTTCTTATTATTGTAGGCATTTTTGTAACAGGCTACCTTGCCTGTAACTTTAAATGACTGGATCGCAAAGGGTGGTCTGTGGAAGACTTGCTGGTGTGGAACAGAACAGAGGCATTTTTGCTTGCTTCTAGTTGCAGAGAAACTGTATTTTATCACAGTATTTTTTATGTGAGCAGTTTGTTCCACTGGGTGACAAAATATTCTATTTTGACTTCTGAATAGGAGATAAGAGTTTATTGCTTTAAAACTTGTTCAAAAAATAGACATGCATCTCTCTGTCCCCAGGAAATCCAGCTTTAAGTCACTTATTGAAATTGGACTCCTTCCACTGCTGTTAAAAATTCAGGATCAAGCATTCAAGACACTGTGGCATTTGTTAGAATGCTGACATGCCAAGGATAATCACACAGTGCTAAACAATAATACTGTAACTAGGCTATTTTGACGATTTGTTTTTCCAGAGTAAATTAATTGTTTTTGAAATCATACAGGAAATATTGGTTAAATTAATTTTACTGGGTGTTCATAAGGTTCTCTTGTAGGAAATTATTTTATGAACAGTGTTGAGTAATATTGGGACAGAGGCAAAATGGAATGGTTGTTCTTCCCAGTGGTATACTCCTAGGAGGAGTTCATATGGAGATTTTAGTGTCTAAAGGGTTATTTAACTCATTTGAGCTTTGATACCAAACAGGAAACTTTAAAGAAAAAAAAAATACATAAGAAATTAGCCTTTTTATGGCTTAGTTTTAGATTAGAGTTTTAAAACAAAAAAACAAACCTGTGTAATTTCCATTGATGTCTTGGCGTATTGGGGGCAGCAAGCTTTTGGACAAAAATCAGTGCTTCAGTAATGAGTAACATAACTTCTGCTGCTTTGATAAGGTAGGCACAAGAACAGCACAGGAGATCTTAGCTGACAGAGTACTGACAGCTATAAAACAAAACAGCATAAACAAGTACATCAGCAGTCTTGGGTAACGTTGGCATTACTGTTAGCAGAGGAAACAAAGATTGTGCATGTTTTTATCCTCTCCTTGCTGAGAAGCCTACATTGCTGAGAAATAACAGTGTCTGTTAGATCATTCAGAGCCAGACTGATAATAGAAACTGTTGGCTTCTGCAGGTGTGGATGATGGTGAGGATATCCCACGAGAAATGCTGATTGGGATTTATGAGCGAATCCGCAAACGAGAACTGAAGACAAATGAGGATCATGTATCCCAAGTCCAGAAGGTTGAAAAACTCATAGTAGGAAAGAAACCGGTAAGTTCACTTTGCGCTGCCTGTCAGTTACTAAGGAGATGTAGGGCAATGTACAGTATAGAACAATACAGAAGTGTGTTGCTTAGAAATATAAATTGGTTGATAAAAGGCAAAAGGCAGAAACTGGCAAAATAATAATTTGCTGTAAGGTTGGTTTTAATTTCGGAGTGTTCACAGTGCAGATGAATTTTGTTGTTGCAGTCTGGTATTCATGAGTGATGACGTTATGAGTCTTAAACTCTTTTCTCTATGTGAAGCTTTACAATTCTGAAATTACACTGAAATACCTGCATTCTAGGTAGTTCTCAGGTTTGTTTCAAGAGAATTGAAGTGTTTTGTTAAAGTGATGTTGTAGAGAATCGTATTTCAACATTCACACTATCAGTTATGTCTCCTTAATTTACAAGAGTAATAGAGCACTTCTGTTCACATCAGTGTCTTTCTCAGCTTTGCAGCTAGCTCTATGAACTGGTATTTGTAAGGGGAAATTGTGTCATTTTGTCTCAGAACTTATCTGGAAATCAGGTTCCAGGGATTCTAGTGCTGGGTTTGAGCATCCAAAGATACCTCTTGCTTTGTTGTGGGAAACATCCTGAAATACTTTGCTGTATAAATCAATCTTCAAAGCATCTGTTGGAAAAGGAGAGAGAAAAGGAAGGCCACAGCATTTTTCCCTTTGTTTTAGGAGCTGAGTGAACACAGATATATTAAGACCAATATTTTACAGGCTAACAATGGTATCTAATGTGGAGAGGGACAATGGATACTCAGCCTTCTTGAATTCAAGTCCTAGAGTCATCTTCTGAAAATCTTTGTGTTAGTAGTCACAAAGCCAGCCCAGAACAAAGCTAGAAAAAGACTAGACTTGCATGTTTTTGAAGTTCCTACATCAGTTTTTTTTATCAGCTCTGGGGAACCTTACTGGAGCAGGGACTGATGGGTTGGGGGATTTTTTGTTAAGAAAAAGAGCGTGGATCTCAAGATTCTCCCTATTGCTTTTAAAGAGCTTTGAATTGTAATCTCTTCTCAGATAAGCCTCAACATGGGGAGAGGGGGGAAGGGAATGAGGGACCACCAAAAAAAAAAAAAATTACTTCTGTTTCGCAGTAAGGAAATATTGAGGAGATGTCTTGGAAAGAGCAGAGGAGAGAGAAAGCAAAATTTCCTTAATAAAAGCTTTTACATATTTTTGAGGAAAAGGGAAATAAATATTCTGAAGTCAGTATTTTGCAGTCACTTATGCTTTCATATGAAACTTATTTTCTATAATTGTTTGGGGATTTAGGCTTATATATAGGCTTCTGTGGGAAATGTTTTTTCTTAATGGTTCTTTTTTTATTCAGGCATGTGGCAATTCAAATCCTAAAACTAATCCTGACCTTGTAAATTAAATGGCATTAAGAAAACAATGCCCTCAATGGAGTCCTGGGTTCAAGGATTCTTCTGTTGAGAGACTTTTTAACTGTGTGAAATAAAATTTAGGAAACAGTCAACAGTCTTTATTGATAGAAATATTTGTTTTTACTTTATAGGCATTTAGTCATAGTAAGACCATGACGTATTTACTTGCTATGATACAGTACTGTGTTTCTCTGAAGTTTAACGAACTTGTATATGTCTTTCTACTGTAGATTGGATCTCTGCATCATGGACTTGGTTGTGTAGGTATTTCTCTCATACTCCTTCAAAATTCATAGTCATTTTAACTGGCAGCATTTTCTTAAACTGGCAATAATGCATTCTATTACATTTTAACTTTTTTAAAAATTGGGCTTCTTTCAAGCAAAATTTTCCTATTATTGTAGTAATATCTCTCCAAAGTATAACGATTTTCTTAAAAATATATTTCCCGGAGACTGCTTAATTTATTGCCAAGAGTTTTCTAGACCTTTTTTTAGTACACTTTTTATGCATTTCAAATGATATTATCACTGTAGAAATTAGACAGCCACTAAAGAATAAACAAGTAAGTAAAATTACGGTTGCACCTCACTTTCCACCTGGGCCCTGGTGTGTTTATTCTTTCTGGTCCATTTCAGTATTGAATGATACTCTAGAAAAATATTGCCAGTTAATTTAAGAGTTCTCTTCTGAAAGGTAGATGAACATAGAAAAATATTGATTCCAGATTTAAGTTATAGGCATATTCAATAATAATCCTAAAACTATTCTTCTAATGCAGTGTTCCACTTACTTTAATTTCATGATAACATTATTGCTAGTAGCTTTGAAGAAACAAACAAACCATCTCATAGCAGAGGAGTGCATGTAGGTCTCTGAAATCTGCTTACCTTATACAAATTTGATCCTAGTGATTTTTTTTTTCTCAGTTATAACTGCACTGTGCATTAGCATCTTCACTAAGGACAATCCAGAGAAGGAACTTTAAACTTACTTTTTTTTTTTTTCAGTCTTCTATTTCTTGCTTTTTCTGTGTAAACAATTAAAATCATGCAAAGCTAGCTTCATATTCCTAAGTAAAATACCTGTCATTGTTTCATGGATGCATGTCTAGCAGTACCACTGGACTGTAAAAACAAACTGAAAGATGTGACCTTTATAAAATATGGTGGAAGGGAATCTTACTGGATCATCTATTGCTATGAGTGAAAGCATTGTCTGTAGTTAAATTTCAATACCAGAGCTCACTGCAGTTGTTTGCAAGTTCATAGGCTCGGTGACTGCCCTTGGGTTTTGTTATCTCACTGTAGCAAATCTCAGACTGCCATGTGCTGGGGAAACTTAAGTCTGGAGGTAGGAGAGAATGAGAACATGCAACATTTATTCCTGCCACTTTTCACTGAGAACCCATGTAAGCTGTTCAGTTACCAGAATAGCCTGAAAATAGAAAACATTGATTTGTCCAGCATTCTTCACCACACTGGCTCCTTTAGAACATGTCAGATTTTTCCTTAAATACCTTCTCCTTGCAAGTTCAGGAAAGGTAATTAAGCTAATGCCACAGATAAATTAAATCCTATTAGTGTTTTATATGTTATTAGTTTAGTTATTGTTGGATTTTGGGGAAAAACTGGAATCTCACCAAATGACTTGATAACCAACCAGGAACAAGGGCAGATAGTAAATCCTAAACAATCCTAAACTTTTTCCCCTCTTTTTTTTTTTTTCTTTTGATTTTTTTCCCCTGCTCGTGTAGAGGAAGAAGCAGCATTAACAGTCTTTGACTGTTTTTCTTTGCCTACTAAATCTTGTCATTCCCATGCAGAATCACGAATAAAAAAGAAATATAATATATAAATGAAATATATGTCTTACCAAAGAATATTCTCTACTTCAAATTTTGGAAGTTTAAAGGATTTCTTTTAATATTGTTGACAAGATACCATCATTTGCATTTGAAAGAAATGAAGTCTCACTAGGTTGAAAACAGCAGCTTTGGAGATAGCTTCAGCAGACATTTCAAATAAGAAAATGGAAAATTATTCTTGGTTTTCTTGCCGGCAGGAGAAAATAAGCCAGACTGAAAATGCATTTACTTTTTCCTGATGTCACCATTTCCTTGGTATTGGGGAATGAACAAACTGAATTAACTCAGTGGCTGACCAAATGTAATCTACAACATCAGTGTATCAGTCTCACAAAAGCTAAAGCTGCTTTGCATCCTTTCTTCTAATAAAGATATGTAAAACCGCTCAGAAAAGCAAACATCCTTTGCTTTGAGCTCCCACTTGCTTAATCTTAAGTTCTTTCAAGGTTTTTTTGTTTCACAACGTAAAACTCTATCCCCAGTAAAACTTCCATTGGCATCCATATACAGGAATGCAAGCTGTTAGAGAATATTTTATATAAGAATTTTGATGCAAGTTTGTAGCATATAAATCTTTATTTTTCTGTTGTGGGTCCTTTGATGAAAAAGTCTAATGGGCTTAGAGGTAAAAATATTTGAAGAATTCAAAAAAAACTCTGGGTATGAAAGATGCTCTTTCTTGGCTAAATATTGCTGTATTAACCATGAACGTTGGTATTATCATAGGTCCTCTCTCTACCCCACCGGAGGCTTGTTTGCTACTGTAGGCTGTTTGAAGTTCCAGATCCAAATAAACCTCAGAAGCTTGGATTGCACCAGCGAGAAATATTTTTATTTAATGATCTTCTTGTGGTATGTACTTTCAGGTGGATAGACTTCTAGTGAGGTATTCAGAAATACCCATCTCCATGAAATCAGTGGCAATTAAGTGCATGAGCATTCCTAAAAATAAATATCTATTACCTGTTAGTCTGTACTCCAACAATCTTGGGATGATTAAGATTTAAATTTTCTTAATTTTCTTCATTATAAATAATTTGCTTTTAAACTGAAGCCTTTTATTGATTACTACGCTCTTTTGTAAGAAAGTGCTTTAATGCAATAGCTTTTACTATAAAGAACAAAAATTACCTCCAGTTCATCCATTTCCCTAATGATGAACGGAGACATTCTTTATTCTGTGAATAATGAATTCAGGTTACTTGTGGAAAAACAAAATTACATACTACTTTGTATTCCCCAGATGTTCTAGGAACCAGACATGTTTATTCATTGAAATAGGAATAGGATATGTTGAAATACGTTTTACAGTTGACTTTACTTTTTAGTGTGACATAGTCTTTTGAAAAACTGACATACAAAACTAGCGACAAGTTGGAGTTATTTGGTTGATTTACTCTTAAAAATAGGAAAATTTGTTGCACTCTGTTTGGAATGTATTTGGCTGTTACCTGGGAACTAAGAACTAAACTAAATATTTCATGTTTTGTTACGGAAAAGGTATGCTTCAGATGCACAATTTTATTGTGTGTAATTTTTACATACCTTCAGACCTTAAAACAAGGAATTAAATTTTAAAAAAATTACTCCTTTTGATTGTGAGTATCACCTCCTAGTTGTAAATGTGAACTTGGGTATAAAATGATGGAACACTGTTGTCTCCAGGTTGCAAGTTTTTTGTCGTTTTTTGTTACTTAGATGTCAGTAGTTTTATCAAACTGTATTGGGAGTAATACAGACCAAATTTGTCAGTTCTAGTAAAATGCCATCACCAAAAGTTAAAATTAGAAAGAACTAGTAAAAATAAACCTTTTGGTTTTAAAGAGAAAGAATGATTGCATTCACATTTTAGGAGAACCCCAAAATTGATGGTAAGTAGTAGTATGTGACTTCTATTGTAGCAAAAAGTAAAGGTTTCCACAGACTCCAAGCTTTTATTGAGACAGGTGCAGTACAAATCCTAGGGAAAACGGGGCATCATTGGACGAGGTAGCGTAAGACAGTGTTTGGAGGTGCACAGAAGTGAAGCAGGCTTGGAAGGTCACACAGCACATAAGAATAAGGGCTAAGAATTAAACTTGTGTGGAGAGGTCCATAGGCATGTCCTGCCAGTAGTCAGCCTGTAAGAAAAAAGCGTGAAGGAAAGTGTGGTAGCAGCTAAGTTTTTTAAAAAGGAAAATTTAAACATACTTACATTTTTGCTAGCATGTTCACATTTACACCTAGGAGGTGGTACTCACAATATGATGCAGGGTTTTTTTCTTTCTGGACTTTCAAAAAGTAGAGTTCTGGAGAATAGAGAACACAAAGGCTTTGTATCTGGATAAAATATTAAACCTTCTGGTTAAGAGATACCAATGCTTCAAAGCTAGCTTTGTTTCTTCAGTAGTAGTAGATTAAATACATCAGTTGCATTAAAAAAAAAAAAAAAAAAGAAAAAATGACAAGTTCATCTTTTCTGGCAGATTATAGCTTTCTTTGGCATAAAATGTTTTCTCGTATGCTAATTCTTAAGAACAATGATTTTCCACAAACACATATGGTAAAAGGGATATTTAACTTTGTTTATTTGATAACTTTCAGGTGACCAAGATTTTTCAAAAGAAGAAGAACTCAGTCACATACAGTTTTCGACAGTCCTTTTCCCTCTATGGAATGCAAGTTCTTCTTTTTGAGAACCAATGTAAGTCTTTCCTATCTTTTTAGATGACCATTTTATTTATAAATAAAATAAAATAAAATCTTGTGCGAGTGAAAGGGATGGACGGGACTTGATTCTGAATTTAGGAATAAAATCGCTCTGAATTTAACTTAGCCCTAAAGTTTAAAACAAGATGGTGTCGTCATAAGAGCGAGCAAGACTGCTGTTAGATTTTTTTTGTTTGTTTGTAGTCAGAAGCCAAATCTAGCCAAATGTGTTGTTTGTGAATGCTTGTAAAGAATAGAATCTTTGTAAAGAAACAAATATGTTATATCTGTTGCTGAGTCAATGGTACAGTTAGCTGGAGCTGAATATATAATAAATAATGACTATTATAATGGTATGTGTAATTCAAACCACTATTTAATTTATTTTCCTGATTTTTATCTTAACTTTGTGCATTCAAATGTAAATACAAAGCAGAGAGTCTGGATTAAAGCTTGTATTTTCTGACACCTTTTGTTTATGTCAGTTGTAATCTGCATCAGTCCATTATTCTTTTTATCTTTAATGCTTGTCAAGCTTAGTCTTAGCAGACAACAACCCAACAAAAAGCAAGTAGTTTGCTAATGCTCCTGTAGATTTTAAGCCCAGAGACAACATCAGGAATAATGTAGCAGAGCATAGTTGTTTGTATGGTACATAGAGAAACAGTCTATTTGACCTGACTTAATGGTTTGTAAACCAAACCTTGACCTTCATGATAAATCAGATACAGTTCAGTGTGACATTCAGTATTTTCTGTGCTTTTTCTGTGTTGCGGAAAGCTTTTAGTTTTCGAGTGTCCTTGAGAACGTGCTCCAATACTCATCTCACTCAAAAGAAGTCGCTGTTATTGAGTCAAAGCATCCAGAGATTTCAAAAGGGAAGATTTTGTAGAGCTTATAGCAGCGATGTAGCCTGCAGGTTATTTATATGCGTACACATTCATTCTCTCTCTTGTACACACATTCTATGATATAAAATTCATTTTAGAGAGGAAGGCCAAATATTTCTATCCTGGATTCTACTAAAAATAGAGGAATATATAATTCCTCTGATGTCAAGTTAAATAAATTTTTAAAAAAATCACGTAAGCGTGCTAAGTAGAAACACTTTATTCAAAAAAACTTAAAAATATCTATAGTGGAACTAGGAGTAAAAGGTTGGATTCGTCCCAGTGAACTGGAGGCATTTTAACTGAGACACTTAAGTAGACATAGTTGGGCTCCTAAGGTGAATTCACTACAGTGAATCAGTGAGCTGATTGTACTTCTAATACCGGTGCCTGTCAGGTGGAATGCAGTATTTTCCAATTGGGAAAGAGAAGTATTCTTCCCCTCTGGTTTGTAAATGCATATTCTTGGTTTCCCCTGTCCCCAGCAAGCTCTGGGGTATTTTGGCTGGAGCCATCATGCCATTCAGTAAATTTGTGTGTAGCAGCTGCCAGAATCAGCTGGTTTCAAGTGAATAAAATTCATTACAGCAGAAGCAACAAAAATACTGGTATGGCTACTGGTGAGGTTGAACAAAAGGGTTGGCGTTGATGATAGAAGAATTGACTTCTAATGATAGAAGTCAATTACATTGAGGGATGGATGAGCTCCAAAAGGGAAAATAATGTCATTTATCTCTAGTAAATAAATAGGCTATAAGGGAAGTATATTTCACATTTTCAGTCAAAATCACTGAAAATATAAAGAGCAAGCAGACCACTTTAGAGAGAGTGTATATGAAACCAATAAATACGTCAGTATTTCCTGATACTTAATCAATATGATGTAGAGAAGTATCTCTGGTAATAAAATACTTTTGTTTGTTTAGTATGTGGAGATCCGTTGTTCCTTGTTCATATGTGAAGGTAGCCCATGTGACTTTGGGGTTACCAAGTTTCCTTGTTCGGTTTCATAAACTCTTTTCTTTTTTTTTTCCCAAGTGGTGCACTTTCTAGAGCTGTTTGCTGCATATCCGGTTTCAGTGTTCAAAACAGTACGTGCTGTTTTACCATGCTCTCCACCTGTTAGCTTGCCTAGCACTTGTGGCAAGGCTCCTCTGCACTTGTGGCCATTTGGTTGTATTCTGAATGACAGCAGCTGCAGACAACTTGAGGCGGCTGTCTTATTTGGTGGAAGGTAGATGCAAGTGTATGTGGTCAGGAGAAGCAGATCAGCTACACATTGCTTCTGTGCAAGATGTTGGTATCAGACCCTTGTAGAAGCCCCAAATTCTTGCTTCCTCCTTCCTCTCTGTACCCTTTGAAGCTTGTGATAGTTGGCACCTTTTTTCACCCTGAGAATGGTAAATGGACTTGCTTCACTTGTAGTTGCAAATTTGATTTGGAAGTTAAGGTTTTAAAAAAGCATAGCATTTGCACTTGTTTCTCAATATTTTAAGTCTGTATATTGTTGAAACCTAATAACTTTGAGCAAAAGACTACCTTACATCACCTGCTGGTTCTTGGGAATGAATTTTTAGTACATGGGAGCACTTGAACTTCAGGTTGAATACTTAAGTAAATATTTGAGAGCTTTAGCAAACCAATAAGGTCAGGCAGCTGAGTAAAAGAAGACACTTTAGAATGCACGTTTTAAGATTTTTCTGACACCCCATTTCTACAGGTCTGTGCTTCAATCAAAGGCTGACTCTGTTTTCTACAGCAGAATGTATCTTCATTATAAGCTATCTTTCTGTAAATGAACCTTTTATCTCAACCAAGAGATATTTTTGACGAGCTGTTAAAATTTGCATTCTCAGATGTGCAGCTAGAAAAGAGGCAAAGACAGTTTGCTGAAAAATCTGCCTTTTATTGTGAAGATGTCCATAATACGGGCCAAAAGAGGAAAAAAAAACCCACCACTCTTTTTACTTCCTCAGTATGTAATTTCACAGATAATTTTAACTTTTTTTTCTAGAAAAATAGACAAAAGTAGGATGTCCAGGGACACACAACTTAATAGGAAATACTAAAAGCTATACATGCTAGTATGTTGTCTTCCTGCAAACGTTAAGTTAAAAGTATAAGACAGTTTCTAGTACTTGAGATGTATTCAGGTAGTCTTTACTCAGCAAAACTTTGGTCACAATTGAGTAAGGTAGGTAATGGGATCTGCTCCATGAAACAAAAATTATGCCCTTAATTTTTTTTTTTCCCCTGGGATTTTTCTTTTATATTGTACATTGTACCTTAAGGGTAACAGCTGTATAAAGACTATCTTTCAATACTTATTTGGTGTCTTGACAGTTAAGTAGTTCCAATGTATCTTAGGAATTTTCATTCTAATTCTGTGCTTTTACACTTTTATTTCTCTGACTTTGTTCCCCATATGGTAATACTAGTAAAAAGCCTTCAGTTGTGTGGGGGGGTTTTGTTTGTTTGGTTTTTTTATAAAAAGAAAAGTAATTGGAATAATCAGAGCTTAATTTTTCTTGACTCTTTCTTCTAGATTATCCCAACGGTATTCGGCTCACATCAGCTGTTCCAGGAGCAGATATCAAAGTACTAATAAATTTCAATGCACCAAATCCTCAGGACAGGAAGAAGTTTACAGATGATTTGAGGGAGTCAATTGCAGAGGTTCAAGAAATGGAAAAGCACAGAATAGAGTGTAAGTACAAAGGTACATATAATAGAGCATTTTCAAGCTAATCAAAATAAGAAAATCTTGAATGTGTGTATAACCCATTAGAACTCTTTAAAAGTTCAAAATAATGTGGGTTTTTTCCATGGCTTTGATTCTAGAAAGAGGAAAATCCCAATGATACGTTAAGCCCCAGCTGAATTCATTGACTATTATTTACTGCAGTGTAGCTGCAGTGGAAATTTAGCCTCGACAAACTGCAAATAGCAAGGGACAGAGGAGAGATGGATTTGTAATTTGTAGTATAAATCACAGCAAGAATTTTAGGGATAATTTACGTCACTCTGAAATTCTCAATGATGGCCCTTCAAATAAATTTCACTGAATTTTTCGTCATTTCCATGTTGAAATTCCTGTATTCTCTCAATTAGGTAGCCATAGTACAAATTTATATATTTTGCTGGAAGTTACATGAGTGTCTAAACATGGAATTTTATCTTCTGTTTTTCCAAAAGAGGAATAGCCTTTTATCCTGTATGTTGTAATACAAAGCTGTTAGTATAGGGTTTAAGTTGCAAGTTGCTCTCTGGCATTTAACAGTGCCAAAATGAACTCTTACCTGTTATTCACAGTAATATGTGATCACATACAGAAATTGTGATGTTACCATGTCCTCCATTATAGTCAATAAATATGAATTGCAAAATTATTCTCTTTGTTTCAGCTGAGCTAGAAAAACAGAAGGGTGTGGTGCGTCCAAGCATGTCTCAATGCTCCAGTCTGAAAAAAGATTCTGGCAATGGGACGCTGAACAGAGCTTGCCTGGATGACAGCTATGCTACTGGGGAGGGGCTGAAAAGAAGCGCACTGAGCAGCTCCCTTAGAGACCTGTCTGAAGCAGGTAAGCACTGCCTTTATTTCCTTGCTCTGCCTAGTGCATGCAAAGATGCGTGAATGATGCCTATAAAGGCCAGCTCACAGTGGGCTTTCAGAACTAGTAATACTGAATGAAAAACATTTTAAATAGCTCCTCCTCCATAGTTCGTGTTTAGTTTCTGTTTGTTTTTTACCCTTGTTCTATTAAGCAACCATTATTTGAAAGCATTTAAACCATTGTAGATTGCTATTTATACTTTTAAAGGAGGGGGAAGACAGAGGAAAAATTGTAAGTGTTTTATAAAAAAAAGGTTGACCTGTGCTAGGAGTAACCCACTTAGTTTTCCTTTCTTTTTTTCTTCCCCTTTGCTTCTTCCCCTTCATACAACAGGCTAAGAAAGAAAAAAAAGAAACTGGTCTCTGTGTAATGACTGCTTTCTGTGTATTTTGTGCTCAAGTGTACCTGTGTTACCACATTGATGAATGAAATTGAGTGAAGCCCTACTAAATTCTGCCTAGAGCTATGTAATTCAGATACAGTGTGTCCCTGATGCTCTTTTATTGTTTTGTAACTCAAGATATAGTTCCCAATTCTTGCAGAAGAGGTTGTTGTGAAATACTATTGCCAAGATAATAAAGGAGGCCCTAGTGGACAAGAATACTGATATCCCACAAAACCACTGATGTGTCTTAAGATTTATTAACAGATTAATTTAGCTAAAGACTGGAAAGGAGTGGTGGTGTGATTTTTTAGCCAAAGAAAAGCCAGAGGAAGTTTGGTATGTTTTTATTTTATGGTTTGCCTTGGTAATACACAGCTGGCATACCCGTGTAATACAGGCTACCATGGGTAGTAACCTTGTCTTTCAGTGTCAAACGTGATTCCTGTCATTTACAAGAAGTCATATCTGAACACCATGCCCACTATTCAGAAAGTACTTCTGGGGATAGAAGCAACTGTATTTTTTTTTTTAAATATTTTTTTCAGTTCATAGTCTGTGTTACATACTCTGATTTGTTCTTTTAATTGCAGTGATGATTTACAGTATAGTCATAATTTCAATACTGTGTATAACTTTAGTAGTAGACACCACTTATCTTTTTCCTTTTTTTAACTAAAGAAGAGATTTTAGCTATGCTGCAATAAATAAAATTGTTGTAAACTGAAATTATAGCCTATGTTTTGTGGGTATATATATGTGCATACAAATATGTAGAGAGTGAGCTCTTTCAATTATTTTATTCTCTGTTTAGGCTTTCATACTCATATGTCCATTTGCTTCATTAAAAAGACTTAGGACCTTGATCCAAAATCAGGCTGAAGTTGAATATTGGTGCTTGATTGGCTTCAGTAGATTTTAGATCAAGCCACTAGTCTTCACCTCTATTATGTCTCAGATTTGAGGATACTTCCACCATCCTTTTTTGTTGTTTTGTTTTTATTTCATTAGAATGAGAACTACCATATTGTCGAATATGTGAGTTCAGTGGGTATCTGTATCCATAAATGTGATTTCTGATTAATTTTTTCATTCCATAGGAATTTTTCATCCCTGTCTTTCAAACATTGCCATGTATTTAAATTCATGTTATGGGTTTTATGCAGTAAACAAGTATTTGTAATCATGAAAACATTTCATGTTTCAACAGGGCATGCCTACAATTGGCATGCTTATTACTGAAAATAACTTTTTTCCATAATAAAAAGTAGAAATCACTCACAGACTGCAGGGTTTATCAATGAGTTTGTTAAACCCAACTAAACTTAATTTTAACTTTAACGAGTTGAGAATTATGGAGAGTTTCTGTTTGGTCTTGTGCAGTGCAACTGACTTGAGAAATTACATACCTGTTATTTGCTTTGCTATTTAGTATAATTTTAATGAGATTATACATGTCTTTTCTGCCTTTCCTCAGTGAATAGCTTGCATGCGAGGCTGATTTTGGTTTAATATGGGACAGATGATCCATAGAAAAACACAGAAATCTCTTTCAGTTAGCAAGATACTGCGTCCCAGTGATTACACCGTACTAAATTGCTTCTGTAAGAGAGTACTGAGTTAGGTTGCCTCAATTCTTCTTTTTGTGGATGAAACGGGATCAAAAAGGAGGAGGAACAAGAGTGGTGGGACTGTGTGTGGATATGTGTCTTTCTGTAGGAAAAGGCATGATGAAAGTGGACTTTTAGAGAGTTCCTTTCTACATTTAAACAGAAATAAATCTAATAAACATGAGAAAAATGCCTGGTTGCATACTTATGCAGTAAGGCAGATAATTGTCCAATGAACATTGCAAAAACAAATTGAAAATTTTAAAATATTTATTCAATGAAGGGGAAATCTGATGCAACAGCATTTTGGTTGCACCATATATGACAAAACTCTTTGAGAAAACAGTCCATTAATCTCTACCAGGTATCGCAGTAGTAAATGGTGGCTGTGGAAAGTGACTTTAAATTTCTCTCTTGGAAAAGAGTGATGATTCGTAAGCTTCTTAGATCTAATGCATGTTGATACCCTGAATGATTCTGACTCCTAAGCTGTAAACCATAAGGAAAGGCAAGATTTCTCTGTCAGGAAACAGTGTCAGGAGTCGTTTCCTGATGGTTGTTCTTCCATGCGTTTGCCATGATAGCTTAAGTCATAATTGCAAAAAAGATATGAATGAGGGTCTTTTGATTTTAAAGATAGTATTGTTCACTGTGGATTGACAGTTCTTTCCATGGAATAAAAAGCAGAATGTGGCAACCAACTGTTCCAAGATGTGAATATGTCAAAAGTATTTAGTGCTTTATTTTTCTCAAAAGAAAAATACATCATTTTTATTCCAGATTCTTGAGCTATAGTCAAGGAAGAACTGAATTTATTTATCCCAGACTTTGAAATTCTTAATTTACATAAAGATATTAGAAGACAGACAAATTTTAATGACATTAAAGCTGACTTTTACGGGTTCTGATAGAATTTTGGACATTTCACCACTTAGTCCACACACAATTACACAAGTAGGTTTACAGAAAGATGTGAAAGGTGTGAAGTCCCATCATAGCCATTAGTATGTGAGAAGAATGATTTGGTCACTGAAGCAGAGCATGGAGGATTAGACTGGTTGCATTTCTGATTCCGTATCTCTCACAGGTTTCTTGACTGATTTTAGGCTAGTCAATCTGAATTCCAGTGACTTTGAGTTGCTGGGGGACCCAGTGCTTTCACATTGAGTTTACAGTGGTGAGCACCTGTGGAAATGAAGCTTTATTCTCCCCCATCCCTAACCTGTAAGGTGGAAGTAATATTTACACACTGCACTGGTTTAAAAATTGTAATTTTATGGTTGCCCTGGCAATACACAACTGGCATACCCATGTAATATTGGAATCTGCACAGAAGTGCAGGATGGTATAATGGTTACTATTAATATAAGTTGTGCTTGTCTCATAATCTCCTGAGCTATCTCAAAACAATCACAGACCAGTAGAGACTACTTAAAAAAAAACCCAAACCCCAAACAAAAACATAAAGTAGTTCCAGAATTAAAATAATTCTATTTGTATATTGCATATAATCTCAGTCGTCAACCTTTACGTTTTTAAATGTTTCTTTCTACCTTCCAAAAAAAGCTTCTTTTTTTTTTTAACAATTTCATCACGTATTTTTTTAAAATTTCCGATATCCCAAAATGTAATGGAAAAGACTGTGGAACTTCTCAGCATTGTAACCCCCTTACTTCAGGCAGTTACAGAATCCCTTAATCTGTTGAATCAATCTGGGATGGGATGGTGCAGTCCCTTGGCTCCTCCCTCATCTGATGCAGGCAGGGTTACTAGGTTATTTTCTCCTTCCTCTCCCGTGGATTTTGCTGCGCTATATAGGACAGAGGATACTAGCAGTCTTTTTCTCCCTTATTAGAAGAGCTTTCCAAGTCGGGAGAGAATTTTCCTGTCTCTTCCCTTGTCACTGTTGTTATATTTCCTGTTCTTCAATGGAATAGCAACAGTAATGGGCATGACAGAATTTAATGGTTTTTTTAAATAAAACAGATTTGTATGAATCAAGTCTTTTGTGATATACGTATATTAATACTAAACCATTTTACAAGCATGTTGTACAAAGACACCCCGCACTGTATATAAACACCTTTGTATCAAAAACTTTTCTGTCTTATGGAAGAGACACTGTTTGCTTTCCTAGTGAAGGAGGAGTTCATAAAAGCGAGGTGTGGTTATGCTGTTGTCTCATCTCCTGGGGCTTAATCAATATTTTGAGAATAATCTGTTTGAAGATGCCAAGAAGCTATTTTCACAATTGGTATGTGATCTTAAGACTATACATGTTTCACCCAGAAAGCAAGATGAAAATATGACGGTTACAAAGAGTCTTTTCACCCTGGAAAATGGTCTCTCTAATGATTAGAGCATATTTTTTAGATAATTTTGGGCAAGTCAGCTTGGGTACCTATAAGCTCAGTAGCTAGATGGTTACAGATTCTGCCGCTGCTGGGAATATCAGTTTCACAGCCTTTGGAGGCTAGTATAATGACTTATTGTTACAAGAGCTGCTACATTAGTTTGCTTTGCCAAAATCTTAATTTAGAACTTTTTTCCAAACTTTTTTCCCCATGACATACAAGGCCAGATCATAATATATTGTTTAGATAGCAATGTATCTCACTGGCATAGAACGGAGTTTCAAGAAATACAGGGTAGCAGTGAGAAATATCTACATTTACTGTAATGATCTGCACATCTGTGAGATCAATTTCTGCAAGGTAGAATGGATTTTTATTAATGAAACTGTGAATTTTCTTTTGGAATGTTTAAGTTTGTAAAAATATTTTAATCACTTAATATTTCTACTATAAATTTGAAATATTCTTAGTCCCATATAATGCACGTACATATATGGGACATATACTTACGTAAGTTAAAGATATTTCTTACAAAGAATATTCATATCCATCATCAATGAATTGTTGCAATGAATCAGAAAAGATTAAATTAACTGAAATTTAATTCTATAAAAATAAATTAAAAACAACTGTAAGTAACATCTTTAAAAATTTCAAGTAGATCAATAGTATATTCAGCAAAACTGGTCTTCAGATTTGATAAATACCACCTTGCTTTATACCACAGCTGTTAATTATTATGCGAGTACAGAGTTATGCTTACATACAATTCTAGTCAAGAATCACCATTTTCTTGAAATGCATTTGAATGCTGCAGCTCTAGGGAAACATTTTCGAGATGGGATGCCATCTCAAAGACCAGAGAACAGTCTTGTGTAAACACACATTGGCAGGGGGAATGCTCTAGGGGATTTACTTAATAGCTTTCATATCACACTGTAGGTCAATACAGAATTGAATTCAATTTGTTTTTAAGAAAATAAACAATGCGCTCTTTATAGTGATAGTGCCTATCTGAGGGAAATTACAGGCATTTTAAGTAGGATTTTTTCTGTTTGTTCTTGGCTTTGCTAGTACTACTTTGCCCTGAAGTTATTCTAAGCAAAAATCCATCCGTCTCCTTCTGTCCATATATACTGTGTATATTCCGTGTTCACGGTTATTTTATTAGAGACTTTGACTCCTGCCATACACAAAAGGCATTAGATTTTCCTGTTTTCCTTCTTTTTTGGCCACATTTAATGACTTGTGGCAGCTGTCAGTCTTACTTGAATATTGACTGCTAAGTTAAGAGATGGCTATCTTTCTGTGGTTTTGTATCGGCAAGCAGGAGTGATTTGAGTGTTAATCAGTACTAATCCCGTTAGCAGAGCAGAACAATATCAAAGCCTGACTAGAAGTAAAAATAAGGGATTATCAAAACCAGTTTTTCTTGGGGGGTTCATAAGATATGGTTTTGATGAGGCTAAAGCTGCAGCAAGAGATGAAATGCCAAGCTTTTGACAAAGAGCCTGTCTAGGGGAATTGTTCAAAACTCCAACAAATTTAACAAGTCGAACAAAACACCTTCACCACAAACGCCTTCCCCTCGGTTTAATGTCAGTGTAGAGGGGTTTGTACTGGGGAGTAACTCTTGGTGATAATATGAGAGTGGGAAATACTACCGTACTCTAAAGAGAACTGTAGTTCTTAAGAGAAACCTGTGTTGCTGGGCAGCATGCCATGACCAACCAGGTCAAAGTTATGCTTATGGATCCAATGGGTGGTATTTTTAGATCATACTGACCTTATAAGACTTATGGGTAGTCTAAATTGGTCTATGAAAGGGTATGGCAAGAAGTAAGGGTGAACCTCCCAGGAATCACTGCTGTGTCCCACTTACAAACCAGTCCCAAAGTTCTTCTCTTCAGCTCTGATACCATGTGGCTTTTGGGCTTCTAAAGATGAGGGGGTGTGGCTCATAGGTTCAGTGATGCTGAAATCTTCACATTCCTCCCCAAAACCACCTGTTAGAGTAGAAGATTCTGAAAGTAGCAATGTACCAGTGCAGGGTGGAAATTGTCTTTGATATTTGGCCTTGCAGGAAAGCAAGGAGAAAGTGTTGAGAAAACTTAGGTTTCTAAAAACATGCAGATTTTATAGAAGCTTTGAGAACCTGACTGCTGTTCAAAGGTTGTTTATACACCCTGCCAGTAAAGTATTTTGAAACTTTGCAAAGCAATGCTCAACAAGCTATCTTTTATAAAATATCTATTTCCACTGCAGCCATATGCTATTTTCTCTCCTGTGAAATGAGAGAGAAAATCTGGGATCCTGTGTCCTATATATAGCCACTGAGGTATTCTGGCTCTTTAGGCAAACAGTCTGGTGTTTCATGTGTAGTTTTAGGCAAACGTCTTTGGCAATTTAAGAACGTTGGAGAACAAATCCATCATACTTAAAGATAAGCACTGCACAGCTAAACAAACAAAATCTAGCCATAATGTCAAGACAGATTCCAGATTTATTGATCAAAAATTAAGTTTAGTTTTTTTAAACCTCATGAAAGAAGATTATATGAAATCCACTGAGGTTCAAAACTGAAAATGAAATTATGAAACGGATGCCCCTCAGCAATCCCCCACACTGAAGTTCAGAATATGCCAATATTAAATTTTATATTTAAATTAATACCATCCCACAAGTATATATCAATGCTACCAACCTTTAAAGAAAGAAACTTCTTAGACAATTAGATTCCAGGAAATCAAACAATTTGAAATTGTTGCGGGTCAACATCATAACCATACTACTAAATACAGATGCTAAAATACATGTATTTTAAGGGTTGTACAAATTAAAAAAATCACACCCCGCTAATGATAGTTGATTCACAACAACAATACCTCTTAAAAATCAGTCAGGTACAGAAACTTAATATAACTAATGGCTTAAAAATCTAAGTTTCTGCCTTAGTAGCTGCTGTACCAGTCCAGTGCAATGTTAACCCCCCTGCAGCCCCTCTAGTTGCATTTAGAGACTCCTCTAGCGATTCAGGGAAAGCAGCTGTTTTTCACCCGGGTCTTGTCTCAGTCTCTAATCTATGGTGTTGCATGTCCTGGGCAGGCAAGCGTGGGCGACGCAGCAGTGCAGGATCGCTAGACAGCAATATGGAAGTAAGTAGGAAGTTACTGATGTCTAGCTGGATGTGATGATGTGCATTTCAAACCTTTCTTTTATATACATATTTTTTTGCTCTTTTTTCTTCTAACATATAACCTGCCTGCCTCAAATAAAATGCATGCCTAGGCTACTCACTCCGTATTCCTCCAGCTTAAAAAGCACTGACAGCTTGTTTTAGACCAATGCCATTTTTGGTTTGAGCTAACCTTGTTCCCTTTGTTCCTGCAAGCATGGTTAAATGAATATGATGTGTCCTTTCGCCACCATTTCAGTCTGGTCCCAGCTTAAAAGCCCACTTGCTCTTTGTTACAAAGTACACTGTTCCTGCTGTTTGATATTTAGCTACAACTATTGACCTTCATGCTCAACCATTCCCATTGCTTATTTTCGAGTTAAATTGCTAAATGTTTGCAGTCATGACACCATGGAATTGCACAGATAGGGCATGGGAGGAAAAATTATTAAGACAGGTGAATTCAATGTGGATTTCATGAGATTTCATTCATCTTCAAACCATTTTTATATATACTGTTCATGTCTCTGAATTCAGCTTGCAGATTTTTTTCTTTTTATTCTCTTTTTTTTTTTTTTGTGTTTGCTTCAGGTAGATTGCAGTTCAAATCTAGCACACTTTGCCTAAATACTTTTGTGTCCCATAACTCTTTTTAAAAAATACAAACCCAAAACTTCCAGAATCTAAATACACCTTCCAGGCTAAATAATAGAGCACGTTGGACCATAGGTCAGAAGAAAACAATCACATAGAAATCTTAGTGGCAAAAATGGTATGGTTCTATTAAACACATAATTCAGAGGTAGGCTTGAGAAGCAGCACTGTGGCATATAGTAGTGGAAAACTACTATAAAAAAAAGTTTAAAATACTGTTTTGAAATCCGAATTGTAACTGTAATATTTGCTGCTGTGTGTTTAACTATTTAGGTTGAATTTAATGTAGTTTTATTTTTTGTTGTAAAAAAGCAAGTATGGTACTTTTATAGTATTTTAAAATGTATTTTTCCTTTAAAAACACACTCCTAGGTCTTATGTCATGTTACTCTTCTGTGACATTTTCCTTATTTAAAGTCATAGTTTTTGATATTAAAGTACTAAGAGAAAAACATTTAATGCTTAAAATATCCCAAGAAGGGCATGAATGCCTCATGGGCAACTTAGAGAAGGTGGAAATAAAATTTTTCCTAGAACTCTTAGCATAGTCCACCCATGTGAACACTGAAGGAGGAGTTTGTGGGTCAGTGTGAACTTTTTCTTTTAAACATTTTAAGATTTTTTTAATTTTTATTTCTATTAATTTCTTTTTAGGGGTCCATCATTAGCAGTCCTCACATGCGCCGAAGAGCTACATCAACCCGAGAGTGTCCATCTCGCCCTCACCAGACTATGCCTAACTCCTCCTCACTCCTAGGTTCCTTATTTGGTAGCAAAAGGGGAAAGCCACCTTCCCAAGGCCATCCACCATCTGGCTCATCACAGCAACCTCCGCACCCTCCAGTAATCCCACATCAGCAACACTCACAGCATCCTCCTGCCATGCATCATGCAGGGCCAGCTGAGGGGCAGACACAGGCACAAGTGCACTCTCACCATTCGCAGTACTGTCACATGCAGCAGAACCCACCACCCTACCACCACCACCACCACTATCACCCTCCCCAGCACCTCCAGCACCCACACCAGTATCACCAACACGTGCCCCATTCCCAGCATGCGGCGCACTCCCAGCACACTCCTTACATGCAGCACCCCCACGCGCAGCATACCCACTCTCCTCATCCGCCACTGCCCCCTCCGCACCCAGGGCACCCTTCTCACCCCCAACACTCTCAGCATCACCATGGACCGCCACCACCTCCCTCCACTTCAGCCAGCACTAAGCCCAAACACAGTGGCATCAGCA
This sequence comes from Calonectris borealis, assembly GCF_964195595.1. Lineage (NCBI taxonomy): Eukaryota > Metazoa > Chordata > Aves > Procellariiformes > Procellariidae > Calonectris > Calonectris borealis. The sequence goes on along the minus strand of NC_134321.1, from coordinate 22,812,863 downwards.
CAATAGTCTAGAACGTATTGACCCTCCTAATAACTATAGTTTTAAACAAAGTTACAAAGGCACTTACAGGAAGCAACAAATAATATTGTCAGTTTTTACCTAGACAACTTAATTGAGTTGTGTGAGCTTGAAGGCTTGCTGTTACTAAATAAAATAATTCAAGTTAGCGCAATCGATACTGGTTTTACTTATCTACTCGATAGACGCTTACCATCTGGTTAGTTCTTATTTCCAAACTGCCTTGAAAACACGCTGCTTGCTGCATATGAGTAAAGCTACCTTTTACACCAAATCCCTTGACAATTTTACATGCATAATAAAAACTTAGTCTATGAAAAAAGGAAAAAAGTGATACAGAACCAAGTGTTGCATTCTTGCTCTTTTATTGTCAATGGGCAAAAAAAATAAGTAGACCTGATATGGTTGATGAAAGTACGTAAGTAAACTTTATATAATATAAATATATACATATAAATATATATATACTGTATAGTTAACATTTGTGCTTGGAAAGAAATTTTTTCAGTCCACAAAACTAGCAATATAGACTTTACAAGGAATTCCACTTACTTGATAGGACAGTATAATAGATGAATAGCATACGAAAGAGTAGACCAAAAACATTAAACGTTAGAAACAAATTTCAGACATTTCAGTATTTTCATTAAAAGTCCTCTGGACTTGCTAAGACTTCTAAGCAATCATTACTAAATGTGCCAAGTAACATAGCATTTAAATGTTGTAGTCAAATACTGCTTTGTATAAATCCTTATTTTATTAACACGGTAATATCATACGTAATCAGTATTATAACTGCTCTGCTATTTCAGGTAAGCAAACTCGTTAAGATGCAGTAATTATACCGTAGCAATGTAGGATGACCATTCACCAGTGGTCACCTTCAAGCATTGGTCACACAAATTCTTAGACACTTTAAAGGCTGTGATAACTGTGAATTTACATGATCCACATTTCTTTTGTATGCATATGATTTAATGAACACACATGAAGAGTTACGACAGGTGCATGTATACACTGCAAAAACATTCATCTCAAACATGAAAATGGCAAACTTTCATCTTTCTCAGCTACTTTGTTTCCTGTTTACCATAATTTCTCATTTTTACCCCCAATGAAGCTGAATTCTAGTCAGAGTGTTTCCAGGTGGAAGTGCTCTAAAACTTGAAGGTTTGTTTTAGAATTTAGTATAGGGTTTTTATATATATATATAAAAAAAATACGTAATTCCATGTAGCCATGTGCTAGCAACAAAGTGGCTTCACCATTTTTAGTCATCACATTTGTTAGTTTGAAAGTACCCAGCACTCAGCAGGCTGAGTTTATGCTCAAACCCTCACTTTCACAGTCCAGTTAGTTGCAAGACATCACATAAAAACAGGCTGTGCTGTTGTTGCTTATGTGTTGTAATCAAACCATTTGCAAATTTATATACAATTTTTATCCCGAAATCCTGTACAAAGTTATACATGGCGCCTACTTTGTAGTTTCAGCATTTTGAGCCACTGCAAGGACTTTACACCTAAACAGTAGAGACAAAGGAATCACAACTGCAAAACTGTACCAGCCTAAAAGCAAACCTTGAAGAGGATGAGCAAAAAGTTCCAGTGTGAGATGGGTAAAAGTAATATTAATAACCACCAGTCGATTTTCTATTTAACAGTAATAAAATTGTCAGAAATAATGAGGACATGAGAACAAGAGAGTGACTTTTCATATTGGCTTGCTCATGGCATCTCTAATATTTAGGGGGGAGTGGGGAGAGGTTGAGTAATTTTTTCCCTTTCATACCATTGATATCACAATACCAGCAAAACTGCAAACTGAGCACTTTGTTAACCTCCACAGAGAGCAAATACAGCAATCTAGAGTTTAGCCTTTTGTTTAAAACTGTCCATGTTTGTTTCACACATGTGCAATATGTTTTCCCCTTCTGCTCCTTCTCTAAATTATCTTCATGAAAGGAAAAGAAAACGAGTAATTACATATTATTTTTAAGTATCGCTTATACTATTCTAAATTCTGCGGCTTACCTTAAGAGGGCTCATACGGGTCCCCTGAGGCTCTGTTCCTTGCAGTTTAAAAAAATATATACTGTTCTTATAAGGGAAAGTAGAACTGTCTGCATGTCATCTAATGTTATTAGTGTGAGGCTACACTCTACATATTGTATATTTGCAAAATATATCAGTGTTACTGTTGATATTAGTTGAAGTAAAGTGATAACATATTTCAATATGTAGACTTTTCTTCATACATCTGTACCAATAGTAGAGTCTAACTGTAATTTATAGGTTGTTCCAGAAAAGATAAAGAACCATTTAGGTACAAACATCTTTCAGAAACTGCATCTTTTAATTAAAACAGAGGTAAGAATGCTCCTCTTCACTGAGTGACAGAGTCTGTACTTGTTTCAGATGCAGAGTTATAATGTAAGTAAAATTGCCTGTGTATGGAATAAACACAGAATATGCGGTAGCAGTGGAGAGGAAAATCTGACTCTAGCTGTGTTAATTAACAATGAAGATGTTAAATCTCCCAGATCTGCATTTGCTTTATGTTTAAAAACCCCTTTCATTCATTTAAATTAGAGTTACATATAAATATTCTAAACTTACACAGTAAGCCACATTTTAATGCTTGACCACTGATTTTCCATGTGTAATCAATTAAATATTCAGGAGATGTCACAGATGTGCATGCAAAAAAACCATTTACACGTGATTTCATGTACATGTGGGGAAAGAGTTTGTGCCTACCCTCTAGGTGCATTGAGTTGCATGTGTAAAACCACAGATCATTTTGAGGCTAGTTTAAAAAACAAAACTGGTCATATAAGAGCACAGTATATGTAAACTCCATTATTTCAAGTCAATGAGGAGAAACAGTGAACTTGATTTTCTTTCTTTTTTTTTTTTTTTTTTTAGACTGTGTTTGTATGTACTTTAAACAAACAAATGTGTCTTGGCATCAGCATAAGTCTTAAGAACTTTGCTGCTTTTTTAGGGTTGTAGTATAACCTCTCTGACTCCGTCCTTGATTAACAATTGCTTAGAGCAGTGTGGATCATGCCTAGAATAGGAAAATGATAGTACTTTAACACTGCATGTGGTTAAGAAAATTAATTTTTTCAGCCTGCTGGCAGGAGTAGAATTGAGAGGGTTTTTTCTCAAATGCCATTGCCAATTGAAAACTGGTACAGAACTGCATAGAGTGACCATGTTTCTCTTTTCCCATAAATGATGTGGCAAAGTAGTAATGCTGATTTGAAAAAATGAAAGGGAAACGTAAAGAATGAAGGTGTGGCAACAAAAATCTTTTCTGGGACAACAATCAAATATATATTTGGGGTTTTTATTTTTTTAAGTTAAGAATGAAATGTAAAACAATGTAAAAACAAAAAACAAAGTTCATCCTAATATAATGTGCGTCTCGTATTGCTAAAAAAACCAAGTCTAACATACAGTGTAGAATGATTTTCCCATCATGTACTGCATGCAGCAGAAGCCTCTTGTTTCTTGATAAAATGAGCTGAAAGACAGTCAGCAGATATTTAAACAATGAATCTCTAGATGTTGACTTGCTGTTCCATATGAAGCTGTGTGTTTTCTGCAGTTAAGCATGCATTTTGCTGTTCCGTTGTAAAATACCATCGCACTTCCTGCCTGCAAAATGGATTATTGTGTATATATTTAAAAGAAAAGTGGAACCAATAACAAGATTAAATTTGGAAAAGAGAAAAGGGGGTGGTGAAAATGGGACCAGTAGGGGGAATAGATAATTCTCTAAATTGTACATAGTGTGTAAATTAGTATTACTATAAGTCTGCAGTCACTTTGAGGTTGCCTATCTCCTGCTAGGAACTTAAATCAGCTTAGAATGTTAGAATTAGGTCTTGAATGCAGACTGTTAAAGACTTCAAAAACCATTATGCTTACAAGAAGCTTCTGTTCTGGGGAGGCTTGAGACCCCTTTTGTAACTATGGGGAAGAAAGGAGTGCTTTCATTTTAATATGCATTCTGTTTGTAAGTAGTAACAGACCCTATTGATGTAAAACTATAACTGTGATCATGTGGAGAAATCAAATAAATCATTTAAAACTCTTTGTTTCTCATTTTGTGTAATCCAAGAACTTCAACTCTTCAGACTTGACATGAAGGAAATTCCTTCCAATCGTATCCTGGCCCCACTGAGTCAATGGGATTTCTGCTATTCACTTCAAAGGGGCCAAGATTTCAGTCTTCATCTTAAGTTGGTGGAAATAGTGGTCAGTACTGTGGAGACTGTGATCCCTTCTTAATAGGTTTTGATTTGTTTGGTGGTGCTGTAAATATATTTAGTTCCAAAGTACAATAAAGAGCAATAAATACAACACCTAGATCTGCACACAATGAGAGGTAACATTGAAGAGGCTTTTTGGTGTAGTTTGCCAAAACATTCTAACGTTGAAAAACAGTAACCAGACTTTGAATCTTCTTAAACATGAGCTGTCCAGCAGGTTCAACTGATCCCATTAATCTTTTGGCTGTCACGTTGCTTTAGCAGCTCACGTTCAGCTGACTGCCTGCCCTTGACTCATAAGTGTTCTAAGTTCTTCCTTCCCAGGGATGCGGTCCTTCATTTCCGAAGTGTAACCTACGCTCTTTGGATCGAGCTTTGAGAGCGTTCGTTGCTTCTGTGCGCCCATTGGCAGGGAACCATCATCATACTTCAGTAAGTGATGCAACTGAATAAGTATTATCCCGTTACTACTTGTACGTGTATTTATTTGTTGTGTGTCCTAATTTACACCACAGAAGGATCACTACACAGGCATATTTGCCACACATGCCTTCACAACATTTGATGGTACACTCCTGCGATTACTTTAGGTAATAACCTGTGGCATACTCAGTTGTGTTCTTATTTTTGCGCATTTCCTAGATTTCAAGGGGATTACAGTGTGTCTGTAAAGCCTGTTAAAACTAATGCTTAGCTATCAGTTTAAACTAAATCTTGTGTTTGCTTTTTTTTCCTATGAATTTTAGGAGATTTTTGAATTATTTTGTGGGAATAGTCGACTGTGACCTATTTATGAATGGCTGTAATTTCAGGATGTACATCTTGATCAATGATTTTTTTGATAGGTAAGTACCCATTTATCCCTAGATACTTCCAGCATGCCATCCCTCTGAGCTGTGCGACCCATTAGAACATAACCGATGCCTCACAGAAACATTCTGTTAGTGGAAATAGAAGAATTTGCAGTGATGTTCTTTACTGACACTTCTATTCCTGTTTTAGAAGCTATGATTTTAAGAATTTTGATATATCTACATTTTGAGAAGGCAAAGAGTCTGTCTTCTCGAATTTAACTTTAAGAGCCTGTAAATGTTATAAATCTGGGTTTTTTCCTGATCCATTTTAAAAGTAGGACCTAAATAATATATCTAAATGCTGCTGCTTCCTACCTAAACTACCTAGGTTGAAAGCATCTATGATCTGGCACTACTGAAGAAAAATAATAGCCAAAGGAACCTCAGCAGCAATTGTGGTTTGTGTGATAGATTTGCACCGGTTGCAGCAATGCCAAGTAACTTAATTAAAAAAACTCAATGTAGGTTAAGCATGTGATAGTCTAATAGCTTACAGTTGTTAACTTTTTAAATTTTAACATCCTTATTTGTTTGAGATGCTCATCTTAATGGAGTTGCATTCTTTAAGTCTCTGATAAAGCTTGTATGTACACATCTAGTGAAAAATGCCTTCATTTAAGAAATTGTATTGCCTTCTTGCTGAAGATAGGCAATCTTACCCTAATATTGAGAAAAAGGTCAATGTTTTCTGTCATAAATTTTAACTGAAAATCACGTGTTTTGCAAGTCAGAAGTCTAAGGTTTGAAAGCTTTTCCTAAATTCTGTCCTATGTTTGTGCATTTGAGGTGTTTGTGTGCATGTATCAGTACACACAACAATTGCATGAATGAATTGTCATGCAATAACAAGTTACTCCAAGCTCTTCTAGATAGCATCTTTTTAAGAGGGGTTTACTTTCCAGGTATTTTGTTATTATTTTGGTTGAAATAAAGAAATGCAATATTGAAATGACAGGAAAATGAACTAAAGAACTTCATATATTTTACTTCTGAAATTGTTTTATCTGTATCTCTCTTCAGGGTTTTGTTGACTTAAAAATCTCATGAATTCTCTTTTTTTCCAGTTGGCCTTAATGAGTGATTTTCATTCAGGAGTTTCATAAAAACAGGTGTAGCAGCATTTTACCATATATTTATTTGGAGTATATATAATAGTTGTGTGATGTTTTATTCATCAGCTACAACCTGTGCACAGGTGAGATTTGGGAGCCCCAATTATTTTTAAATTTCTTGCACGGTATCACAGGCCCTGGTCACACGAGTCCAGAATATCTTCCATACACTGTTGCTTATCCCTCAGCTTTTTGGCTTGAGCTTGAAACATTAAGCCACTTCTAGGTTTTTGTCTGCAGTCTTTCAAACTGTCACAAGATATCAGAATTATGATGCTGTTAGGATTGTGTGATAAATCATATTTCAGCATGCGCATGTACTGACAAATGTATTTGCATAAGATGAACAATGTACTTACAGTAACATGCCATAATAAATCTTTTCTGATATTATAGCTGCATTATATAGACCTTTTTCAAAAGGAAGCATACTGGATTTTTAGCCTACTTACTAGCCTCTTAGTGATTTTTGCTATATTTTGTTGGTATAAAATTCATAGAGGAGAACACAGCACAGCTAACTTTAGAGAAATATCTAAAATACACAAATGATGGAAAAATGCTTCATTTTAGGTGTATTTTTCAGTAGACTTTCTTTTTGTTTCCTATTATTTCAAGAATTAAAGCCAAATCCTGTATTACTTGGCAAAACTAAATCAACTGCAGGATGAGGCTGGTCATGAATAGCAGAGGAAATGCTTAAATTAGGATTTCTGCTTGAAGTACTTCCTAAGCTAAATAAGACCTACATGAAAGTTGGGTGATGCTGACTTGAAACCATCACTTGTTTCAAGTGGTTAGATTTATTATTTTTACCATACGTATAAATGCATATTTTAGGGGTAAATTGTTATGAAAAAAATCCCCTTTATTTAACATTTTCACAATAACTGAGATGTGAAATTAGCATCATGGTTCACAAGACACAGCCAGCTCAAACAAATCACACAAGCATACAATTTATCAGCTCCATTATGAAATGACATACACAACTTCAGCTTTCATTATTTCTTCATATTTAGACATAGCGATTTAAACAGGTATATATAATGAGCAAAGAAAAAATAGTGTCTTTAATCAAATGATATTCTAACGCAAATGAAATGTGAAATGCATGGTGAAAAATGCTTTCTCTCTACAACTTCTCACTTCTGCTACAAAAGAATACATTAACAAGTGTTTGACAAAGGAATGGGCTTTATTTTTTTGTCTCGGGACATGGAAAAAGCAAGGACTATGCAGGTGTTCTGGGTTAGGAGGCTGTTGTTCAGCAATGGCATCACAATGAACCAAAGCTGGAAATTAATTTAATCATTACCATCATGATTTTTTTTCTTAATGAGGAAACAATCTGACTTTCACACATGGAGTTTCATCGCATTTGGATCCAGCTGGACTGAGCACGTGCAGCCTTTCCTTTGTGCATGATCCTTGGAGAGGAACACATCATTTCCTGAAGCTGTACAAACCAGTGGTCCCTCTGCCTCTTGAGGTCCCCATGCACCAGCTGCAGAGGAGCCGTGGGTCAGGCCAGGGAGCAGGAGAGAGAGCACGGTGCCTTTTGTGAGTGTCGGAAAGCAAATGCTGCACTGGGGGTGAGGGAGGAAAGACACAAAGGAGCATGCTGAATGCATGATCTTGGCAGGACCGCACTCATGCAGTGGGGTACAACCCCTGTGAGCATTTTCCTCCTCCATAAGCTCACCATATGCTCTTGACTGATTATTATTTTCATTTTACGAGCTAATATTGCTTCATATCCGTCTCCAAAAACAGAGAAGAACATTTTTATTTAATGATTCAGCCTATATATTGTCTTTTCCATCTTTCTGGTAATTCCGTGTCTCTGCTTCTGTCTCAGCCCTTACCCCGGGCTCCAAAAATGCCTTTGCTGTAATTAAAAATAAAATTAAAAACCCAAACAAACAAACAACAAAACCCCCACATTGGCCATAGTTTGAGATACTTCTGTTGTGCTTGAAAACTTGAGTTGTGAAGAGCAGTGACAAGAAGTAACATTTTCTAGCCCAATGAGAAATGTGTACTGAGTAGGACTAAGTAGGACTTTAAGCATCCTAGGTGTTTATAGCCCTGAATTTTCACAAGATTTCAGCAATTTGTAAAAATTTCTTTGATTATGTGCTAACTCTTCTGCTATAGCAATTTGTAAATTTTCAAAATGGTTTGCATGTATATTTTATACCTAAAGGTGGAAGAAACTTTGTTTCTACTGTTTCTAATTTTTTTCTACTACCGCAGCATTCAGATTTCTGGACTATTGGAATATTTCATGACCCTGCTAACGTACTTGCAAACTGCCAGCATAGCTTCATGCAAAAAAGGTGTCTGTATAGCAGTGAATCACAGGGGAGGCAGCCTGAACAATTCCTCTAACTGTGTGGATTTGAAATAACTTGAAGAAAAAGCTGGTGAAAAAGCACTTGCATTTTGGGTCATCTGTTTCTCTTTCCATATATGAGAGGGGAGAAACAGATGCCTCGTCTGGGATGAAGCAAATTACTGGACTAAAAAAATACTAATCAAATGTTCCTGAGATCATGGAGCTTCTTCCTTGCTCTCCAACATCAGAGTATAAAATTTATTTTGGCAAAGAGGCTCTTGACCCGTCTCCCTTCTATATTCATTAATACTGCCAAGATGTGCTTTATGCAGTTACTGCAAGGTCTTTCTATAGCCACCCTTGTTCTCTGACTTACCACTGTCATTTTTGTGTGATATAAACCCTACACTAGCCAGGCTGGCTTGCTGCTCTTTATCCACAAACGTGCTCATACAGACTCCCACAGTAACAGCTTGTTTCCTAGATTAAGAGTTTAGGTTATCTCCTTCACCGAGCAAGAATTATACTTGATTTCAATACAATGTTTGGCCTATTTTCTCTCTTGAAAAATTAAAGCTTATTTGGCTGTAAAGAAAAATTTATAACCCTTTTATTATTTGAAATAAAATACTTTAGAAAATAAAATACTTAAAAACATAAGATAATTTAGTGCTTCCTTTTAATCTAACATGACAGAGGTAATTGACAATTTGCCTGTAAGTGCCACCTTAAGTTGTGAGGAATCCCTTTCACTAACAATATGTATCTGTTTCTTTTTCAGGTACTTCTTACGATAGCCACAGTACATGCACGCTAGCTTGGACAAATGTATTTATACAGTGACGGTGTTAACATCTGTGTTTCAAACACAGTACATTACTTCCACAGCATGTAACCAGGAGCACAAGTGGAAATACCAGTTCCTGCTCTCACCTTTCCCAAGATTTAATTTGTAAGCCAACTTTTTTTAAAATATTCAGAGACAGGAGAGATGATGCAATAAGCACATCATCACATGCCCACGGGGAAGACAATTATGAATTTCAAGTGCAAAACTTTCCTACCCTCTGTCTGATTGAAAAGGAGAAAACAATTGCATAAAGGGAGGAGAGGCTACTAAAGGAATTGTATGTATTTTCCTGGAAGTGCTGCAAAGACTGGTGAATATTTTTATAAAGTAATTTAAACCTACAGTGGCACTTTTTCAGTAAGATATCCATGTCTCAAGGAGCTAAATGTTATCAGATGTTTATATTACTGAATACCAGTTTTTAAGCAGCTACTGAAAAATACAGTAGACTAAAAACGAATGGAGAACTGTTGGGTAATTTCATGATACTCATTTACTCATCTATATCTCTTTTGTATTAATTCCTTCTCAAGAAAGCAATTCCGTGTGGAATGGACTGAAATAGACATCACTGTCCATTGATCACAAAATGTGAGTTATGAAGAGCTCTCTAACAGCTGAGGGATTAGCTGGTCCAGGAAGGTAGTGAAGAGTGGTCTAACAATTTCAAAGGAAGCTGAAATGATAGGAACACGTGGATAAATAGCTGAGTGGCAGAGACAGCAGAGATGAGTTGTAAATAAATGTGGGGAAGGAAAAAGGTTGGGCATGTTGCTGAAGTAGAAGGCAAAAAAGATAATTTTTTTTTTTTTTAAGCAGTATATTGTGCAGTTCTGTGCAATGCAGTTTGAAGATATTTATAGGTCAGAATGGTGGAATTAAGCGTTATGGAGAGGTGCAGGGAACTGCAGCTGCCAGGAGTGTGCTTTCAACTGTAGTTACATACAACATTAGGAAGAGTTGCATGTATGGGACAAAATAAATGGTGTGACACCATTTGTGTCAGTGCGGAAACAAAGAGGATTCTCTATGTGCAAGTGATAGTCTCCTTGTAGTTTCATGCTGTGGATATGATATCATCCACTGTGATTTGTTCTGCCATTCTGGAAAAAAAATAGGGTATTTCTTTAGGATATGCGCACGATACCATCCTCGTGCTTAGTGAATGAATGCACAGGGTGGGGCATGCTGGCTGCTGTTTCAGTTCTTTTGAACTTCCTGATGAGGCATCTTTTTCCTGCTGTTTCCCAACTGCCTAGCCTTGTTTTCACTGTTTGGATCATTTTCTTCAAGCAGTCTCTTCCTGTACTCCTTGTTTATCCTTTCTTTAAAGTTGCCAGATCACCCCCATTGGTACTGACCAGAACCAGTCTGACTTGTCTCAGTAGAGGGTGGCCGCAGCTTTAGCACTTGCGTCCTTAGCATATGTAGTCTGGGGAGGATGTCGCTGGACCCACACCTCTTCTCCTGACCTCCCGAGGACGTGTTCGCTACCACCACCTCTATCCAGAACTGGGATGTGGCATTGGTGTGGCATCACCCTCTCTTCTACACTCCACCACTTCACCGCAGTGCCAGACAGGTTCCCTCTCAGTGACATCATGTGGGGAGGCCTTCTGCTCAATTAACCCGATGTGTCATGAGGCTGAGCAGCAGAGCAGGCTTTTTACTCTAATTATCCATACCATCAACTAGCTATAGATATAAGCACCCTATAGAGGCAGTAACATGTTATCACTCCACCCCAAAGATTGTGAAGTGCTGGAGCCATCTCGGTGTTCCCCACCCTTTTTTTTTTTTTCTGATAGGACTAGACATCACCTCTTCCTCTTCCACTTTCCAAAACTAAAAGAAGTTGGACAACTTTAACCAGAACTGAAGGTGTGGAGATCAGAAGCTCAGGATCAGTTTTGGTAGTCGGTACTCCTGTATTCCTGTAACCGTGAAACTGTGAAAGTATTGTAATCTTACGGAGAAGCAGGGTCCTGCAGGTCGCCTTTCCTATCTATTGCCTTTATCAAAGGGCTAGCAAAGGGGGCTGGCTTTTCTCTCATAAATCAGGTTATCCATGTTTCATACAAAGACAAGTAGTTGGTACAGATCATCAAAAACTCACCCTTCAAGACACTGCCAAAAAATGAGCACTCAGCAGTTGCATCTTATCCCCAACTAATAGTTATAATTCATGGGATCGAGGACTCCGTGAAAAGGAAAACCTTTCTGGTCAAGATGGGTTTGTTTCCTCAGAGTTCGGCACGTGTTTGGACTCGACGCTCTCTGGCTGACTCACCAACCAATGAGTGAAATATTTCTCGCCTCCTCCCAGACGTACAGCGTTACATACTTCTCTGATACCCTTGGCTTCGGTCAGCCCGCTCACTGCGCACAGTGCTCCGACAGATATCTGTCGGCTTGCGAATGCTTAGGATTTCAGGATTCCCACAATGTGAATACGTATATGCATACACACAAAAAGAACAGTGAGCAAAGCTGCTTTGAGCTGGAGATCAGATACATTTTCTTACCTTTTCTCTTCCCCTCCCAAGTTGCAATACGGTGCCTGAGAGGCAATTTATTTGAATTATTATTGGATTAAAGGATTTACATTTTACAAGTCATAAGTAAAGTAAGCAAATAAGTAAGCAAAGTGAATCAGTTCATTAGGCCTGTGTTTACCTTTAGTACTTGTTCTTTTGTTAAATGCCGTTTTGTTAAATCCCTAGCATTCTGAAAGTTTCTTCACAGAACAAAACGAGGGCAACTGAAGAATGAAGGGCAGCAGGACATGGTGATCCTTAAATGAGAGACTAAAGACAGCCTTTAAAGGACTTGAAAGAAATATTTCAAACAAATTAATTCTACCCTTGCATAAACGACGTTTAGTATTCATAAAGTACTTATGTGTCAGTGAGCACTCTTACCCACCTGCAGGTGAGAACAGTAGGTACTGGGTGGTGATGCCCCAAACTTGACTGGTGACCTCTTGTACAGAAATGGAGCAGTGTGTATTTCCTAACCAGATTTCAGTGTTTAGGTAACCAACTCAGTAATCTGGCATGGTTTTGCCACCTGGCTTTTTAATAAAACTGCTGTCAGAGGCATGGCAGATGAAAGCAAAGGAAAAGTACAAATCTGAACATCCTCAGTGCGACGCAGTATTTACCTGGGGTCACAGTCGTGCTGTTTTGTCTTTGGCACTTAGTTATCTATGGAAAATGGCCACACAAGTGAAGGGCAGTTCAGGTGAGGGCTGTCAGCTTCTGACATAATCCTTTTCGCAATTCCAGAGACACGCAGATTAGGAGGAGTTAGGTTTTGATGGAGATTGTGTGGCGATTTCCATCAACTGGGTGTGTGATTCAGCACACCAGGCGTATCCTGGGCTGCATCACCAGCAGCGTGGCCAGCAGGTCGTGGGAGGTGATTCTGCCCCTCTGCTCTGCTCTGGTGAGACCCGCCCTGCAGTGCTGCGTCCAGCTCTGGAGCCCTCAGCACCAGACAGACGTGGACCTGTTGGAGCGGGTCCAGAGGCGGCCACGAAAATGATCAGGGGGATGGAACACCTCTCCTATGAGGAAAGGCTGAGAGAGTTGGGGTTGTTCAGCCTGGAGGAGAGAAGGCTCCGGGGAGACCTTATTGTGGCCTTTCAGTACTTCAAGGGGGGCCTACAGAAAAGATGGAGAGGGACTTTTTACAAGAGCCTGTAGTGATAGGACAAGGGGTTATGGGTGTAAACTGAAAGAGGGTAGATTTAGATTAGATGTAAGTTAGAAATTCTTTACTGTGAGGATGGTGAGGCACTGGAACAGGTTGCCCAGAGAAGTTGTGGATGCCCCATCCCTGGAAGTGTTCAAGGCCAGGTTGGAGGGGCTTTGAGCAACCTGGTCTACTGGAGGGTGTCCCTGCCCATGGCAGGGGGTTGGAACTAGATGATCTTTAAGGTCCCTTCCAACCCAAACCATTCTGTGATTCTGTGTCATTCTAAAAGGGGACTGAAGCGCTCCCCCCTTGTCTCTGGCAGGTGGTCCTGCTCCCTCTGCGGGCCTGCGCCAATGCTGCTGAGTTGGATCAGGAGGACGATTCCCAGACATCCTGCGTGCTCCAGAAAATACTTTTTCTGTCAGGCTCCCCAGTGACCTGGCTCGTTCTCTGTAGCCGTTAGGTGACCGCTAGCCCACAGCTGCTGCGGCATGGAGAGGGGCTGCAGCAGCGCGGGGCTCTGCCGCGCCTCGATCGCACCAACGGCCTCGCCGCACCCCTCGGCTGCTGCGCCTCTGCGCCCCGCCCCGGGCCGGGGCTCGTGGCTGCACCGGGGTGTGGGGGACCGAAAAGCCGCGAGTGGCTTTACTCCCCAGGGCACCGGTTCTGCGGCAGTTCCACCCAAGGCCTGTGGCCGGCGGGTCCTTCCTGGAGGCGGAGGGACCAAAGGCCGGGCCGTGATGAGCCCCTCCGCGTGCAGGGCGCCCTGCTGCAGCGCTTCGCACACGGCTCCGGCCGCCCGGGCCGGGGCGAGGCCAGCGGGCAGGGCCCGCCGCGGCCCCGCGGGGGATGACGGGAAGAGGCGGTCGGTCGTCACGCGGTCACGTGCCCGGCGCTGGCGCCGCCGTCAGCGCGGCGGGCCGGCGAGGTGGCGGCCATGAGCGGCCTCTTGCTGCGCGCCCTGCGCGCCGCTCTGCCGGTCCCCCTCACCCTCCCCGCCGTCCGCCGCCTGCGCACCGCCGCGCCGCGCCCCGCCTTCGCCAAGGAGCTCTTCCTGGGGGCGCTGCGGAAGGTGAGTGGGGGTCCCGCGGCGCGGGGGTCCCGTCTCGCGCTCCCGCCGCCGCCGGCGGCGCCTCAGGGGCGGCCGCGGGCCGGGGCTGCGGCCCCGCCTGAGGGGCTGCGGCCGCGGGCCGGGGCTGCGGCCCCGCCTGAGGGGCTGCGGCCCCGCCCGTGTCGGGGTCGCCGGTGCCTGTTAACCAAGCAACGGCGCCGCGGTGGGCTGCGGGGAGGGCGCCTGGGTCCCCGGCCTCGCCAGCAGCGGAGCGCTGAGCCGTCCTGCAGCCTCGCGCTCTGCCCTCCCCGGCTGCAGCGAGGGGAGAGAACGAAGCCTGGCGGTGCTGCTCCCTGCTGCAGGCCCCGCCTCGGCGCTCTCGGGCGTTTCGGTTCCCTCGCAGCTGAAGCCGCGTTACATAGATCGATCTGTTTGTTCCTGTGCACCCAGAACGCGTGATGTAGTTCTAAATGCTCGAGAACGGCCAGCATCGGAAGGGCTACTTTAAACCACAGTCGCCTCTTTTTGCAAGCCTAGCAGATTCCCCACAGAAACACAGTGCCTGTTTACATCGGGCTCTGGGCATTCAGCAACTGCATTCCACAAAACTTAGGTCCGTTTATCCTCTGTTTTCTTCAAGGAACAAGACTTCATGTAAACTTTTGCTTGCAATGTTTTATAGGAAAGATTGAAGTTCTTCTTGTGTCTTGAGATGCCACTGGACAAAGAAGTTACAAATTTGAGATATAACGCTGTACTGGATTAAAAGAGTACCTGTTAATCCAGGGTTTGGCGTATGTTTTATCAGAGATTACAGCGTTAAATAAATTGGAAGAAGGAATAACTCAAATCCTCTGAAATGAGTTGAACAGTAAAGTCTCCCAAAACAGACCTGGTCAAGTAAAGTGTTATGACAGTTAGCAGTCAGACTCCATCACATTAAACCTCTGTTCATACATGCCTTTTTTTTCCTCTCAAATTTCAATACAACAGTTTTCTGAAAAACTATTGCATTTACTGGATCCGGAATTTTTGGAGCTGATGTGATTCTTCGGACTATCATGAACAGTTTTGTTTGGGCAGAGGTAGGCTCTTCTATTTAAAAGGGGAAAGATGATAAAAATTAGAAGCACGCTTCTCATGTAGTCTTTCAGTTCTTGTGTTAGTTGCTTGGATTTTTTTATTTGTTCGAGCCTGCCAGGTCGTACTGCTTCCAGTTTATGACCAAAATACCAGGGTATTGACGATAAGGAGCAGTATGGAACTCACCAACCTTTGTACTTGTGACATTAAACAGGTGGAAGGTGCTGTGTGTTTCCAGGGGACAGAGTTTATGGGCTGAGCTTTGAAAACATTATAACAGTAAATTGATTCTGATACAGATTAAAATTAACTAATTTTCTTTTAATCCCAAAATAGGATTACGTTGACAAAATTCATGGTTGATGAAAGTTTTTTGCATCCTCATAGTTCTTAAAATCTCTTTATTTCTCCCTAACGTTTCTATTTTTCAGGTAGTACCTTCTGATTTGGTTTTGGTATGTCATAAAGTTGAGTCCTGTGGATTTCATCACATAAGGCTGAACATTTTCCACAATTCTTAATCTTCACAGTTTTTTAAAGTCTAGTATTTGAAAGGCGTATGTTCTTTAATTTTTATTTCAATTGCATGGTTCATGCTTTTTAAAAAAAAGTAAAAATTTGCCTCTTGCTTTAGGAAGAAGTTTTCCCTTATCCAGAAATTAGCAATGAAGAACTACAGGAGATCAACCAGTTTGTAGGACCTGTAGAAAAATTCTTCAGTGAAGAAGGTATAGTTATTAGTTTCTTATTCATGCAAGTAGTTTAGTGAATACAAAATGATTTAACTATAGCAGTTGAATAAGATTATTATACTTAAAATATTTAAGTTATTTTATGCATTTATTGCTAGTCATATAGTGCTGCTGGTTCTATAGGCATGTTCATTTATGGCTTTTTTATATGGAGTATTTGGATGCTGATGAGAAGACATAAATCTTCAAAACAGAAAAAAAAAATAGAAAAAAACAGGAAATAAAAGAATTCTGGAATAGAGGTAGGATTTGAAATTGGTTTTAGCTCGGTTGAATGCTGCTGTTTACCGCTTCGTATATTGTGTATGTTTTCTGAAGCTTTTTAACTGTCCTACCATACTAAAACTGATTTTAGCAAAATTCAGCAGAGATATTCATAAATGATGCCTCATTGAGAAGCTATGAAAAAATCAAAAGCATTTATGTTTTTTCAGCATTAAAGTAGTGATTCTATTTAGGAAAAGTCGTATTAGCCATATACATTCCAGATAGGGTTGCAGGGCGTTTCGTCTATTACTGGTGCAATAGATAAGCCAATTCTAGAACAATTGTAGAAAATTGTTTCTTACAGACAGCAGTTTCTGAGACAGTTAAACAGTGTCATCTCAGATTTCCCGCTGACAAAGATAGTAGGTCTAGATTGCCCAACACCGCAGGAGTTTGAAGAAGCCTGTGATTGTCACAGATCACAATTTATGAGATCCAGGTAATTTTAACGATAAAATTGTAACGTTGCTCACTGACAGTGAATAAAGAATTTATGCAGATTACATTTTTTAATTCTTTGCTCTGTGGGGGAACATCATTTATCGAGTAAAAAAAACCTGATGTTTAAGGGAGGAATAAAAATGTCAAATTATAGTCTTAACTGAAGGTGGAAATTGCTCGTCTTTCTTTGAATTCACAACTATTTCTGTTTAGTTATTCAGGGTAACTTAGGGGTGTGGTAAAAATAGGTTGAGAGAGCAGCCTTAAACAGTTAGAAACTTAATATGATTGGCACTGGGTAAGGAAATTCCTCTCAGCTGCGTCATTATGAAGCTTGACAATGTCCAGACACCACGGATAGGTCTGTATGGGCGTAATGGAGGAAGAGGTAGAAAACCACCTTTTTCTCCCCAGAACATGTGTACTGATGGCACACCACAAATATGTTTCTGATACTATGTAGCTAAAAAATTAGCGTGGGGAACATGAAGTCTTTTTTAAAATGAGTTTTCTTTCTGAACAGCTTCTCTTAGAGGAGCATCAGAATGTTTAGCTGCCTCCCCCTGTTATATTTCATACGAAGTTACAGCGTCATTTAACTGGGGTGAATGTGAGGTTTCTTTAGGAAAGCTCCATTGCTTTTGCGGAGTTACTTCTTTTTGTGTACTTTTTGGAAGGATGGCTTGTGTTCCTTTTGCTGCAGCTTACAGCCTTCCTGAGCTGCTTAATACAATTCTTGTGTATTTTCACTGTCATAGTACGGAACAGCTCTTTTAATCTCCCAAGAATTTTAGTAACTTGTAAGAACAAGATGTTGGTAATTAACTCATTTATGTACTTTTTTTTTTTTTAAATCATGACCTTGACGTTATTCAGATAGAAAATTCTGGAAATACTTTGCTTATTTCAGTCATGGAATCTGCTAACGTGCATGTGCACAACCTGTACACATAGAAATATTTGAGAAAAGGAAATAAAAACCAGACTTTTCCCACTTCCACGTCCTTTTCCTGTATATGTCGTGACTTTACCGCCCTAACCAGTATTCTTGGGACCTTCCAGTTGGTTCTGTATTTTGACTTTGATGGTGTAATAAGGTGGGCTCCTTAAGTGAAGCGTTGTTCTCCAGAAACAGAATTGGGACTTCCTGCTGCGATGGTTAGGACTTGTCTGTGTCATTGTCATCAAAAAGCTAAAAATCGTCGTTTTTCACTTTGCGGGGAGGAGGACGGGTTGGGGTGGCAGGCTGCGGCAAACAGCCCCCAACCAACCCGGTGCGTTATTAGTCTTACAGAAGCCAGTGTAGGGTTTGAGACGTTTCCAACCACGAGGGGAGGAGAGCAGACGGGACAGTCGGTGAGATCAGGCTGAAGCTAGAAAGGGTAATTCTTACGGAGTTAGGGATGAGAAGTATGTCTGTATCCAGTGCAACAAGCACTATGTCTTTTCTAAAGATGCTTCAGAAGACTAGAGGAAAATGACAGCAGGGAGGGATGTGATGCTCCAGCAGCCCCTTTTTCTGTAAGTTATTTCAGTTCTTCGCGTCTGCACTCTCAGACTGAGAGTTAGGTTAGAGACCACACTGCTGCTAACTCATAGCACGCAGTGACCATGGCTCTGATTTGAGAACACTGCAGCCTCAGAGATTTTTTCTGCACTAAGAAACACAGTTCTATATTATAAAACCTTCTGTATTTGTAGTGGACTCTAAGAAGATTGATCAAGATGCAAAAATCCCACCTGAAACTTTAAAAGGACTGAAGGACTTGGGTCTCTTTGGCATGCAGATTCCAGAGGAATATGGTGAGTAACTGGTCACAAAAGAATAACCCAGTAGCCTATTAAGTAGTGCATTTCTGGGTCTTGCAAAACGTGCCTGTGCTATTCCATGTGTAGTCATTTGACTTGGATGTCTAAATTGGGAGCTGAGGCTTCCTCCCTAGTTCACAAAGAGGTGCGGGCACCAAGAATGTCTGTTGGCTCTGTAGGGAGCTCTGCATACTCCTACCTTGGGCGCCCGAGTTAGATGACTAATTTTAGATGGTGTAAATACCTTTTGGCATAGTATTTTCCTTTTTGTTCTTTTTTTGGATGCAGTAGAGTAGCTTGACATTCTATGGGACTTGCAGTTCTTGCTGATGGTTCCTAAAATTATACTGGGTCCAAACTGCAGTGTCTCATGGAACTGATCTATCAAAGCTGTCAGCTGTCACTGACAGATAGGAACGTGTTTGACCATACAGAAGTGTAAAAGTATAATGTCTATTTATTAAAAATATAGCTTTGGTATAAAATCTTCCCTGTGCAATACTGGACAAAAAGTTTATGTCTTAAAGGACATTACAGTGCTAACTGAGATCAGAGACATTAGTTCCTCAAGTGGATTAACCCTTAAACTTGCAAAGGAGTTTTCAAGAAAATGTTGATTTTATTCTTATGCTTAAAATAAAAATTGGGATTGAAACTAATATTTTACATGAAATTTGTAAAGAAATGAGATCGTTGCATTGTCTATTTTCTATTATAAAAGAAGGAGACTTTAAAGGGAACAACTCAGAGAAAGACAAAACTGTGTTTGACCATCTGCAGAAGGTAATTTCAGTGGGGAAGGTACCTAATTTTTGAAGAGAATAGCGTGAAACTATTTTTTTTTTCAGTGATTACGATAATACTATATAAAGATGGAGACATACCTCAGTATTTACTTGGTGTTAAATACCCTATTTTTTGTAGCATTTTTTGTTACATCTTTTTTGTTTATTGTATTAGGCAACATAACTAGTGTTGCTGTGCTGCACTGATTTCAATTCTTTAAATAGAGTGTTTATATACAAATTCATTAAAGTATGTTGGACAGCTTGCATTACTGTAACATGATGTGATCTCTGTTGATTAATTAATTGTTAAGTAATGCTTTTGAAATGGTATTAAATGTTTTTCATGGGTATTCAGAACTAGGCAGGGTGATGTGAGAGTAAGGTGGAAAAGAGGTTTGCAAGCCCTTTCAAGTTTTTCTCTTCAGGATAGTGCCTGGGGAGGAGAAAGATCTGCTCGGAGCACCTCAACCCAGGTGGGGAGAGAGAGACAGGAGGTTAGTGTCCACTGAAAGGAGGTGTTGGGAGCAGAGGAGAAAGGACAGAACTCGGAGCAGAGGGTTAGGAAGCGTCATGGCATTGGAAGTGTAACTTACGACTGATTAACTAGAAATAAGTTTCCCACTCTGTTAATTTTTTTAAGGAGTGTGAAAGGCAATGTATTTGACTTAGAAATCATACTTTAATTTAATAAAACGTTATTGTTGTTTTGATCTTGTATTGTTTTGAAGCTTGTGCAATAATACTCTCTCAGCTTCCAGTTTGTAAAAGGTTGCAATCCATTCAGCATATGTGTAGAAAATCATAGTCCTGTTGTCTTGTAAACATGTACGCTGGATAAAATCCAAAAGATGGAAAGCAATCACCTTACTCTAAGCAAGTTACTTTTTTCTGCACCATAAATAATATGCTTCTAACGCACCATAAGTAATATGCTTCTGTTGTTTAAAACTGCTGTATTTTTGGTGGTGGTGCTTGTGATATTTTAAAACTCTTCAGTCACACATGTTCAGTGCTTCGTTCATTGCATGATATTTTTCATAATGGTTTGTAATAGTGGTATATTTGCCAGAAGCATTAAAACACAGAACATTAATGGGAAAAATGAAGTGCATGTAAGTCATGGAATAGTGGCTCTCTTTAAGATGGGCATCACTGGAATTACTGTGCACGTCATCAGTAGTCTCCGAGCTGAATCCTGAACCCAGTGCCTCCTGGAAAGCGCAAAAGAAGTAAGCGTGTGTGTAGATAGGAGTGGGAGTTTTAATTCATGTAAGCATGCTCTGAAGGAGAAGGGTGTAAGAGGCAGTGATGTGAGTTAATGGTATCGGGGAGACTTGTTCTTGCATTTATTCGGTATACATAAAATAGTAGGAGTATTGAGACATCTGCTGAAATAAGGTGTTCATTATCCTGACTTACACCACTGTCCCAAGTAGAAAATTATTAACCTGGACAAAAGATGATCTTGATTAGATAAAGTTGTTTATTCAGCAGTAATATATAAAATACTCTTAAATTACAGGGAGCAGGACTTCTAGTCCTGGCAACATAAAATTCTTGAACATTAGGGTCATACAGATGCAGTTTTGATTTATCTGTTCTTTTCAGGCTCCTTACAAATAGTCTGTATTTGCATCAGCAGATCACAACATTCCTCCAAAAAGGATGTGCTAGTGTCAAGTTCGTTTTTTGATACATTCACAATTTTTCATTAAAGACATTTTTGAAGTGTTGTATTTTATCCTCCTTTAGTTTGGAAGAAGGATTGGGAAACGATTTTGTGCCAGTTTTGTTGTCTAGGTCACTTTCTGCCCGGTTTGCAGTGAAGCTGGGGACAGCCTGGCTGGCCTTGTGCCCTGTCCGGAGCCTTGTCCAGCACTGCCCCCTCCGCTGCTGGGGCTGCAGCGGTCAGCCGCAGAGCTGTATGGGGTTAATGGCCTGGCTTTGTAACGGCGCGTGGAAACGTCACCAAAAAATTCATTTTATCCTGTAAGCACAGAAATTCAGACTAGAGCAGTTTTTATACCGAACCTTTTACCATTTTCACATACAGAGTGTTTTAAACAAGCTCGTTTTCTACCATTTGATGGATTACGCTGTATTTGCTATGTGCATGCATGCTTGAACACAAACGCATCTGCTTTCTGAATAGAACTAAATTCAGCACAACTCATGCTTACTAAAAAAGTTACTGTTTTCAAAATGCATTCTTCTGGCACAACTGCAGCAATGTGGTACTTATTTGTGGACATACTATATCCAGTCTACACTAAGACGCTCCCCAGTTAAACAGTGTTATATTCTTGATGTTTCTGTACTTGAAAGGAACTTTTTTGGGGGAAGGGGCAAGTTAAATTGTAAGGTATCTACTTAGAATAAAACGTAGTGTTTGTTCCAGGTGGTCTTGGTCTGTCAAATACCATGTATGCACGTTTGGGAGAAATCACTTCTTTAGATGGATCTATCGCAGTGACTCTGGCAGCTCATCAAGCTATTGGGCTTAAGGTAATGCTCTTCTTTCGTGTCAAGTAGTTCTACACAACTTGCATAGAAAAGGTGAGGTGAAGCCTGTTTAAACGTGGGGTGTGAGTGTAACAAATAAGAATTACCGCTGAAGCGTAAATCAGGCGGAACGTTCTGCCGTCGGCTGGTTGTTCGTGTTCCCAGCACCACTGCCGGTGGCTCAGTGTCAGACTCATGCAGCGTGAAGACTCAATATGAGTACACAAGAAAATTATTAGTCCAGGAAACACTGAGATAATAATTCTTAGGAAAAAAAACCTTAAATGATCCCAAGTTTTTTAAATTGAGCAAACTTGATAAAAGTAGCTAGAATAAATACTGATATAAATAAAATTTGGGGGGGGGCTAAAATTATGGGGAGGTGGGACAGCCATGCAGAGAGTTCAGAAGGATGCAACTTTTTCTAACTGAATGAGGCTGCGTATTGGGGGAGCTTAGAGAAGAAAACTTACCCAAGAAGCTTCTAACGTCTTTATTTACCCCCATGTGAATGCTTAGCAAGCATGTGAATTTTAAACCCATTTTCTGTATATTGTAGCCTTAGGTATCTACCTTTTAGTGCATTTTATGGTGGATGGATGGGAGTGGTCTGAAGCTTGAAATAGGAGTAAGTTCATTAGAATAAAAAATTCTTCATGGAATTGAGCAGACAATGCTAATTAAAAATATGTATTTATTCCTCACCTTACTTAAAATTTTGCCATCTGTAGAGCAGGGATAGTGAGCTGAGGTGATTTGTAGAGCAGTCTGATGAGAAGTGCAGTGTAAGACACAACTGCTGTCACTCTCCTGCTGTGGCCAGTTTGGGTCAGTTGGGGTTAAGCCTAATTTTGTTGAGTAACTGTATCTTAGCTATTTAACCGTTGATTATTTAGCTTTATCATGTATTTTTGTATTTTATTTGTCCTTCGTAAGAAACCTGCTGTAAAAAAATAAATACAACAGAGAATTAAAATAAGTGCACTCTCATAAAAAGTTGTTGAATGCTTATTTAATGAAATAATTTGGAACCTAAGTAAATCGTGTGTTCTGTTCTCTGATTAGGAGCTTTGAAAATTGTTGCTTTTTGGGTTATTAAACTAAAATTATAGTGATAGTAATGAAGGTATGACAAATTATAAAGGAAGGACTATCTCAGCACCTTTCAGAGCAACAATTAAGTCTTCACTTAAACATAAATACCGTGAAACCTACCCAAGAAGGCAGTCTTAACAATAAGCCATTTCCTTTGGGCATTTGAACAACTGTGTGATGATAAGTGACGTATTTTCATGTCTGATAAATAATAGTGTCCATTGTTTATTAAACTGTCTCTTGTTATGCCATAAAATTTGCAAATTAAGCTTCCTGAACTTGGCGAAGCTTGTCAGCTTCATTTCTTTTTACACAAGTTGATGCTGAAAAGTTTTCTGTTAATTCTTTATTTAGGGAATCCTCATTGCTGGCACTGATGAACAGAAAGCAAAGTACCTGCCTAGACTGGCATCTGGGGAGCACATCGCAGCTTTTTGTCTCACTGAACCTGGAAGGTACTGGGTTTGTAATCATAAAGGCTTCAGAAAGCACCAAAACACCTAAATGATTTTTTTATTATTTTCATCTTCCTTACAGTAGCTGTTCGGTTAATATATTAAATCTTTATTATTTGGTGCCTATGGCTTCAGTATATAGGTCAATTTTTTTTTTTTTTTTAAAAAGGTACACTTCAAATCATGTAATTCATCTTTCCCCAATGTGCTGCTTATGGCAGCTTCCATGAAGTCACTAACCGTTGTTGTTCCCATCCCAGGAATTCATCCACTTAATTTCTGGCATTACTGACTATGAATTAGAAGGATACTTTGTGCTATGTTAGAAATAATGTGCTGTGACTGTTTTAGGATGCTTCCAGTTCCTTTGCAAAATTATAAGAGCCTGTATTGAAGGAGCTACCAAAAATAATAGCAATAAATTTTGGTCTTTCCTTAGGGTTCAGAAAAGGCATCTTTGTAGCAGCAACTTCATTTCAAAGATAAAGTTGTATTTATTACGTTTATTCATTGACTGTTGCTAATGTTGCAAATTCTGTTAATGCAGAAGAGGTAGTTTTCTTAGAAACATACAGGCAGATGGTTTACGACGTGATTGTAAAGGAAACTGATTGAAGGACTGAGACCAGTTGAATGTTTGAAGTTGAATCTTGCTTGTCCGTACAAAACTATAGTTTGAAACTGCCTTTTCTGAATTCTTGTCTGCTAGAATGGCTTGCAATGAGCATTTGATTTACTTGCTGATTTTCACGTTGCTGTGCTGTAGATACCTCCCAGCTATCGGGGGGGGGGGTTTATTCAAGAGTCCTAAGCCAGTTTTTGACCCTCTAAAAGCTATCCCGCTTGCAGGTAAAATGTAAACTAGCACAGATATTTTAACAAAGCGATCCATGGAAGGGACTTGGAAGTAAAACACAGGAAAAAACCAAGGGCTAACCGTGTTCTGAAATTCTTCTAACATCATTATTTAGCCCAGTATTATTTAAAAAGATAGCTAGTCTTGGTAACTTTAAGTTCAGTCTTCTTAGGGACCTTAGTTCTAGGGCACAGAAGCAATCATTTTTAGAACTGAGTTTTAGAAATCTAACCCTATTAAAATACCAGCGGAGATCTGGCTGTTCCAAGAACTTAACAACCGTCTTCAGCTGAAAGCCCAAAGTGAGCCGTTGTGGCATTTTAATTTGTGGAAACTTCTTTCAAGGGGGCAATTATGTGCTTCTTGTTACGTTACGTAATAAGGTGGTGATTTGTGAACTTTCAATCACAGAATGTAAGCTTTTGATTGCTTTGTTGTAATTCACCTGCTGATTTTGCTCCTGTAGAAAGTATTTGATGTGCCCAAGTGCTCATTGATGGAGACTGTCACGTATTTATTTTTCATTTCTGTTGAACCTTTTTTCACTTAGGATATAAAACCAGGGAACGGATTTTTGAGGAACAACTTAGGCGTTTTAAACGTGATTGTGTATGTTCACAGAGCTCAACGTGTAGCTCAAAAAAGTTGCTTACGTGGCATTTTGAACATTCTGGTCAGATCATAAGATTGATAACATACGTATTAATCAGCAGAAATGCCCCTCAGGTAACTTAAGTAGATTTCTTTAGAGCTGTTGAATCTAGTAAGTTTCCTTGTTAGTTAAGAATTAAAATTTATATGCTGCTATTTAATGCAACTGTAAACATTCCTTTTTAAAGGATGGGAAGAGGAAAAAAGATGTAGCTTTGTTTTTTAAAGCGTGTTTGTTTCTTTAAACATTAATAACTTCTTTGGCTTTTAGTGGAAGTGACGCTGCGTCCATCCAGACAAGAGCAACCCTCAGTGAAGATGGGAAATACTTCTTATTAAATGGCTCCAAGGTATCCACTCCCAGACTGGAAATACGACAGGTCTTTGTTACAATATAGAGAGCATATTTGTCTTTTGCAGCATTGCCGTCAGTCCGCTTTTGTGAAAATGCACCATGGATTTTCATTTAATTCAAATCTATATTACAATCTACTCTTATAGTTGGTCTAAACTTACCATTATGTGGTCAACTTTCCTTGGAAATGTGTTCACAAGAGGCAAAACTAGTAGCAGAACACTCGTTAGAATTTTAAGGGAAGCAGCAGCAATTAAGGGAAGCTGGTCTATTATGAAACAGGAACAGTGCTGACAAAATCAGAACAAATACATTTCTTATACATCTTTCCTCTCTCAAAACAGGTTTGGATATCAAACGGTGGCCTTGCCAATATTTTCACAGTATTTGCTAGGACAGAGGTTGTTGATAAAGATGGACAACGGAAAGACAAAATTACTGCTTTCATTGTAGAGCGGGATTTTGGTGGAGTCACCCATGGGAAACCTGAGGATAAGTTAGGCATTCGAGGATCCAATAGTAAGAATCGCTTAAAATTGTTAACAGAAATTGTTTGAATATTTTAATGTTTTAATTTGTTTAGATCATCTGAATTCAGAGGCAAATCAATATCCATTCCATATAACAGTGTAAGTTTCATGTTTCTTTACCTAGCTTTTCCTATGAGTCCTTCCCAATGCAGGGTCTGAAATAAGAAATCCGTATTGTCTCATTCTTTTCTGCACATGTGAAGCTTCCCTAACTATGCAGTGAAAGAAATTACTCGGCAGATTTGATAACCGAGTAGCTTTAATCTAGAAATAAGTTTTCATAGGCTCTTCTGAAGCTTGCTGATGATTATAGTTTTTCACTGTCTATCATTTGGACTTGACTGCTGTATCAGTTCCTTAAAATAGAGACAAAACTGTAGTTCTCTGTTCATATAATGTACATTAATTATCTTTTGAATATTTTACATCAGTAACTGATGTCAACTACAGTCTTTTCCCAAATTCTAACTTACTTGGCAAAGCATATGTAATTCTGTCATCAACAGTGCATTAGGAAAACTTTACTTCTTGTTACAAAAAGAGTCAATTATGTTCCTGAATGTCTTTTAAATATTTCTACATAATAACTCAACAGCTGTTAACTCTGTGTTTCAGCTTGTGAAGTACATTTTGAAAACACAAAGGTGCCTATAGAGAATGTAATTGGAGAAGTCGGAGGGGGATTTAAGGTAAGCAGTAAAAATAACTACTGATGATTTTTAAAAGTCTGAAGGAGACTTTTGTGGAAACTGAAGTTTCCTTACTGGTAATAATGAACATTGCTAAACTGAAGAATACTGGAGGACGGGCTTCTCCATTTACCTTATGTGCTTTGTATTAATTGGTTTCACTGGCACAGTGCACGAGCGTGCCATAATCTCAGATTTGTATGTATTTCTTCTCAATACAGTTACAGAGCTGGTTCCACTATTTGTTTGGCTTTTTAATGTTTTTCATGGTATACTGTTCCCTTCAGAAAAGGGAGCAACTTTTTCAACAGAACTTCTGAATTGAATCAGGGAAATGTCTTCTGCTGTTTTCTGCAGCCAGAATTGTGGACAATGTAGGAGGGGAGAGAAAGAAATGAGTGTAACAGGAAGTGGTTCGAGGAGAGTCCAGATCCTGCCCAAGGTCCGTGGACGTCAGGTGGTTTTCCAGGGTTAGATTATTGCACAAGCAAATAACGGGAGGAGTAGACTGAAAGGCTGCCTCTGGCATTGGCTTCTCTTCATCGGCAATGCCTCTGGCATCGCATCGGAGAAGTGCGACACCGTAAAGATAACGCTGGTCGCCTGGCTGTGGTAACCTCTCTGAGGTCACACACGTCATGTGTGGATTGGCAGAACTGTTCTTGGTCGTCCTTCTCAGTTTTCTTACTCCCTCTGCAGCAGGCAAGTCCAGACCTAAATGCTAAATGCAATAATCTTCTTTAATGTAGTAAACATACTAAAAGAAGATTTTTATGGTTTCTTCTTCAGATAATTATCACAAATTAAAATGTAGGAACAGTGACTTCTGGCTAAATTTCTTAACAGTCTTTGAACTGAATCACTCATGTTTCTCCTGCTAAGAAACAATAATACTAGATTTCAGAGTCTATTTTTGTACATTATTGATCTGTATTTCATTTCTACACCTTTCGTTCTTGTTCCCTTTTCTTGCATGTTGCTGAAGGGTATCTGAAGCAGGAAAGCACCCATTGCAGGTCAGCTGCAGAGGAGATTTTTATATTTGGCTGTTGTGTACACAGATTAAACAATATTCTGGTTTTCTTCTTCATCTGATAAACTGCAGCAGTGTTGTCTAGTTTGAATGTTGTTTGTCTAGTTGCAGATAAATACATTTTTATCTACATTTTACCTTAATGTATTTTGAATAGAGGATTACTTCCAGGTCACTGGATCATCAGTATCTGAAAACTGTTTCAAGTATGAAATCAGATGTGGGAGGTCACCTTAAAAGCCTAGTTTTGAAGCATTATTGCTGGGATGCTGAATGCCGTGCTGACCAGTATGAGGGCCGGTGTATTCCAGGGACAAATGAAACCCAGGAAAGCACTAAAACATGAAGCAAGGTAGCAAAAACCATCGTGCCTAAGGAGTTTTGCAGCAACAACAGTGCCTAAAACCCATTCACTTTCTCCACAGGTTGCCATGAATATCCTAAACAGTGGAAGATTTAGCATGGGCAGTGCATCTGCTGGAATGATTAAAAAATTGATAGGTGGGTGACTTAGGTGTTCTGGATTGCTGGATGCCATGCAAAAAAACCCTGATCTGCATAAGGTATATAATGCAGTTAATTCAAAATAGTAACACAAGTCTTGATCATAACAACATCGCTATATTGTCAGTCATAACATGCTTTGACTTCTTTAAAATAATTTTTATTTAAATTTTTACTAAAAGCCTGTAAAACACTGAAGTTTCTTCAGTTCATACAGTGGAAAGTTATTGCCTCTGTTGAATTTTTCTGAGGTAAAATATTCTTACTGAGAGAATAACGTATATACTGTTGCTTTTAGAAGGCATAATCTCCCTTAAAACTTCCAACTTGAATAACTGGCTCAAAGCTTACACAGTAACAAGTAATAAAATTGGTTTCTACCAATAGTTACCCAAAATAGTAACAGAAATCCCTCTAATCAATTAGCGCTAACACGTGCCCTCTCTAAGAGCACGGGTTCACACCTCAGATTCTTGTTCAAAAGCCTTTTCCCAGATTTGATCAACACTGTCATTTTGAGGGTGTGTTTCACAAGCTGCCGCTTCCGAAGCGGCGAGGGGTTGACTCGGTGTAGGCTGCAGTGTCAGTCAACAGAAAGACGCTGTCAGCAGGAATAGTCTGTCACAGTTACAGTTCTGCTGTTCTGAGATGGGTTTTGTTTTTTTTTTTTTTAAAGAAATGACATCAGAGTATGCTTGTACCAGGAAACAATTCAATAAGAAACTGAGCGAATTTGGATTAATTCAGGTAATAAAAAATGAAAAACTTAAAATCTCTGTGCTTTGTATTGACTAAGTGCAAGGACATAGATTATATTGGGGTTCTTCTGGCTCTACTTTTGGTTTGAAGAAATTGCTAGAGGTATTAAATTTGTGTAAACTTAGTGCAGACTTCTGTACACTGATCTTTTAAATGTCTAGAATGATAAATGAATAAAGATACCTTTTTTTTAGGTTTTTCGCGATTATTTTGCAGTAGTACTTTTTATTAATTAGTATTTGATAATATGTTAAACATATGAAAATGCAGTTGTGGTCTTAGGTTTCAGGCTTGACTGTGGGATTTTGCATCTTAATTCCTGTGTGATTCCTTGCATTATTGTTTGACAGGAGAAGTTTTGTTTTATGGCTGTGAAAGCATACGTAATGGAGAGTATGGCTTACCTCACTGCAGGAATGATGGACAGGCCAGGGTTTCCAGACTGCTCCGTGGAGGCAGCCATGGTCAAGGTAATTAATTTTATTGAAAGACTTGCCTACAGCTTTCAGCTAATAAAGACTAATGCCTCTCCTGTTTTTCAGTCTACATTGCTGAGAGGCTCAGGCATTACATGTAGACATATGATACAAAAACCTCAGCTAGATGAAAAAAATAGACATTTCTGTTGTCTCTTATTTCCCACGTGCTATTGATTACCTCAGATTCAGGTTTTTGTCACCATACGAAATAAAAACTGCATACGACAGGTTTGGAATACCGTGGTCCTCTTGAATTCTGTTTTTACGTGGCCTGACACGGTAGCAAGAGTAAAAGGACACTCAGCTATGATCCCAGCTGCAGGCCTGGCTAAGGCGCTTCTGTCCTGGCTTTAACTCAGAATTGGTTGCAGAATATGTGGAGAAAGAGTGCGGCCCTCTCTGCTGGAGTGTCGCTGAAGGCACGTCTGCGGCGTAGGGCTGGGTGCTGCTGGCCGCAGGCACCTCGAGGAGAGCTCAGAGAGCTTCAGCCCCCCTCGGCAGTCCCTTGCGGCACGGTCAGTTCAAAAGAACGCGTGTTCCGGTGAATCTGGGCAGCGACCAACCCGCTGCAGCTCTTCTTTCAGTCTGTGGCCGTCACTCTCCCAGGAGTATTTCCTTACAGAGACGTTCTTGCGGATTGCAAGGAAACCATTTGAGTTTGACCGAAGTATCCACCCTGAGCCGTAAGGGTACTACTTCAGGCAAGCTTTAAACAGGACTATTTTAACAGCAGTGCAAAATATTGCAGCAATGTCACGTAGATACCATAATGGAGCAACGTATTATGTATTTACTGCGTAGCATGGTGATTGAAATACTGTTCCAACGGCAGGTGCTCAGTTCTGAAGGCGCGTGGGCTTGCGTAAGCGAAGCACTGCAAATTCTTGGAGGCCTTGGCTATATGAAAGATTACCCCTATGAACGCTATCTCAGAGATGCTAGGATACTTCTGATTTTTGAGGCAAGTATGAAGATACTGTTCTACTGTAAACCTGAGCTGAAACCCGAGTATTCAGTTGAATAGGCCTTCATTCGTTTAGTTGCAAAGTCTGTAATAGAGTAAGACTGAAGAACTAATCTTGTTTTCTTTGGAGATACGGATAGTACTTTCCTATAATAAAATACGACAGCTTTTATAGACTAACCATAAAGTCTGAGTTACAGAAGGAACTGGCACCAGCTGTGTCTCTGGGAAGAACAAATCGGTAATACCGTTGTGTGTGTATATATATACACACACTGGTAGTGTATATACAGTTTCTTCTTAAATATTTAGAAACTTCCTGGATGTTTTTAACAACATATGCAGCTGTTTTAAATACACTGTCATGAGAAAAAACAGTCCCAGTTCATGGCTTGGGTTTGTTGTTGTTTTGAACAGACTAAAGGATTCTAAATTAGCGTAAAAGCCTAAAACTGTTTTAGTTGAGAAGAGTAACTCATCAGTTTATGTTCAGTAAATAGTTGTAATTGCATATGCTGACTCATGATGAAATCGGAGTCCTGTGTCTGCCTAAGCAAGAGCCTCATGAGAATGAAGCTGGCCATCTTGCTTTGTATCAAGCCTACTTTGAAACCTTTCTGCTGTTTTTATTCTCATGTATCTGTACTAATATAAGTGATAGGATTTGGTGAGAGGTATGGGCAAAGGTTTAATTTTTAAACAGCTTTCTCTAATAGGATTTTCTATTTTTTTTTGCGGCTAAGCTACTCTGTTGGTGCCTAGACTTGAGTAACCTTTCCTCTTGCGTGCTTCTCACAAGGGAAGTAGGGAAACACACAAAAGATTAATTTAGAAGTTTAATTAACTTATTGATATGCATTTATTTTAAAAAAAAAGTTGGCTGCGAAATCTACTGTTTCCAAGTTGGATTATCAGTGGCCATTCATCTGCACATCTGAGCCAGATTTCCAGGCTTGATTTTTCTTGATGGACCATTTAGAAATGATCATTTACCTCCTGGTGTCAGGACAGCAAATATCTCAACTGCAAATCACTGCAAGCAAGAATTTTCAAACTGCGGTTCAGTGCACAGCAGCCACCCAGCTGCTCTGGCAAATACGTGTGTGTTTATCTCGTGTAAGTAGGAAGAGTCAATTCCAATATTGGTTGAAGAGCAAAACCAGCCAACCTGTAAGGGCATCCTCCTACATCCTGTGGGGTTGATGTTTATGAATCCGACGGACATTCTGAATAGTAAAATCAAAACCACTTTCTAGACTGGTTGAAGCAGAGACGACCTTTCACATTGGACAGGTTATAGGAAGTCTTATTTAAAAAAACCAAAACACGACGCCGCTGGAATTCCTGTAATTCAGCTCATTTTTCTCACTGATCCCAACAGGTATAGAAAGTTACTCTTCTGCTAAAACAAGAAGGCTGTGCTTACCTTGTTTATCTTGGCTGTTTGTAAGGGACCTGCAGGCAGGTCAGATAAATGCAGTTTGCTGCAGCCGAGGACAGAATTCTGAAGACTCTTCCTTGTCCAGGATCTGCTTCTGTTGCCCAACAACAGTGGGTAGGCTGGGCTGTGGGTGTGCCCCCCCAAAACGTCCTGCTTCGTCTCAAGGACAGATGAGTACTTCTTCTGGCACTGTAGCCCCTCTGTCACTTGGCCTGTCACGGGGTCATTACAGTTTTGACACTGGTCTAACACTCGGGGTGCTTTTCATCTGTGACCAGCCTTCTGTGTTTTGATCTTTATTCTTCAGCCATCTATATTAAACAATCAATCATATAAAGGATTCCCAGACATCAAATTGTACAGTATCATCTTAATTTCTTGGTCTGCACTTGCTTTCCAAACAGGCATAGTGCGCAGTTTTACACCTATTTAAACGTTCCTTTACTGGAACAATGCAGAACTTACTTACTTTTTACTCAAAATGCATTTAGTCTGGTTTCTTTTTTGTTGTGATACATATGAATGTTAATAATGAGAGGCTTAACTTCTTCACAGCTACATGAAATCAGAATTTATAATTGAGATAAAGCAAAAGATAGCAAACATTTATGGATGGATGAAGAGTAATCTTTTAATACTAGACCAATAGAAAGGGAAGACTGGGAATACAGACCTGCTTGGAAAACATTCATTAATACTGTAAACTTTCTAGTTAACTAAAGAACCTGTCTTCAAAATTATACATATACTTCAAAAAAAAATTAATTAGTAGAGTGTTTAGTCTTCGTTCCTTGCTTCCAGCATCCCTGACCCTCTGCAGCCGTATGTCCTCTACCTCCCCAGCTTCTGCAGCCGCTTCAGGCAAACTCACCTGGCAGCGCGGTTTCTGCCATAAGTCTGTTTTCCTTACAAGTGATGATCATCTTTTGTCTTGCACAGAGCTCTCAAAAGAATTTTATCTTACGAGTCCAAATGCATTTTAGAACATTTCAAGGAAAAGCACAGCACATAAGTTATTTAGACATTAAAAGCAGTTTTAGGAAAAAAAGTATAGAAAATATTAGCACAGCATATCTAGATTTTTGAAATACTAAAAATACTTTGTACTTGATAGTGACATCACTTTATGTTATGTTTTTTACAGGGAACAAATGAAATTCTGCGACTGTATATTGCTTTGACGGGTATGCAATACGCAGGCAAAATCTTAACTGACAAAATTAAGTATGTTCTTATTTATTTCTAATAGTTTTTAATAAACTAAACAGAATCTAATAACTGTTTAACTGGAGATAAGGGGGGAAACCGTAGGGAAAAAAATGCAGTATTTCTGAATGTATTATCTTGTCTAAAAAGGCAGTTCAGTGTTATGGGGTTGGGGGCTTTTTGTTTTGGTTTTTTTTTTTTCTTTTTAATTGGATGTTTTATGTATTTAGGAATCTTGGATTTATTTTATCTCACCTTATAATTCCAGCTTGTGTAAAACTCCTTCTTAAAAGACCAGTAATTAAAATTTTATAACATAAGATTTTATAACAAAGTTTTATTGGTAAGACAGCTATATCGTACATACTGAGTGTATATACTGGTCTCTGGAATTTGAGTATTTTTGAGAGGAACTGAAGATGAACCATGTTGTATACATTTAAGGCTGTATAATAATTCTCCAGATTTCATAGTAAAATGGATCAAAAGACTTGATGATTCATACACAAACTGCAGGTGTTTTGGTAGAGCATTTACAATCCCAACGGGTTATCTGAACTCCTGAAGCTTCCCTTGCAAACCAGGAAATGGCCTTTAACAGCTGTTTGTTTTCCCAACATTTTAGAGAAATCAAGAAAGGAAATGTGGGAGTGGCACTGGGGGAGTTTCTAAGCAAATTACGGGACACGATGGGCAGAAAAGTGGATTATGGGCTAGTTGGTGATCGTGGAGTGGTGCATCCCAGCCTCCAGGTAAGGGGAAGGGGGACACGGTGCTCTTTGACCAGGTCCAGACACTGGTCTTTCATGTTTGATTCCCTGCACTGCTTGTCACAACCTGATACCCTATTTATTTAAAACAAAGCGTGTACTTAGGAACAGTGAGATTTACAAATTTAAGCAGATGTTTATACCATTTCAGGGGTAAGGACTTAGTTATAGGTATTACATGGGTACACATGAAGGTAGAATGAAGACTGTTCTAAGTCTGTATTTGTACCAAATCCAGGTTTATATCCTTTTTAGTAATTTATATAAATTGAGCTTTCACAGTATTGAAGTCTTTGTAATGGTCTGTTGCTGCCCTTCATAATAAGCTCAGTTAAAAACCACTATTTTTTCCTGTTTAATAGTAACATGGTTTTAGGTAAGAATTTCTCTGAACTATATATACATACTTGCTTAATCAATCACTTACTAAATAATTTTTATGACCAAAGATGAATGTTCTGTTAATAGAGAAAAGGTAAGGTATGGTTTTCCTATGATGTTTTGTTAGTGATTTGAAAAACTGTAACAAAACTACTTTCACTGTTCTATCAGTATACCTGTCCTCCAGGTCAGCTATTTCAGGCACCCAGGTAAGAGGATTTGCTAGGATTTGCTAATACTGTTCAGTTCACAAAAGGAAGCTTAACAATACAGCACCTCCTTCGGGTAAATACGCCGTGTTCTGCAGTGCCACCAGAGCACATGGGTGGATTGTTTTAACTACGGTAATTCTGACCTAGCTGACACACTAGATTCGAACTTCCTCTAAATAGCTTCAAACCCATTTACTCGTATCACAAGAATCAGCATCGTTAATTAGTTGCGTTCATGAATTAATAAAGGCCAAATATGACACTGGAAATGTTCTTCCTACTTAATACCAGAATTGCCTGCTGGTTGTTCAACTTAGTGTACATCATTCCTTCATTTTGATCGCTCAGGATTGATTGCAGACTGCTAAACTTCAGACTGTTGGTGAATTCACACAGTAGTACCAGATAATCTTGATTTTCAGGGTTTTCATAACCTGCAGCACTTAGAATAAGAATTAGGTTTGCTGTGCAGAACTAAATGTTGCAGAAGAATTTTTCCAACTAGTGCTTGCATAAGCATAAAGACTATACTGGAAAGTCACCAAAAGTAAAATTTAGAAAATTATAATGCATATTTTATTGAAAAAGAATAATGCCTATCTGGCTTTCAGCAGCAAACCGGATAAATGTTAAAAAAACAGTACTTGCCAAGAGAAAATCTAGTATTAGTTGGGCTTCAGGATACCAGGCTGCATCTAAACCGTGATTTTTCCCTCAGAAAAGAATCAACATTTTATAATCCCATTCCTTTTAGGTAAATAGGCAAACTCTCCCTCCTTCTTAGCTGGGAAGAAAAAGATGTAAAATGGTGAAAGATCATCTTAACAGGGACTTCTGGTCAGTGACTAGACGTTGATAATAAACGCTGTATTTAGCAGAAAATTGAACGGCCATTTTTTAGAGAGGGAAGTTCGTTCTTGTGCGCATCTTGGGGCTTACATCGTTAGCTTCTTCAACAGAATTGCCTGCTGGTTGTTCAGCTTTTAGTGTACGTTGTTCCTTCATTTTGATCGCTCAGAATTGATTCCAGACTGCTAAACTTCAGTCTTGGCTACTTAAAAGAGGAAAACGAGTTTTGTGCTCTAGTTGAGAATTCTAATGTGTGTCTTGGCTACTAAACCCATGGGAAATGCCGGCCGCCTGCAGCCAGACCACAGCGGCCCAGGACTGTGGGGGCAGAGCCACTGCTTTCTCATGCAGGAGGTGGCGTCGCCCGAGCTCTTGGTGTGTTGGCTGGGCTGCACAGGAGTAGCTCGTACTTCCCCAGAGGTGCTTCCCTGGAATGCGCTGCTGGTTTAGCTGCGTGTCCTGTTCCGAGAGGTGTGCTTGTTCTTCCCGCCGGGGACTGCTCAAATTGTTGTATTTTCTGTTTTATTGTATAGGAAAGTGGCAAGAAACTTGAAGAAAACACTTATTATTTTGGAACTACAGTGAGAGGCCTGCTAAGTAGGTTTGGCAAGGTAGCTATTATTTTTTCTGTTATCGTCGTTACTGAATAGTTTATTCTCAACCGAATTGGCCTCGCTAGACTCTAGAGTGGACTGTGTGTATAGCAAGAGCCAGGACTTCCTTTACACAACACGTTTCTGTCGAATATGAGAAAATACACTGAAATTCTACACTTGATGTAATGGACAACTTCTGTTTCAAAAACAAACAAACAAAGAAACAAAACCAATCTCAGTGAATTTGTTGTTTTCTTCTACCTCTGTAAGCACAAGTCCTGCCTGCTCCAGTGACTTGTTTTTAAGTACTTGCTGTGAGCAGTCACTGGAGCCCATTTCCCTGTTCCCAAATGAAGAGCTGTACCAGCAGTTTTTGAATTCATGCTATTCGTCCATGTTGTACAGCAAATGAATCTGTAATTACGCCATGCAAAGTGGTGTAGTTAAAATAGGAGAGACTGAACTTAGAGCACCCTGGATTTTCAATTTTGTTGATCTGATGTGCTCTGCGAATGCTTATCAGACTAGGCCCCGCCGCTTTCCACTTTAACTAATACATCTTTTGAACAGGCTTAATATATTTGGTACTTCAATGTCAGTGAATTTACCGACGTGATTTCAAGATGCAGCAATTTTACTGTTGGCTGCAGCCTGAAAGACTGTTAAAAGGTGGAAGATAATTAATCCAAAACTTAGTAGTTTAAACATCGTTAATCCAAAATTGTTAAAAGGCAGAGCATAGTTAATCCAAATCTTTCTGACTTAGGGTAGAAATCCTATGAAACAACTTACCTGTCTATGCTAAATAAGTATGAACCTAAATACAAAGTATGAAAAAAAATGTTTGGTTAAAGTTTTAAACTGACGAACTACAAGCTAATAATCATTTTTACTCTTCTAGACAATAGTGGATGAGCAGTTGGTTCTGAAGAGAGTGGCAGATATCGTTATTAATTTATATGCAATGACAGCAGCTATTTCCAGAGCTAGCCGGTCTATCAGTATCGGTCTAAGAAACCATGACCATGAAGTAAGTGTACTTTAATATCAGTGGTACCCATTTAATGTCTGCACGCCTTGGATCACGTAGCTTAACAATCCGTATTCATTCCCATTCTGCCTCACTAAGTGTTTTGTAATAAAGAGGCGCTATCCAGCCTCAGACTTTCCTTCAAATCTTACACGTCTCAGACTTTGCAAAACCTCCATGACGAAGAGCTTTTGTTACACTTAAAAGTACACCCTACATTTGTTAAGAATTTATATCTATCACAGCAAACTCCCGTAAAACCAAGAGCATACCAGACTTTCTAAACTGATCGGTGCAAGAGTGCAGTAACCACACCAGTTGCCTCTCAGGTGCTCTGAGTTGCGTGCTATCGAAGTATTTAAAATATTTTAACATATACATACACATTTATGAATGAATTACAAATTTCCATGTTCTCTTAAACCTGCTAATACCATGCAGTTCTTCCCAAACTCTTTCCATATAATCATAAATAAATAGTAACGTATAATAATAATATTTTGTCAATAAATTTATTGACAGTAAAGTGAGAGTTTGTCACACAGGTGATTGTATAGTAGCGCATTTAAAGTTGCATGGTAACAGTTATGCTACAGGACAAGTAAATTTCCTATAATTAAGTGTTAGACAAATCCAAACTGATTAACCTTTGTCTTCGCTGGCCTTGAGACTTCAGATTTTGTGTGTGTAAGCCCCTTCTGGATTTATCACCAAAAATGTCTTCTAGTCAGTTTTGAGTGACGGGGTCATCCCAACTCTGACATTCATGGCTGTGGGGAAAAAAGTAACAACGATGCTTGCAACAATACATGTCTAACTTGCAGGGCTCCGTTATCAAGAGACAAAACTAGACTTTCAGAAATTTAAATTACTGTATTTTTACTACATTGTTTCGGTTATGAAATTTATTTACTAGTTTTTAACTGAGTTTTACTATTTTCTCAGGTGCTTCTTACAAATATCTTCTGCACAGAAGCATATTTCAAGAATAATTATGCCATGGCTCAATTACAAAAATGTAAGTTCCATAAAATAAAAGGATTTTTTTATACTCTTATGGCTTTCACAGACTCCAAACACAAGTAGGTGTTTTTGATGTGACCAACAGAATAGTTTTGCTCTGCCTTAAATTAGGATGAGGCACAGAACTTGTACCAGTTGAACAGAAAGAGTCTCTTCATTTAATAGATAAAACTGCAGTGATTCTTTTTTTTCCAACTGCGGAGAGGAACATAAAATCTGTCAGTAGCAAATACTCCTGTAAAGAAAATATCAGATAACCAAATAGGTCAAATACCGAATTGTTAAGTACTGACCAATTAGGCGTTTGGTCTGTGAAACTCAGTCTGCAATAATCAATCTTTTTTAGAAGAGAATGGTAAATTATTTCCTGGCACCGAAGTTTAGATACTTGCATTTGTATTCTAAAATCCTCTTCGAAAGAAATTTAGAAAAGCTATTTATGGTACTTCAGTTAACTTTCCTTCTGTTTCTCCACAGATGCAGATGAAAATCTGGATGACTGTATTAAAAAAGCTGCAAAGCAGGTACTGGAAAAGAGAGCCTATATCTGTTCTCATCCGCTGGACAGGACATTCTAACGCCTTCACTGGCAGCAAATACCGATGAATGTAAAACTGGCTGATTTTCTGCAGTTCAAGTATTTGACACCTATTTCATGAGTTTAACAAATGTAATGAGGTGTAACTGTGTAAAATAAAACTTCTAAACACAGCTTCATGTAAAAAAGATAAATAAAAAAGAAGTTATTTAAATCTCAAGTTATCTTATTAGATGTATATACATCTGTCCCTTGGAGCTAAATAAAGACAGTTGAGGTTTGGACAGTGAGATGTGTTTTCCCAGGGAAGGGATCAGTGTTCTGGGAAGTATCTTTAAGCTTAAATAAGCTACGTACTTACCTTTAGAGAAGCACTGGAAGACTTGCGGAATCAGAACAATTTAGGTTGGCAGGGACCTCCGGAGGTCACCTTGCCCAGCGCACTGCGGACGGCAGCACCAACTACAATCATCATCGCCTTCTCCAGACGAGTTTTGAGTATCTCTAAGGATGGGGGGTTCACTGTCTCTCTGAAGTCCCATTGAAAGGTTTTTCCTTCCACGCTCTGTTCTTGGCCTTGGTCTTAAAGCCTTACACTGGCCCCCTTGGCTTTGTTTTGTTTTTTTTAAAAACAATAAAGAGGGGTTTTTATTTAAATATAAGCTGTCATCTCTGTTTAAAAAAACTCAAGAGACAGCAGATTTTCATAAGCATTATTCAGACTTCATGACAGTTTACACGTTTTTTTTTTCCCCTACCCTCGTGGTAACCCCCAAACTTAACTATCCCTGCAAGGTCAGTTTTATCCAGTGACACATTTCAACAGTGTCCCCATATTTGCCTTTGGGAATTACCTGCTGGCCACATTTCACTAGGAAGACAATTATTTTGGGTGACGGGTATACATTACCAATTACCTGTTCATTGAGCGCTTTCTGTTTACCATGTTACCTGTATCCAGAGTACCGTCGCTCCAGCGTATCATTCTGGAGAGGGCCGTCCTGTTGCGCGAGGATGGCGGTGCGTCCTCCTGCTCTTGCAGATTGTTCCCTCTTGTGAACAAATGAAACTTTATAGCAAAGTGACCTGGAATGAAAAAGGACTCCTAGATCAAGCTGTATCTCTTTATCTACAACTTCCTAATAAGTGTTGCAGTTTTTCAAGTAAAGGTGTTTCCTAAACACCATTGAATGTGTAAAATAATTTACTGTAATAGCCAATGAGCTCACCACTTCCATCAATTACTATGACTATGCTACTTCATCCTTGTTGCTCAACAAGTCTTAGGAGACCTGTGATTTGAACAATCAGGTGCTGTACCATGTAAAGATTGGTTTGGGCTCTGGCAAAATTTGCCACCAGGTTAGTAGTTCTGAGTCAGGTAACACAGATGGTAATTTTGTTGGCTAATACCCTGTTTCCTCAGACGCAGCTCTGCCTTGCCTTTGGAAGATGGAGGCCAGCTATGAAATGACAAATCTAGTGTTTAGTAAAATATCAGGTTCAACACAGGAGCTAATGAATCATCATTTCACAAGCTGACACTCAAAAGGCTGAAGTCTGACCTTGTTAAGCATGATTTATATCTAGTGTGGGATTCTAAAGATGACATTTCTGCAAGAACAGAATAATTAAATGGAGGGAAACAGTATCTTAGACTATGTGATGGCATGACAGCAAAATAAAGACCAGAACTCATCTCCCACAATGAAGAACAAAATGCCGATTAAACCACTTTACATTGCTCCATATGTAATTGAGATAGATAGTAACTACAAGTTTCCTGTTAATGCAAGACTTGCTGTCCCATACAGCTTAATTTAGAAAGTTCAAAAACATGAAACTTCTCTGAATGTCTAGCAGTTAAATTAAACTGGAAAGGTAAAATTGCTCTTCAAGAACTTAGATTTGTGTTTCTTAGATTAGAAATGCTGCAGCCTACATTCCCCAACACAAGGCCAGGCGTATGGCTGACGTGTCAGTGTCTCTGACAGTGCTGTGGAAAGCTCAGTCTGTGAACATGTAGGTAATAACATAGCGACACCCAGGGCCAATGTTTACCAATGACAACCCTAATTCCTTAATTCTGGAGTTCAGACTTGAAAGGGAGACCTCCCACGAACGCCAAGTTGTCCTATATAATTGGTTTGCTTCTTTGGGATACACCCTAAGAATTTAATTTAATCAACCTAGTGATTTATTATTATAATATCTGCATGCTGTAACTGATACACACCATATAAAATGATGCGGGCCCACTTGTGCTATTTCTAGCAATCAGGTAATCTTACTTGAAAGCCGCGCCTTGGAGTTGTTCAGACGTCTCTTGCTCTCTGTTGTGCCAGGGGATAGCGTTCTTGCTCCACGCCAAGCTGTGCTGGTCAGCAGGACCTGGTACAGCGCCACTGGCGATGCTCTTCCTCCTGCCCCGGAGGGCATCCGGACCGGTGTCACAGGGCTGGTTGTCCAGCGCTGACCGGGCTGGGACAGGCTGGGACAAGAAAACCGGGGATGTTCAGGTGCTCAGCCAGCGAGGCTTTAAAAAAAAAAAGAAACGAGGAATGTCTGCCTACACAGAAGTTTTGGGTGCCTTTGCGCTCCAAGGTGAGGCAATTTTTAAATGCGTAGAGTCCCCCAAACACGGACAAGAAAATGAAAGTTGTTGCACCCTCAGCTACTATTACATAAATAAGCCCCAGAGCTTTACCTTACAGGCAAACTACAACGTTGGAAATGTACACAGCTAAAGCATGCACTGCTCAAACTCATATGGTCTTAAAAACCTGTATTTGAGATCACTTTTTTTTTAATTTCTTTTTTAAAAAAAGCCATTATGTGCAACCTTTGTGCTTCAAAAACCTTTAAGATACAAATCACAAGCAGATTCCTAGTGTTAAGCGAAAACAAACAAACAAAATAAACCCCAAAAACCCCACTGCCAGTTTAGTCAGTAGAGGTCAAGCTCCAGCTTGGAGGTGTCATACAGCCCTCAGGCGGTTTGCCTGCCTAACAAGGGAGGAGAAATACTTAGCAGAAAATGTCCCAGTAATCAAATAGCTGCGCCAGACAAGATCTGAGAGACTAAATATACCCAGAAGTGTGATCTGAAC
Source organism: Calonectris borealis (assembly GCF_964195595.1). Taxonomy (NCBI): domain Eukaryota; kingdom Metazoa; phylum Chordata; class Aves; order Procellariiformes; family Procellariidae; genus Calonectris; species Calonectris borealis. The sequence goes on along the minus strand of NC_134321.1, from coordinate 22,771,488 downwards.
GTGAGAAGTAACACACTGGGTCAGATTACACTCACAGAAGGATAAATAAAGCCCACGGTTTGAGAGACAGTCCAGCCTTTGAAGCAGGTACAGGAGGCCTCCATGGATTAAAATTTTAAAAAAAGAAAAAAAAAAAAAAATCCATATTTGCTTTTATAGCAAAAAGTAAGTCCTGTTAGGGCTACAAAGCCTGCACCTAGGAATAGGCTGTTTTGGACTACGCACAAACACGAAGACTAGCCTGCGCCAGCTATCAGACGGGGAGGAGGTGCACAGCTGGACCCCGGCGCACCAGGATGAGCCAGGAGAGCTGGGGAAGGGCGGTGGGGGCACCTGAGCGGCAGTGCGAGTGATCCCTCTGTGTTCCAGCAACACCCAGACCTGTACGGATGAGAGGACCTTTCACAGAGAGCCAGGAATCCTCGTCGGGAGGATAGGGAGGGAAATTACACTGCTTACATCGTATGGAGGAAAATCCACAGCACTTAGCAACCAGCTCTGAGCTGCTACAGCAAAGATGATTTTAAAAAAAAAAAAATCAGGTGAAGGAGGGGGTGATCCCAGAAAGACAAATCAGTAGAAAACACAACAGCACAAGAATGAGCAGGTAATAGAAGGCAATGGCACTAAACTAGCTCGTGGAGCTGAGATACTGTGTTCACCATTCTGAAAACACTTACATAAAAATAAGCAGAAAATAAATGCTGCTGTGGTAACGTAACGCTGCATGTTTAGCTTTAGCATGTTTAGCTTTACTATATTCACCTTGTTTAAATTCTATGTTCCTTCAGCCAGGCATGTCATCCAGCAAGGACTTACTTTCTTTTTCTGTCAGAGGAAAAATGCTGTACTGGAAAAGCAGGCTAGTTTGGAAATGATTAAAAGCAACAAGAAAAAAAAAAAAACATTTTTTTCTTTTTTTTTTTCTTTTTTTTTTTAAAATTTTTCTTTTTACATCTTCCAAAGAAGACCCTTGGAAGTTAATGCATATAACCTCTCCTTTTTAAAGGGATGTCTTTGCAAAGAAGTAGCCAATTTTGTGAGGCAAGACAGAAATGTCTTCCTATGGGCTATAGTTGGAAGCCTTGAAAAATGTGTTCAAGAAACTTGGGATATGAGAGGGTCGTCTGATTGCCATAAGTAGAACGTCATGAAGTGCAAGCTGTACTTTATCTCATAAACTAATAAGAATATTTATATGTAATCCAGCAAAAAAGGCTGTGTATTGGAATTATAGGAAACAAGCAAAGAGTCCAAGATGGACAAGTTTCATAGTTTGAACAGCCAAATCAAAACAGAAGGCCAAGCACAGAGAGCACAAAGGGATACTCAGTTCAAAGCCTGACGCTGTAAACTGAGGAGGCCAGGCAGCTTGCTGCTGAGTGTCCATTTAATACAAGGACTGGCACTCAGAATATTTTAAAAAAAGAAAAAAGGGGGGGGGAGTGAGCTGGCCTCAAAGGTTTAACTCTGCTTTTGTTACCAGCGTTCTCTAAGTTCCTGTGTTTGTTTTGCTGGAGCATTTGTAGCCCACAGCGAGCTTCAGTCCCTTTGATCAAAATCAGCTTTAAAAGCATGCTCAGGGTTTGGGTCAGTCATTTAGATGCAAGCACTGACTACGATTCAGCCAACAAAAGAACAGTTAGGTGCAGGCCACCCATACAGCTTTTCATATTAATGAGCACAAATCCTTTAGTCTTGCAAACTGGGGTGTCTGTGTGGGATTTTTGCATCAACGGTCTGAAGCGCAATGCTCAGGAAGTCTATACAGCACTATGGTAATCAAGAGCACACATGGTGAGACATTTGGCATCTGGTCTATAGAAAAGCCTCGACCCCTACATTTCATTAGGGGACATGACAATTTCTTTTAGAGCTGCTAAGCCAGCTGGCCAAAAATTGTTCTTCTTTTCCCATCCACTGCACACTGACAGGGAAGTTAGTTAATTGAACAGAAATTCTCCCCATTATCTCTGAGCATCAAAGCAAAGAACTAAAAAAAAAAGGAATAAAAAAAATCATTTTGTGCCCCGGCTGATACGTTTTTCTAAGAGCTTTGTAAGATTGAGTCAACCAGTGCTATCAACATCAATTTTAACAAATATTTTTACTTCCAAAAGTATTGTGCTAAATCAAGAGCGCCACACATATCTACCTTCCACAAAGTGCAGGACAGCTGCTGCTGCGCAAAGGTAGGTGCCAGGGTCAGTACCCAAAGACAGTTACCCTTTACCTTCAAAATTGGTCCTGCCTTCCTGAGTGAGAATTTCAGGGGTTCATCTTTCAGAAGTCCTTGGAGCTTCTGTAGCTGAAACCTGGCTCTTGGCCCATGTGTGGATAACTCAGCTGCTGTGGAGCGCCGGTGAGCTTTCAGCTTGGTATCATCAAACGTAGTTTGCAGAATCCGGTTAGCAACTTCACAGGGCCAACAACAGAAAAACCAGGCAATAGAAACCAGTTAGATGGAAAAGATAAGTTTAGGCTGTGTGAACTAAAAAAAAAGTAGGCTAAAAGCCTCTATTGCAATCAAACAACCATTCACACAAGGATTCAACTGGAACAAATGATACAGGTTTTAGAATAATGGCTAGTGCCCACAAAGACAATCCACTGTCCTGTAGGCTCCCTATAACACTCTTGAAAGCAGAATTGACCCTGACTGCTTCCAAAAACATTTCTCTGTAAAAAGCACTTGAGAAGAACTGCACTAAGCAAGTGTTTTGGAAGTTACAGGGTAATGTGCAGCAGAAAAGTTGTAAAAGATGAAAGATTCTAGCAAGCACAATACTCTATTATTTTCTGCTTGTAAACATTCCAGTGAATCTCAGACAAATCTCTGGGCAAAAAGAAACACATGGCAAACTTTTCAAAATACTGTTTCATAACGAAATACAACTTTGTCTTCTACTGTTTGTGTGAGAACGTGAGGTTACACGCTGACCGCCTCACCAAGGCACGCTCCGGGCTGCTGTGATAGCGTGCAGATTTAACTGGCTCATCTCGGCCCCTCTCTGGACCAATTACCTGGTATTGCTTACAGTCCGAGAGGTAGCGTGTTGTCTGACCTTGGCAACAACAAAAGCTGATTGTCATCAGTCTTTATAAGGAAGATCAGGCAGCCAGCAGAGCTAGCTTTACAGAAGAATAAGCCAGGAAGGATCTATACCTCCCTATGGTCATATTTTACCATAGACAAAGGAACTAAGGCTAAGAAGTTGGGTAAATGGAGGGGTAAAATTGGAGTATGGCCAAGGTCTTGCATCCTAAGATGCCTCATTTGCTAGAGTACGAACAGTTTTGCTGTACATGGATCTCCTTGCTAAACCTCTTCGCATTCAAACTCCCTTCCTTGATGGCGGAACCGAACAAGCTTCGGGACCGTATGTCAGAGCTTCAAGTTAAAAGCTTTGTGATTAGTTAATTTTACAGATCCATTACCAGTCTCTGGGGCTGTTGTCATGAAGAGCTCAGGTGGCTTCTTGTAAAGATCAAAATCAATGTGCCGTTTGTCCCAACTCCATCTGTCTCGTGACAGCACTGGCTCCATGTTAGCATGCAGAGCATTCTCCTGCCATTTCTAAATGAAAATTGAATCCCTTTAAGAAGCCAGGCCAGAATCACCAGGGAGGATTAAATAAATTAGCCAGATTATTGGGTAGCAATCTAACAACCACCATAATAGAATCTCACCAAAGTCCAAACTTCACTACACGAGACTATTTCTCTCTGTAAGTAGTCTTTCAATTTGTTATGTATATTTGATACACATGAATAAGAACAAAAATCCATTTCATGAGCAAGCTGCTGATTAGTGCTGAGCTGTTACTTAACGTACAGGCACTTACAGTATCCTTGAGAAATACCTGGCAGGGGATTCAATTTCATATTTATGTCACATTTCTCTACAGTGATATAAGGGGTCTGATGCACCTTCCTGTATTTCATAGAGAGCTGCTAAACTCGCAGCTGAACGCGGACCATCCCTCCCGTCCACGTGACTCCGTGTCAGGATCCTCCTCCGCACAACGAGGCTGTGAGAGCGCAGACCCAATCCAAAACCTAACTAGTTAGTTACCTTATCCCAGCGGTAAGAAGTGGACTAGCTGTACAGAACTGCCAGAACAGAGAGAGCTATATATCGTCTCAAGTACAATCTTAAAGCATTGTGCTTTTAGAAAGCAGAAGCTGTCCTAGTACTTCTAAAAATACAATCATTAGTATTAAACTCTTGGGGCCAGGAGCTCAGGTGTCCTGAGGACGCAGGTGAGAGAAGCAGCACGTGCACTGGAATCATGGTAGGAATATCCATCATTGCAATTGTGAAACAGAGTTCAACTTCTTGTGGTCCTCTTACTACCCACTGCTGAAATACCAGTTAGGTTGTTTCGGACAAAACTACCTTTCCTAAGCTACAAATTAACTCCTGCTGTCTGTTGTTAGCCCTGTAACTGCTAAGTTTTAGGTGAAACAGTGAAAGTAAAAGATAGCTGAGTCAGTGCAGAAACTGTATGGAGATATTTTAGGAAACCGGAAGAACTCTAAAAACTTTTTTGCCTCCCAAGGGATGGTGTTACAAAAGATGGTCAAATTCTGTGTTTGAGAAGAAAACCAGAAATGGTTAAAGCAGCAATGTATCAAAACCAGACTGCTTCAGAATGGGATGCTAATAGCTTTCTGCTTTTGTTCCACCTTTGCTCAGGGTAAGATGTCAGCTCTCTTCCCCTTCTCAACCCATCAGTAGGTGCCAATGGTCAATACAACATACTAGTCAACCGCTAGTCCCACGCCAAGTATCACAGTCCCCCATTTATTTCAGTTCAGTAACTCTGGTGTCAGTCATCAGCTGCTGCACTGTAAGCGTGCTGACCCTTTCTCAGCTTGTCAGTTTTTGCTCCTGTACTGCCTAGTTCCCCTCCTCTTTTTTATCTCTTTGGCAAAAGGCACCAGTAATTATACCGTACTGGTTGGCTTCTGTTACTCTTGGTCCGTGAATCTTCTCTGCTCCTTCATGAGAAGATACATTCTCCAGCATCATGATCAGAAAAAAGCACTTTGTTTTCTCTAATCATGTCACTTCAGCTATACGCTAACCTTTTTAAGAAACTACTTTAATTTGTATGGAAAAAAAAAGTAAGATAAATAAAGCCTGAAAATTAAATGAACACGCATACATTCTTGCAAGATACGATACCGAGCCTCCAAGCATTCAGCTTGTTCCACCCCGTGCTGTGACTGCGTTCAATTAATTTGGTAGAATTTACTGATCCTGCACAAAAAAAACCTCTTCTATTCCCTTTATCTCCTCATTTTGCCAATTCTAATAACACCCAAATTTTCTTCCCAACAGCAGACTACATGTGCTTGAGCGTACACAATGCTGAAGACTGTTCAAAACAGGGAATTGTAAACTAGTCAGGTTGATGATCCAGTAAAATGGCAGAAAACTAGAAGCTAAATAGTAAAGAACAGGAGAAGGGAGAGAGGAGACAGGGCGGGAAGAAACTGATAGAGAACACAGTGGTGGAGAACAAACACCCCATACTACAAACCATAAATAAAAGACGGAGGAAAAATAAGCAGTGAGGGAATTTGGAAACACAAAGAAAGGCTACAATTAGATTGGCAACTCATGAAGAACAGCCTGGAATCCATTCATCATGGAATGCAATATTATGATTTTTCTGACACTAGACCCCACTTGTAAATGTAAAACAAAGAACTCTACAGTCCATTAATACCTATTAATATCCAATTAATATCCTATTAATATTGGCAAATGGGTTTTCTGTATGTGTTCAGGGTACAATTTGTGTATCCGAACAAAGTATCACCTGGGTGAGCTAGATGCCGACGCACCTAAATTGCAAATATAGGTGTCACCCTCAAAAGAGCTGCCTAGGCTGTACCCCTCAAAAGAGACTTCCATATGCTAAAGCAGTCTGCCTCTTTCAAGTCTCCCAAAATGCTTGAGTTCACTTTGGACTGTTCATTTAAGTTTTCTGTTACCTCACTTAACTCTTCCAGACGTGCCTCATCAGGCATCTGAGGGTGCAGGTTGCTTTCAATGCTGCTCTTAAATCCAGGAAATACAAATCCATCCGGTGACAGCCACATACTCTTGGATTTTGCAAAGGATTCCTTACAGGCAGCAACCACATCGACTGGGTCAAATGTGGCTGACAGATACTCATGACAATAAGTGAATCTGTTCTTTGGTTCCTACAAAAAAAAAGATTTTTTTGGTTTTTTTGTTAATGTGAATTCCCCTTTGCTGGGAGAGGAGCCCATAAGGTACAGAACCAGTATCATTTCTTTCCTTAAGACTGCAAGTAATCATAGATCAAAATTACACAAAATATATATCATTAAATATTAAAAAATGTTTTTAAATTTCATTCTATTATGAGCCAATGATGGATTTAACGACAAGTGGTATAATGGGATCTCTGTAAAATAATTACAGAAAGAAGTATCTTTAATATTATTTGTGCAAAAAGAGAACTGTAGTTCCCATCATGAACAGTTTTCACAGAGCTATAGTAATTTCCACTAGCCGATAGGAAAATAACATTTGTTATTAAGATTCCAGCCAGCCATCCAGACAAAAGCAGGTAACTGTGATTCTTCAAACGTTCTTCAAATCACTTATTACTGCATACACCAACACTGTGATTACTCGAATTCTCCCACTTACAAATATGTGGGACTCAGAACTGGAAATGACCCCCTAGGTTATCAAAGTCCGCAGTCAAAACGACAGCCCAAGTCATGCAGACAAGACAACTTGACTATAAGGGACAGCACCAAGAGCAGACTTTTACACCAGAGTACCTCTCAGACTGAGATCTTTTTGGATACCAACTTCCCTTCCTGTGCACTAACATGGGAGTTACTAGTGCAAACCTATTTAATTCATCTCTCTCTTTTCAGCACTACACACAGCAAGCAAAGATCTTCCAGTTACGTGTCTCAATTCACCTTTGCCATTTGCTGGCGAAGATGCTTCTTTGCAAGTTCTGCAGAATTCAGGCTCTGAGAGCTGTAGTTAAAGACAGACTTGCCATCAACAGGAGAAATCCTGAAAGCTTCAAACTTTGGCTTTTTCATCTTTCCTTTGAGTTGGCATACAGCACCAGTGTTAGCCTGCAAAGAGAGATTACATCCAAGTTCTGTCTGAATTGGTAATTCAGAGCGTTACAAAAAAGTTATAAACAAGCAAATGATTCTGCAAACATTAAAAAAAACAACTTTAACAAAACAAAAAAAAATCTATATATAGATATATTACACAACACCTCTTTGTCAATAAAATACTCCACAGAAGACTTTATTAAAAAAAAAGCACCATTTCACCTTGCATGACATTCTGCAAGACTAACGGCAGTAGGCTGGAGGCAAGCACTCACCAGAGAGTGACTTCTACTTACAGATCTAAACAGTTGTTCTGAGAGCTGATGTTGATTGTCTTCAAATGAAATAAGATTAGTTCTTTCATTTCTATGATTCCACTAACACCTCAGCAAATGCAGTGACATGGGAAACACCATTCGTTAGGACTCTTCAAATTTCTCTACTGACACAGTATAATTAAAAACCCTCATACCTTTTCATTGACTTAATGAAAGAGTAGAACGTCATTCTACTGTGTTTATGGTAATTATGGCTTTGAATTCAGACTCTGCCATAATAGGTAATTACAGCAAGAGAGTAAAATTGCATCTTGGATGTCACTGCCCTGTGACATCCACTTCCTTTTTTTTTTTTCTTCTTTTTTTTTTAAAAAAATCCAAAAGCCTGAAAGGTTACTTTACCTGCTATTAAAAAAGAATTTCATATTTTCTTTTCTGTAGAGGACCTCCCAGTTCCTCTATTATCCTCTTGATTCAAAAGCATGTGTAAAATGAAAACTGGTTAAAACCTGTACACTGGGAAGACTGCTAACTTTATACAAATAACAAAGTAACTCTACACTTAATTTATACAGAATGATTAGGCCTAAAAGGTCTGCTGCTCTCATCCTCCTATGATGTTACAAATGCACCAGGAACAATTACTTAAGATAGTCGTCTTTTCTAGCCTCATGTAATAGTCCTTTATCAACATACTGGCTGAAAAAGGAAATACTTAGGAGTTAAATTTCTTTCAATATCTCCAAGACAGTACCCTTATACTGTACATATATATAAGGAACACAGATTTCCACATATCAGGCGAAACCTCTTTGTATTAAAATATATACAGGAAAAAACATTCAGAACTATTCTTCACAAACCACAGGATGGCTAGAGTCCTCAACTAAGCAATATACTCCAAAAACCAATTCAGACTCCCAGGAAATATGCGGGATACCCCTTCTTCGATGTCTATATTAACAGGAAAGGGTTTAGTTTCAACGCGTTTCCCCTTAGGCAACAGAAGGGTAGATGGACGCTGGTAATAAGCCAGCAGAGGTTCTAAAATTCTTCACCATTTCCTTAAAGCTCAGCTCAGCTCTGTCTGCAACTGCTGGTTTTATTTAGTCAAGAATAAACGCATTCTGGTTGCCCAAAGGCAAGCAGGTCTTTCACACTGCGGGAGAAGAAAGCACAATTTTCACATAAGCTTAGTTGGCTTGGACCCCCGCAAGCATCTGAAGCCTGGATGACATGCTAAAGCACAATGGGGGAGCTATGGAGAAGAAAGAAACAAAGAAAAATAGGAACCAAACCCAAAAAGAAATTACAAGTCCTTTAAATAATCAGTTTCCTTACCGCTCGCACAGTGTCTCCTCTGTTCACCTGTAAGCACTAGAATTGTTTTCCCCTTTGAGAAGCAATTACATTTGCAATTGAACTTTTGCAAAATAAAATTACCCTGCACTTTTTTTTGTAATGTTTGCACAATACCTACAAACACTTTTAAGTCTAATGAGTCATTGTTTCAGGAGAAGAAGGAGGTGTTGATTAAGGATATAAATTTTGCAACTATTAGGCTTGCCTCTCGCATATCGCAAACTACTCACCCCAACATGGTTTCTTTCAAAAGATATTTTGTCTGCTCTTTCTTTCTTCTGCTGCACACACATTTCATTGCAGTTATCTAACGAAGAATATACTGCCTGTTTCACTCTGCTAACTTTTCCTGGTACTGTATAATCATCAGAGGAAACTGAGAGTAAAGGAGGTTTCTGAGTGAAGAGATCCTCATCAGTTAGGGGAACTCCATACTCGTGACTCAAGACTCTGATCATCTCTGCTGAGGGCAGCAGATCCCCATGAATTACATCCCTCAACCTCTTACTGTGACAGAGGTAACTGAGCCTACAAATAGACATCAACATTTTATTAGTTTACAAAAACTTTACTCCACCAAATCGTTACAGTTAATATTACTGTGGAAAAACTATACAACCTTCTTGAAACATCTATTTATTAAAAGTTCAGGTCAGTTCATGTATGCTGGTGTTTAGCAGCAATAAAGAAAATTAGCAGTTTAATAAACCTACTAGGAATATTCTAGGAGTGCTGCTGACACTAGATTTAGCTGCAAGTTAATGATTAGTTGCTGAATTTCTCTAGCCTCTGGCTGGAAAGGCAATAAAGCAGTCCCTTCATGCACACTGGTTCTAGTGTATGACCCATATTTATGTTGAACACCCACTAAAATCCATCCTGCCTTACGCCTCGTTCTGATCAAATTTCATTCTATATGCTATTCGTGACAACGCTTACCTCACATCTGATTTCATTCACTAAATTTGGCCTGCAAAGCCTAGTGTTAACACAAAAGCGGTTCTAAATATATGACAGCTATTGAACACCATACACATTTTGTATACATGCACTGAAATTCAATTCTCAGCCTCTCTGGCTCAGGCCACAGCAGAAGCCACAAAATAAAGTGACTTCCCTCATAGCCAAACATAGTATTGCGATTCTTTGCTAAAACTGGAAATCTGTTAACTCATTTATCACATAACTATTCTTTATTTGGGGAGAGTAACTTTGCAAAGTACTGTAAAAGAATTCAATTGTAAAATTATTGCAACATTACTTTCTTACCATTACTTCTGAATACGTACAACTGATAAATAACATTAATTTCAAAGTTGCATCAGCATTAATGACACAAATTGAGTTTATATCGGTATCTTAAAAATTAAATTGGCCATTGTGCATATGGATCATGTGCATTAGTTTTTCTAGAGTTAAAATTCATTTTCTGGCTAATTCTAGGAGAAGGAAATCTATCAGGAAGCAGCAGTTTCTGTTGTGCACACATTAAACCAGGGACTGACTACAGCAAACCAAAACCCAATAAAACAGGAGTTCTAAAATTTAGAGACTTCTCTTGAACACAGTTCACAGTCTGTATACTCCAGTGAAGAATTTATTTGTATTTCTCTGAATAATTAGAGACACAGCAGAATGAGGGCATGGCAAAAAGGACTCACACCCAGCACCCGGCAGACAAGATTCACTCATCTGTGACGGTGGGTTGCTGAAAAGAGCTGGTGTCTAGAAAGACGTTGTCTCAGCCACTAAAGATGCTTTTACTGAGGCTCTCTCTGATTTTATAGCAATGAGTACTATCAAGAATAGTAATCGTTCCTGCAGCTTCCCTTGTCTCTAGTGGAAAAATAACCCCCTGCGTTTAAAATTATTCCAGTCATCCCGAAACCTTCACTTTCACTGCAGGAACCTGAGCTGCAGCTATCTAGCAAGTTGTGCACAGCAGCCAACCTGCTGATTTAATTTTCTTTTTTTTAGACAGGAGATACTACTAATAAAATGGCACAAGAAAATTAACTACCAAGTACCTAAAATATGCGGTATTACATTATTTTCTACCTCAAACATTGCCAGCACGTAGCTAAAGGAAGAAAAGTATTTACCAACCATTGTTGAAGAAAAAAATAAAAAGAGAAAAAGGACTTTTAAGGACATCACAGTGATGGCCACCAGTCACTTTCATACCGTATTCTTTTCCTCACCATCTCACAGAATAAACATGAAACAAGTTACAGACACGTGAAGAAGTACCCAAGTTGCATGCAGATCATTAGAATGAATATACTTCAGAACTTTAAGTGTAAAGGCCTGGCTCTTCATTAGCTTAATGAAGTTAAGTTTCATTAGTCATCAGCAAATAAACAGTCCTTGAACCTGAATGGGTCAGCCAACAAGGGGAAACAGAGAGGTACACTAAACCAGCCTGTAAGTCAGAGGTGTACTGCGTTCATTTTTCAGCAACTGCCTTGACATATGCAAAATAAAACTTGTAGTAGATGGGTAATCCGTATGTAATATACATTATTGAGTATGTTTTACCAAAAAGCAAGCATGTGGGAGGGCAAGGGGGGAAGGCTTCTAGGAGATTATGTGCATATTATTGCACATTAACAAGAATTTTTTACGAAATCAGACTGATGTCTAGGAGACATTCACTCTTTCTTGTCTAAGGACTAAATGTCCCCTTTCATTTCAAATAAGCTTTACAGGATTTCAGTTCAGAAGTTAATCTAAACAAGCCAGCCTATTTCCAGCAAGAAAGAAAGCAATCATGGTTCATTTCTGCTTTCTAAATCCAAGTTGCTTATATCACAGATGGACGGTACCTTTTTCCACCTCTCAACAGATGTGTCTTAATTTACAAATAAACAAAAAAACACGCAAAGAAATTTTTTCATAGATGAGTAAAATATATAGATAGACAGAGATGTATGCACATAAGACTTCGCTCACTTTCTTTTTCTTTAATCCATCTCATGAGATGTAATGTCAGAGATGCTTTAAGGCAAACAGCTGTGAATACCTGCATGCTGACAAAGTGAGCAACCTGGCAGAGATCCAGCAATAAATCATGCACCAAAACCCCCAAACAAAAAGCCAGGAAAAGGAAACGTATTCTCCCAACTCTTGCAAAACTCTTCCCTTCTCTAGTTTCCTTAGGAAAACTGGTTTTCGAATTCCTCACTTAGTTCAAGTGACTTTCTGGATCTATCAAGTCCTATTTGGCCTCCTCCTTTACTCCATCTCCTTTACTCCAGAGAAGTAAACCCTTCCCAGCTGATGCTTCTGACACCGGAATCTTCTCTTCCTTCAATTTGTATTATGTTCAGATATTTTCTGATATACTATCCTACTGATACACCTCTCTCCTCTTCCTTACAAAGTATAAATTCCTGCCCAAACCAAAAGCGGGCTCACCAATATCCAGTTACCACTACATCAGCAGTTAGAAACCCATGTTCTTCTGTCTTACCACACCTGATCTAAAATCTGACTTATCCATCAGGCCCACAGACTGCTTTCATCACAGAAAAGATATCCAAGGGTATTATTTTTTGTATCAAATATTCACTCTGCTTTGCTAACATTTAACTTCTTAATTTCTTGGCTATGAACCTGGACGAGTCATACCTGGACAAGGCTTGGAAACATGCCCAAGGAACCATACCTCTGACATAAAGCAGAGGCTGTTTTGTTATAGTGAAGAGGGGCTTGCAGAGGCAGAAATGATAAAAGATAGCTTCCAGGTCTGTATACAGGCGTTGATGGAAAGACAGTTGAGAGTTGTATAGTATTTCCAGTTGTCCATCTTCATGTCTGTAAGTCCTGCAACAAAGTACCCCAATGACAAGGTTAAAACAACCAGCCCGTATCTCAGGTTTCCTCAGTTCTGTAGTATAATTACTCTCTCTCATGAAACTGCTTTGCTTTTGTCCTTCAGATGGAACCTCTTACTCTACAGCCTTCACTTCACATGAACTGTTCTAAAAAATTAGTTTGGACAAAATTACAAAGAAAATATCAAAACTCTCATGACATAACTGTTTTCTTTTTAAGTCGCACGGCAAACATTTGAAAGGAAGCTCACTTCAGGTTCATCGGTGTTGTGCCCCTTACCAGCCTTATTATAGCTGCAAAAGTATTATATAATTATATACAAATACCAAAATTAATATTGCAACAGTAAAACAAAGCTTCAATTTAGGTTATAGGCGAGCACTGACAAGAGGCAACTTTTCATGCAATAAATAATTTCAGTAACTGCCATGAAGTGACTTGCATCAAAAACAAATAAAATCAAACAAAACAACAAACCACCACAGGAAAGCTTTAACAACATGCTACAGTGCTGGAAAAAAAATCAATATTTTTTAAGCATGAAATTTGAGGGAAACATTCACTTTGAATTTGTCACATTTTCCCTTAAACTCAAAGCAAGAAACAGCTTGAAGTCCAGCTTCCTCATGGTGACTATTTTTGTTTTAGATCCCGTGGAGTATTTTTTGTTATTAGTCAGAAATGGCAGATTATAGTGTTGTTTCCACAAACCAAGCAGCAGCTTAACAAAAAAAGTACATGTTGCCATCTTCCTCCTTTTAACTTTACATGGATGATCTATGGTGTAATGTGATAAAGATGAGAAGATTATGTCTCAAGTGAAGCAGCCACTGGGACTCATATCCACTAAAAACGCACAGAAAGCATCAGCTGTGTACTTGCCCATGTATCTTTGTATAGAAAGGGATGGGGGAGGTATAAATCAAATTAAAATCTCTGAATCTAATGAAATAACTGATGAAAAACCTCAAACTCTCTTACCTTTCAAAGTGTTTATCCCATAGTTTCTTGATTGCTTTGTCTTTTAATCCCTCCAAGACAAAGAGATGAGTTGCTCCATCCAATAAGTGAAAACCAGTAACAATATCCAACTCAGAAACTTTCTCAACTGTGGTTTTCAGTTTTAATGCAGCAAGAGCCATTCCAATTAAGTGTACAGGAGAGCAGTCCAGCTGGAGGGCTTTAGCATTGATTTCTGTAATCTCTTCCACCAAATCATGTAATAACGATGAATTACTGTAGTCAAAAATGTAGATTATACAACCATATGGGCAATTTGTGACTTGAGCATCAGCAATTTCTGCATGCATTCCCAATGGCAGAGCTATTTCCACTCTTACTTTCAAAAGCGAGTCTGATTCTAGATAATGTCCCATGGGTAGCAGGGAAGAACTACTCACTGATTCTGTTATTTTCTCATTTTTATCCTCCTCACTGAAAGCAGCTGTATTTGGAGCTGAACAGTTACGGATGGGAGCACTGACAGCCAAGTACTTTTTACCCAACAATAAATCAGTTAGACTGACTTTAGCTACCCCATGTGGATGCCACACTTCGTTCTTCGTAAAAGAATTACAGATTGTGGATTTGCGAGCAAGGAAGCTCACCTTACCCACTTTTTCATCAGCTTCATCCTCCCCAAACAAACACGGCTTTTTTGTGTTGTTTTCCATCTTTCTATCCCGGTCATGAACTTCAATCTCCAAAGGTGGACCTCTAAGATACCTCTGTAATTCCCCAGGTTTCATCGTCCCTGTTAGAAGTACATTAACATCCTTAAAGTAGACATGAGTTCCATGGATTTGTCCACGAGTTCGATGAGATGGGAAGTTGTGAAATTTGTATTCGCAGTAGGTGGGAACACACAATCTCTAAAGAACAAAAACCGGGGAGAAACAGATATTTGTAGCGTTAACCTTTTTCCTTTAACCTCGCAGAACAATCAGCTTTTCTAGCAGATAAGGTACTGGAGACGTACTTCATGGTGCAAATTATGGTCTTCCAAGGCAGCAGAGAGGCCATTCTCCACGCCTGGATCCGGGGTTTGGGGAAGATACTGCCCCCTTCGTTTGCCTGCCCTCAACTTTGTTGACTTTCCAAGTATGTCAGAAAAACTCTCTTTGTTTCTAGATCATTAAAGGAGCATGCTGGGGACTGCAATAGCTCCTAGACCTTTTTTGTTTCTCCCTATGCATTCATCTGTAGGATTTGAGGCCTAAAATAAATGCCTATAGCTAGAAGTCAGGAAATTCAGCAAGTATCCAGAGACACTGTATGGAATGGACTGCATGAGCTCCATTACTAGCCATCTGTTCACAAATCTGGGGAAGCAAATAGGGGGATTCACTCCATAACACTTGTTGCAGTTCCTCCATGTAAGCGTCCATCAGCATTACGGCAGCCTGCACGCAGTGGAGGCTACCTGTCAAGGACTATCCTGACGATTCCAAATTTGAAACAGTTCGTTATTTCATACAGCACCCCACTTGGCAAGGGAAACAAAGTCAAAACAACTGTGGTCACTCTGCAGATTGCATTAGAAACTACAGAGTGGTTTTGTCTCCATCAGTTAATACGTTGCACAGTTATTGACATTTTTTCCCCTGTTTCTCTTCATAAATGCTAAGTCAATTCGCCTAGTCTGCCACAAGCCTTGCAGTGTAAAACTCCACCACAGAAGGATATGCGCCATTATAAAGTTCCTGACATAATATTATTAAACTCTTTTCACAAAAACAACAACAAAACATCCTACTAATGTTAAGGATCAGGCTGATGCAACTTTGACCAGATCCTTCATATACTATTCCCTTATAATTCCACCTCAGCCGAGGATCAAGAAAATAGCTCCTGAAATCAAAGGTCTTTGACCTTAATTTCATTTTCACATCAACCACATGTAATACTTAGAAAAGAGCCTTTTTAAAATAGCATTTCTTTAAGCCTAAAAATGCAACCATTTACAAGCGGACATATTTTCTGACTCATCTCTCAAAATTTACAAATATAAGACCAGAAACTTTAAAATATATTCTCACCAATATAGAACTTTTTTTGTGCACAGCATTTTTTAAGATGTAAAACATTCACTTTTTTTTTGAAGTTAAATACTATTTTTACCCCAGGAATAAAAGTTGTTCTAAAGAGCAAGTCAACACGTACTGACTTGTCAGCAAGTTGTTGCAAACAATATAGCGCTGTGACTGAACTAGATCTTCTCTGGCTTACTCAAGATCCACTGCTCAGAAGTCAAAATGGGATGACTATATACAAATTATTGCCCTCGGAAAACACAAGGATTTCTGTTTTGCTGCCCGTGCCTATGATAACATAGGCACTAATCTGGCCACATGTTTTTCAGGAAATATGTTAGTCATATTCTCCAATTTTGCTACTAATAAGGAAAGTTATCTTTAAAACCATGTCCATATTTTAAGCAAAGCTACTTGAGGGTAACAAGGAAATTCTTTCAGAAAGAAGTAGTGGTATCTGTTACCTGCAGCACTTCTATTGGTACAGGTGTGTTTGGGAGGCAGGTAGCCGAATTAATCCTTATAATCAGTGGGTTCAATTCATGTCTTTGTCTTTCAGACAGAAGAGGTGTTTCCACAGTGAAAGTCACATAAGCATCTAAAACATTAGGATTGTTTTCTGCCAGACGACTGATCACTGATTTTTCTCCTTTTTAAACATACAAGATTAAACACTTAGAGAAGCAATCCCATCAAGGCACCCATATTTGATGCAATTAATTACAAATCTCCACTGACTTTGTATTAAAATAAAACAAAAGTATGTTTTAACTGCTTCAAATATTATTTATCTTTTACAGTAAGGAAGAAAATAGTCCCCAAAGCAGTGTCAGAATGCTTACTTGGGCTAACTGCTGAAAGCACACAGAAGTTTATTTGTTTGAAGCTGTAAATATACAGTTTGCATAAACACAAAAATTAAAGCCGTTTAGAGACTTTCCATCATAACTAAACTCTTCGTTAAAGGTAAAAAAAAGCACCTTTAAACAAACTGGCTTCTCTGCAAGCAGCTGTGCCACATCCATACACAGCAGCTGAGTTCCATGCTGCATGACATACCGCTATTTCTGTCTGCGTGGACAGAACAAAGGGGAGATTTAACTCACTACACACAAAAATAGGACAACATATATTAATAAAGAATTTTAATCTAGTAACAGGCAGAAAACCACAGAAATATCCCACTCTACTCTGACCAATATCCCACTTTCAACACGTTCTGAACCAAAGAACTTAGCTGTACATGCTGATGGAGAACTACGATGCAGTTAGTTTTGACATCCTGCCCTTCAGAGCACACAGACTTCTGAACATACGTCAGCCTCCCCCAGATCAAACCCAAAATCCCAAATCTTTCTTAAGCAGCCAGCTTCTATCTAGAACACGAAATTCCCCAGGGATCTTTCAAGACAGTTTCCACCCGGCAGACCCACCAGCACAGGGGTCTCAGAGGAGACATGGAGCACAGCCAGCATGCCGCTCTCACCCTGCCCCTTCCCAAGAGAGTGATACCTGAGAGGAGAGGCATGAGATCTAACTGCAGTGACGCAATGCCGTATTTCTTTGCCATAGTAGCATCAATGCTTCTTTTAGGATCCAAACCTCTTCTACCTGTTGATGGAAGGCAGGGTTGGACTGAGTAGGAAGGAGGAAACATTTTGTTGCAATTAATCAAAGAAATAATTTAGAATTTACTGCAGTAGGTGGCATAATTCAGTATCGGCCTTAGAAAAAGATGTCGATTATACACTTTAACACCAACTTAGGCTAGTATTTCAACATGGTCAAATTTCCATTGCACAGTCCACTATATTACATATAGAATCCCTACTTTAAAAGAAAGTTAAATTTGCAACAGCAAGCATTAGAAGTTCATGGAATTACCAAAATAAAAGTTATCTTTGCCACCTTACTATTCTTTCCTTGTATATATGCATTACAACACATACATGCTACTTTTTGTGATACGTATTCTATTGTTTCCAGAAACCTGTATTTTACAACTTCACATCTACAAAACAGGAATATTGTCATTCCTTTACCTCACAAAGAAACCATGAAGATAAACTCATTAATATTTGTCATCTTCTTAGAGGCTGAGTAATTATTCCCGAAATTCCTTTCGCCCAGATCCAGTCTTTACCCAACCAGTAAAAGCACAGTCAGTCCCAGCCTCAAGTATTTAAATCCCAGCTTCAGACGTTTTGTCCAATCAGTTAATTAAGCGAGCACAGAATTTCAGCACAAGTAGTCTAAGTTTGACAAAAAATGTAGCAAGTGAACACAGCAACTTAAAAGAACAACTGTAGAAATATTACTGCTGCTGGTCCTGGTTTATTATTATTCCTACAATAAAAGGAGTGGCAGAATATTTTAAGGACAAATTTAACACTCAAATGGAAGGAAAGAGAGGCATGCAATGTATTACTAAAGTTTTATCTTTTAATAGCAATAGTAACGTGACAAGAAATGTTAACAGTACCAAAATGACACCGGTGAAAAAACAGTCCACTCTGAACTTAAGCAAAATGATAACCCACGTAGAGAACTCCCTACAAAGTGCGTAACTGTTTATCAAAAGCGTGTAAATGAAAAGTTCCAACTGCCTGAATTTTGAAAGAAATAGCGTGTGCAAGTTTGAGAGATAACTCTGTAGAACTGATCACATAAGTCACAGGTCTCCAGAGTCATGGGAAAGAAAGCCCAAACCAGAGCCACAAGGTAAACAGAGCGATGTGGTTCAGGCTTAAGCTCTTCAAACATACCCCTGGGCTGCAACCTGGGCTGCCTACCACCATCTGCATGCACACAGGAGGGCTCCAAAATGCCTACCTGTTTCTTTGCATGCCCTGTTTTGCATTAGTGTTACTACTCTTCAAAAGGTCTGTCCGTAAAAGCAGGAGCACCAGACTCTGCCACAGTGGAGAGCAACAGAAAACAGTTGTCAAATAAAGATTTGGTTGACACTGTCGGTGCATTCACTTACTTTGATAGAACAACACTACAACTGAATGTTATCATTCATGCCCGGTGATGCTTATTGATAAGCAAATGTACTTTTCATGACGTGTACTGGGAGCAACGTGTACCGAACCCTGCGATGTCATGTTAGTTTTTGGTCAGACAAGCACGCTGTTTAACAACATGGGTGAGTTAAACGCTCTAGGGTCCGTTGTTGCAGTGATCATCATCTCCTCCCGTCTTTCATAGGGCCTTAGTCAATTGTAAGCTACAGATGAGAGAGCAAAATATCACTCAGTGGGGCTGTGGTTTTTCATTTAACATAACGAACAAGCACTGGAAATAAAAATGGACTGTAAACCACAGATCAAAACCTGGCCTGTAGTGGAAAAAGCGATGCAAGTGATATGAAACAACAGCTTGATAATTTCGCAGTTGGAATAGTTGTTATAGCTCCAACATTACTCTAACTGTTTCACAAATTTCATCATTGTTCACCCAAGTCCCTTGCAAATATCCATCCCTTCACCCCGGAACACTCCAAGTGGTAGAAAAGAACCATCATCATCCCTGCTCCACACTACTAGCTAAGGAAACTGAAAAAGAAAGTTTTATTAGCTGCTGAAGAAACAGAAGGCTCGTGGCAGAGCCAGGACTAAAGCACAGGTCCCGTAACTCTTACTTCTTTGTTTTAACCTTGAATTCTTTAAAACAATAATAAAATAAAATAAAATAAAATAAAAAAAAGAAGATAACCTGAATTCTATATCTACCTTTTCAAATCTAGTCCATAATTCCATCCAGAACTTACCATTCCTGGTGGCTGTTTTGTCTGCTTTATATCTCAGAATTCCCACATTATCATTTGTTTTCTCAGTTTCTTTTGAAGTTGAATTAACTGGCCGACCAGCAACTGCTTTCTGCTTCAGAAGTTGGGTCTTACCCACAGAACTGTTTTTTGCAAATATCACACTTCTGAAAACATTAAAAAGATTTGAGTTATGTAAGAAATATGGCAAATATGGCCATGCTAGTGATTCCAATCAAACAATTTTTTTTTCAAAAAAAAATTTCAAGTCTAAAAGAGCTCAACTGCCAGAATATAAATGTAAAGGACATCAAGAAAGGATATCAACAGGATACATGGTCCTTCTCTTTTGAGTAAGAGACCAAGTACGTACCTGAAGAAATGCATAAAGTAAAACACCTTGTAGTACATACTATACTACCTACTTAAGAGATTTTTCTGTACATCTGCTTTGCTTTTTGAGGAAAGAGAAGTATGTCTGTTCTATTACTGTTCACATTTGGTATACACTCTAACACAATTACAGATAGACCAGAAATCTAGAAAAAATACAGTTTTGCTCTATTATAGGAGCAATTGCCTTCTTAGGAGGAAAATGCAGCTAGGAATGCTGTCACTTAGTTTCAGCATCAATAAGCTTCCCAAACTTCGTAATACCAGCCACTGCTGTAAATGGTTCTTCACAAGACATCACACATTTTATTCCCTAAAGTACATACATTCCTTACAAATTTGACATATTATTACTGCTAAAAGATTAATATTAATCAGAAACAACAGAAAAGGCTGTTTAACACAGACGAATCTCACTGCATTTTAGATCTCCTAAAAAACCAATTTTGTTGTCCCTGTCTTCAGATTGTAGCTGGAGGGCAGCAGTACAAGATAAATCACAGCAAAATTGTTTTATCTGTGAAGAACGCATTCAGCCCTAAAGATTCCTCATAATGGGGTGACAGAATTGGTGGTAGAATTTTACATGCAGTTCAAGGATGTCTGTCCAAGAAATTTTTACATCAGTAGTCACAAAAACTGGTCCCTGTTTTCCTTAGCTTTACAGGCATGATTTATAATAATAGCAGTTTGAAAAGAAAGGCATTTGATGATGTTTTGAGAGGTACAATGTTTAATAATGAAATAACTATAGTTCAATATATGTAGACGGATGCATGCAGCCTACTCTTTTACCCACATATTATGACATTAATTTATTTTTAGGACTTTAATTTAACAAACATTTTATTGCTAGTAACATACACTACAAGAACTCCATGTCGTCTAGCCATGGGACACGAAGTACAACTCTCCCTGCCTACTCCCCCATAGCTTCTCACAATGGTTACTTCAAGGATTTCTGGTGCTGAGTATTGTCTTCAGATTATCATATTCAATCTACAGCATTTTCTCTCAGATTTATTAATATGTGCAACATCTTCCCTTTATCCTTGGCATTAAATCTTTCAAACATCCTTTCCTCCTCCTCCTCCTCCCAGGAATTTTAATCTCAGAGGTCTAAATTCTTCAGCTGCTTCACAGACATTATTTTAATTCAGACAGGCATCTATGCAGTGAGCAATGAATCAAGACTGTGGCTGTGAAGCTTGAAGCAATGTATGTTTACAGCACTAAAAATAATAATTCATTACACAGATTAAGCCAAGCATTTCCCAGATAACTCTACCTATCCTCAGAGATGTTTCAAAAAGGATCATAGTAATAGCTGGGAGTGGGGAGAGAGAAGGTTGGTTGAGTGGTTTTGCAGCACTAGAAGTGACCAACATAAAAATACAGCTTTCTGAGATCTTTGTATTCCTATAAAACATATAGTCAAAATTGTTAGTATATGGTTAACTAAGTAGTGAATGACAGACTGTCAAAATAATTGCTTGGGGAACAAAAAATCTAAATAAAAAATGTTACATGCAGTTTTATAAGTAAACCATCATTCTAAGAAAAAAAAACAGACCTGCTAAAACTAAAAACAAGAAGGCTGTTTCATTTGCCTCACTAAAAAAAGAAAAATAACTGCAAAGAGTCAGAGGCCCTAGAGACTATCACTATATATAGGAAACTCCAAGTGTTGGGAATAAATGAAGGAAACCGTACTGTGGAGTTCACGGAGGTAACATGGAATTTATTGGTGGATTTGTTGGAAACCTCCCCACTGCAGACTGAAAAGGCATAGAGGATATCAGACCATATGTGGGCATTTACAGCAGTATTAAGAATTTTTCTGGAACCAATTTGAGAGAAGAAATGAGGCATACAATTATTGTGACTATCATACTTCCTGGCTGTAGACTTTTGACATAAAATGAGGGAAGAAGGAAGCTGATTCTTTAGAAAAAAAGATTCTTTTCCAGTTACACAAAGGAGCAACAAAACTTTGCCAGTAATACAATTGGTAAAATATATCTTCCTGAATGTGAGATATGCTTTTAGAGTAAACATGTAGGCTTCTTGTCAGGTAACTCGCTAGTCCTCCACAAGGAATGATCATTACGATAATAACAGTTCTTTGAACATGAAGCTAGGAAAAAACATGACACAGTCACAATACAGGTGGAATGAGAATGTTCAGGTACATGAAAGAGCAACAGTGATGTACATACAGATATAATATTAATTCATTTTATCTTATTTGAGCTTCACTTTGAAGAGGTAAATTTTTCCAGAGGAACTAATATCCTGATAAATATTCTTACATAGCTCTTGTGTCATTAGACTGTAATACCTCTAAATACATTTTCAGTAATGATCTGGGGGTTTTTTATAAAACTATTACAATATTTCTACCTAAAAAGGATTTCTATTCCAATTAATCTGTACTGAAAGTTATATTTGCATGAAGACTAAACACCTGTTCCTAATTTTGCAAAATACTGATCTCATTTGTTCATGTTTCACCAGAATTTTATTCCTGGCATGACAGATAGTATAAACGCATGCAAGGGAACAACAGCAGCATAAGGAACTACACTTTCAGACTTAAACTGAACAAATACTCTTCAAATATCCTTATACTTCAGCAATAAGGATGCTTACGAAATGCAGAGCACGTCCAAAGAGGTAATGCCCTGGAGTTCTACATTAAATCTCACACAACGTGGACACCCATCTTTGAGCAGAAAGGACCTGCTCATGGGACACGGAGTAGCAACAATTCACATTCTGAGTTACAGAGCAAGATTTCACCAGTGCTGTTTTTGGAGTAAAAACCCTACTTAGCTTCAACAACACCAACTCACTTTTGCACCAAGTAACTCCTCCCATAAGCCATTAACAAATAAAATTCCATTCCAAAGGTTGTTTTTTCCATTTCTGTTATCACAAACAGATACGTAAGATATAAACACACTAGCCCAACTGATTCTAGCAGTTATGAAGCTTCAGAGGGCCCCGTTTTATTTTATCATGCAATCACATGGCATTTACTTTCATATTAAAGATGACAATGCAGAAGGAAATAGCTCAATTAGCAAAGGCTATGATATGGTGAGCATGAACAGGGAGTTCTATTTCGCCTACAAACCAGGAACTCTTAAAAACAGAACAGGCAGCAAACCAAGAATTACGCAAGACATTGATTAAAAATCAAGATTCTCTCAAATCTTACAATACAGCACCTTTGTTAAGGAAGCATCCAGCCTGCAGCAGCTCAAAAGAATACAGGCTAGGGACCTAAAGCAAAGTGGCTGGATTTTCTAAACGTTGGGGAATGTTTTTTTTAAAGATGGTTTTGCACTTAAATGAAAACTATCTGAAATAAACTAAAGATTTTGCTTCCACGTGCAATTCAACATTCTTGCTGATTTTCTTCACCTCTACAAATGCGTGTTTTCTTTCTGCCACACAAAACCCATACCATTTGAACAGCAAGATTCATTTAGAGATGGACTCATCAAAGACAGTTCTCACTACATACAAAATACTCAGAAACATCCATGTAACGCTGAGTTCATAAATCTGTGCTGAAGGCATTAAGAGTCCTTTCATTGACTTCATTGTCTTCTGAGCAGAGTAACAATCTGACTAAATCTTGTTCAGGGGAAATTCTTAAACTTGCATAACAGCATAAAATGAGAAAGCACATAACAGAATACAGGATTGGGTTTTTATCTTGTGCTATCACCAATTAATTTTTTAGAAACAAAATGGGACCCTTGAAAAAGTAATTTAAGAGCTTATATTTTTTTAGATGACATTCTGGATGATGTATTTGAGGTACACCCTATTCATGATTCATTTCTATTTCAAGTGCAAATTCTTCCATTATGAGTAACACCCAAGAAAATACAGTTTTTTAAAAATGTTATAGTTTCTCAAGTCTTGAACCCTCTAACCTTTTCTACAATTTTAGAGAGTTACATGCTGATTGTTAGAAATTTACCACTGAAAACTGTTAAAACAAATGACTTATTAAACCAAAACAGTGAATAACTGTTCCTAAAACCAGAACAGAACAAATAAGGAACTATGCTACTACAGCAGTATAAACTCAGGATTACCTTAATTGCTTTCGAAAATTACCTCATGGTAATTTGACCCAATCCAAATTCATAGTTATAGAGTTGATTCATTGAGCTCACAAGCCAGCAAAGCCTGCTCTAACGACTGTTATTGTTGACATTACCTTCAACCTTTCAAAAAGAATGAGGTACCCTGAACAACACCACTCCTCACTTTTGCCACTTCCTAACACTTTCAGCTGAGCTACTAGCAGTAGAGTAACTCCTAGTTCCTCCTCCATCTAGTCTTCATGACTGAAGTCACGTGATACAAGTGAACAGAAGAAAAAACATGCACAAACAAGTAAGCTCAGTAAAGTTTGTTGTTTTATGTAATTTTTTCATAAACAGCTTCTTCACCCCAAATATACTGTAACAAGCTTGATGTATCAAAGGGGATCTTAATACTTTTGTTCCTCTCCTACAATCAGTAGGCATGGGTGCAAAAAGCAGTAGTTAACCACTTCTGAAACCCCCACCTAACTATAAAACAAAAAAACCCCATAGATACTGAAAAACAATTACATATCTTCAACTATATTTTTAACACATGAACATTTCCCAATGCAAGTGCAACATTCTTACCTCACTGTACATAAGTCATCTGTCCTTGATGGATGTGGCAAATCACAATTAGATGTTGCTAGTCCATTCAGATCAGTTTCTTCTGCTGAATTAAAACAGGTTTTACATTTGTTATTAAGTATTTCTATGTTTTGATAACTCCCATAAGACTAACAAAATGCATCTGTAAAGCTCTAGGAAAACGTGGCGAGAAGTCTTATGCAAGCTGTATTTGTAACTCAAAACCACGATCCACTTAATTTTTGTCTCTGTGTCAAGGATGAGTTTGAATAAGCCTAAAATATATAAAATAAAGTATTTTATGAGGGACTTTGAGCGATCATGCAGAAAACTAAAATATTATGAAGTCATACTTTATTTCCTAGAGAAATAAGTTCCATGGTAATTATCATGCTGTAATTTAAAACAAAACTAGGAATTAACAAGTAATCAAAATGAGGTGAGAATACCCAAATAATATTTTGTTAGCACTGAATGTCCTATCTGTACTTAAGTAGGTACTGATGTCAATAATATATCTTAATGCATGAAAGACTGTATACATAAGAAGTAATACATTACTTTTGCTTATTTATTTTAATAAACTGTTCCAATTGCTATCCTAGTGACTACTCACCAAAAAACCAGTAATGTTAACAGTGTCCAGATGTCTTACACAATGTGTAGAAATGTCCAGATTTTTAGTCAATGTTTTATGTATACCATAAGTATGGCATACTATACCTGTCTTCAAATGTCATTTAATTACAGAAAAACACTCTACAGTCACAGATTTCAGTGCTAATTACTCAACGCTTAGTCTCACAATGCATCAGCTTCAATTACAGTGAGATGTAGGTCTTAATTACAGTGACATTAGAGCAAATCAACACGGTATGAATAGCAGGGGAATCTGCACTTGAATAGCTGAATATGTCCCACACAATAAAGAACAAAATTTGCCATTATCTGGGAAGTAAGCAAAGATGAAGCAGTGCAAGATCAGGTTTTTTACCTGGCTATAAGCAGGATACTGAGAAACTGTAACAACTTACCTATTTTACAGAGCACAAGTACTGGTACACCCAATAGTGCACATAGTTTTTCAAAGTCAATGAAAAGAAACATAGAGAGATCTTCAGGACATTTCTTTCTTCCTTAACACAGAATGTTAGCATGTGGGCAAAGCGCTGGCATTTTTGCATTCATCTGAACTGGAAGCTGTGTTCCTGTCCTTTATGTCCTCGAACACGCTTTCCACCTTTGCAGGCTTCAATGTTTGGTCCACCAACCCTGTCGGGGCCCATCACTAGATGGCACTACCACCAAAATACAGATGCATTCTTCCAGCCTAATTACACCAGGAATTCATCTACGCCTACTGCGATGGCGCATGTCATTAATCATTAGAGAAAACGGAAAAAAAATTTAAAAGATAACCAACCGAAGCTGGTGACACAGTGTTCCCCAATACAATGTGAGCAGCCCTGCATCAGATGCTAATATAGGAGGAAATCACATTATCTGCTGAATCCCCAGTACCTTACTGCAGTAACAAGGTTTCCTTTGGGATAATTCTATCTAAATATTTGGCAAGTCCGTTTTTGTTTGTAGATCTAACAAAATCACAGACATAACACAGAGTGAAGACCTAGCTGTTAGTTTTGTTTTCACCATAAAAATCTAAAATTAAGGACAAAATAAAGAAAAGCAAACAAGCAAACATTTTGTTTGCATTTTCACAAGATTACTGAAGTCAAAATATAGAGTTTCATAATAATTGCTTTCCAGTACGTTTTGGACATTTTTTGTTCATAAAAATATTCTACGAAAACAACTATCAAATTGCAAGGCCAACTGCCTAAAAGCAGAAATTTTCAAAATAAAAGGTCTATGCTGCTTGAATTCATCCCTTTGGCACATACATGTATCCGAGACCTCAGATGATGATTAAACACATTTTGCCATGGTCCTCGGCCCCAGGCAGCACACTATTGTTCATTGTGTTGCTCAGTGAAAAAATATTTCAAAAGTTAGCTTTGTTCTTACTGCACAATGCAGGTCTTGGGTCATTTCTTACGAAGTATACAAGCAGTAACCCTGGTGTAGCAAAAGAATTACGGAAGCCCTGAGAGTTCTGTAACATTCATTGCTAAAGTATCTTTGTGCTTTCTCAACTTTAACACTTTCCGTAACATGTCAATTATTATCTCTATTGTGGAGACTGAAAATTGAAGTACAAAAAAAAATGAGGCAAAAGGTTTCCACTAACCTTGGTGGCCCAGCTGGAAAGCCAAGGACCTAATTTTTTAAGAATTCTCAGCATTATATATTTATTTTAATTTTCATTAAGTTTTCGTTCATTTGCTATTGACTTCAGTCACTGCGGCGAGCTCCCAACCCCCACGACCTCCAGCCAGGCCCTGCAACGCGGCACCACGCGCTTTTTGAGCTCACAGCGGAGCACCCTGCACGGCTGCCCCGTCCAACAGTGCCCAGGTGCAGAGAAATCCCAGCTTTCCAGAGAACAGGCTTGAACGGGGCTCCAAAAGGGACAAGGAAAGCTAGCAGCAGGGTTCAAGAAGACGCGGCTACGAACACGCTGCCGCTAGATGGAGAACCTGACGCGAGGCCAGATTTTGTTATTTGCGGCAGTATTGCAGCAGGTCTTAACGGGCAGAAGGCCAGGCCAGATTAGAAAACTGCATACAATCGGGATCCCACCAATCTCAGGAATAAACTTTCATACTTCCCCATGAACTAGTAATTCAAAGGAAATGTGACATTCTGCTACTGGATTCCAGATATTTGCCAACAGCAGAGAAACAGCAAGAATCTGGGAACTTACATTCTAGTCATGGCTCTAGATGTTAATGCAATCACTTACAAACACGAAGCAGCAGAAAACCCCGATGCTTTTTTCTAGCGTCCCTTAAAAACTTTCAGTGAGCCAGCTAAATCTCTTTTTTGTCCAATTCTATTCCGAAGCTATTAAAAGCTTGTTCTAACTATAATACCCTCAGTCTTCTGCAACACCTCAGTAGATTCCTCAGTCCTGCTCCTGCTTGCCCATTACTCAAAGTGCCATTGCACCACCCTCCCTTTTCACCCATAAGCCAGTTCCAGTTTTCATATTGTTATACCTTCAACAGGAAAGGCTGAAGACTCCTCCTGTGCCTTGGATTCCTTTGTTGCTTTGATTTTTGTACAGCTCGGTGCTGGTTGACTCTCTTCAAAGAATTTTCTTTGCAATAGTACTGCATATTTTACCCCATCTATCAGGAAAATAAAATAAAATAAATAAAATAAATAAAATAAATAAATAAAATAAATAAAATAAATAAAATAAATAAAATAAAATAAATTCCCTGGTTTAGACTTCATTGCTTAGTCTGGTTGGGCCACTGAAATTTGGAGCAATGATTTTCCCATGGCACTTCTTCCCCTTTTCCTACTATCTATAAGAAGCCACTCTTAGACTTCAATTCTGTTAGTCTGGAGATGAAAATCACCAGAGTTACTGAGATTTACCTCAAAGCCCACAGAATAATCTAGCATAAAATGTCCTCCCCGTGTACTGTACAACAACACATATTCAGAAGAAAATATTGGGGCAGCTGAGGCTTGTGGGAACTCCCAGAAGACTGAGCCTGCAGAGGAGGCAAACAGTCCTGGTAGTGAGCTGAGGGGTGTTCTCCACCCAGACTCCTCTGAAAGCGTGCAGCTGCAGGAGGGAAAGCTTTTAATCCTTTGTCTTGCCTTCCTCCTGTTGCTGAAATGTAAGGCTGCTCTTGAGAAAATACTGAACTACAAACAAGTTTCCATTCCTCAACACAGCTACTCAGGTGCTCAACCTATCTTAAAGAGCAAAACTAAATGCTGTCAGAAATTTCCACCAACTGCAAAGCCTATTTGCTGATAAATCCCACCATATCTGCCAAACATTTGATTTATTAGTATCAGTTCAATCAAAAGAAACCCAACTCTGTATTAACTAGCACTTGAAATCTTGTAACCTCACCAAATCTCTATCCACTGATATACATGGGAAAGAGAGAACAATTACAGTATTTTACTAACAAATTATGCATATTTTAATAGTACAATCAATTATAACAGTAGTTTCAGGCCATCAGAACAAAGGATACCCCATTTCCTATAGGTTTCATCTCATGCTTCGTTCTCTCGTATTTACTAAGGACCGAGATCTCATTTCATACATGTCTGTATGTAGAGCCCTAACAAGGTCTCTCTCCTCTAATTAAATTAACTCAATTAGTAAAAGCTAACTACAAATTATAAAATAACTGTCTTTGAAACCACTGACCTTCAAAAGCTAGTGTGGCCAAAATTTAGGCATAGATTCAAGTTATGGGGTTGTGGGAGACAACAAGGGGGAGAAGATGAAATGGAAAGATGCACAGCGTAACAATGTGGCTGTGCAAGTTTTGCTTCTTCTCAGGACAACAAAAAGAAAAATCCAACTTTGAAAAATGAATACATTCATTACTAACATTACTACCCAACGACCTCAAATAACTCGCTAGTTTTCAAAGGTTCAGATTATAGGCCTAATTATATTTTCCTGCCATCAAAATTTTCAGAAACTGGCTCATGCGTTCATTAAAACAAGTAGGAATTACTTTAGTGGGAATGACGTATGAATGTCAAATAATCTCAACAATAGCTTATCAATAGGTGCAGTCGCAATTTCAAGGTATGTTTTATAATGTGCCTGTTTGCATTAGACTTACCAACAGACTCTGCATCCCCTTCTAGTGAAGAAATAAGGTTTAGTTTACTAAGCTTCGCTTTTGAGGAAACTTTGTTCTTGGTATCCCAGATTTTTAAAAGTATCTTGTGATCTCTTAGTTTTATGAGATATTCATTAGTGACAACAATATCAACACTATGGTCCCATGATATCCACATCTTGCCATTTTCAAACCATGGTTTAATAGCCTATTAAAACAAAATATTGAAATCTTTACAGGAGCTGACCAATACCGAAGAACTTGTATTCACATGCTGACCGCTATCACCACTGCTCTCAGACTGTATTTCTCCAGCTTGTGCTGGTTCTTACGTGACCCTCCCTTTGCTGTATCAGAGCAACATATTTTGTTGGATTCAGACAAAGTAGTCTTATCAAGTCAAGGTCTAATATGAAGACCTGAGGTAAGAAACAGCAATTAAGCTGTTGCTCAGCATGAGATCATGGACTTATGATACAGGTTGCTTTAAAACTAACAGTCTCACTCTGAAAAAAAAAAACCCCAACTATTTTAGCATTGACTTTTTAGAAATAATTTCTTAACAAACCAAGGTGTATTCAAAACAATATATCTGCTTTTTAGGTTCCTGGATTTGAATGCGCAGGATTCAATTAGACGTGTCTAAACAAAACAAAATTTGCAAAATTCTTCAAGTACCTTAAAAATCTTTTTCTTCTCAACAAAGATCAGAGGCATAAATTTCATTTTTTTCCTCATTGTTAATAAAATGGATAGTTGCCTTCAAATTATTATATTATTATCTCGGTACTTGAAAGATAAAAGCTATAATCCCAAGTAAACTGATAATCTAGAGGAAAATAAAAGTAAAATACTCTGAAATCCACAGATTTCAGACTGTAACTTAAGAAGTTACTGCTGATCTGGACTAGCAGAGTCAAGTTCTATCCTTGATATTTGTTCTATATCTGTGTGCGCAGATAAGACCTAAGCAGCTGTTAAACAACATGCAACTACATCACTCCATATCTGAAAACCTCCTCTCACCTTCTATACATGACATTTTGGATTACTTAGTTATATCGTATCTTTTACCTTGGAATCAGATTCTGTAAACAGCTTTGCAACCACCTCAAACAACACCAAATCCAGTTTTCTAGGTACGAGGTCATCTGGTAGAAGGAAGTACTCAATATGATAGCAACGTTGCATTCTTGGAATAGCTCCCAATTCATCAACTTGAATTCTCTTTCCTCGCGTATCAGGAGGATTGGATTTCTTCAGCTTTTGTTCTAGAGAGGATATCAGAATTATTTGGAAGCGTTAAATGTTATCAAAGATGATACTTTCAGGGGGAATTAATGCTCTCTGCAATGACCAAATGGTAATAGGCGTTCCAGTGTGACAACAGAAAAATGATTGACTGAACACAGATGACTGCTGAACGTGAAACTCTTATCCCAGTGCCCCACCCTGCAATTCCTACCCAGGTTTAACTACCGTAATGGTCCCTGAAGCTCCTGGAACTCCTCCCTTCATCCTCTCTTCCTGCAGCATGACGTCCAGTGATTGCAATTCCCAAGGCACATATGTCCCGTTACCCAGAGAACTTCCACACAGCAGAGTTCCAGACTGCTCAGAGGAAGGCTGAGTGTACCTGCTCCTGCTACACCCAAACACCCCTATGCCACAGGAGAATCATACCTCACCTGTTGAACAGCTGCTACCTTCTCCTAAAATTACAATACCACCTTTAAACTACCCAAAATCATAATTAGCCACGTTGAGTATATATGCAAAAAGACACCTTTATTTTCATTATGAGGCAGGGACTGTTTAATAAGCACCAGCTAAGATCAGCAACTTGAATAATTGTGACTACTGAGGAGTCAGCAGTCAGGAAAGGTTTTCAGTCACTAGTGACAACCATCCAACGATAAAAGGCTCCCATGTCCCACAGCCATTTTCTTGAGCAATCTACCCAGGAAAATTCAAATCGACTAACATCTTCTCTAACATCTCCTTAAACCATTCAGGACTCTGCGACACGAATTTACGAAGTAATAAAAGAAGGGTTCTCAGGAAAACCTGTGTCAGGTACTTACCTGTAGGCAGAGCAGGGACAGCTAGCGAGACGGTGAATGTGCAGGTCACAGTGTGGGAGCCATCCGGTTCCACCCAACTTTCTTCAGACGGGAGGAGCCTGCTGCTTTCACCCTCTGGGGTCGGATGTCCACCACCCCCAAGCACCTCTAGGTTTTCCATTTCAAAAGTGCTTTCAGAGCAGATTGTGTTCAGGTCTGTTACCTCTTCTTTATCACCTTCCTCCACCTCCTCTTCTTCCAGTGCCTTTGAATTCTTATGCTTTGCCATCTTGATGTGCAGTCAGCCGACGGACCCAAAGGCTACAGAACAAGAGAAACAGCTTTATTTTAGTGCTGAAATAAAAACCCCTACTAGAACCAAAGCAGGAGCAAGGAAGGATAGCGTGAGGAGGTCCAAAAATTCCCATTTCAAAAATGCTTTCAAAGCGTGTAACACATATGCCCACGGGATTCATTTTTGGACACGGGGACAATCCACACGGAAGTCTCCAGGCGACAAGCCAGGGTAACAGTGCGTCAATGCGTTCAGCAAACAGCAGCGCAATGCTCAAAAAAAGCGAGAAGGGGGGATGTCATCCGAGGCTATAAACCCCCGGTTCCTTGCCTGACTGCAGGGGAACGCCGGGTTTTGAAAGGCTTTGGGTTTATCTTCAGGAAGCGGGGGCAGCCCCTGCAGCCCGGCGCTGACGCCGCGGGTGACACAGCCGGCGGGCCAGCACCTGCGGCCTGCTCGGGCCCCGCGCCTGCGACAACGGCCGCCCGGCGCACCGCCCAGGGCACCCAGCTCGCCCGCGGCCGCCAGCCCCGCGGAGGGCCGGGGCTCGGCTACCGGAAACCGGCCCGCCCTAACGCCCCGCCCCGTCGCCAGGAGCCGCCTCACCTGCGCCGCGGGCAGCGGCCGCCCGGAGACGCCCCGCGGGGCGCAGCCCGGCCCGGCCCCCGCCGCCTCAGCCCGCCTCACCGCGCCGCGGCCCAGCCCGGCCCCCGCCGCCTCAGCCCGCCTCACGGCGCCGCGACGGCGGCGGCTCCCTGCCGCGGGGCGGGCAGCCCGCCCGCGCACCTGTGCCGCCCGGCGCTCGGGCCGCCAGAGCGGGCCGCAGCTCCTGGCAGCGGGCTTCTCGCACCGCGGAGCTGCCGTGTTGGCAAAGCTGCGCGAAAGCTGACGAAGGCGGAGCGCACAGGGACGTTCCAAAAGCTGGTGCGCGGCTGCTAACCCCAGCGGCATCCACTCGGGTGCTAGAAACGGGAGGGAAAACATCTCGCCAGAGCAGCGGCACCCCCCAGCGCTGGCGCTTCAAACAGCGTAGGCCTTCCTTGCCGGCATGCTTACACCTTGCTTTCATCTTAAAATGTTTCTCTCCATTTCTGTCATTTCTGAAGGGACTGTGTATCGTCACAAATAGGGGGAGCTGCCCCTTCGAACTAAACCTAGGGAGAAGTCACTTCCTCCACGTCTTGCGCACCCTGCCCAGCTCCGTGCCACTTACATCTGTGCACCTGCCCGGCTCCGTGCCACCTACGTCTGTGCACCCTGGCCGGCTCCGTGCCACCTACGTCTGTGCACCCTGCCCGGCTCCGTGCCACCTACGTCTGTGCACCTGCCCGGCTCCGTGCCACCTACATCTGGGCACCTGTCCGGCTCCGTGCCACCTACGTCTGTGCACCCTGCCCGGCTCCATGCCACCTACGTCTGTGCACCCTGCCCGGCTCCGTGCCACCTACGTCTGTGCACCTGCCCGGCTCCGTGCCACCTACATCTGTGCACCTGCCCGGCTCCGTGCCACCTACGTCTGTGCACCCTGCCCGGCTCCGTGCCACCTACATCTGTGCACCTGCCCGGCTCCGTGCCACCTACGTCTGTGCACCTGCCCAGCTCCATGCCACCTACGTCTGTGCGCCCTGCCCGGTTCCATGCCACCTACATCTGTGCACCTGCCCGGCTCCGTGCCACCTACGTCTGTGCACCTGCCCGGCTCCGTGCCACCTACATCTGTGCACCTGCCCGGCTCCGTGCCACCTACGTCTGACGCAGCACGGAGCAGGGCACGAGGCTGCCGCGCCACCCGCAACGGGCAACAACAGCCACCTTGCCTCACAGCTTCACCGCCGAGCAGCGGGGATGACAGACAACCTCTTGGACCAGCACAGAGCGCTGCATGACGGTCTGTTTGGAGCCTAAGCAGCACCCGTCCAAATTACATCTGTACTTTTATGAATCTGAAAATTTAGCAAGCACTTACCACATAAACCTAGAACTAAAACCCCCCAAAATGCAATCACATTCCCCTTCAAACATTTGCAATTTTTCTTCCCACTGGATAAATTTGTCTTTGTTGTCTTGAACATGGATGATATTTATGGTAGAGTGGGCAAAGGAATGAGACAAGGATTGTCTACAATCGGTAATATGCAATTAATTATGCATGCAGCTAACCAATCAAGGAAATGTCTAAGCATGTTCACTCTTCACTAATTTGAAGAGCACAACCATCCAAATGACTCAGCAGAAATAAAAATAAACCAGACAGAAACAAATAGAAATATGTTTTCCGGAAACAGTGACACAGGATTATCTACATACCAAACCACCGAGCAGTAAACCGTAGTGTGAATTCAGGCACATTAGTTACTCTTCACCGACTCCCTTTTCAGAGACTCAGATTGCCTAAACTATAACTAACATTCCATATATGCACAACTTAGGTATCAACTTCCCTCTTCCTTAGGCAGCAGCAAAATCATTACAGGATTAGTTCAACAATTATAAACCAAATAATAAATATTTTGCCTTCTTGCACAAACCACACATCATATGAACAGCTCAGTATTTAAGCCCACTTTAGTCCATTTAGTTTGACAATATTTCACACAAGGGGGGTGAAAAAGGGTGGGGGGATTCCTTTCACAGATTTCGATTCTCTTTGTTTTCCCACATGACTATGTCTCACAACCCATCATTAGGAACTCAAGCTGACATCTCAATTGTCTGAGAAAAGGCAGCTGAGTGGAAATTAAAATGCCAAGGGACTAAAACATGATTGTCGCGAAACACTCTCCTGATGGATAAAAACGTCAACATTTCAAGGAGTATTCTATGAAAGAAAAAACACACAGATTCCTGTATCTGCCACTGCCTTCATGCATGGGGTTTGGTCAATCTCTTTCAGACAAACCCAATGACAGCACCTGAATTTTTCATACGAAACTGAAAATCACATAAAGCCCAGAAGGATCCAAATCTTAAAAGGATTCAACAGTTTGGTGCTCCTTTCAGACCTACACTAGATCACGACCCAAATCCTAGATGCCAGTCTTGCACTTCAGCCCTCAGCTCAAAAGTGCTGTAGATATATCTGCTGGCAACCTACCAGACTGGGCTACATCCAAACTGCAACACTTCCTTTTCAAACACAGCTGTGAGGAAATAAAAGGCTGTGGACAGTGTGTCACACCTTCCTCAGGACCACCAGTTCACAGACGCACGCTTACCCTGCAGGCAGGGGACCCATGTCTACTCCTTCCCTTCCCCGAGGCCTTGCTGCACCTGCATGTGCCGTCCACCAAGAGTGAGACCTAGCTAACCATCAGGGCTGTACGTTAGGCAGAGCACGGGGCCGTCTTCCGCTGCTTCTGCTGAAGCTGTACCACTGTGAAAGGAGTTCAAGGTTTCCTGAGCTCAATAGGAAAAGATCTACCGGGGTTTATTGAGAGTGCGTGAAGAATCTCAGCAAGCGGTGAACAGGACACTCACTCCCCACTTGCTGGCAGAGCCCAAATCATCAGACCAGAAACTCAGTCACAATTCCCCTCAGGCAAAGGCTCGGGGCTGTGAATCCTCAGCAAAGTGCATAAAATCTCAGAATAACAAGGAACAGGGGACTCCCACATCCTTTGTATCGTCTAACTCTGCCCAGCGCTCTGTCCAGCATGCCACTTTGGGGGACTGTACGCTAAGATGTCCAACTTACCCATACGGAAACTGATTCTGATTTTCCAGGGATTCCAGGTTCTAGATGACATGGGAATGGCCAGATGGACACAAAACGGGTCTCAACACCAAGGCTGAAGCTTCCATCGCCCTCCTTGCACCTGCTACTTACAGTCACTGTACCTCCGTTCCGTTACCTGGACACACAGACTTAGTAATCTCTGGTATGTAGGAATATCCAGGAGAAAAGGGGCTCTAAAAAGGCTAAATCTAAATAATACATGTTTATCCTGAGAAACTACAGTCTAATTTACAGCAGAAATTAAGACAGCATCAGTGTTTAAAAAATATACTTTTCTGGAGTAATTTAGATACACGCTTTTAACAGGACTCGAAATGTTGTAGCAGAGGCTCAGATCATGTCTGCTTCCTACAGCCTAGACGGGAATTGCTGGCAAACTGATCAGCTAGAGAAACAGAAAACCAGGAGTAATATTGACTGAAGCGCTACAAGCCAAATTCTGGTCTCACTCACACTATTGTGAATTTCCAATTTTCCCCCTCCATTT
Source organism: Calonectris borealis (assembly GCF_964195595.1). Lineage (NCBI taxonomy): Eukaryota > Metazoa > Chordata > Aves > Procellariiformes > Procellariidae > Calonectris > Calonectris borealis. The sequence continues at coordinate 22,735,672 of NC_134321.1, read as the reverse complement.
ACTCCAAAATTTGTTAATAAAAAAGAAACATTTACCCCATGAGCACCACTAAATAAAAGTTGAAAGCAGTAGATTTCTCTTTTCTAATTACTGTAGAAGACCCTTAAAACTGTTCCAGATGCTAAATAGCTAAGAAATGTCAAATACAACACCTGGTTATTCAGAGCGCTGCAGCTGTTTCCTCTGCAGACTACATAACACATCATTTCTTCCCTTTAAATAGTTCATACCAAGAGAAAGACCACAATGTAATTAGTAATATCACTCAGGATAAAAACCAAATTGTAGTTACGTAAGGTCTTTTGTTAACCCCAGTGGTTTCCCATTAGCTTCACAGCAAGAGAGGCTCCAGACACCAGTTCTTGTCCATTTTTAATGTAGACATTTCCCTTATGCTCAGAAGCTTACTAAGGTTCCCTATATTAGTTACTGAAACTCTTTCCTGAATCCACCCAATATGCTCTCCATATCGCTAAACATATAGAACATCTTTACAGCCTTTTGCACAGTTTATCAGAATTACCTACACACTCACTGGATGCGTACATCTAAAATCTTGTCTATGTAGGTATTAAATGAAAATGTGCTGCAGGCAGGAGCAGAACTACCTGACAGATAGGGACGTTCAATTACATTTTTCCTTCTTTGTCTTACTGTACACACAGAGCTGTCCCAATACTCTGGACCTAACAAACAAAAAGACAACGCCCAATATTTTTGGAGTTGCAAGTAACCTCAAGAACATGCCAAGAACAACACTGCACCACAAATATTGAAATTTTCAACTCATCTCTGAATATCCTTATGAATGCAACTGCTTCAGAAACAACAATTTTGAAAGTATCAACAACATCACAGTATGACTTCGTTGGAAAGGGTTTGGAAAACAAATTTTAGGTACTCAGCACTACATTTTCACTTTTCTCCTTGGTAGTAGAAAGTCTGGAAGGAATAATATATTTTTTTGTACTGTAATGAAGTCATCTTTCGGCAAGATGAGCATTTTCCACAGCCCTGCAGTTCTGGCTGGCTCTGTGTGCTGAACGACAATGCGCCACACAAATGAGACCAGACTACTGATATCCCGGAACGCCAGACATAAACGCAAACGGTGCTGATCCTCAGTCCCGCAACACATCTGAACTGTGAAATAAAACTATAGCGAACTTAAGCTCAAACCATTTTTTTCCATAAACCTAGTTTACATGTCTTAACTAATTGCACTGCTACCTAATACAAGTTAAATCAGTATTCCATCAATGATGTTGGCAAACAAGCTTAAGCCTGATCGTGGCACCTTTTAACCTCTTAAAATAAAAATAACCAGGTAAGTAATTTCAAAAGCGGTATTTTAATGTACTTCTAATTTCCAGCTCTTACCACCACACTGTCGAAATAGCCATTCCATTCAGATCCTGCTGTCCCATCAGCTCTTTCTACAGTTGGGACTCTTTCAAGATACTTTCATGCTGGAGTGCACGACCAGAACTGGGAACAACTTAGTAAAGAAAAAGTCCTTGAATGCTTAATAAAATGTTGCCATCTCTCTGAGCAGGTTTAGAGAATAAGTCAAGGAATAGGCAAACCTTGTCTGGGTCAGGGGTAAAATCTTAGTCTTGCTATAGTTGGGAGTAAATACAAGAGTCGCTGTAATTACACCGTGACAGGCTTTCCTGTACCTCTGATATCAGAAGCACTGCACTGGAAAAAAGGCTAAGTGTGGAGCAGTGCAGGGAAAGCAAAGCAGGCTGCAAAAGGAAAGTTTTCTTCTACCAAACCCAACCCCCTTGTCACAGGGAGGCCACAGTGACATTTGAAATTCCTCTGGTCCAACTGTTTTCGCAGTTGTCTAGAGTTTGAAAGTCTTGGGTCGGGTGGTTGTTTTTTAAGAAAATATGATGCAAAACCCAACCACCCAGCAGTCGGAGATTTCCTAAAAAAATCAAACAAAATTAAATGGCCAAAGGTTTGGGGTATTTTGCTGGTATCAAGTATCTGCTTTCTTTCAGAGATGAACCTTTGGCAAATGTGAAGTGACATCATTCTGACATTCTCATTTCCCTGTTACAGTGATAACACAGAAAGCCAAAGATTTGCCATGCCATTTTATGTCCTTCTCTCTTTCAAACCAGAAGTCCAGCAGATGGGCAACGAGGAATTCAACAGAGGCCCAAATGCTCCCCAGCGCTGTTAACGATGCCTCTCTTCTACCCAGAGACACCACCAAGAAACCCAAAAGCGTAGGTGCTAAAGTACAATTTACGCTGACAGGTTTATAGCCTGGTAAAGATTCTGTCAGCCTTTAAATCAATTATTTCCACTTGATAAATATTTTTACAATTGAAACTAGCTAGACCAAAACAAGTTTAGACTGTTGCATTGTCTACCTCCAGGGCCTTGATGCTTTAGTTGGTGTTTGGGGTCAGTCGGTTTGGTGTGTGTGGATAACAGATGTGGATTTACATCGTATCTGCTAAAAACATTCAAGTTTTATGGTTTTGTCCTTCCTGTCTCTGTCTAGTAATGCATTACATGGGCCATTTTGACCCTAAGTCAGTTTCTTGCATTAATAACATTATCAGATTAAGAAAAGCTAAAGTTTTATAGGTATACAGGGCTATAAGAGTGAATAACAAATATATACATACATGTTACCCATGGAAGACTCCTCAAGTCAATCAAAAATGTTACATGTTATGTATCACTTCAAACAAGAGGAAAATGGGAGAAACGCTCTTTAAAGGTACAAGAATACCTAAAAAAAACCCAAACAAACAAAAAAACAACAAACACAGAACCAAACCAAATAGAAGTAAATCCATGAGCTGGTCAGGAGATTCCTAATGACTGCAAAATTACAAAACATGCTACTATTTTGGATAATAAATAAACAGAAGATCACTGGGGGCTAAAACTCAGCCCTTGACAATAGGAAGGCTGTAGAGCACTGGGGGAACCTGGATCTTTTAACATAAAAGTCAAAAGGAGATCTTCAGCAAAACAGCCTATCATAGAAATAATCAGAAATCTGATTTTTAGTAAAGAGGAAGGTCAAAAGCCTTCTAAAGGATGCTTTTTCTCGATGATGCACAGCACACACAAGTCAGTCAGCACTCCCATTCAACTGGGGGAGGTAAAAGCAGCGTCCGGGTCCCTGAGCGCACCAGCAGACCTTATGTGTCCTGCAAACCTCAGGTGGGACCCCCACTCACACCCCCTGCCCAAGAGCACCATTTGCACCCAGCGCCGAGGCCCCTGTCCTTCCTTGAGCTGTAGGTGTACCTATCTAGTCCTTGCCCAGGCTACTGGATGGACCTTGGACCTGCACTGTAGCCTTTCCACCAGCCCCGTCTCTGGCTCTATCTGCTGCTGCTCTTGATGGGACTTCTTGGAAGGACCCCAGACCTGGTTCACCATCTTGCCTGTTAAGGGCACCCCAACTTTGCCACCCTATTCAGACCTTGGGCACGGCTGGTGCCATGGTCACCTCCGGCTCGTGGCGCGTCCCTGCCGGTGGAGCAGCCCTGCTTTGCCGCTCCTTGACTGTAGCTGCATTCAACAAATACTGGTCGGATGCCGCGCACAGCCTCCCTCTGAAATCAGTGGGCTGCTAATGCAGGGCAGGCAGCCTGTGTTCACAGGAAAGGTTTTTAAGCACTCGAGAACTGGTTAAGGCTGGGTACTCCTTTTGCAGTTTTCAAAGAGGTCCTACTCCATAGCCAAAAAGTGACAAAAATCACTGCTTTGGCAAGCTCGGTCATTTGACCCAGTTTAACGTTTATTCATCTCTATCACAGACAACAACTTAAGAAATACGTACCCATACCACAAAGACACCACATCCACAGAGGTGAAAAAGCCTGAGCGAACAGAAAGATGATCAACTTTTAAGTACATTAGTTTCGTTACAGTGGGACCACTCACTCGTTCACAAGCGTTGTCAAACTGGATTCTGCCACGCTATCGTCTTGCTCGCGTCAGCAAGGAACCAGAAAGCAGTTCGGAAGTTAGAAACGGACTCCGAGCCCAGGCTCGGCCGAAACCCTTCTCCTGACAAGCACAGGCGGCGGGGCGGCACCCCGCAGGGCCCGGGGGAAGCTCAGAACCCCGCGCCGGCAAGGGAGCGAGGGAGAAGCCACCCCGCCGCGGCGGGGGGCGGAGGCAGCCCCCGGCGCCCCGCTCCGTCCCCGGGAGGCGGCCCCGCCGCCGAGCGGGGCGGGCGGCGAGGCGGGGCGCGGGGGCAGGATGGTCGGGGAGCGCGGCGGGGCAGGCGGGCGCGATGGAGCCGCCTGAGGGCTGGGACCCGTACGGGCGGCCGGCCCGGCGGACGCAGTGGCTGGTGAGCGCCCTGGCCTACCACTACGGGCTGGACCGCGGCGTGGAGAACGAGATCGTCGTGCTGGCCACCGGCCTGGACCAGTACCTGCAGGAGATCTTCCACCACCTGGACTGCGCCGGGGCGGGCAGGATCCCCGGCGAGGACTTCCGGACGCTCTGCCAGGTGCTGGGGCTGGAGGAGGCGGCGGAGGCGGCGGCCGACCCCGAGGAGTGCGCGGGGCTGTGGGAGGGCCTCTCGGCCGAGCTCACCTTCCGCCAGTTCCACGCCCGCCTCTGCGGCTACTTCAGCACCAAGGCGGGCAGCGCCCCGCGCCGCGCCGTGCCGCGCCTGCCGCTGGGCCGGGAGAGCGAGCACATCGAGACCCAGATCCGGCTCCGCAGCCCCCGCCGCCGCCGCCGCCGCGACCCGGCCGGGCCCGGCGCGGCGGGGCGGCCCGGCGGCGGGGGGGAGGCGGCGGCGGGACGGCGGCCGGCGGGGCCCTGCTCGCGGGAGTGCTACGAGGAGATCGTGGCGCTGGAGCAGGCCGAGGACCGCATCGCCAAGCTGGAGGAGGAGAACGGCAGCCTGCGGGAGCTGGTGGAGGACATGCGGGCCGCCCTGCAGAGCAGCGACGCCCGGTGCCTGGCCCTGCAGGTGAGTTGCGCTGCCCGGCGAGGGGCGGGCGTCGCCCCCGGCCTCTGCAGGGTCTCCGAAGCCCCCCTACCAAGGCTTAAGTTATCCTTGATTAAAGTGCAGCTCTCGGAAAACCCGGTGTTGGTAAGCCCTCCGGCCCCACACTGATTTGTAAAAGAGTATGGCAGAGAGCTAGGCTGCTCTTTCATCTTCGGCATTAACTTTTTAGCAAAGTTTGGTTACATAGAGACTTTAAGGAGAAGTGGTGCATTTTCACCAGTGTATACATTTCAGGCATGCACTGAAAACCACCCTGCTAAAATTGTAGATGTCAATTTAACAGACCTAAATGTATAATGCTGCTTTTTCTATTGCACATGCAGTCAGTTATATGCCAGTTAATGCATCGTTGTGGGTTTTTTTTCCAAGGTAAGAAAGAACTTTGGGATTCTTACCTGCACAAGCACATGCAATTACTCAGTCATAAATGTAGAAACACTTTAACGTCAGAAACATTAGAAGTATGTTTTCTTCAGAGGGTGGTCATGAGAGTTCAGAGTTGGAGTCAGTTCTGCAAACCGGCTGATGAATACTGCCTGGCTCCTCCGCAGAGCCCCATTAATTCTGGGGCTGGTTGCTGTTTCCGCTGTATCGGCTCAAGTGAAACACACACGTACATAACAGCAGTTAAATTATTCTGGCATGAAATAGGGTAGGACAGGCAAAGCACCGAAGGGCTGAGTTCACCGGTTGTTCTGGTGGGCCTGATCAGGTTGGGTTTAACACGAACACAATGCTGACAGAACTCTGCTCCATGCGCGACACTTCCCTTTGGCATTAGCTGGCTGTCCATCTTCGCAACGTCCAGCACGGCAGGTGAAAGCCACTTTTACCATTTTCATTTGAAAAGTGAAAGGAAGCCAGAAGCAAACATGAAGTCACCAGTCAAAGGCCCAGGAAGAATCAGAAGAAGGACAAAGATTAGAAGTCCAGAACACACCAGCTGCTCTCTGTTCACTTCTACTGAACGTGACTTAAAAAACATAACTGGAAATATTTTTTTCAGAATACTACTTGCCTTTTAAGGACAGACTAAAGTAATGACATCAAAGCTATACAGAAACTTGTGCGATAACCTAATTTTCTACTTTAATGAGTCGTTGTAAAATTAAATTTATAGTTACATATTTAAAAACTACTTTCCCGAGATTGTTTCATTGTCTTTATATTCTGCAAAGGTAAGTAGCTTATTAGTTGCTGATCAACTATTTGTCATTAAAAAACCAAAAAAAACCAATCCAGCCATTTTCAGTCTTGATTAAAATGTCAGTTGCTTTAAAATGCATTATTTTCTCCCTGCTTTCTGCTCCTGTTCATTATAGGTAGGGCTGCGGAAAAGCCATGCTAACCATAAGGAAGAGGGGACCTGTTTTATAGGGAGTAAGAGACAGTTAACAGAGAACCACTCCCAGACCAAGTCCCTTCAGAGCGTCCTGAAGGAAGTGGAACTCATCCGGAGCTCCAGGGATGGGCAAATTGAAGAAGCAATTAAGTTCAATCAAGAGTTGGAAAGAGAGCTGAAGAGCTCTCAGGAAGCTCTGGTCAGTCTGGAAGACTGCAACCGTAACCTGAAAAGAGAACAAGCAGAAATGAGGAAGAAGGTTGAAGAGGCGAGACACGCCGTCCTTAACAGTCTTGGCAAAGTGAAGGAGCTAGAAGTGAAAGCTAACGAGGTGCCGCATCTGCAAATGTACATTCGGCAGCTAGAATCGGAACTGCAGCACTATAGGTAAGTTTGAGTCCGTCAAAAAATGCCTATAAAATCACAGTATTTTGTGGTTGTAGCTTATTAAAAGTCTCCAAATACATCTTCTAAAATGTAGCCAGAGGGAAATTAGAAGCTACTTATCAATTTTCTTGGTAGGGATCCATAACAGAACTGGGCCCGTTCAGTGGGAGGTAGGCCAAAATAAGCATGCTTGATCTACAGAGAGCTGAAGTTACTCCTCAAACACACAGCAACAGGGCGCAACGTAGTAATACTTCAAGAAAGCCTCAAAAGAAATTGCTGACAGTCCTTCACAATCCATTTCCAACACACTTATTTTTTTACCTTAACTAACTAACATCAACTGAGCCATTTCCTGCTAGTTAAGTCACACATACAAAGCCAGCTGTAATCAGATGGCTGATACTCCATTTCTTATGAAAGCTCTTCAACTTGTCATATGAATTGGAGAAGAACACACAAGGCCAACAGTTTTAAACTCTGCTGTGACTTTATCACTTCTTCACTGACAGAATATGTCATCCTCCAGAAGAGAAAAGTTAAAACACTTTCCTAAAATCACACAATAATATAGTGGGAGTCTCAAACAAAAAATACATCATCCAACTAAACCACACTTTTGTAATAGCATAAATAAATAGGTTTCCAAAACTCAGAAAGTTGGTCGCAAATTTAATAGCTCACTGCCTTTGTTGCTTTTTATCTCAGACAAGACTTGGACTCATTGATGGTTACTAAGTGCCAGGCAATTCTGCCCAAGTTTCAAACTGAGCTATGGGATGAAATGTTGTCCATATTTTTACTGACCCAAAGTAAAGCTAATACTTAATATTTTTTTCCTAACTGTACTAAAACTAGTATTTTAATATATTGTCTGTTCTGAACTTCTTGTCTCTTCCTAAACTTATACTTCCTCTGTTTGCTTATAAGAAGAATTCACAGGGAGTTATTTGTAGCATCATAGCTATTGTACTGTTTTATGAAGTGAGGAAATTCTAAAAATAATCATTTTATCCGGTGTCTTTCTGTAAGCATTGTGTACGTTAATACCTGTGTGGTTGCAGAAGATAAAAGCATTTATTTAAACATCTATAGGATTTTAAAAACACTGTGAGGGCGCATGATGTCAAGATGATTGTCATTTACAGGGATATCTGGATGAATGATACAATTCTTAGTGCAGAGATAGATCACACTACTTGTCTAGTCTATCAGGATCTCCCTGGCATGAGCACCAAAGACTTAACATGAGTTCTTGTCCTGCAGAATTGCTTTTCCAAAGTATGATGAAGCATAAAAAATCACCTTTAAGCAGGTAGAGGTGAACTAGTTAAAGACAATAAGAAATGTCCACTGGGCCTTGCAGAGCAGGAACTTTTATGGATTACATCAAAACAAATAGTGTGAGTTTAAAAATGTAAATTATATGTTCTTTGTAAGATAATCTTCATCTGTAATATTTACTTTAAAATTGCATGCTAATTCAAAGTGAGTGTAAAGCTCAGGAATGGTGCTAGGCTGACCATTTGGAAACCACCCTTTTTTAGCCCCACGGCACATTTAGCACAGGACCAAGCCAGCTTCCACATGCAAGACCCTTTAATGGGTCTTGATTCTATGTTAGCCATAAAGCACTTCCATCTCCAGACCATGTAATACAGCTCTTGGCTTAACCAGTTTAACAGCAGAGCCGCTTAATGATGATTGTGACTTGCATGCCTGTGGTCATATTCCACAGTTCCGCAATATATGGAACACCATAATTCCACATATTCCACAGTGTGGCACAGAGATGCCCAAACTGGCAGAAAATAGGTAGGTTAAGCTCTGTGTTACTGTGATGAAAGAGCTTAACAGTAGCATGGCTATTTCTACCCTATGCAGCCGTTGGCATCATGGCTTGTCCCACTCACTTTACGTGCTTCCACTTGTGCTACAGATGGCAGAAACTCCTTCTGCTCATAGAAAATCATCTTCTCCTGTTGTGCAGAAGTCCAAAACCCATGGGCATAGTTTGGGTGAGGTGCTAGAAAGTACATGTTGAGGGAACAATGATGAGTTGGCCAAAGCGTAGAGATGGAGGGATGGCTGCTATATCCCACAGGTTTCTCAGTCAATTGGCAAGTGTATTACTGGTAATGTTATTTAAGTCAGTACGTATTTAAGTTAGTACTCCAGTGAGCAGTTTTCTCCATTTCCAAGTACCATAAAAAGTTTGTAAGCATATAAGCAGGATCTGGGTTTGGCAAGAATTAATGCTGCAGGGTAGCAGCAGAAAGAAACGGGTGGGGATTTGAGTATACTTCAGAAAGCATTTAAGGTTGCAGATTTGTCTCCTGAGAATTCACCTTAACTGGCTTGATATGGCCACTATTTTACTTCAGCCAAAGCCTAATTTCTTCCAGAGAGGATCATATTCAAGAATGAGAACCACTCTATGAGTTTTTCATGCTGCTCCTATTTATATTTTTGCATTTCTAAAGTAAAGAAAAAAATGTTTTCTTCCTTTAGGTTCAGATTTTCAAAGCTCTTTAAGCTTCTAAATCCTACTTCTAGACCTTCATCTTATGCCAACTTGCTATCAGTTAGGCCTGGAGTCACAACAATTACCTTAAATTATAATCCCTAACTCAGGAAACAACAAAGTTTACATCTATTCAGGAAAGCGTTTAAGTACCAGCAAGTGATTAAATGTTTTCCTGAATTAGGGTACTTAATTACAATTGCCTTTTCTGCCCACAGATTCATATTCCTGCAAATTTAAGGGAAAATGTTGCTATCAGCATCTCTGGTAAATGTGTGCTAACTGAAGTTTGTATGATTTAAACATGAACTTTTTCTGAGTACGCAGGTTCCTGTATCAGGGTTTGAAATGTCCCTATCATGTTATTAGGTTCTGAAGCCAACCTAGTTGACCAAATATTTTATAGGTACTTCTTGTCTCAAGGTGCATACCTGTTCTTCCTACACTGGAGGCATGTGTCAGGTTTTCCTCCACCATTAGAAATCTGTACTATTTTTTATTTTTTAATCCCTGTCAATTTAATGAGTCAGTTCAGATACTTTAAAGGTAAATTTCAAGACATTCCTTACCGAAAAGCATGAGTTAAATTCATTTCAGAGGAAAAAGACATGTCACAAGAAATTGTATGCTTCATCATTGCTATTATATCAAAAATGCATAATTCACAATGTCAGTATACGGAAGAGTTTAGGAAGTTATGCAAGCCCCATTTTTTATGCAGTGCTGCTCAGAGAGTTATTCTCATTTTGTACTGGTGCATTTGATTTCATTTTCCCAGGTATAGGACTTTTCATTTCTTATTACTGAAGCTCAGCTTTTTGATTTTTGGACTAGTTTCTCACGATGATATTGGGACTAACCTCCAAATTGCTGTCATCCCCTCCCAGCTTGGTGTCAATTGCACATTTGTAATTTCTCCTTCAAAAGTTGGAAGCCTAAATGAACATACTGGCTAGGTCCCCGGACAGATTCTGGGGACCTCCACTTGATATACTCTATCCAAGAGCATATCATTAACAGCTATTCCCTAAACTACTTTTTTTTCAGTAAGTTTTGCCCCAGCCCAGGGTGACACCGTCCCTGTATTCTAATATAGTCCTGTGATTTATAAGTAGTGTTTGTAAGAATGTCACATATAAAAATGTTACCACAATAAAAATGTCACATCTACTGCTTCTCTTTATCCATTCAGCCATTTTCCCTGTCAGAGAAGGAAATTAGATTGGTTTGATGTGAATTGTTCTTGCCAAATATAAGTTGGTTCTGTTTTCTATACTACATTGTAGGTGGCTTAGAAATTGATTACTTAATAAAGTTTACAGATTCTTTTCTCTTTAATAGCATTGGAGGGAATAACAGAATTTAACAACCTTTTTTTGACCCTACTGTAACAAATAAAAAGAAAGGGCATTTAGAATTGAAATAGACTTCATAATGGAGATGTTCACAGAGGTTTTATGTTGCTGTGTTAGCCAGCAGCACAGTAATTACATAGGTCAGTGGAAGGGGTCATAAAATACCAAAAATGCTTCCAATATGCATGGTCTGTCTTCCAAATTACTTAATTATCCATCAGCATTTATATGTGTTAATGAGCAGGAATCCTTTTTACATGGAATGCAGAGAGGCTTGTTTCATCCCCTCATATTCTTTTATAAATATGAAGGTGGAGGCCTCCAGCATAATTTCTCCCATTTATTTCTTTCCTAAGTCACCAGTGTTAATTTTTCTAAAAAGTTATGCTTTAGGTTATCCTATATCAGAAGTAGTTCAATTTTTCTTTTCTTTTAGGAGGCAGTGTCCTGATCTTTTCAGTAATTTCTCAGGTTATCATTTACTCTGTAAAATGTAACAAGATGGACCAAACAGATCCAAATCAATAACCCAAGAACAGGAGAGGAATGTGGAAATATTCCTAACCGATACAGCCAGCTCTGTTAGGTGAAGAAACAAAAGCCCTAGGAAGGAAACACGAATCCACAAAAGAAGGTGTATGTAGTAGGTTATTTCCAATCTGAACGGTAATGCATGTTTTATATTTAGGCATTCTAGAACTGTTTTTCTATTTAAAAAATTAGACATTAAATAAAGAAAATCTGGACAACTTTCTGCTTGTCTAGTGTCATCAATATCAACTACTTGCTGGTTGTAAGGTGAAGTGCATCTTGGCAATTTATTTCAGATGGCACAAAATTTGCATGGAGACTGTGGGTCTGGACTGTGTGCTGGACTACGCAGGAGACTGGATAGAACTGCGGACGATAAGTACGTCCTTGGACGAGAGCAACCACAGGCAGGGAGCAGTGACTGATGGCAGTCAGTAAGAACGATGACAGTCAGGGAGCTGAACTCATGGAGGGTAAAATAAAATGTTACTTTGCAGAGCCTCGTCTGTGAGACCGCTCAAGCAGATGTTCTGGATGAACTGATGTCATCTCATTTTATTTTCTAATTCTGCTTGTACCTGATATTTTCTTCTACTTAAGACTGTAAGAAGTTATATATTACATAGAAGTCTGCCAAAAAACACAGAACTTTAAGTTTTTCAAGGAGTTAACAGTAACAGGTGAATATGTTCCCATCATATGAAGCTTAGACTACTTGCATGTCTTTAGTCATAGAAGAATCACGAGCTAGGCAAGCAAATCAGATTACTAGTCATTTGAAACACTTCAAAGGAAAATTTTGATTTCATAAAAAGGGATAATGGAAGGTATTGTTATATATGGTAGAGAGAATTGCTGTACAGAGCAATTTAAAACATTAACTTGACATTGAAGAAAATGTACAGCATCTTTCTATGGAAGGGCTAGTTTTATTTCAAATGCAAGAAGATTCTTTCAGTTCTCTTTAACATTAATAATACTTGCTTCCCATAATAATAGCAACACTTTTACTTCAAATCCATTCAAATTAATGCAAGTGCATTTATCTACAAGGAAGCTTGTACTTAGGTGCTAATTCTGACGTTGGAAGTAGCCAGTTCTCTGGCCTTTTTCAGTGTTGGGCTCGTAGTTACACAGCATTTATTCTTGGGAGACTTTCCCTGGTTTCTCACTAAATCCTCCTTTTCAGCTGGCTTGCCTTCTTTGCTGTGTTGGGAGTAAACCACTGTGAGGACAATAGCAATGCCACACATACGGACTGCCCATTCACCGGGGTGGACGTGCTTTCGCCGTGTCCCGGGTTTCCTCCCGCAGCTCTGCGGAGGCACCGTTTCTGTCACTTAGCAGACCCCATCGCACATACCTTCCTGGGGACGGAGAGAGTAAAGCGTACTACAAGCCCTGCCGTAGTCAGCAGTAACAAAAAGATAGTTCAAGCCAAAGGAGTTAGTTTTGTCATCTCATACATAGTATCTGACACATGCAGCTGCCTTTTAAACCTGTCTCCTGCCCTTCCGTGTGTAATTTGAATCATGCTAACCCCTCCTATACCAGAGAGATGATTTTTTCCCCAGAAGGTGTGCAGTCAGTGTTCCTGCAGCTACTCTCCCTTGAATTAGTGCCTGGAAATTCAGCCAGCAGCTTGGTGGACGCCCACAGTGACAGCTGTGCACCTCCTTGCTTCCCTCATCTGGCTGCCCTGACAAGCTGCATCACACCTCTGGCTTTGTAGTCTTTCCCCAAGAAAATGGACACCTTTTACCGTCCAAACTTTCTAAGTGATGCAACGTATTGTCTATTTTGTCTCATGCCAGCAAAAGTCAAAGATTAATTTCATACACAAAGATAACTTTAAAAAAACCTACTCTCCCCACCCCTTTCAAATAATTTCCTAAGACTGGACTCCCCATCAGAGGCTACGCCACTTGAAAGCACGCCTCCCAGAACAAAGTCACTTTCTCGCTGTCATTGCAAGAACCAAAATCAAACAGAAATGGCCCTAGCTCATCAATAGCCCTCAGTTGCAACCCTCTGGATTACTTGGGCGAGCTCCGGTACAGCACCTTTCTATATCAGATATTAGCAGTACGTCACTTTGTGCCACAAAGGCCTCCTAGGTACCTTCTGCCTGGTGGGCCTAGCTGGCCGGTGACAGGACGTCACTGCCGCGTACTGCTGTTGTGCTCAATTTATAGACCTTAGAGTTGCATTTACCTCGGTATCATCCATCTGACAGATCCTGACACTTCAGATTCCACTGCGTGCAGGTAAAAGCACAGAAAACTCGAGGTATTGGGGTTATTCTGGGAATGGAGTTATCAGCTTGACAAGACTGGGATCTATGCATCTCTCTTGACCTGAAAGCCAACTAACCTCAGTGTAGGAGAGCTGCATAAAAAGAACAATTATTTATTACCAAGAAAAACGCATCAGTAGCCTCCTGTCACAAAGTGTCACAGCTCATTACGAACCTGGGGGGCCAGGAGGACCGTTACGTGTTGCCTGCACAGTCACGCACTTGGCCTCTCATTTATTTCTTAAGCAAACCGGACAAGTTTGTAGCCGCTTCTATGCAAAAGAGCACCTGCAGGAAAGGACGCTTGCTGGAGCGCTCCAGTTTTCCCCACCTCACTAAAAGGTCCCTGTATGACCAGGTCCCACCGTGCTGTTCTCTGCTCGTACACTGGTGTCATCAGACCCGTTCAATTCATTAGCAGCATTCCTTTGCTTATAGGAGTAACGAGAATATAACTGGGCAATAAATCTTTTACTGAATGGAAGTTTGCCAAACCCCCCTAACAGATGCTTTGAAGAGCCAGCAGTATTTTAAAAATTTACTTTTTCTTCAGGTCAGTTTTGTAAGACAAAGCAGCAATATATAACCTCAAAGTGTAGCCTGTGGCTTGAACTTGAGGCTTCTATGTTTACCTCCCTGGATATCAAGATATTGACGAAAACCTGAAGTAAAAACACCAGGGGCGAGATCCTGAGAGGACCAGGGCATTGACAAGTGCTTCACACAGGGACTTAAGCACACATTTAGTATAAAGTACTCGAGCCCTTCCAGAGAGAAAATTAAAACAAATCAACCAACCGTATCTCAAGTGGGTTTAGCGCATGTCATTTTTGCTGTCAATTCACAAAAGTTACTTTGAAAATCAAACACTGCTGATCATCTACACTCGGGCACAAGCAGAGAATTCTGCATTCTTTTAAGCTTTTTATTCTGCTGGAGGAATAAAAAGGGAAGAAATTTTATTGTTTCTTTTCTTCATAAAACTTGAAAATTACTTCGTGAAAATGAGGAGAGGAGGAGTTCTACTAAAGCAATAAGAAGCAATTATTTACTCTCTGCTCCTCATCTCACTTTCCTTCAGGATACAAAATAGACAAGGTAGTTTGTAAGATAGATGCTGACAACCCAAGTTTTCAAACAGATTAAACTAATTTGTTCTGCTAAAATAGTCTGCTCTCAGAACATGAAGGATTAATGATCTGCAGGGGGGGAGGCCTTATCTCTTGAATACATCCCAAAAACAATGATATGACAAGATGAGTGAAGTCACCTTAGAATAGTTCAAGGGAAATCTGTATGTTATGCTTAAAAACAAAACAGAACCCAGCAAAAAGCCTTTTTAATTTATGCACCAGAAAAATGCATAGAATCATGAAATCTGGAAATGCTGGAGGGACCAGCCCACACAAACCTGTCCTTTGATTTGAAAAATATGTTCTGTTTCAGCAGCTTTCTTCAACCAGTTGTCTATTGGAGTTAGCCATCCAGAGAAGAAATTAATCTAGCCTTCTAATAGATGCACAGGCAACCATTCTATTTCATCATGAACTCTCAAAACGCTCCTCTATGTAATATAAATACTAAATTATCTGGAGACCTGGGGAAATATCTAGAAAGTAAAATTAGTTGACTCCATGACTTCACTGGGAGCTTGCCATAATGCAAACCCACAGCCAAACTTAAGTTCTTAAACCCCATCCTTAGGATAGCACAGGCAGGATCAAAAGATTTTAAATACCGTCATGTTACTTAGGACACTGCCGGGGATACTCACATAGAGGTAGATCGTTAATCTGTATTTAAAACTGCCTAGACTCTAGGCAGGTTGGGGGACGAGCTAATAAATGTCACTGATGTTAGGAAATACAATATAGGCAATTTCTGTACTTTCAATGACACGAGACAGTTATTTAGCAGTACTGCAAATATTTGCTGGAGTTTGTTCTGTTTACCCATCTTTTCACTGTAGTCAGGACTCCTATTGAATCACTGGCCATGTTTACTGTACTGTTCTCTTCCCTTCATTCTCCAGTACATTTTTTCAACTTTATCAGCATCTCGTCTGCCTGCTTAGCAGAATGATTAAAATCCAGACTGATATTTGCCTCTCTAGTGCTTGGCTTAGGGTATTCTCTTTATGATGCTCAGCATATTTTCCTATATTTGCCAGATTTGCCTGGCAATCTGAATCTCAACTATTTAGAACTGTAGCCACTGAAACAACCTAAGAAAAACTGCAGTCACAACCTAAGAAAAATGCTGCCCTCAATCTAGAAAAAAGCTAGAAAATAATGCCCTGCACTATAAGTAAACCTTTGATTAAATGCATCTGATCTTGAAGCTTCACGTTCTGAGATAATCCCAAACTGGAGACTCAAACACAGACTGAGATTTTGGGGGGAAGAGGGGAAGAAGGGCAGGAGGATCAGCTGGTCAAAGTATTGGCTTCAGTCCATTACAGAGAAGAGATATTTCCACAATTCCAGACGTGGAACCTATCTGTGTGCTCAAGTCAAGCAGCCTGAAAGTTGTAAGATATATCAAGAGGTTGGCTTTAGTTGTTATTTACAGACATAATTCCTTATCTGTGAAAAAGGGAATTTTTACACATTTTTACAGCTTTTCATAATGCCCATCTGAAAATCTGACAAATTCTGATAAAAATGAATAGATATATATGTCCTTAAAGGATCACAAAGTTGCAACTCAACTTCAAAGACTGAAAACGTAAAGCATGGAATGAAGCTTGATCATTACTGCAGATATCTGTATCACAGGATGCTGACTGTATTCTGTTTGCCAATGCCATTTCACATAGGAATGGACTTTATGAAAAAAAAAATAATGTTTGGACAATAAATGCCAAATGTAAGCTTTGAGCATGACACGTCTTTAGAAATTTACTTCTGGCTAACAAGTAACTTCAGCCTTCACAGCATCATTCTTAAAACCACTTGAAAAATAAGGTATAGAGGCTATGATTGACTGTGTGTTGCGGTCCTTCCTTGTTTGTGGAAAAAAATGTTCTCTGAAGGGTGCCTGAGCTTCAAGTGCTAATTGCCATCACATCACACATCATCCATGTCAAGAAAAGAGGTGCCAAGTGTTAGGAATCAGATTACAGTGGAGAGACCCCAAACCTTTCAATAAATCTACAGAATAAAATCAGGCCCTATGCTTTGTTTTGTGAAGTCTCTTTTCACAGCAGAATGTTTCAGGGAAGTTCATGATGTCACATTAATCATAACACTGAAAAATCTGGTATTCACAGCACATCTGCTCTGCTTTTATTCTCTGTACTTGACCTCATCACATGTCCTTGGCATTAGTTCACATAACATAAAAGTATCTGGAACTGCATATGGTGAAGTCCGCCAAGTTTAAAGCAGAACGTTGTCAGGTTTAAGCTGAGTTCTGAGTATACAGTATTTTCACACTCCTGGAGCTAGTAAGTCTAAGTAGCACTCTGCTTAGCAGAAAATTACACCAACGGAAATATAAGCAATCAAAGCAACGCTGATGCTTATGAAAATTGCAGACAAGTAGGTTTTCCCACCCATCTCTGCGTCAGCAAATATCCAGAGGTGGGATTTCCAACAGTATGTATGAACCTGGGGGTACCTGTATTTTGTGGTGCCGATGTGTTGCCTCCCAGCGAGCCCACTCTGGAGCTGAGAGCAGTGTAGCTGCATCGGCACAACATCTGAGCACCCCATGTCTCTGAGTGCCGCAGAGCTGCACAGCACAAACACCAGCTCTTTGGAGTCAATTCAAGTGATTTTACACTGCACAACATAGGCATGCCCTTAAAAGTACAGGTCTGATAGATATTCTCTACTGCAGAACGAAGAGACATCAAGGGGGCTGTTTACAGTGGTTTAATTTGGTGGCCTGACAGACCTGGCATGAATGAGGTAAACAGATGGACCACTCTCACTTACAGCGACTGCTCCGATTTAATTTAGACTCAGGCAAAGGACTCAGGCTGAATAGTTCATCCTCCAAAAATATAGTTTGGAAACAGTTTAAACTAGTTGCATGTTTAGGTTGCACCAGGCAAGATTTCACATAGCCAAAAATAAAAGGAAAAACAGAAAAATTGTGGTCTTTTATTTGGATGTTTTCTTGCTGGAGTGTTTTGATTTTTCCTCTTTGAATGACATTAAATCAGTGTAACTAAATTGAATTTCAAAATACCATCTTAAGACATAAAAAAGAAATTAAACCAAAATGAAATATTTCATTTCATGTTGAAGAGGCTGTTTCCTTAGATGCAAAACATTTTTCCCTTGGATTCCTATTTCAACCAAACAAAAAAAATTTGAATAGCTATAAGCAAAAGTTAGGAGAGAAGCTGGTCCTTAGTCTAAAAGATCTGTTTGCATTAACGAACGTATATAGCTCTGCTTAATTTCCAATACTATCCACAGTCCCATGGACAATTCCTTTAGCAGAGGAAAAAGAATAAGAAAACAAAAAAAAAGAATGCTCTAGCTTATATTGTCAGAAAGACTGCTGGAGCCCTGGCTGTGATGTGACTGGTTTTGCAGAAGTCTTCTGGCTGTGAAATACGAACAGCACTGGCAGGATATTCCCGGGTGAATGCACTGACTTTGAATGAAGACCTTTCAGTGTAGCCAGGGGGTTGGTATCTTTCAGAAAAGTGATGATTAATCTCTATACAGCAGAATTATATACTGGGTCTATTTTTGTGCTGTCAGTCTTACACTTGCTACTTTTCTCCCTCTCCTGTGGTGACCTACCTGCTTTGCTCTCTTTGGTTTGGGGTTTTTTGTTCATCGTGATTTACAGTTTCTGAATGATGCTTCAAATGCATTTAAAAATAGGAAACTTCAAAAAGTAAATAAATTTAAACCTTTTTAGGTAAATACTATGCAGTATATGAATGATGTAAGCTCTGAATTCACATCAAATAATCATGATTAAAGATCTAAAATCCTGAGAGTTTTGAAGTGTTCAGACCTGTACTTTATATAAATCAGAGAAATTGTCAATCCCTAAGGCTTGGCACTTGTGAAGTACTAAAAGTAATTTCTACTTAAATTGCAGTTCTCCGACCGTATCAGTTAAGGCTCTGCTTCTGCAAACAGCACTGACTAGCATCAAACAAATCTTTTCTTCTAGTTAGGAAGGTTACTTATAATCTAAATTACCTCTTTATTAAATGATGTTCTTTTTAGAACAGAAGATTATTAATGCTGGAAAGGTAGCAACTATTTCTTCCTCTTCTAAGCAAAGTGAGCTTTTCTGTGGCAGGCTGCCATGGACTAGCTAAATTAACGGGGCTCTGTTTCACGAACAAGTACGACGCACAGTACAGAAGTCACCAGGAAGTAATCGATGCTTTGCTGCCTCAGGTACTCAAGTCGAAACTTTAATTCTATTAATCTGCATTTACCTGGCATTATATACAGGAAACAAACAGAAAATAACCCCTAAACAAAGCAATGACTCCACAGGCAGAGCCCACAAAAGGCTCCCAGTGCCCTCCAGTTTATCTAGTCAGTCCCTGGAAGGCAAAGCTGAACCGGCAATTTCTTCCCTTCATGTGGCTCTATAAAGAAAGAAAAGGCCATGGTGAACAGGAGCAGGGAAAGAAAGAGCAGTTCTGCTCATTACCGTGAAAAAGGAGCTGTCAAAGCGTCACCTTCTTTCATCCTTCCTCCCTTGCCAGCCTTTTTTTGACCCAGGGAATGGAAGCTTACATCAAACCGTCAGAATGAACGATGAAACTGCATAGTTTGTACAAAACAAAACAAGAGGCTGTTGAGGGCGATAAAAAGGGGGCCCATCCAAGGCAGCAGACAACACTCAGCTGTTGGTTTCCTTGATTTCGTACGGCAGAGGCTGGTGCTTGAACAGCCATGGTGGGAAGACAGACCCCCTCTTTTTACATCTATAAACAGCCTGTAAGGTTCCTGCAGGCATGACATGAACTGTCATGCGTGGATATCTATCTTTGGTCAAAGGGAACAGGATTAGTAGGTCGACCATTGTAACGAAGATCTGAACTATCATCAGTCAGGCTTCAGAAAGGGTCAGAGTACTGGTTCAAAATAAAGTTATAATACCGGCAACAAGAATGGCTAATTTTAATTAAGTTCTATATTGGAGGGAGAACGGTAATAACAGCTCACAACTGGCGAGATGAATGTGAACTGGGTGTCCTGTTGAAAAACAGAAAGGAAACCATGTACAGTATTTTTTTGTAAAAACAGGCTTATGTATTATCCATCAATTCAACATGCAGAGGCTCGAGTTCACATTCGGGTGTTTATTATTTTTAATGAAGTTAAGCAAACCAATGCTTTTGAATGTTTGTTTTGTGTTTTAACCAAACTTAAAATGAAGCAACTTTTCAAAGAGAAAAATCCTCCCAGGACCCTGGGAACATATGCTTCTTTGACCATGCTTACAAAAATGATAGATTTTTTCCATCACTTTATAAGTAGAACTGTAAAACCATGATCTGGTCCAGAATACAATAAACAGAGTGCCAGGTCAGAGGTGAGTGCTATCAAACAGGTGTAAAAAAGTTTATGTGGCTTAGATTGTGTATCCTTAAGTTTAAAGGGCTTTTTTCCCTTCAATTAAACAAATGCATACTGCATCATCAGTAATGTACTTAGTGGATGATATGCATTATAGATTTTATATTTTAAAAAGGTTAATTTGTGTTAAAAGAAAGGGTACCCTGTCATACATTAAAACACATGATATATCAAGGTGTTTCTCTCTCATTAAAAACACTGCAGAAGATACCATACTTGAGACGTGAGTCTGAATTAATCTCTGGGATTAAAAGCAGTAAAGTTCCACCTCCGTAATTTGATTCATGTCTCAACTCAAGGTGCATTTGAATCACAAAGCTTAGATTCAGCTCAGAACATCCACTGTCTGAGGGGGAGCTGGATACGTAACTTCAGTTTTATCCTAATTCTAACCATGACTGGTAGTCTGCCTTGGTTAGTACTTGAAAACATGTTTTGTTTAGTCTGTATTTTAGTTAGAAAAATATGCTTTATGTATCACGTGGTGAGAAAAGCTCCTATAATGTGATTATAATTTGATTTTTAGATAAAATAATAAAGAAAATAAAAAATAAAGAATTACTCCGTTATTCAAGATGTTAAAAACAAGGACCGACTGTGAAGAACTGCAGAATGATCTTAGGATACTGAGTGACTGGATGATGGCAGGTGATACCTCCCATGTTATTGAAAACTGAGGCACTTTGGGGAAAAAAGCCCCAACCAAACAACAGCTCCAACTTCAGTGCACAGATAGAGTGATGGACTCTGAGCTTATTATAACTGCTCAGGAATGATATCTTTGAGCTTTGTAACTCCATGGATGTATCTGTTGAGTTGCAGTAAGGAAAGCAAATATAATATTAAAATTTATTAGGAAAGGAATAGAGAACAAAACAAAGAAAACAATTATGCACATTCATAGAACACCTGTGTCAGAAGAAGGAAATTATGATCCTTCCACCTAAACCAGAATAAAACTGGAAAAGGCATAGAAAAGGCAACAAGCATGAAAAAAAGGCTATTTTAGCCACTTGCAGATGTGGAAAAGACATAGCTGAGGAAAGATGTGAAAAAGGTCTATAAAATTTTTATCAAGATCAAAAAGATGAATAGGGAAGAATTGTTCAGTCTCTTCCAATGCAAGAATTATAAGTCGTCACATGAAAGCAGGAGGCAGGTTCAAAGCAGACCAAAAAAAAGTGGTTCTTACACAGCGGGTAAAGCAAGCTGTGGAGTACCTTCCTGCAAGATGAAAGCTTGATGAAAGGTTACATGGATTAAGAAAACAACTAAAATACTGATTAAAAAAAAAAACTCTTAGCAGGTAGTAAATAGAAAGTTGCCATCTCTACCTGAGTCACCAAGCAAACCTACACGCATACCGCAGAGTGAAAGGCCAGGGAAGGACTAAGGATGCAATAGGGTATGTGAATATCAGGGGAAATATTTGTGTAAGTTTTCTCTTTGAACTTTTAATACACATAAAATGACAAAATATAGTTTGATTTCAGGAGGTGTCATCACCTTGTCTTCATCTGCAGGAATCCTACCTTATTGCTCTGAGAAGCAAGCTTAGCTCATGCACCTACAGTTTAAGAGGACCCACACTTTAACCTTAGCCCTGACTCAGACTTAAGACTGTTGCTTTGGAAGAGTCATTGATTTTCCTTCACATCAGTTTCCCCATCTAAAAAGTTAAGATTATAATGACCACAGAAGTAGGCAGCTACTCCCCGCGTTAGTTAATGGTTCTACAATTACCTTTAAGATAGGAAAAGATGAACTACAAGCTTACAGATGCTGTTTAATTCGTTGTGCATCTGAGAGAGGCGGTTGCTACAAAATATCCCTGACACCTGGAGATTAGCAGGATTTAAAATGGATGAACTATTACTCTGGTAAGAAGAATTTCTGAGTTACAGTGATAAATATTAGCTAGAATTTTGGAAAATCTCTGAACCCTCTATTTCAGTGTGAGAGCCAAACTCTGACTCTCAGCTTTAGATGAAACTTTCCCGTTAACACCCTGTTGCAGGATTTCTTGCACGCTCCTCATAAGCATCTGCTTGTGGGACATAATGAGTAGGATACAGGATTAGATAGCTGAAGAGTCCAACCAAAATCTAGTATGACAAAACCCTGCACAAGTCCCTGCCTTCAGGTCATGCTTTCACATGCTAGCCTCTGCTTGACGGATGCCTATTGTCCAGTCTCAAATCACTTAATTAATTTCCATTCAAATCACAGAAGTTCCCCACCGAGCTGCAAACCAGCACACACTATTCAATGTAGATGTCAGTTCTTGTGCAAGAGACAGCCATACCAATATTGCAAAGGTCCTTTTTATCCATTCATGCCTACAGCAAAATTTAATCTGAAAAGCTAGGCTTAGAGTTTCTGACATGCTGGCACAGCAAATATTTTCCTACATAATTGAAAAAGATCATTGTAAGAGTGTTGGCCCGGTGGTTATCAACATAGGCTGAGATCTGGGGGCAAGCAGAGCATTTTCAAAATACTGTATGTTTATCAGAAATAAAATATGTACTTTAACATTTATGTTTATTTGGCCTTCATGCTGTCTGCAGCTGTCAGTCATGGGCATATACTGGTATTTCTCTGTTCACATTTTCTCATTTCAAGTTGCTTGGTATGTGCATATATATGCAATATTAAAGATTCTGTTCAATAATTTAGAGGGCTGTGTGATACCTTACATTCACCATGCATATGCAAGTGCCTCACCCATAGCTGCCCATAAATGCATGTCTAACTTAGTTTCTCACACTCTGTCGGGGCTGTCAGGGAGAGAAAATGGTGTTCTATAACCCTGGAAAGAGGGATTTTTCTCATTTCTAGTCCAGGTAGCCCTGAGATAGAAACACAACATTATATCTCATTGAAGAAAGGAATGAAGAGGTTCTAAAACATATTAATGGGGAATCCTCTTCTCCTTTAAAACCCCTACAAGAGTGTAAGAATAGCCTGACTGTACAAATGAAAGAGAATCAGGCTGTGATAGCTGTCCTGTAAAACAAAAAGCTTAAGTAGACTACATTAAACAAATTGTTAAATATATGGCACACATCCAGACCACTTGCATTATTCACTTAATATTCATGAGCAAAGCAGTCATTCCAAACTTAGACCAACATTATTGCTTAGGAATACAAAGAATTTGATTTTAAATAGTACTGCTGCTCCCTTAGCAGTAGGCTTTTATCAATAAATATCCTATGACCACTCAAACTGTACTGTTAGACTTATTTCAACCATCATAATAATTCACATCACCAGAATAATAACTATTCTGTTTTAAATGGTAAGATGAGAAAGCAATTTTGCGTAATAGGTCTTATTACTTTGTTCTGTGCAAATGTGGCCAAGGACTTATGTATATTTTGAACTCTGACATTAACGTTTGTTATTTCAGGAATCTATTATAGAGGTTACTGTGTACTTGCCAGAACCGAAGATATAAAATACAAGCCATATCCTGAATATATTAGTCCTAGATAAATGTATATGTGACAAAGGAGCATGATGAAATTACCTGCTTAGATTATTAAGAAAAATCTCATTTAAAATCTATTCACGTCAATGTATGTCCTGGAGAAGACTGCATGCTATGAATTCTAGAGAACTCCATCATTAATATCAAATATAGGCAATTTAAAAAGCAAACAATAATTTAGAAGAGTTACACTTGGACTAGATGATCGCTGTAGGTTCTTTCCAACTGAACTATTCTATTCTACAAGGAGAATTCATCAGTTTTGTAAACACTACATTGTAGTCTTCCCCTTCAAGAAATTTTACATTTTTAAAAATAAGCCATGTTTTATCAGATTACAAAGTTGCAGGTCTAATCCCCACAAAGTTTTCCCTTATGGATTGTTTTGTGCTTTTAACTTAGGGGACTTTTTTCCCATTGTTATAGGTGCTGTGCTGGCAAATAAGTATAAATACATAACAGCATATGCGGCTCTACTAAAACTTATGTATGTTTTTTGGTAGGTTTTATATATGATGCTAAAATTGATCACTAGAGCACTTTTCAACTGGCCACAGACCCACAGGGAACAAAAAAGCATTTAATTAAAACAACCTAAATTTAGATTCCAGAGTCGTTGCTCAGGAAATGAACCCATGCACTAGATGAGATTGGTTTGATGGCAGTTTGAGATCTGTACTGGCATTACACTTGAAGTTTGTAAGTTTTTATTTTGTTTTTATACATCAGATATGCTGCCTCAAAATGACATTACTTTGATTTCAGCATTTCTTATATAGGGTTAGAGAATCTCTTGGAGAACATCAGGTATAGTTTGGAGAGGTGCTAATCATCCCCAGGTCCTGCTGATACTTGCAGTCCACTGACAGTAGAAAGAACGAGTACATCTCGCCCGTCAGCCGTATCAGCCACATGAAGTGAGGCAATCCAAACGGTTCCACAGAAGATGCAGTTGCTAGAGACAGCACAATCATTATGCTTGTTATTTAAAAATAAACAAACAAAATCTAAAAATTGTAAAGTATTACAGGCACTGAATCTTCAGGAGGTTTTTAAGGAGTAGAAAGTGAGTATCTTTCAAGCTGGCATCTCATGAATGTGTTAAGATTTTTCAGCTTACGTCTTCTTCTGTAACAATGTAGTGACGTGAGAAGTCAATAACAAGGGCAGTACTGAACAGGGCAGCACCATAACTATAGTGCAAAATCCAGTTTTCCTCATAGAAACTGAAAAAACCTGTCAACTAACCCCACCCTTGGAAAAAAGGCCATTCTGCAAGCAAAACTTTGTCTGCTCAGATGCAGTCTTTACAATTCAGTGGGACTATAGCAATAGACAGAGCTTGGAAACAGTAAAAGTGATTTCTTTCTAAAATCCCCTACGAGACCTTTGGGGCCTTCCAATGCTCTGTACATAAGCGGAGTCTGGTTTTATTATACTGCAAGAAGTGGGGGTGTTCTGTCTACTCAGCATGAATTACTGTCAGCTGTTTGTCTACTGCTGTGGAGCCCCGTAAAGTCTAGGCTCTAACCCACGCCGGGCTCGTTTTTCAGCGTGAAAAGAGAGCCAACATTGAGAGGAAATGGGCGCTCCACACAATTTAACCACAACAATATCATTCTCAACGGGGAGGAATAACACTGTCAAAATTAATGATACGGTTCTGTGAAACTGTTTAAATACTCAGATAAGCTTTTACATGTCTATAAGGATAAGCTATTACATGTCCATTA
Organism: Calonectris borealis; assembly: GCF_964195595.1. Classification (NCBI taxonomy): domain Eukaryota; kingdom Metazoa; phylum Chordata; class Aves; order Procellariiformes; family Procellariidae; genus Calonectris; species Calonectris borealis. The sequence continues at coordinate 22,710,425 of NC_134321.1, read as the reverse complement.
AAGCACCACAGAAGTCCATATGCACATTCTGTATGTGGAAATTTCAAAATGCTGATTATTGGAACCTGGGAAAAGATTGCTCTAGACTTCCTCTGTGCCCATATTTCTTTTTTGAAGCATCCACTATAGCTCCCTGTCAGAGACAGGGCAGTGGACAAGATGAAACTCTAAGCGTAGTGTGGTTGTTCCTAGGTTCTTCTCTTCTTATATCCATTTAAAGATCAATACATTCTTGTAAGCCTTACATTTTCTTTTATTTCTGTAACGTGTCATTATGTGGAGTGGTGATGTAACGTCATGAATCATACTCAAATCAGGCTCTGAGTGGCTTAAATTGAGCCACTGATATCATTTTCATGACACTAAATTTGGGTTCTACATGATGAAGCTCCAACTCGTGGGCTTATCTGTTTAAGATGGTACGGAAATTTGATTACCATTTTTATTACAGGAGCAACTGAAAATCCCAATAATAGTTGGGTCCTCATTCAACTTTATAAACAACCACTGCTTCAAGTCACTTCTAAAATTCAAATCGGTCCTTCAGAACACTGTCTTTGCTATTTTAGAATGCAATAAAAACCAGACCAAGGTGGTTCTCCTTAAACTCTGAGGTTTCTCCGTAAACATTGGATCACTCAATTTAACTTTCACACAAGCTTCTATCTGCTTAATGGACAGGACAGTGGGCAGACAAACAAGGACACATTTGCTATGAATGTGTTCACGAATACTCTGAATGTACAAGTTTAGGGAGTGGTTACATCACGTTACAGTCACGTCTCTGGGTTTAGAATTGTACAGGGAAATCCATAGTCCTCTGCAATTTAGGCTTTGTTTTGGTTTTGTTCTTTTGTGTTTTTTTTTGTTTTGTTTTTTTTTTTTTACATAGGCAATGTGAAATACAGGAAAACAATAAATTTCTTTGAAGTAGTAGCACTAGCAAAATGGAGATAAAACCTTATTTGATCTCCTAAGTTTTGCGCCAAAGAATATGACAGCAGCAGAATTCAATTACAATTTCCTAAGCACAGAGGTATCAGTTCCCCCTTTGAGTTATCAAGGAAGTCACACTGATGTTAGCATGAGTAAGTCACATAAATCCTGTCCACACCAGTAGCACACATCCTCAGACTGGGGAGTGCTGGCACAACCTCATTATTTCATGAGCAACAGTCACTGTGGACTCTCTTCCCCGGTTTTGAAAACAAATAGAGTTAGTTGCAGAAGTAACAGACCCCAAAATTTCCAATGTGATGTGTATGGCTCTGCTGAGTTACCAGATATGTACTGGGAAGGTACGATTCAGTGAACAATATTCCAATTGTCTCCATCTATAAACATGTGTTAGTCACAATCAACTGTGCGACGTGCACAAAGCAAACACATTAAACAAGCAGCTCTTGTTTTAACAGCCCAGCTATCAGAGTCCTTCATCTAGGTATCATTTGCAACAGCAAAGTTATAATATACATTCAACTGAATAAAAAAAGACCTTCAACGTCAAATTGCATATGGCCAAAAAAAACTATTTCCTAGAATCTTGCACAGTCTAGGTTGGAAAATACAGCAATTGAAACATTTCCACAGAATCAAATTGCCTGGACCCGATTAAAAGGTTGCATACAAGAAACTCTTGACATAAAGGAAGGCATTGAAGTTCTGCCGTAGGTCAAGATTTTGCTAAGCCCTTTACTAAACAGTAATGATAGGTTATTCTGAAGTAACCTTTGATCCTGCATGCCCTTTCTAAGAACTGAACTAAACAGTGGTCTTAAGGGATACTTGGAACTTGTATGCATGCCATCATGTCTCTCTTACACTGCTATGGACCCAAGAGCCTAAATTGCCATTATTCAGATAAGTGTATTTAAATAACGATTTTTAAAGCTGCTGCCGGCAATCTCACCACAAGATATTCTGTGTCTTCACTGGTATAGACACCTGAAGGCTGCTTGAGGCAGTTGCCCATGACGTGGTTTTAAAGTCATCTGAAATGGATATGCATGTGATATATCCTTTCTTTCTGTTACTAATGATGTGTTTGGGTTTTAACTAGAGATCTGGGAATGATCTGGCATTTTAAACAAATGCTTCTGCTAGAAAATGAAATTTATGCACCAGTTGTTTTTTTTACCAGCTTAGACCCTTCATCAAATCTGGAGCCTGTCACTTCTCAAACAAGCATTAAGCAGCCCTAACATCTGAAACTAAGGTCATTTCTATTCCCAGTAGGATGGCGACCTGAAAATAAGCAGTATTTATCCTAAATATCCCAATTCTGGCCAGGATGAATGCAATTCAATGAGCCTTTGCTAATGCAAACCAGACTTCTGCATGCTCATGGGATGCTGTCATTAATCCTTTGAGGACCTAAATGTACAGCTGGCTTAGTTTAGTGCCAGCATCTTTTTTTAATGACCCTCCAGCTATATGACGTTTAATGTACTCGCACCCTGTTCCAAGGAATTTACAATCAAAAATGCAGGCAGAGCATGTTAAATCCTACCTTTAGCTGTTGTTGCCAGCCTAATCACTATAGCATATAAAAATTCACTCATAGAGGATTATTAGAGTCTCTCTCAGTTACTGAACAACATGGCACACTACAGAGCAGCAAACGATCATGTAATGAAAGATTGTGGCGAGTAATAAGTACAATCAAGATCATTTTAAGAACCATAACTGACGGTTTGGAGGGGGAAGGAGTCTCTACTGATAAATTTCACGCTTAATACAACAGTGTTGCACTTTGCACAAATTATATTGATTTCTTTTTCCCCCATTTAGTTGTTTAAAGCATCTATAGAAAACAAAATCAAGAAGAATCTACATTCACTACAAAGACCTACTACTGTTTTTTTTAGTCAGTCATCTCAGATAAAACAGTATCTTCAGATTCTGTGTGAGATATATAGACAAACTCCAGCCTGTTCAATAGTTTTAACTCAAGCAACAAACAAAACCCATCAGGATTTATTGTGGGACTAAGCTGAAAGAAACCCAGAAACACTGCAGCATATCAGTCCTGTTTCTGCTCTGATTTCAGTGGGACTATTTCAGATCTACAAAACCTTTTACACTCGCTCGAATGGAAACTTTAAAAAGTAGAATATGCCATGCCTGAAATGTTTCCATGAAATTCTGGTACGTAGCTAGTATAGCTTTAAAAATTAAAATAGCAGCATTGCCAGCCAAGTAGTATGGATAAAAGGGGTTTTGTTTAGATGCTTTTGGATTGTGAGGATTTTGAATTTATGTTTCAAGAGAGATATGAAATAAAATGTTGATAATTTCTAAAAACCTGTCAGTAAAACTCAGGAACATATTCTGCTTTCATTTTTTACCTATTTCTGTATTAGAAATGATCACAGAATATATTATCCCTAACATTCTCAAATACAAACAACATACTGTGAAGGCCAGATCCATCTTCTTCCTGATGTTTGGCTTTATTAAATATAGAAAGTGACAGTAAAATTAGGCTCAAATTTCTTCTTACGGATTTACAAGTTTAAGGGTTTCTTCCTCAAAAATTGTCATCCCACATGCTATATCCCCATTTTCTAACGAGCCACCTCCACCTACCTAAGCCTACATAGGCTAATAAGCTTCCTAATGCAGCCAGCAGTCAACTGGAACGTTTTCGTAGTGTGACTTGCTTTTAAGGTGGAGAGTTACAAACTTCTCCACCCCTTTTCAGTGCTTGCAGTAAAGATTAGAACAACTTCTCCATGGCATGTGGAACTTTATGGGATTTTGAAGACAGATCAGAAAGGAACTTCAATGTGAAATTTCTAGAAGGTTTTCATTAAGAAGTATTTCTGTGTGTCAGATTTTGTCAAATTCTATCCTAAGCTGTCTTACTTCTTCTAATACATAAATCTCAGGATTTGAAACTGTATTGTGGAATGTCAAAAAGTCAAGGGAAAAGATTAAGTCTCATATTGGATGCAAGAGGAATGGATCAGCATCAGAAAGTTTGGGATCTCATCCAAGGCTGAGGCAGATGAGAAGTTTTCCAAAAGAGTTGCCCAGAGCAATAAAGTGGAAATAGAAAATATGGCGCAAAAATCTGGTTGCAGAAGTTTAAATATTGGTCACCTACTGTGAACTAAAATGAAAGGCTAAATATATTTTTATAAATACCTGAGGTTTTTAATTCTACTAGCCCTATGATGTTAAATTTAATCATTGTTTTTACAGTAAGCTAATACAACTGGTATCACCTACCGTTTCAAACAACTGCATTTATTTTAAGTCTTCCTCCTAGTGCTATGTTCCAGAGAACTTCTGAGAACTGCTTCCTGTTTTTCATACAGATTTCCCTCTTTTCCTGTGGAAATCTATTGAGGAAACTCTATGAAAACAGAAGGAAGTATCTGTTCCTAAATACCTGTAAGATTGTCCAAGAGAATCATCTTTACCCACTGCAGAGGGCAGGGGCTGCGTGTGATGCGAGTAGTGCTGTGTCCCGCGGAGGTGGCTGCGAGCCCTCAGACAAGCTGCGTCCAGCTCAGATGCAGCAGGGCTGCCGCATGGAGGGGGGTCCTTTGTTAAAATAATTTAGAGTAATGTTGATTGGGAAAACAGGAATCCCGGTTACCCGACCTTCCTATGCGGAATTTTCCTAGTAACAACTTCCATCTGCCCCCCTCTCCTTCACCTCATTTATTAGCTCTCCTGCTTGAGAGGAACCGTGGGGCTGCACTGGTCTGTGATGTCCACATATGACCCGCCATTATTCAGGGAGCAAGACACTAGCTCTGAGCCATGTACGATTAAAGATCTTACCGACATAACGTACCTTTTCTAATAACCTAATATTAGTAAGTGTCGTAATACCTTAAATATACAGCAGCTGAAACAGAATCACTCTGAGAAGTGTTTTTTGCATGAATTCAATTACCTTTAAGGTAGCTCTGATTTGCTTTAGACATCTAAGTTTCTAGACTGTGGAGCTAGGAAATCCGAAACAAAAGTAGAAAATGTACTTAATGTATTTCAACGTAATTTAGTGTCTGTTTCTGGTTTCTGACAGCCTGCTAGGCTCCATAGAATCCAGATGAAATTTACTCCCTAAGCACGGCAGTTCTGCTGGATGACTGAGCATTTCAAAGAGAAACCGAGCCACAGGCATTGTTAAAGGATGGAAGGTGGCTTTGTTTCAATTTTTCATACCCTTGTTAAATAATCTATATGCAATTTCCAGGGTAGTAACTACTTGCTCAATCAAGTTTTCTGCTCGTTCAGTGAAAATGTAGTTGAAAAAAATAGGGGTGGGGCAGGGGGGAGGAATGAGAGTTCGTTTAAGTTACTAATAAAATCTACCTGCTTCTTTGTCCTGCAAAAAGAAGTCCTGTTGTCACTTATATTATAGTTCTTTTCAACGGCTCCTGTCAGGATTTCATTGTACCGTTGTCCTAATTAATAGTGAACACACCTCACCCTGTGCGGCTCCGAAGGGTCTATGCAGATGCAATTTTAGAACGTATCCCAGCCATACAATATAAGTGCTGGATAAATTACAACACTAGGTTTTACTCTTCCTAATAGAGACCATTATTGATCTTGTTTTTATCCCAGTAATACCTACTAATCTCAAACAGGTTAGGTCACGATTCCCTTTCACTGACACAATATACCTTTATGGTAAGTTACATCATTTACATCCTACGCTAACAGTCCTGTGGTCTAAAAACACAGCCACATTTTATAAAGATACATCCATGTGAAAAAACTGGCCCTAATAGTGCAATAATGTTTCAAGAAATGAGAAACCATCAAGATCTGGTCAATAATCCATTAGTGTCGGGCAACACTGTCCAGATAATGCTAATATGACCATGATTACATTTTTAGTCTCTACCTTTGCTGGCCTGCTGTCTGCCCAAGTTACACTTCTTAAATGTCTTTTAATATATGCTTATTCTCATAGTCGAGCTGCTTAACCATTTTAGCTTATAGTACCTTGAAATACTATATTTGGTCTACTGGAAGTCATCCGTAAAACCTGCAGGTTTTATATACATTCATACATTAACTATATCTGTGGCATCTAGTTCTTCAGAAAGAGACAGAAACAAGTCATACCTTTTTTTCTGCACCAAATATTTGTATTAATTTATGTTGGCTTTCTACAAATGTTCAATGACGTTGCGTATGGCCACCCTGCAATTCCAGGTGATTCTAACTGATAGAAGAGAGGAGGAGTACTTCCCAGGGGAGTACTAAAGATTGCCTAAGCCCCATATGAATCACGATCATATGTTATTGAACATTATGGAAATGAATACAGTATTAATCATATTACAGAAACTGAAAAATGGCTTATAAAGCAAAAGCTTGAGGAAAGCTATTAAATGAACTTGTATAAATCATAACCTGACCTTGAATCAAGTAAATTATTTGAAAAGAGTAATACTGAAATCTTTACTTAGTAAAACATTTAAGGAGGTGTGTAACCTGATAGAATGAAACTAAAATGTAATTAAACTGGTTTTATGTCAATGAGACTACATATTTGGTTAAAACTATGCATCTGCTTAAGTATTCTGCTGTAGTAGGAAAGATATTATGTAAAGTTTAACCTTAGATGAAGTTTAAGTAAATTTAGTGATAAATACAATGCAGACCTGCTTGGGCTGAGATAAAGAAATTGGAGGTACTGCTAAGACAAGCAGAGGTCCACGCATGGAGAAAGCAGATGAGCCAGAGTGCTAAACATACAGTGTTAGAAATCAGTTCTTACATGCAGGGGGCAGCTACGTATGGTTATGTTACATTTCTGTCATGGGCTTTTCAACCTCCAAATAAAGTTTCTTATTCAACCATATAACCAATAAAAGACTAAATAGAAGCTGCTGTATTTGCTGTCAAAATATACCTAGGACCCTAATAAATACAGGAACACTAGGCAATCTTTTCTGATCTCTATGAACTGGTAAATAACTTATAAACATTTGGGAAGGAAAGGAATTAATTTAAGATTAGTATAAAGGCAGTGTTATTTTTCACAAGTCACCTACCAGAACAATAAAGGCTTCAAGAAAGCAAAGGACAGGCTGCTTTCAGGAAACTTAATACTATTTCAAAAAAGCATCAGAATAGCAGGCACAGAGCTTAAATATGAAGGAGCATGCAGAATTATACAGTATCTAATAGAGAAACAGCACTCTCTAAAGATCTCAGGATGTTTTTACAAACATCAGTGAAACAGAAAACGCAACAGCATGAGGTAATTGTTATTCTTGTTTCCTGACACAGGATCTGAGGAACATGGAAGTTGCGACTTCCCCACGTTCGCAGCAGATAGTTGCTGGCGCTGACACTTCAGGCTCAGGTCTCACAGTAACTGCGTGTTCCCTTTGCACTCCGGGCTCAGCAACAGCCGCAGGACAGCTCTCCAATGTGGAGCACTTGGGAACCTGCAGGGGCCAAACACTTTATGCAGTTATCCTGTGAGAGCTTAACAAATATCTGACTTAGATGCAAAACTGATGGTTGCAGCCCCTCCTGTTAACAAACATTAATGTCATACTTTCCCAAATGCTTAGTAAGAGCAGAAATAACTTGCAGCCAGCTTAAGGCACAATGTTGCTGTTAAGTGAGCCACCTTCCTTTTCTGTCACTCCAAATCCGTGAGGCTCTAAACCTATGAAGTTCTGAGATAAGTCCTGAAGGAATGTACATGCCAGTAAATAGGTACTTTCAGAGCTTATGCCACCTTCGGTGATATCTGCAGTTCTGCATACATCAAACAGAGAACTGAAAAACAGTGTTTTGTCAGATGTTTTAAGTTTTAGGAGTTGAATTCAGTAGGATCTCCACCCCACCCCACCTTCCCTGACTCTGTTTGGGAAGAACACTTTTCTTTATCTAGGAGACGTTAAAAGGATCACTGGACATTTGATCTTTACTGACGTATACTCTAGCGCGCAGGAGATAACGGAAGGATTCCTTGGGATTAAATAGCATACATCTACGTGAAGGAATACATGAGGGTTTTGTTTGTTATACAAGCAATGACAGAAGGAAATTATCTACAGGACCACCACTCTGCTGCTCTTCTATATCTGGCTTATATGTCTTATATCAAGTATCTTGGTTATATGTGTCAGTGTTTTAGAATTTCATGGTATTCTACTCACTAGTTTTGGGGTTTAGGCTTTCAAGCACCTTTCTGTAAAATACAAGACAGGATACAAGGAGAGAGACAATTCTAAGTTTGGAGATCAGGAAGGACAAACAGACTTAGGAGAATATATACACCCAACTCATGCATATGTAGTTGAGGGGGGGCGGCGGTGGTGATGTTTGTTTTCACATGCCTCTGTTGCTTTTCCTTATGGGCTGGGCTGAAAGGAGATATCAAGAACTGTCTAGAGAGAGGTCCTGTCCACCTGGACTGTCCAATGGGACTGTCCACCTGACTAGAAGAAAGGAGGGCTGAAGTCTTGAGTGGGAACTTGTTCTCATATGAGCTTCAGCCTTATTTCAGACCCACACATAAGCTGGAGAAGTAAATTTTTTGCACTGCTTCCCTGAAATGGACTTGTAACGTATTGCCAATACAGAGTCTTCAGGCCGAAGGATCTATGTCCTGTCTTAGAGTGGGGTTGGAGGATGTTGACCTGAGGAAGGGCACCCACAAGATGTAAAGTATCTTGTGGAGAGCAGCCTGGTGCAGACCCAAGGGCTGAAGTGGCTGGATCCAGGCCGCTGGCAATACCGTCCAGCCCTCTCTTCTGTTGTAGCTGGGAAAGAGCTGTTATGGAAAACAGCCGAAACGGCTGTTATGGCATGGCGTGTGGCCCAACAGCAGAAGTTGTCTTAACTCACCTGCACATAGCCCAGTGCTCTGAACTACTGCTGCACCCACATGGCCTATTAGGAAGGTCTGCCAAGGGGTATTTGGCTCTCTGGACTGAAAAGGTTTAGCGATATTGGTGTAACAGGGCAATGCTGTTATTTAACCAACCGTTTGTCAGTGGGTCAGTACAATATTGAATAAAGCCCTTCTGGTCCTTCAGCTATCCCTCAGTATCATCTCTTAAGACACAGACTGCTGCGCTGCTTAGTGTTATTGTAGGGTCTAGCACCAGTCCCATGTCCACATACACTCTGTTGAGTCTTGTGGGCTTTTGGAATAATTCTGACATTGCCAGCTTAACACAACTTCAGTTATACTAAATTAAAATAATTGTTTCAATATGGAAGGAAGGGAAACTCAAGAGCAGAGCTGCGTAACAGATAAGATGAGGGAGTAATGGATCCATGACTTCCATTTCCATGACTAGGAGGAAAGTTGAATCCAGGTTTTTAATTCAGGCTTCCAAGAAATCTTGTGCAAGCTTTAGCAAACAGCTTTTGTGCTAACAGTTCAATCAAGAACAAGTGATACTTAAATTTTTCTAGCTTTATTTAGGTCTGCCCATTGTGTGCATCCAAACTCTAGACTTTCAGTGCGAATAATTGAATTTCTAGCTAGCAGGGTGTGGTAATGGAGTTCTTTATTCCCGTGGAACAACATCTGGAAATAGTTTCCTTTATTTTGTCACAAAAGAATTCATTAAGGGGCAGGAATATCTGAATGACATAATTCCAAAGTGATGTATGTTTCTCCTGGATAGTGCAGTGACTATTAACTATAAAATACCCCACACAGAGCAAAAAGCCGTCTGATTCATCAAGAATATACTCAAGAACTACTGCAATGCAATATAATCCCTTTATAAAAGCACTATTATTATCTTATCTGTTTAGCCTAATTATCAAATCTTATCTTCCATGGAGCAGCCCAAATGACTAATAGTTTATTAATTATAGTAACCTAAACTTTCAAGGCCAAAAACAGTTAAGGAAAACACCAAACAGTGAGACTCGGAGATCTCGAGCTGCTTTTCAGAGCTGAAAGGAATGTCTTCTTTAAGTCACAGAATGAAACCTGCTCATGCAGTTTTAATTCAGCTTCCTTATTCATTTATTTGTGATAAATTTATATATACATAAGTGTGTGTATCCATGCATAAGACCACCAATTTTGTACTTAGGTGCGCCTTGCTTAATGCACTGTTATTTATCTTAACTCTCAGTGTGGCCTTAAATGTTATGTTGAAAATGAATGATTAGGTTTTTAGCATACTCTTCATCACAGTATAATATACCGGACTAGAAAGATCACCATCAAAATTTTCTGCTAATTTTAGGTGCCCACTCTGACTTATCTAAATGTTCACAGTGCCTAGTATTTCAGAGAAAACGACAGAAATCATAACTTCCATGATCCCACACTTCAGCTGCGGTTCTCATGCCCCATAGTCTCAAATTCCACGCCAAAAAACAAAATCAGGACCCAATTATTATTTGTACACACGTAACACGGTAATTATGTGTAGAAAGCCTAACTAAAGTAATTTGCCTAGCATTATGCAGGGTCTCTAGTAGAAACAGGATTAGAATCTATTTCCTCAAAGGAGCATTTAGTTGCTTTAACAAGGACACTATCCGTTCTGTTCTTGTGTCTCACCTGACTTACTGCTTATAGATTCTGGAGTAGACAAGAAAGGAACCTCCTGGCAGAAGTTTCCTTCTCTCTAAAGTTGTCGTCCATTCTCAGAAATAATTCATCTCCTGCCTTGAATGAGGCAAAGGTCTCATAGGAAAAACAGACTGCGATTTTACAAACAATAACTGTATTGTAATGCATGTGCTCCAGGGGTTAAGGCAACCTCCTGACATCTTGTAAGTTGAGAACCTTAAAAAACCAAATACACTTAAAACACAAGAATTTGTATCAGGCAGCATCATCATGACATCTGTGTTTTCTACCAAGAGGGTCAGATTCTCTACATTCTCTGCATAGATTTCTGCTCTGAGTTAACTGAGCGACTGACAGCACAGTAAATTATCATCCTCCATGTGGACCTGCAGTGGGGGAGGGAGGAGAAACTAATTTGTGGATGGTTTTCCCAAACATTTACTGATAGGAGAGTAATGGCAAGACTTCAAGAACTTGGATAGCATCCCAAGTTTTATCAGGGAGTTTGTTTGGCCCTAAGCACTTTTTTCTGCATATTTCATCTTCTGTCCCTTCATCTCTACCCCAATCCTGTTGCCTTTCTCCATGTTCAAGTCTGCTGTTGCTGTAATTCTCATTCTCGCTTTAACCACTGTACCTATTCAGGGTGTAATTCAATCGCATGTTTCCGTCAGCAGTAAAACCTGATTGAAAGGTCTCTCCACCTGCTCGCTCCTGTCGCAGCCCTGCATTTTGCCATCCCCTGAAAGATGCAACTCTTAGGGCTATGCACGGATCCAAATTTTAAACTTCTCTCCCGAAATAAGAGAGGAATGAGATATTTTAAACACACTTCATTTCATAAATCCAGTTCATAGCAGCACGAGCACAACTCAGAACATATAGGACCAGGTATGAAAAGATGCAGAATGGGAGCAAGGTGTTAAAGAAGAGAGATGGTAAGAAAGATGGAGGGTTTTCTTCCAAATTTGTTTGGAACTACCTTTTCAGGCCTAACAAGCTCCTCTGCTCTTTCCTATATGTCAAAGCCACCGCTCCCTGCGCTAATGACCTTGCCAGGGAGAGCACTGAGAGTGCAAAAGGGAAAATCTTCCTGACCCTGTTGTTGGTTGTTAGTGCCAGCTTGTCCAGCTTAAACAGAGATTCACAATTGTTGGCAAAGTTTATGTATTTCTTCATGGCCATGGATTGGATCATGTTCAGTACTTCAAAGCTCTCAAAAAACAGTCAGTGCTCCAGACAAAAGGGATACACAAAGCCTTTTAGAAATGCGTTTACTTCTGTTATTCTTGCTTACCTGAAACCTAAGAGATCAGCCTGAGAAACATTTGGATTGTGAGAAATTCAACCAAAATGGCATGGGAAAGCAATATGCGACAGAAGATCTTTGCATCTAAATCTTTGAGAATCAAAAATGTCAGGAACACCAATGTACCACCCAGAAAATAAGTTTTTCTAATCTGATCTCAGATTTAAGAAGTAGAGTAACAAGAAAGCAGTTGACAAATGAACAATAAAGATGTGTACTAAGAGTAGCTAATTTCTGAAAAACAATTTCCCCCAAACAGTCTGAGCTTACAGAAGTTGCTCTTTGGAATGGGATAGTGTGGATAGTAAAAGGCACATTTCTCTGCTGTAATTTCACTATATCTGCCCAAAGGTTTGCGTTGTCTCAGAAATGCTTGAAGTCATCATAGGAAGAGCACTGCATGACAGCAGGGCATAACTCTGCTACTCTCTGCTACGTGCGACAGTACTATGGCAAGATTTGCCTGTTTATATACACTGTGCAGAAAGATGGAAAGATTCTCCAAGAAAACACATTGCCATCAGCAAAATTATTTTTTTCTAGAGGATGGTGATTTTGGCAAGAAAATAAATATCCGCCAGTAACAGGAAACCTCCCAGAACTGTAACCAGTATTATAAAGGCTCTTTAGCTACAAACTTCTCCTTATTTCACTATAAATCCAGGATATTTAGTCATCTTTATTATAGCTGCTAAAATTCATACTTTAAAAATTTATATTTAATGCTTTACAGACCAAGCAATTTAAGACCTGAGATAAAGCAATTTAAAAATCTGACTTGATCACAGAAAGTTCACTCATACGATTTCTCTTGGCGAGGGGCTCACAGCTTACAGCACCAACCAAAGACAGATGTATTCAGAAAACCTACACAGACACTTAGCTCCAGTGTGAAAAGATATTTGATCTGAACGTTAAATGAAAAGTTGTAAATAAATCAAAAATATGCACACCTTCTAAACTCTGTAATTCCCTGTAGGGGATAAGCCAAAACTGAAACCATTCTGAGTTCCCTGAACTCTGACAGTTTGGGTAAAATAGTACAAAAATAAAAATCACACCTCATCTTGGTTAAAAAACATAAGTCACGCGCTTTTAAAATAAAGTATTGCTTAGTTTGTATAACTATACTTAGGGCAATGTACATATTCACACGGCTGTTTGATCTGCTCCAAACACCTCTCTAAAAGAGACTAGTTAAAGGTCTATCAACGCAAAACTACGTAATTCCTCAGAGTTATTTTATGATTAGTCAGGAATTATTTAAGTTAAAGATTTGTTTAGTGCCAGAAGCAGGTGGGTTTTGCTGCAGTTAGAAGTTTCCATAACAATGACAGGAGGGCCAATTAAAAGCCAGTTAGTCATGGACATTACTTTAAGGTCCAGTACTTTGCAAACTCTCCCCTCTTCAATTTTCCTTCTCTCGAGCTGCCCATTATCCTCAGTACAAAGACTTTCAAATGAATGTAGACTGTTTGCCTGTCTCCATGGAAGCCTTGCCACACTGCACCGTACACAAACCCTTCCCAGGCACCGTCAGCATCACTTTCCCCTCTGATCTTTGCCCTAAACAAATGTGCTGTTTATTCACTCTTCTTCTCATTTATGAAGACCCATTTGATGCTGTATGAATATTAATGAGGAAAGAATTAAACCTATATTTAAGAATGAGTGAAGATTCCTTCTTTTAGCATTTACCATCACAGTGAAAGCATACTGGTTGGCCTCTCTCATTATGCTCTTCTTTAACTCCTGAAACCTCTGCCAGTTCAAAATTAAGAGTGCAGATTTGGCATCAAAGTCAGTTAAAAGCTCCCTGATAGGAAAAAATGACCTAGTGGCTAAATCACATGATGAGAAATTGGGAGATCATGGTGTTTCATTGTTCTGCTACCAAAGAGCACCACCATGATTCCATTCTTGCCTCCATCACCTCACTTGAGAACGAGGATGAAATGCTCCAACAATGTGAATTAAGGAGCATGAAGCAACTCTATGAATTAACACCTTCTGTACTGCTTGGTTGCATCTTCTTTAAAGTTCAAAAACAGAGACAATCCTGTTAGAAATCTGAAATATTCTCTGAAGTCAATGTAGGATCCTATAACGATGGCAAAATTAAAAGAAGGAAACAGTCCCTTTCTTCCAATAGACAGCAAAGATTCCTTAGTATCCCTAATGCTATTCTTCTAGTTCTGTGCAACATTGCTGATGAGAACCTTCTTTAACCCATCTCATGTTTAGTTTCTAGTTATAGTTTAAAGGAGTGGTAAGTTTGCCCTTGCAGCTACATGAGCAGTACTAGCAGCCCCCTTCCCCGCCTTACAATTTCTGTATAGCCAAAAAGATCTCTAGCTCTGCCTCCTGATCTTTGGCACCAAACTTGGCAGATTATTGCCTTAAACTGTTTTTGGATGACGTGAATGAAAACCATCCTTTTATACATCCCTTCTTTGGGCCCCTATTGCACAGGACGTTCCCCCTCCCTTTACCTCTGTCAGTAGGCTGTTGGTCCTGTCCTTTCCTGTCACCTTCCCTGGTCACTACTGTGGATAAACTAGTGTCCGGCATCACATTATACTGGACTCCTGGCAAGATGTACCAAAACAACAAATTTCCAGTTTTTTTATTTCCAACTGATCCTTGACATTATATATTAGCTGATCAAATATAAAATCTCTTGGTTTTTTTTTTTTTAAACTTGTGTACTCATTCCTGCTTTTCAGAGCATGGACAAGCTCTGAAATTCCAGCTTGTCTTGTTCCTTCACACACATTTAAAATCTGCCCCTTTTCTAAACACCTTGAAATAATTTCCATGCGTCGTTCTAGGCTGTATCTTAATCTGTGCTGCCTTTTTATTTAGGGTGTAAGATACACTAATTTTGCTGTATTTCTTCTGTTGGAGAAACTAAGGCACAATGTAATTTGATGCAAATGACAGAGCCTGTGCCAGAACCAAGATTTAAGTTCTGGAGCACCTGGGTCTGAAAACCCTTGCTCAAAACTTACACTTCTTTCTAGTTTCCCAGATTAACGTCTCCAGAGAAGACAGACATGTCTGTCTTTAATCAATATATTGGGCAGAACATGCCATCTGTATGGCTCCCAGAATTTCTCCACATTAAGAGAGAGCTGATGAAGTCCTCTCAAGAAAATTACTATAGAATAATCAGAGTTTGTACTTCGTATTTCGTCAACTAATTATAAGTTCCCTTACAAGAACTGCAGAGGAGTGAAAGCTATTATTTAGGTCTGTCTTGAATCCCATCTAAGTGGAGGGAGTCTGCTATTCTAAGTCCTGAATTTCATAGGAAGGATTGTTTTTTTCCACCAAACTTTCTAATGTTCCTTGGACTGCAAGCTAAATTGAAACCAGGCTGCCAGATGTAAGAAGTTAATACCACCAGCACATCTCCCATTAAACATCACAGCATTTACCCACCTTTGCTAGAAAAGATTTTTATGTTACTTGAATATTCTCAATGTTTTATGGGTTAAAATCTTAACCAACTTCGAGACTACAATGAATATTCACTGAAATGTCAACATCTCTGTATTAGGTGAACAGCTCTAGAAATCTCTGAAATCCAAACAGATCTAAATTACACTGCAGCTCAGAACTAAGAGAACAATCTGCACACCACCAGCTACAGTCCTCAAGAGATTGTAAAGGATTCTCATTGAGTACCAGACCCCAAAATATTTTTGTCTTAAAATGAAGGAAATTAGCACATTTCAGAAAAACAAAACATAACATTCTTGTGAAAGGAAACGCTACTATAGTCCACAGAACACTGAAGCTCTGTGATGCTTCCAGGAGCCCCCATTTTGAATGCCCAGGCTTAATAGTGCTTGCTATTTGTGCACTACTTCGTAATTATTTTTTCCAGAACTAATGAAGCTAAATGACTAGCCAGGCTCCAATCTGAAGACTGCCATTTCCCTTGACTTTACAGGAAATCCAGTTGTTGCTAAGCTAAATAATACCATAAATTGTAAATAATACCATAAATTGTAAATTAAATATGTCATTAGTTTTTGTGCAGTCAGCTCTACTCGAGAGGGTAAAAGAAGCTTTGGTTCCTAAGCATGGTTTACCTCAGCTTCTGTCCCTACAGTTATTTTGAAATACTGACTTTTTTTGTTGTTGTTAAATTCATGATCTTATTTACTTAGCATACTTTCACAAGCAACAAGGGAACTAATATTGGTGTGGCTCTTCAGGAACTGACAGCAGCTGTGTTAGATTAAACAAAAGCTCTCCGCAATACTCATCTCTAACTTGGCATCAGCTTTTCTATTACTACATCTAAAGTCCTGTTTCTAGTAGTAGTTCAATTTACGGGCAGGAAGCATTCAGAAGATTTGTACAAAAAGATCACGTTATACACCTTGTTTCAGTAGAACCAATTTGCTAAGTGTTTTAACTGTCACTGTTGATGAATATTTAATGTGTTAAGTACAAGGAATGTTCAATATTCACCAGACCACAACTAATCTTAGAAAGAATTTGGAGGGAACTTAATTTACTGGAAAACTCCTGAATTTGGTTTGCTTTCTTCTGCATATTGATTCTTTGTGACCTACATGACAGATCCTACTGGGAAAAGTATAACCAGTTATTACATGGTCTAAATAGGAAAATATCCTGATGTAACTATTGAAAGTTTTCTAAAGAGTAAAAAAGGAAGCAATGGAATGTATAATATCACATTACACAACATACTCATGTAACATACACAAGCTTGTAATGGACTGGACTTGGTGTTCATTTACCTGAGAGGTAGCTTATTCCTACCTCAGAGAATGTTGGATATAAACCTTACACGTGTGGATGGATATGCCAAATCTCCATTTGTCCAATGTAACTATGAGTTTCTTACTACGTTGTAAGAGTCCCCATGGTAAAAACAAAGCGCGCTGTCCGTGGAGAAGGGAGAGTTTATGGCCAGAGTAGACTGTTTCCATATATATTTTCTAGATATCTTTGACCTGAACTAAAAGCTGTAAGTAACGTTTAGTTCTTATTACCTAAATCTAAGAATAGCTGAAATCCACCTTCCTTTGATGCTTAATGAAGCAACCGAATGCAGCCCCCAGCGGTTCGATTTTACAGGCACTGAAGGCAGATACCCCTGTTTTTCTATAGCAAGTCTGAACAATTCCATTTGATCGTTCATGTGCTATGCTGTGTGCACTCACCTTGGATTTTCAGATTTCCCACAAGTCCCTTCTTTTCCAGGTCAAAAATTGTGAGATTTCAGCTTCCCTCAAGAAGCAGCCCAGAGCAGAAAGAGGGAGCAGCCTTACCAGATGGAAGATACTGCCTGTCTGTTGTGCAACAAGATCGACGATCTCCCACTGGTGGAGCTGGGATTTCCGAGAACGGTATCAAACCCAGTACCCAACTACTTTATTTCCTCACTGATTTGTAAGATCCTCAGCAGAAAAACTAATATAGATATTAAACCACCAAAGCCACAAACCAATCCTAATGAATCTTGAAATCCTAGACTTAAATAAAAGGTAATATCTCAGCTTTCTACTTCTCACTCCCACATAATTTTATGTTTAATAAAAGACTGAACATATCACTTAGGGCTATGATTTAAAATTGCTTTTTTCCATACGATTCACGTCACCAAAACCTTTTTCCTGGCTTAAAAGTATGAAGTTTTCATTTCTTTGTAAATAAAAACTGAGAACTTCAGCTAAAATAATTTCCAAGGAAACCACTTGCCGTTAATATTCTCTTTGGAAACATCCTGGCTGCTTCAGTAACTCTGAAAAGGTCCAACCTGTTAGCACATGTAGCGCTAACTACATAACACTACATACTTGCGATTTCTCATGGCACTATATGAGGCATTCTTTGAAAGTCTTCTAAAATCACTGGGTTTGCCAAGGCTGGCTCTCGCTATCAATGACCTCGACTAGGCTTTTGTAAAGCAGACAGTTACAAGGGCTCTCCAAGAGACGGCAGTTTGGGGGGGGTCATTTAGCTGCTGTAATGATGAGACACATTTATGATAGCCATCTTAGGAGCCAAGCTTCCCCCCGCCCCGGTAGTGGTTTACATCCCAAGTAGACAGCAAATGCAAAGTTTGGCAAGTTTGATGTACCCTCAGTGCTTTTTTTTTTTTTTTTTGGACACATCTAGTTCAAAGAAGACAAAAGCACTTATCTGACATTAACTGTAAGTAACAAGGCATCTTTACTGCAGACTAGAGAGCTGTATGTAGTGGCAAAAAACTAGATTTTAGGTATGTATTGAATGGAGTTGGCAAGCAGCTGCTCAGGAATGGGATAAATAATGACATGTAAATACAATTAACATTGTAGCATGTTCTCCATGTGGTTAGATTTATAAAATAACCTGCGTTTACAAATATTTTTATCAAATCAGCCAACTCACAGTTTCCGTGCCTAACTTACACCACCCGTATCTCAAGTACAAACAGCTTTTTAGCAACAGCTTTTCCAACAAATAAATTGTGGGTTTATAGATTTAAAAATGTGAAAAAGTGTTCCATCAAATAAAAAAGGATTAGTTAGGCAGAAAAGAAAAATAACTCAGAAAGTTGAACAAATAAAAAAATTGTGTGAAAATCTGGGATAAACCTAGATATACTAGATAAATAAATCCAGATGCAGAATTATTTCTAAGTTTTTATATATACTTTAATAAATATTAATTTCTTAGAGCAGAAGAGCACTTGCATTAATGGAATTGGGTAACTTATTCTACATTAGCTAGTTTACAAATTAATGCCTAAATATCAATAATAAAGTGCTCTATGATTCTTCTGACAGAATTTTTTTTTTAAAATATTAGCTTAGTAGAAGAATTTTGATAAAATACTGGCTTTATGTTAAAAGAGATGCATAAGAAGTTTTGCTTTTCCTCTCTGGTTTCCAGTCCTGCTAATCATAACCTACAAGGGGGATGTAAAAGATAGTCTCTTTTGCATACACATTAGTCAAAGCAAAGGACATTCCCATGGTGGAGGGGAGAAGGGTGGGGGAAGCATTACAAGTGTCTTAGATATCTTAGCTTGAAGACAGCTTGAGATTCACATGCCTTTTCCTCCATTTTTAAAAACCTAACCTGAGTGTCTGCTATGCCAGATGCTGCAATTAATTTACTGGATTAAACATACCAGTTTGAAGCTCTTCAAGGAATCCATAGTGTTGAGCGATCAGTTCTCATGGCTGCCGCAACAGTTGTAAACTCTGATTGTTATTCGTTTGAACTCCTATGGCAAGAAAATAAATGATGATAGAAAAAGTTCACTACTTATGTATCAGAGATTGAAAATAGAAAGTCTTTCTTTTTTTTTTTTGGTTTGGCCATGCAAAGCCTCACAGAAAGAAAGCGCTTCTAATAAATTAGTTTGTACAGTGTAAGGATTGCCATGAAAATGCAGACATTCATTCTCTAATTAAAGAGCAATACTGCATGCAACTGAGCTTTGTTTCTGCTTAGGCAATAAATTATTGAACATGATAACCTATAAATTAGGCACATTGAATGCTACTGGAACGAAAATGGCATTAACAAACATATGCTGAGTATTACCCAAAAGAAAAAAAAAACGAACCCATTTTTCCTTTGTTGCTGAGAACAGCCCTGAGAGAGGACTGACCGCGGTGTGGGCTGGCAGCCCGGCAGCGAGGGGCTCCCGCAGAGCTGTAACGCGGCTGCCCTCTGAAGGGGTCCTGCCGACCACCACGGGCCTGAGCGACCGCTCGCTGCCTGCTGTCCCCTGCCCCTGGGGCTGGGGGACTCCTTCAAATAGCCACCACTGACATGGTATTTCAGCTTGAACTGCAGGCACTTGTGTCCTTGACGTGAGACAGAAAGTCATCTACCTGAGAGTCTCTGCTGGGCGACTCATTCCCTTGAGTCCACCTCTCCCGTGCTGAATGAGCTAAACGTGCACAACACTTGTAATGCTACCTAAGGTCAAATGTGTTTCAATATTTGGAGAAATAACAGCATTTGACTTGATCACTCTGTTAGAATTCATTAAACCTGTTTAATTAACTGACAGTGATTAAAGTAAATAATTGTAAAATTTAAAATCATGTTGACATTGGCTTAACCTGATGTCAACTCAAAATAAGTGTTCAGAATAAAGATGTGACCAGTGCTTTTCATGTACTCAATGTTTCAAAAGACTCCCAGAAAGTTACAAGCATCATAATAAACCTCTAGGTCCCAGTAAATACCTTCTTGTGATAAAAAGGAGTTAAAAGCCATAGCTTTTATAAGATACAGCTAAAAAAAGTATTGAAATATTACTGTAATAGTATATGTATATTTACATGTATTGTAGACAGTTCATTTATAATTTATTTGGCATGTGAGGAGACATTAGGTTTAGGTAAAAAAAGATGTAACTAAACATTAGATAGCTATGGGTCTAATATTACATTCATATATTAGAATCACTGCCCCTACAAAACACAGTAAGGGAATTAATTAGAGAACTTTTATATCAAATTCCTGCACTCTGAATATGTGTTCAGCTAGTACAATGACTATGCAAAAAAAATCTTACACAGTACAATGTTTTCTCATTCCTCTTGAAAAGTGTATATTCAATTGTATACGTGAACAGTAATTGCCCCTCCTAATAACACACTGATCCTTCATGCTTATCCTTACATTATAGTTACTTAAAGGAAAGAAAAGAAGTGAAATAGCTGCAAGTTACCTGCAAGAGAGTGCTGAAGTATTCAAGACTCTTAAAAGTTTGCTGGGGCTCCCTTGCCTTAGCTTTAAAGCCCCTTTCCATAGATGCTGAAGGACCCTGTGCTGTATTTTACTGGGGTTTTTAAAATTCCACTTCTTTCTGTCTCAGTCTCAGGAGTTTAAATTGCCACAGCTGCAGGACATCGGGGTTGTTGTTCTGTTGCTAAGCGGTTGTTGGTTTCTCGAGCAGAGGATCAGCTGTTCCGCTCCGTGGAGGGCCAGGCTGCCTCCGATGAAGAGGAGGAGAAGTGGGCAGGAGACCAGCCATCCCAGGTGGACCAAATGAAGAAAATACTGGCCAAGCTCCCTTGCTGTGGCAGCGGGTACGTTTCTGAAATTAATGCTCTTTAAGCCCTTTGCAAAGATTATTTCATGACCTGAAGGCACCATGGCTTCAGTAAGAAGCAGTAATACCATACAGCAAAATCAGCAGGCCCCTTTGCCCGTCCTTTACAGCTCCTGGGAAACAACATGCTGGATATTCCCACTTACCCCTAATCAGTGTCAGCTAGGACACCAACTTGTGATCTGTGCTGCCAAGAGTTTTGCAGGAAAACTGGCTTTTACAAACATAGACCTTTATAGTGAGGTTTCACTAACTTTTTTTTTTTTTTAATGTATATACAGATGTGATGAAAAAATGTGGAAAAAGCTAATGTCTTACTTGGAGACCACCAATACTGATGGCTACGAAACAGCCCCTGCGGAGCTCGCAGAGAGAACCGCACAGCTAACCGCACAGCTTGAGCTTAAAGGGCATGAAGTGAAAAAACTGGAAACAAATATGGAAGAGGTAACAGGTGCCAAGCAGAGTGTGAAAGAGTTATTTATGTATCTTTAAGTAGCTGCATTTATATACATATGCATTTATATTTTGTTTTGGCCATGCCGCTCTCTGTTGCTGATGTTTCTTACTGTGCCGTTAGTTTGTCAGCTCAAACATCTCATGCTTTCCTGTAACACCTGCCTTTCTAGTCTGGTTCCTACCTGAAACTCCAGGTTTGGAGGATGAGATGTACACCAGCCACAGCCAGACACAGGCTCCTCAAATACTATCCTTCATTTAAATGGTTTAAGATGTTCGCTGATGCTATGTTTGGGCCGCCCAATATACTATAGGCAGCTTTCAGTGGTTCCTCAGCTGTGGATGAAACACTCCTCGTGTCCTAAGACATCCAGCTCCTCTGGGAGCACAGTAACTCTTCAGGAAATCCCTCCAGCTGACTGAGATGCAGGGACTCACCATTTTGGAATCCTTCGGAGGAAATCATACCGTTTACTCTGGCTGGGTCTCAGGCTCAGACAGATATATTTATAAATAAAAAAAAAATTAGTTCTCAGGCTTAGCAGCATGTTCAAATTTCCTTCAGCACAAAAGCGGTTAAAAGCCTCAGTGCACTATCCTGGTAGTCCCAGGTGATCTTACTATTTAAATACTGCAAACTTCAGCCATTGATGGGTGTAGATTTAAATGCAAGCAATCGTTCTGTGAAACAAAAATAGTGCATCTTATGCATTGCTTTGGTCTGCTTTCTCTTAAGGTTCAGTTAGTGCTGGTTCAGTATTTTATACCCCTTCTTTAAAAGGAGCGTAAAGATTTCAGTAGCTCTGGAAGGATTGTATTAATTAAACTATTTAAAGGAAGAGTAAAATATTCAACTTCTTTACATGTTGCCATCCTTTGATTTTTATCAGTATTTCATGTCATTTTCCTCCTTGACTAAATTAAATGAAAGAGTTTACTTGTGAGGAAAAAAATTTAAAACCAGAATAAAATCATACTTGTGTCTTACACAATTTGCAGTATTCATTGACAATTTATTCCTGTAATACTCCTTAGAGCAACACAAAGCTTCCTTCTATACTGCTTAACATCAGCTCATACAAAAAACAACATTTATTCTTTTACCTACAAGAAGGAACTACCTTCCTGTAGGTAGTGCCAGTTTTCTTCTTCTCCTTTTTCTTCCATTCAGAGGCAGTCATCATCTTCTGCAGTATCATATTGCCACCTTGTTAATCTCTGCTGACGAATATTAGTTTTGTGCACCTTGTTCAGAAAAGTACCATTATCAATAGATCAATACAAAATTCCAGGACAAAAATGGAATCTGTTGCTCTTGATTTAAAGACAAGCAGGGAGGTGAATAAGACATAGTGCCAACTCACTGCGACATGATTTTAAAATCAGTAGGATGAATCATTTTGAGCCTGTCAGAAATTTATTCTTAAACCCTCTTACTTTTATTTAGCCAGCATTTATACCGTGTGTGCGGTTATAGGTATCGTTTTTGATGCTACAAAACAGACAGACAAGTGATAAGTAATTCCTTTCAAAAAGGTGACTGTTCCTGTAATCAACACAAAGCAAATTGGAAGACTGAGAAATGCTCTCTCTCATGTAACTTGCAAATAAATATATTAGCTTAATAAATAAACCACCAAGAACACTTTCTCTGATGACCTAACAAAACTACCTTATACATTGCTCTATATTCTTCTGTTTGGACCTGCTCAATGCTGAAAATTAGACAGACAACAATGAAGCTAACAAGTAACAAACTCAGCAGCCAAGTGAAGAGCAACACTCTCAAATACCGATTAATAATTGCTTCAGTCTAAGACTTGTAAAACCAGGGGATAAAAGAGTTCTGAAATTTGTCATGTCTAGAAAGTTCTGCTTTCCAACAACCGAACATTTAAAAATAGTTTCTACTGAAGACAGGGTGATGAAGGTGTCAGGACTTGGGGATAATAGATGGAGAAAACATGAGTTCATTCTAAAAATAAAGTGATAGGCTGCCAAGTGTAGTGTTGCAAAGAAATGCCAATTATTTTCTATAAAAGTTTGCATACAAACTGCCAGCTTAATTAAAAAGACAATTAGTTTATGACCTGCCATACAGGGTCAAATGAAAAGTTCATCCTAATATTGCCTGATGGCAAGCAGCAGTTGCTGAGAGAAAAGCAATGAGAAAAGTACAGAGGATTTTCCTCTTGGTATTACTCACCTGGCTCCCAACACACTAGGGATAGACACATCTTGAACTGGATGTTGCATGGAGTATCATGTTTAATGGCCAGTATTGGAGCTATTGACCATGAATTTCCCTTTACTTTCTTTAAAACTAGCGATGCTTTTGGTATCTCAGGGCAAGGAATCCCACATACTAGTTAGAAAGGAATAGGTTTTGAGGATTTGTTTTTCTTAGTTTTAAATCTGCTGCCTGATCATCCACTGTCACCTCATTTTTGTGCTTGAGAATCAGCAAATGATCTGTCCCTCATAATTTCACAGACTTTTACTACCAGAAATACTGCCTCAGTTATCACCATTCCTAGTCTGCCTCAGCTCTCTTGGTATAGAAACCATTACTTCCTTCTGTTATTCTATTTTATTCTTCCATGTACTTTTCCAATTCTATTACCCTTTTTGAATGAGAAGAACTGAAAATGTGCTTAGTATTCAAATGCAAGCCCCTCATGGCATAATCATCGTTTCTGTTTTGTGTCTAGTTCCTTTCCCAATAGCTCCTAGCACGTACCCTTTTGATCTCTGCTGACCGCTGAGCTATGTTCAGGAGATTACAGCTCTTCTACATCTCCTTCTTGAGTGGCAGTCATCACCACTGCATACGTACGACATTGTGTACCTTTCCTACATGCCTTACTGTGCATTATTGACACTGAATTTCATCTGATCTTTTATTGCCCATGCCTATTCAATATCATGAACTCCTGCTGTAATTCTTCACAGGCAACTTTAGTTTTGATTACCCCTAAAAAATTGTACTGACAGTGAACTTAAACACTTTGACATTCACTTTTTTAAAATCATTTATGAATATGCTGAACAGCTCAGGTCTTAACCCAGCTCCTCGTGAGACCCTAAGGATTATCTCCCTCCATTGTGAAAGCTCCAGTCTGGGCTGTCACTCCGTGCTCTACCCCCACCTTTTAGCAGCTGTGAGTCCATGGCGGGATCTGCGCTACTGCCCTGAGCAGTTACTTTTTTTCTTTTGAGTCTTTGGTGATGAACCTTATCAAAAGCTTTTTGCAGATTCGAAATACACTCTATCAACTGATTAACATTATTCATATATATTCATAGACCCTTTCAAAGAAACCTAATGGATTCTTCACTATATTCATCAATGTATTCACCAAGTCCCTCCTCCATTACGGTTCCTATCAATTTGCCTGACAGAATTACTGATACTCTTGAGGTGATTTGCTGTTCCTCAGATCATCTCTGCAGCCTCTCCTAAAAACCGGTGCTCCATTTGCCACCCTCCAGACCTTTGAGGGTGAAATGATTTAAAAGATAAATTGCACAGCACAGTTCAGCACTTCATTCTGCCGTTCTGTTACTGTTTTCTTCCCGTTTTGAAAATGCTTCTCGGGTTCATTGCTTGTAAAAATGGCTCTAATATGAGAGCCTCATTAACTTCTGTGGAAAATACAATAGCATTATTTTCTCTTACATTCCTTGAGGGATTTTTGCGTATTAATTATTCATTGTCCTAGACATATTTGTACACGCTACTCCAGAGCTCGGATCTTTCCCATTGCGTTCTTCCGCTTTTATAAGAGGGTCAGATATCAGCAGTTTTGACTTCTTCTCAAAACAGGTGTTTGGCAAGGTAGTATTTCCATTTCACAAACAAGGCACAGATCCAAAATCAGGCTCTGCTGGGGGACTTTGGCAGAGCTAAGAACAAAACCCACTCCTCTGACCCCTGTGACTTAACTACTGACCGTTCCTCCTTAGGTTTTAAAAATAGCTTATGCTTAACTATCTTATTGCAAATGTTAAGGTAACAATAGGTGCTAGATGTAACCTAGCTAGGGAAAACAATTTGGTTTTGTTTTAATGGTACACTGAGCCACTGCCTTCAAGCACAATAAGAAGACAAAAAATGCATCCCCATACGTATAAATGAAACAGGAAACTGGCATTCTTATAGATGACAAGGTGGCTGTTAAGGTATAACTGTTGGAAAGCGGTTTACTAGCTATAGCACAGGAAACACAAGCAAAAGGGGCTTTGTAGGAGCAGTCAAAATGAAGAGGAAAAAGAGGCAGCAGTAGCAACAAATACTATGTCCAAATATCACTAGTGGCACTCTCGGCCAAGCATATTGCCTGTGCTGCCTACACAAACCAAGCAGCTGGTCATGACACTAGAGAACTATGGAGAACTCAAGTGGCATGCATACTAAAGAGAAAAGTTTGTTCTTTATTCATGGCTGTATGTGAGACCCACTGCACAGCTACAGCCGTTCAGTAACAGCCGGCGGAGGACAGAGGAGCCCCTGTGCAGCTTTCCAAGAACGGCGGTTTTGCCAGCATGACTAAAGCAGCCCCTAAAAGCAGCAGATAAGTGATGTTAGGGGTGCAGGGGCCTGACAGGGTGCAGGACCAGGATAGATGGGCAACCGTTATGAATTTCCATGAGCATCTGTCTAATTGCATATTGGGAAAGTCTATTTTACACTTAAAAATAATGACCTTTTTTCCTCTCTGTTATTTGATATGACACGGCTTCAGCTGCAGAGGGGAACAGAACTACTTCATGTGTTTAGTACGTATCTACGCCAGGTGGTATTTACAATGCGGAGGCAATCTGCAATATAATAAAGAAAACCACACGTTTAATTCCTTGAAGACCTCCCACAGCCTCTAGAGTATTTGTTATGTCTCAGTTGGACTGCTGCCACATCGGTGGTAACAAAGTTGGCTCTCCATACAGGAAAATGTTAGTGTATTTGTCTAAAAGGGGTGTTCAGACAGGGATGCTGAAATCATTGTTTGGCAGATGGACCAGATTAAGTGATCCAAACTTCTGTAGCTGTTGTATAGCTCAGAGGGGCTGGAGGGCCTCACAGGGCAAAGCTCACAGAGAGCTAATGGAACAGGCTGATTTCCATCTGATGGGGGAATAACCGCCAACTAATACATACTATTAGCACTGTCAGAAACTAAAATGACCTTCTAGAAGGCTCGGTGTGGATCGGGGATTGTTTTCTTTTTTCACTCTTGACACTTGTGTTTTAGGGAACTGAAGTTCCTTCCCATCTATTAAAATTCATTAGGATACAAATTTCCACAAAAAATTATATTAAACAGTCTGCATATTAAGGCCTTCAGCTTTTCAAGTTCAACCCTCTCCTTATTTCTAGAACTGCAATAAAGATAAAAGATGACAACAAAAAGGGATTAACAGAGCCAGCAAATTTGGCATTTACCCCACATGCTTTTGCTTCTCAGTGTAATATTAATAAATATATTTAGATGGTGTTTGCAACAAGAAATTGCAAAAAATGGTAACATTTCAGAATGCTGGGCACACTAATGATTGAGAAATAAGTTTACTTTTATTAATAAACCTGAAATCTGTCAGTGCTCTCAAAGGTCCAAAATTAATATTTAAGTGACATATTTTCCAGGGAATGCTTTTCAGGCTCTTTTTAGGAACTTGGCCATGTATCTGCAACAGGCCCGGGTCTGTGACAAAGACACTTACTTTTTGGTGTGGCATCTTTGTAGTTCAAAATATGTCACTTAGATTTTGCATTGAAAAAACCCCAAAATTTCAAATCCTGAACGTTTTTTCACAGGGAGGTCTGAGACAACTGACAGGTCAGCTCAGCTTTGGAAGGTCCAGGTCTGAGAAGACCCCTCCTGCCCAGGATTTCTGCAGTGTTCACAAGTCTTGTTGAATCTGGACTTTTCTGTGCTTAGCCGCAAGCCAATGCTTCACCAAGCACACATACCAGTGTTTTGCAGAACCAGGATCTTAAATTTTTTACCTTAAGACACCTTTTTTTTTTTAACCAAAGTACTTAAAAGAAATTAGCTAATTACCTTCTTGTTTCACTGAATGTACAGATGAACAAATGTAGGAGTTGCAAGACAAAGATATGATTACATTGGTGAGAGCACACAAATTAGTTATGCTTTACAGAGGATGACAGGAATGCAAGAGATTAGAAAACCGAAATAGTAATGCTAGTATTTAAAATTTCTGAATGATGTGCTTGCATCCAGTGTTGAATGAACTGCCATTATGCGCAAGAGCAAAGCATGCATTTCCTAGCAACTACTGATTCTTCGCTTTATGTAGTACGTTACAGAAATGTACTTCCTTTCAAGATCATCTTCTGGAGTGAACTGGCATTTACCAGATAAGGGGGAAAACTTAGCTTTGCAATTATTGGGCAAAAAAGTGAAAAGCTCCAGTGCTTTTAATTTCCTGTGTCATTGTCCAGATGAAAAGCCCATTGCTAGGTGAACTGCAGCAAAAGGTGGAGGAGACCGAATTGTTGAAGATGGAGCTGCAGATGTTGGAGACTGAGAGAGTTAGGCTGTCACTGGTGGAAGAAAAGCTCATGGATGTTTTACAGCTTCTTCAACAACTTCGAGACTTGGTATGGCAAGAAAGCAGTCAGAGACTTAAAACTGGTTTTGATAGTGTCCTTTCCAAACTAAAAAGGATGTTCATACCTTCTGTTAAGTACAAAGTTCTTTACACCAGGACACATTTTCACATGTGTTTGCCCCAGGAACTGCCCAGTGATTGCAGAAAACTTTTAGACCCCTATGGCTGACTTTGTAAAAGAAACCTAGAGATCTCCTTGGATCTAGATCTCCAAGCTCTCATTATTGTCTAAACAAAACTTTAGAGGAAACAAGGAAAAGAAAAATGCTAGTAATCAGAAAGATTCTAGAAGATTATTTTTCCTTCTATAAAAGGACCTTTGTTTAACTGCATCCTAACATGACACTGAGTCAGTATTAAAGGGATAAAACCCTTTCCTATATACCAATAAGGTATTTTTTGTAGGAAGTTTCTTAACCAATTAATAATCTAAACATGGACTTATAAAAGCTGATGCAATAACATCCCGGAAGTAATGGCCAGTATGGCAGTTCAGTCCTTTAGAAAATAAGTTTACATCTCCTGCTTGGGAATGATAATGGTAAGGGCTGGCCAAAAGTCAGGCAAATTGGGTAATCTGCAGAACATGGAGTATGTTGGGAGCCGCCCTGGACTGCTAGGAACTAATTTCTTTGATAATGACTGAGGGTTCTCCTCAATTTTCGGCAAAGCTCTGCCTAATGAGAATGCTTCCTCAGATGAGCACTTTACTTTGAAGTACACTCATGTTCCACTGATGACTCTAGGGAACAAGTGCAATATCTCATAATTTGGTAACTTATTTTAGCACTTGACATGGAAATTCTGCTTTCTTATTGCAAGTCTGACACACGCATCAAAAACAATCCAGTGAAGGATTAAACTAGTAAAGACTGTGAGTGGCAACAAGCGTAATAACCTTTTGTGTCAAGACTTCAACATGACATTTACTGGTCAGGTGTATCATTGCAAACCATTTCTGCTTAGGAGACAATCCATCACACGATGTGCCATATCTCAGTAATAATAGCACTTAATGCTAATCATTGCTGGAAACATGCCACCGCATGCTGCCAACTGCCATAGCACCAATACAGGCAATGATGCTGTCCCCAAACAAGGTAATTTACAGCATTCCCAGTAGAGTTTAGCAAGGATCCCCTAAATCCCTGATGGGATATACTTCAGATAAAAGAAAGGTTATTCATCAGAAACTGTGGTTTTAGGTGTCACTTCCCCAGCATATTCACATTCGTGTTTTAAATACCCCGAGCACCTCATTTGCAACAGAATCTACTACAAACCAATGACTGTCCAAAGGCAAATGCATGCTCTGTTAGGACTATCAAAACTTCACACTGCGTTGCAGAGGTCATGTGTAATCCCAGCCCGCTGCAAACATCTTTCCATTACGCCCCAGTTCCCACTGGGGCAGACATGCAGAAGGTAGATGACCAGCATCAGTAAGCAAGGCCAGTATTGCCAAGGCTGCTGGCAGGTACATCATCTTTCTTCCAGAATAGCTTCCATCTATTTTCACTTCTTGAAGCTTTAACAAGAACAACCTGTCCCTGCAGATACGGGCACTCTAAGTGCTAATTAAACTCATTGCAAGATCATCTCCCAGAAAGCACGCATTAGTGTCTTGACAGCAAATTAAGAGAGTTTGTTTTTCCAGACACATTACGTAATGTCCCAGCAGATTTCTAATATAAAACTGCCACTGAAAAAGACCATCCAAATCCAAAGTAGTTTTTACAGTCCTCTCCCTTTGGCTAGTGTTTATTACATCTCAATATATAATTAACAGTGGGCCTGCCACATGACACATACAATCTCTTCTGATTTGTTTATACCTAAAGTGGTTCCCAATGATTGCTAGAACAGCTGGGTCTGAGAAGCCTCTTTCTGAGATTACACCTCAAAATCTGTCCATTCACCTTCCCACACAGGCCTAGCAGAGGACTGAACAAGCTTTTGCTGTGCATGCCCTGCTTACGCTTCTTGCCATCTAGATTTGTTTAGGCACACGCTCTGGAAAATTCTATTTTTTTCCACTGAATTTGTCTTTCTAGAGCCATGTTAAGGAACTGGAACCCTCCACAAACTGCTATTATTTGAGCGGTATCTAAGATAAAATGCTTGAAAATAAAGCCAGTATCAGGTCTTGTGTTATCAGGATTCAGTTTCATTTTGTTTTAATTTTCAAATGCGAATACACTGCACGTAGATTTTGTTGCATACATTTAAACAGGTGAAGGACATATCTGTGCCATAATATTATTTTGTTTTTTAAAGAACATATCTAAGCGAGCCTTGGGGAAAATCTTGCTGAGCACTTTGGAATCCTGCCGTGACCCCCAACCTGGTAAGAAAATAAATCATGTATAAAGACCAAGCAGCATGAAAAGTGTCCTTTTGGGAAAAACACTAGATAATGAACAGTTGAGTAGGAAAAAAATATGTCAAATACTGGGGCACAGGCTAGGGAGAAAGAAGTACTATGCAAGAAGATTACCTAGAGAAAGTGATGCTTTCTAGTCTGTGACAGATCAGAAACAGGAACACATCCAGGGCTTTTTTTAGCCAAATTCTAATTAGAATTTGGCCTTAGGGGAACAATTCAGTATCCCATTAATGTCTGTAGGGCTTCATTGATATGAGAAAGTGGAAAACATGATCAAGTATGTAAGGCACCTATTTATCAGATTTGCTATCCCACTGTGTGTTGTATTCCTCTGCTGCCAAGCAAACAAATACACAAAACATAATATTTCTGTAAAGAAACCAGATCAAACTTGCACTCCTCTAATAATAGCCTTTTGTGTTCCTCTTACGAAAATTAAACTTGCAAAGTCCTCTCCCTTGATAATGGTCTGGTGTGCCAGAGCTGCTTTTGTAGGAACCATACAGGGATTACAGCCTGGAGGTTTAGATTTGATTACTTTGTTCCTATTAGCAGAGCATTTGTACTTACCTTCAAGAAATGAACATCCTGTACCAAAACCTAAGAACATGGCTTGGAGGTGCTTTTAATAGGCAGATAGTAGTCAAAGACAAGATTATAAAAGACTAGATGTGGCTTGAGGGTTTAATGTTGGACAATATTACTAACAGTGATTTAGGGAGAATAACATACAAACCATTTTGGGTTTTGCAGTTTCAAAGCCTTGTTGTCACTAGTGTCCAGCAATGCAGGGCGCAGGCAGCCCAGAGCTAAGCTGTGCTGTTCCAGCATGGCTGCAGAGGAAGCAGAGAAAAGAAGGCAAAGACAGACCTTTGTCGGCTCCAGGACACCAACACAGAGAGAAACCGTATCTGAGCCATAGGTCAGATATTCTCCTGGTGAGAACAAGAGGAAACTGTTAGTATCCACAGCACACAAGTGTCCGGAAGGTACTACTACTTATCCTGCACAGGAACGCTGACTCCAAGTGATGCTGCTGAAACAAAGTACCTCCCTCTGTAACGGCAGCACAGCTCAGCTTCCTATAATGACACCAACAAGTGAAGTAACCTTGTGAAGCCCTCTGCCCATACTGCATCACCATTGCCATAAACGGCTCATCTTCTCTGCTTTCGATTTTCTGGCTGTGCACTTGATATGACTTAAGCAGCTTTCCTAAGTCTTTGTAATCAAACATCTTCTTCCTCTTTGACAAGACTAAGTGGATGGTTGGATTAGCAACTCTTTACTGTGATATGAAATAGTCTTTGCTCACACAAGTATGCAAGAACCCAGTGAATGGGCAGTGAACCCAAGAGAACCAGCAGAGAAAACAGTCCTTGAACCCAGTTCCACTCTTATTTTTATAGGGACAGGAATTCATTATCTGGTCTCAAAATTTAGACATTTTAAAATGGCACCTATGAAGAAGAGAGCTTGTGTTACAATTGTTAAACTGCTACTTTCTGTCTTTGTTCAAATTATAACGTTTGTAATTTTCTTTTAAAAGGAAAAGCCCACCTATTTGAAGTCCTAGATACTCTTTACCACGAGCTGACAGCCTGTGAACTCTTACAAAGCCAGCCTCTGGAGAAGGCGCAGAGTTGCCAGTCCTTGTCTAACCCACTGGTCATCTCGTGCTGAGCAGCAGTGCCAACTAAACCGCTCGACCAGCCGAACAGCAGCCCTCGTTCATTCAAACGCATGATGAGTGAGTAAGATTTGTCCAATTCAACGGACCTCAGTAACGGAGAAGAGTAATAGAACAATTCAGCCATGAAATCAAAGGTATGCTGCTTCTGGGAAGAGCGCCAGTTCCTCAGCTAACGTCAAAGCCCCCGCCATGTGAATGAGCATTCACAGGATGCGAGGATTACGTAGCGATGCCTGTCTCTGATGGAAGCCTAACCACCCTTGTACGATGGCCCTGTAACTGTACCGGTTAACCAAATAAAAACTGTTCCAAATACTCTGACCTGACCTATTTAGATTTACAGCCCAGTTTACACACTGGCTGGGCACGGTTTCTAGCTTTTGTGATAGCTCAATTCAAAAGCAAAAGGCAGCCTATGTTATCACTGGCAAGTAAACCGCTTCCGTAACACACAAGTGACAAAATGACTGTATTACAAACACACACATGAGGGTAGGCTGGTAGTGCAAGTTTTAAGGGCTCATGTATAAAATATGTCTGTGATTCAATTATTCACCTTATTTAACTCTGAAGTTAGATTTGTTATTGCTCTGCTGAATTTTATTTTTGCAATTATAGAGATGCCTTAGAAATCTGCAATAGTCTTTCCCGACAATAGTCTTAGATTTTACATTAAAAGTTACATTTAACTGCTTGGAAAAGATACAAAGCAATCTTGTTCCCAGGCTCTCAGGGAAAGGAAGGGCTGAAAAATTCACTTTGCAACAGCTGCCATTGTCACATTAGCAAACAACATGTGCAGTACACAACTTTGTTCTCTCATTTCATTTCCCTCAATGCAGCTGTAGAGTCACAAAACTAGGCCCCACTTGCAGACAAATTAATGTAAAATGCTGGGCCTAATCATGGTACATTTTAATCAGCAATACAATAATTCCTGGGGGCAAAAGTAAAAAAAATAGGTTGCTTCCAAGATGCTTTTGCTGTTTCATTCAACTATCAAACACAGAAACTAAAGAAGCAGAGTTCTTAAATGATCCAACTGAATTTATGTTATTAAAAAATGCACTGTAGATCTTTTAAGAATGTGAAATGATTTTCCTGAGGTAATGCCAGCAATGAAATAAGACCATTCAATTCAGAACTGTGCATATATGAATTTTTCCCATGAAAATGGCTTTCATACAGGAATAAAGTCTGTATCACAGTGCAATCTGGGGAATAAGATTTCTATTCCTTTTTATTCATAATACACTGTATAGCTTACACACACCTCCATCCAAAATTGTGATACATTTCTTAGCATTTAGAGCCATGTTGGTAACAAAAATTTGCAATAGATGTTTTCATTTCATTTTAGAGGAAAAAAAAAGGTGTTTTGCAAACAATGGAACAAACTGTTCAATGGTGGTCTACCTGGTTTTTTTTTTTTCTGGTTTAAGAGAGGAAGATTTTAAGAATAGATATATATTTTTAATGTAGATTTTTCATAAAGATAAATTAGACAGGACATATATACATAGTGCAATATTCACCCTGTAAGAACAAAAACTGTGTACTAATACTAAATATAATACTAACATAATACTAAGCATACTTAGTATTAGTAATTTAGTATTAGTTAGTATATACTAAACTATATGCTAATACTGTATACTACAAAAACTATACACTAAATGTGCAACAGATAAAAAATCAAAATGAGCAGAAGTTAGTTCCTTGCTTGGGTTCATTTTCTAAAAAAACAAGAACAAGTATCAGTTCATGTTTTGTGCAGCTCTCTTAGACTTTCCCAGGAATATTGTATATGTATAAAGAGAGAAAATGCCAGCAAATCATTAAATCATTAAATAAGCATGATCTGTGTGTATAGTTAGCAGAAGAGACACTTCAGGAATAGGATTATAATGCAAGTACATACCTGATTAAGGATACCCTTATGCACTCCCGGATTCTTTTATCATTTGAATTAATATTAATTACTGTATCCACTCTCTCTATATACACATATATACGTGTATTTGTATTATATATACTTACGTATGCCTTAAGATTGCTCTGCTAATTGTATACTTTTAGTATCTTGTTCACCATAAGTTTCTACTTCACTTTCTAATATATTTCTAGAAATCTGGACTATTAAGTAAACTGATGTCCTAATGCCAAAATGGGGGAGGAGCAATATAATCTGAGTACTGCACAGCTTATCCAAGCAGCAGTTGAACTCTACTTAGAAACTAGAAATGTCACTGGAAACCTAAACTGGTGCTAAGGAAGATGCACACAGTTGAGATAAAAGGAAGCTTTTGTGAATAAATAAACAGCATTTAACTGATATAAGAAGCAGCAAAATCATATCTTGCTAAATTAGGTTCAAATACTGTAACATTTTTATTTCTTTAAGAAATGCCTGTATCAGAATCATTTTTGATACATCAGCATATGCTGATTAATCTTTTAATAATAAAAGCTGATTATTTAACTCCAAAAAGCAATTAATATGGAGCAAGTCAGACTTGCAGTATTTCCATAAGAAGAATCTGTTCTTCAGGATGGATCAAGAAACAGTCCTCCGTCAAATTCTTGCTGGAAGTCAGAGGCAAAGCAAAGCACTGTACTTTGGGAGTCCTTCTTTGGTGACCTTAAAATTGATGTTTTTTCTTAAATATTTTTACCATAATGTTTTATACTGAGCCTGTGGGCAGTGTTGCTGAGGCTGATAAATATTTCATATGAACCTGTATAAATATATGATTTTCAATCAATGTAATTGAGAAATGTCTAGCTCTGCCTTGCAAAAGCAAGGAGGCTTCCACAGTTTGACTTACTATGTGGAATATGTTCAAAAGAGTCTGCACAGTAATCCTGGGGAGCAAACCCAAAACTCTAGGTTTTTTTAAAGACCTAGCTCCTTAAGTCAAGTGATTACTGCAGATTTCAGCTACCTTTTTTCTACATGGAATATATACCAAGTTTAAACTGACTTTGTAAAAAATATTTCCCTATGTGAAAAAACCTGAAAAGATAACAAAGCACACTCAAAAACCTTCAATTTAAAATGTACAACCCCAAATCCAGTATCTCAAATCTCTGCAAACACTTTATTTTGTTGTATGTTTACCAAATGCTAATAAATGGCCATTTGCTTGCATGCTGACTTCTCAGTAAAGAAAAAAATCATGGAGAAAGTGCATGTGCTATAAACACAAGTGCAATTGGCCATCTAAAATTTTGCATAAGTAGAAAAATGCCAACAGAGTGTGCCTTCCCAACATTTCTTTGTTCAGTAGGAAAATCAGTCTGGAGGAGTACATGTGACGTGTTACCAGGTGAGACCAGAGCCCCGCTGTAGTTTCCAACTGGTCAGGTTACTTAGGTCTTGTCTGTGGAAGGGACCTGTACTACTTTGATTTTCATTAGAAAGCCATCTATAAAAGGGCATGTATAAAAGGGCTAAAGCAACCTAATTATGCTGGCTTCGAGGCACTCTGGTTGAACTCTGGCCTTACACCATGCTTGAGATTTTATCCACTCTCCAGCAAGCTCACCCCTTGTTCTAGTAGATTTTTTTTTTTCTCAAGAATAATTCCATTCTTACAGAAAGGACAGCTTCTTGTTTCCTCCCAGTTGTATCTGCTGGGGACTCCCTAATGTAATTCACCCCAGCAAAACAGTTATTCTTCATCACCTCTTCTATACATCCTTTCCTCCTTCATTGCTAATTGCAGAGCAGTAAATCCCTCAGGCTCCCAGATTTTGTACTTTAAGACTGGTGTCCAGTCTTTCCTCGAATGAGCTACCTGGAGCGTTCTCAGCACTCCTAACCCTCACTCCTGCAAGTCTCAAGGAGTGTGCCCTTTCTCCTGCTCACGTCCCCTAAATCTGGCAGCTTAGCTCTCACAGACTTTGCTCATATGATGTGTTTGCATTTCCTTAGCCTTAGCGGTTCAACACTAGATCTCCACAAATTGTGATCAAGCTCGCTTTCTTAGAGGTCACCATCTTAATTTATTAATTTTCTATTAAAACTGCAAATTGGCCCTAACAAGGAAGCTGGGACATTTCCTCCACTGATCTCCACTGTGTTTCCACAAAACAAGCTTTCTGATTTGACTTCATTCTCGAGCTGCTTTCTCCTCCCAATGCCCTCCTCACTTATCATTTGGCATATTTCTTGCTGAGATAACCTGAGCGTCTGCACACTTCTAGCACAAGTTACATTTTTCAAGAAGAGTTTCCTCCTCCCATTATTTTTTACTTTATATGAGGTATTAACTACTAGTAAATTAAAGTCCACCTGATCTATAAAGTTATTCAATAATTGTCCGATTTATTTTCATTGAAGCGTTCTCTGAAGTATTTGGCAGTGACCACTTGTCACAGATGTTACACTGATTCACAAGACTTTTGCACCAAATCAGTGTGGCCATCTCCAGCCAGAGCTACTCCAAGAGGTTGATGGCATTTGTACACACTTTTGGAAGACAAAAATCCTTGGCACCGGTATGTTTAAATTTGCTGAATTTGTTGGAATTAAATCTCCTCCCTTTCATGATACTGTCCATTAATCTACTACACAGTACATTTCAATGATGAAAGGCTGTTTAGATTTCATTCTTTTTTTCCATCGTACTGTTAAGAAGAAGGGAACACTTTCAAACAGTGCTGCATAAAACAGAATTGCTTGGTATGAGAGAATGACAATAAACATTCCCAGCATGTGTGTGACACATCGCATTACCAGCCAAAGGGTTTCTCTTAGATTTATAATTTCATGGAGTTTAAGACACTGAATCTTTTAATATTTACATTATCTTATTTGCTTAATAATTTTAGTATAATTCCGCATAATACAAAAGCTATAGGATGTGTTTCTTAGTGTGAAATTGAATTGAAAATTGAATCATCCTTATTTCCTGAATTATACTTTACTTTCAAGAGGCCAGGATTTTCAGAGTTCCACTTGGTTTCTATTCTACTTTTCTGGCTCTTCCGTAACACACCAGCAGAAACGTCCTTACCCATTTGCCATGGTACTGTCTGTTCCAGTAGTTTGGTGGCCCTAAACTGTGGCTTTTGCAGGCAACTGGTCAGACTGAATATGCATTTCTCTGGGGATGCTACCAGACCTTCCTGATCCCAGTTTCCTCCCTGAAAAGAAGGAAGACGGAATCTGCATTCCCCCTCTTTGCCTCAGGCCAGCAGATGACACCACCGGAGCACTGCCCGTTTCAGCTCCATGGGGTCCCCCAACAGCGATGCATGGGTACCTCGTAGGTTAGCTATTCTTGTGTTAGTTTTTCTATGTTATACTGACTGAGTGCCGTGGATGCCATGCAATGGAAATCCATGATCTTGCATTCTTTCCATCCACTACTACTTGGAAAATGCAGCTGAATTACAGGATTTGTCACAAACACAAGCTCCCACCACAGCGCCGTGCCTGCTGCAATAGGAGGTGCCGATTCTTCTGTCTGGGGGCGGGGGAGCAGGACATACAAGTCCTGCTCTGTGGGGACTACAGAAATAGAGACATTTCTGAGGAAACAGCAGAGGGTAAGCCCGGGGTATGTAATGAGGCTGAAAGCAGTACAGAGCTGGTCCTACCAAAAGACAGTCTGTGCCAACTAACCTAAAGCTGGCTACCATGTTTTTCAGAACCCAGCTTTCTCAGTGAGCTCAGCATATGTCAGGCTTATAAAATACTAAATTTAACACACCGCTACATACTAATGAGATGAGGCCTACAAGCACTGTTCTTAGTGAGGGTGTACCTTCACTACAGACTTATTTCAGGTGATCAGCAGCACGATCTCTGTGTGCCAGGCAGCTTCACTTAGGTGAGAGTGGGTAGGCTTCAAAACCCCACTGAGTCACTGTCTTCCCTACTTTTGCGAGCACAACACAAGTTACATTATAAATGACTGTTTTATGGTTCTGCTTCAAAGAACTATGAGATAACTTATCTTTGTCAAGGAGTAAACAAGGACTGTAGGATGACATCGAAAAATTATCAGTACTCAAGTGGTTTCACCCACGTCCTCGCTGCAAAGCAAGAAGGTCGTAAGAGCTGAGTGTGCTATTATAGTTAGGGATAATTTCTGTACTTGAAGAAGGTTTTATTGTTTGATAGTTCTGGTTTTGCTGATTATTTCTCATTTATTTTTTCACAACTACAAGTAGGAAAAAAGTTCTCTAATAAAGGCAAGGTCCAGTATTTTGTGAGGGATTTTCTATCTCTGAAAGTTGCCAAAAAATAGAAAAAAAAGAGAAAATACATGGAGGGTGAGACAACTCGACCTAAACATACCATTTAGATAAAAAATGTTATTTTTAAATAAAGAATATGCAATACCCATGGGAGGATCTTTTTTGTTTTTAAACTAATCTTGGAAGTAAAATTCATTACACATTCACAGTGCTAGTCCAGCACATGCAGCAGTACTGCCTTCTTTCTTGTCAAGCACTGCAGCTCTTACCAGCAGAGATCAGCTCTGGGGACGGCAGGAGAATTCAGTACAGCTGCTAATTGCTTATGAACAAGCATCTGTCATGCCGAGGGCTGAGACACACCACTGACTCATCCACCAAAGGACTGAGTCACCCAAAAATGTCACCAGGTTTTGAGAGTCATTTGAAAGTCGCTCTGGAATGTGCTCACATTTTAAACCTAATAGCCTCCTGGGGCCTCCTCCGAGCCCCGCCATCATAGCATGTAGCACATCCTACTGCCATGGAAACCACTTCTAGGTCACCTCTACATAACAGTGCAGAGAAAACATCTTACCACCAACTCCACCATTAAAGCACACTCCTTTTCAATAAAGATTGCAGTAGCCAACTTAACATTTACTGTAATTACACATAATATGCCACAAAAAAAAAGACATACTCTCTCCAGCATAAAGATGGGAACGTATGTGCCATGCAGGAGGTCTTGGCTCAGACCCTGATGTTATACTTTCAGTCTTCTAGCAAGGGAAGCAAAATGATTGCCTGATCCTATGCATCCATTTTATCAAGCTGTATAACGGCTTGCGTTAAACTAATTCTGTAGAGAACATCATTAACACTGGAGAGACCCTTCCAAGAGGGAAAACACAGCTGGAGCTGCTTTTACATATCTGGGTGGAGCCACATATAAATAAAACTGACAGAACAAATAATTTGAGTCACAAAATCAGATTCAAGGAGCCATTGAACTGAATAACAATATATTGAGTTGAGACAGAACAGAGACAGGAAGCATTTAAGCATTTCAAATCCTGAAATACAGAAAAATTTCAGGACATAAGAAGTAAGAAATAATTACATAGCAGATTCTTTTCTGTTCTGGGAAAACCAAAGCGTTACCGATGCAGGAGGAAGAAACTGAATTTTTACAGCAACTGTTACTGAACACTCTAACCTAATTATTTTCAGTACGGAATCAAGATGTTCAGATCTGTGAAGGAAGTGTCTTTAGCAAGACAGAATTTGGGAAGGGAGCCTAAGAAGAAAGATAAAGTTTTCATATTACATTGATAAATCTGGAAAATTTACTTCCATGGTGATAATTCTAACAATGAGTTGCTCTCAAGAACTTAAGTTTGAACTTATACTGCAGGACTTCTAACTTACATGCAGGGCACAGTCCTCCATTCCAACAGCCACAAATCCTCAAGACATACATTAATATTTATAGCTATCATTTGGTTGTTTTTTTCAACTGTTGGGTTTGTTGTTGGTTTTTTTCCCCTAATGGAGAAGCAGAATAGTATATCTAGCAACCACTATTTCACAGAAGGAAATTGTTGCAAGTCATGGTACACTGACCTCAACTTATACTATGATTTCATTGATTGTACAAGTCATTTCCAAACTCTTGAGAGTTAGAGCATGACAGAGATCACAAGCAATTAAAAAGCACAGGAAGAGAGGAAAAAAAATATGGCTGAGACTCCGAAATAAAACATAGTTGACAATGCTGAGACTATGGAAAAGGAGATTCTGCTGACAAGAATTGTACAAGAAAAAGCTCTGTAGAATATGTAGAAGGAGAAGGTGAAATTTCCTTGGTTGTATTTTATCTCCTGTAGGGACAAGGATGTCAGCAAATGTGGAACTGAGACCATGTCGACAAGGTGGAACTGAGAAAAGCTGAACGACAACCTTTCAAACTATTGAAAAGTCCAAGCTACTTCAATACTGCATACAAATGCAGCACTATATTAATTATCACTGTTATTTTGGAAGTCTAGAATATGAAGGATTTCATAATAGGTTAGGATAAAAACCTGAGCTCCTTTTCTGAGGAATGTTTCTGAAGGTACTTTACTAGAACTTGGATTAGTATTGGAAAAAGGCTGTGAAAATTCATTAAGGAGAATATACGTCAGTATAATTAAATATAAATTTAAATATACATTACTGACTGATAAATTATATGAGGAATAACTAAAGGGCGTGCTTGTTTGTGCTATAAAGCCATCCAGGGTTACAAGATCAAATACTTGAACAATCTATTTAATCATAAATAATTAAATATTCAATAGGCCATTGAGAGACTGACTCATTGTCAGAGACGAACACGGAGGAGTACAGAGATAGAAAGTTGCTAAGCCACTATCCATCATATTTGAGAAGTCGTGGCAGTCCGGTGAAGATCCCGCTGACTGGAAAAGGGGAAACATAACCCCCATTTTTAAATAGGGAAAAAAGGAAGACCTGGGGAACTACGGGCCAGTCAGTCTCAGCTCTGTGCCTGGGAAGATCATGGAATAGATCCTCCTGGAAGCTGTGCTAAGGCACATGGAGGACAGGGAGGAGATTCGAGACAGCCAGTGTGGCTTCACCAAGGGCAAGTCCTGCCTGACCAACCTAGTGACCTTCTGTGATGGAGTGACTACATCAGTGGACATGGGAAGGGCTACAGATGTTGTCTATCTGGACCTCTGTTAGGCCTTTGGCATGGTCCCCCACAACATCCTTCTCTCTAAGTTGGAGAGGTATGGATTTGATGTGTGGAACTGTCCGGTGGGTGAGGAATTGGTTGGATGGATGCATCCAGAGGGTAGTGGTCAACGGCTCAATGTCTGGATGGAGATCAGTGACGAGTGGTGTCCCGCAGGGGTCCGTGTTGGGACCAGTACTGTCTAGTACCTTCATCAATGACACAGACAGTGGGATCAAGTGCACCCTCAGCCAGTTTGCAGATGACACCAAGCTGAGTGGTGCAGTCAACACGCCTGAGGGACGAGATGGCATCCAGAGGGACCTGGACAAGCTTGAGAAGTGGGCCCGTGTGAACCTCATGAGGTTCAACAAGGCCAAGTGCAGGGTCCTGCACCTGGGTCGGGGCAACCCCCGGTATCAATACAGGCTGGGGGATGAAGGGATTGAGAGCAGCCCTGCCGAGAAGGACTTGGGGTACTGGTGGATGAAAAGCTGGACATGAGCCAGCAATGTGCGCTCGCAGCCCAGAAAGCCAACTGTATCCTGGCCATGGCCAGCAGGTCGAGGGAGGTGATTCTGCTCCTCTACTCCGCTCTGGTGAGACCCCACCTGCAGTACTGCGTCCAGCTCTGGGGTCCTCAGCACCAGACAGACATGGACCTGTCGGAGCTGGTCCAGAGGAGGGTCACAAAAATGATCAGGGGGTTGGAACACCTCTACTATGAAGAAAGGCTGAGTTCAGCCTGGAGAAGAGAAGGCTTCAGGGAGACCTTATTGTGGCCTATCAGTACTTAAAGGGGGCTTATAAGAAAGATGGCTGCAAACTTTTTAGCACGGGGTAATGGTTTTAAACTAAAAGAGGGTAGATTCAGACTAGATATAAGGAAGACATTTTTTACGCTGAGGGTGGTGAAACACTAGCACAGGTTGCACAGAGAGGTGGTAGATGCCCCATCCCTGGAAACATTCAAGGTCAGGTTGGACGGGGCTCTGAGCAACATCATCTAGTTCAAGATGTCCCTGCCCACAGCAGGGGGGGTGGACTAGATGACCTTTAAAGATCCCTTCCAACCCAAACTATTCTATGGATTTTGCACTCCAACTGCAGCATTGTAATGAGAAGAGACCCACCTTCACACAGTCGGTCTGAATAATCCAGTAGTCAGGGTACTCATCTGGGAAAGGTGGAGCTGAAATTCAAGTTTGTGCTTTGAATCAAGAGGGACTTGAATCATGATCTCTTTCAGCCTAGATGAAGGCCAATGGCATCCTGGGCTGCATTAGGCCAAGCGCTGCTAGCAGGTTGAGGGAGTGATCCTTCCTCTCAGCTCAGCACTGGTGAGACATATGGAGCACCAGGTCCAGGGCTGGGCTCCCAGTACAAGAGGGTCCTCTCAGAATTGCTGAAGCAAGTCCAGTGTGGGGCCACAAAGATGTTTAAGGGACTAGAGCATCTGACATACAAGGGGTGGCTGGGAGAGCCAACGTTGCTCAGCTGGAGAAGAGAAGGCTCAAGGGGGAACCTTATCAATGAGTATAAATACCTGATGGGGGGAGTGATGAAGATGGAGCCAGACTCTTCTCGGATACCCATTGACATGCAAGGGGCAACAGGCACAAATTGAAATACAAGAAATTCTGTTTAAATATAAGAAGATTTCTTTTTTTTTTTTTACTGTGAGGGTGGTCAAACACTGCAACAGATTGCCCAGAGAGGTTGTGGAGTCTCCAGTCTTGGAGATACTCAAAGCACAATTGGACATGGGAGCAACCTGCTCCAGCTGATCCTGCTTTGAGCATGGCAGTTGGACTAGATGATCTCCAGAGGTCCCCTCCAGCCTCAAACTATTCTGTGATTCTGAGAGTCTCTTACATACAGAGACAAAGCTCCCTACAGTTTGTGTTCTTCATTAGTAACATTATGAACAAGGAGAGTATTACAGAAAATATACAGCAAGAAAACAAAGTGACAGCAGAATAGCCCTTGACTATCCCAACATGGGAAATCTGTGTCCCTTACTTACCAGAAAGTCCGCCTTTGACAAAACACCTGTTTATGTTCACTTGAACTGTTCCATTTCAACTGAATCTCATTTTGTGATGGAAAAAAACCAATGTCATGAGGAATCCTAACCTGGTTTAGAATTCAGGGACCTTTAAAGCTAAAAGATTTGGCAATACAAAAACCTTGGTTTTCTTTATTCTTTTGCTCATGCAAGAAAACAGCAGCTCCAAGTTTACTATTCTGTTTATATTTTTTAAGGAAAAGGGAGCTTAGAACTAAAAAGTAGTAAGACTTTTTAAAGCCATTTCAAATCTTACAAGACATTTGACATTGCCTTATAAGCAGAAACAGACTTAATAACAAAAATCAGGATATAGGCC
This sequence comes from Calonectris borealis, assembly GCF_964195595.1. Lineage (NCBI taxonomy): Eukaryota > Metazoa > Chordata > Aves > Procellariiformes > Procellariidae > Calonectris > Calonectris borealis. The sequence goes on along the minus strand of NC_134321.1, from coordinate 22,666,977 downwards.
CATATACTACTGCTACTAAAAATGGAAAGAACTAACTCCAGCAATTTGTACGTAATCTTTGGAAATTCCTTATTACAGACTCCAGCTTCACTTCATTCCTGCACAGATGAATAAAATCTGTAAATAGTTTTAAAGCTGCATCTGCTGTTGAATGGTAATATTATGGAGACCTGGTCATAACTTCTGCTGAAAATAAACAGTTGGAGATCTTTGAAGGATAGTGGAACTGTAGTTTAGCCTTTGACTGACTCATAAATTGTCACACAAGCAAATAGCAAATGTAAGTCACATCTTTCTTTCTTTCTTCCCTATCACTCCATGTCCAGCCAATACCACATAAAAATTTCCATACAAATTATAGCAGGTATGGACACAAGAATGCTGACAAGTCACTTAATGGCCCTGCTACAACTACATTACAGTGCAAGAATGCTAAATAGACCCCCAAAAAGCTCTTTGGAAGCATTTTACACAATTGTGAGAAGAAAAATGAACCACAGTAGAGAAATCATTCAAATTCAAGTTTAATTTTTCATAGTAATAAATGGCTAAGAACAATTCAGAAAACATCCTTAGCAATTGGTATGCTGTGTTTATACACACCCCCACCGTAATTAAACACAAGGTAATTTTGCTATTCAAACGATTTGAGCATTGCATGTTCGTATTTGTTCTGTTTAACCATCAATGCCAATGTAATGATAAATGCCTATTCAGCTACATCTAGAGCACTTAGTCATTCACTGGACTCTACCCTTTCTCAGTTCCAGGTCCTCCAGTATTCACTATTTCCTTTGACCTTAGCTTTTGCATTGGGAGAATAAATGGTTCTCTGCCTGGCAGAAGGCAGATAAGGGGTATTTCCCAATAAACAGTTTCTACCTTGCCTGATCAAGGGCAACTACCTGTGTCAGTGCTTTATATTCCCTGCTTGGTTCTAATAACTCTCATTTATCTTTGTGTTCTAAAGTGCATACAGTATTTATTATGAACTGACCCATAAAACTCCCACCATCTTCACAATAAGTTACATGGGAAATCAGCTCCTCATGAGTGAAATCTCCCTATCTAACTGTGTTTTACCAGTCCATATTCACTTATTTCTCTGACTGAAGTAAATATTAGATATGCAAGAACAAGAAAACATTTCTTTTCATACCATGTGCAGAAACAGTGTTTGATAAGCATAACAGCAAAGATACTTTCATTTGAAAAGTCAGTGCAAGATAAAGACAGCAAGCACATGCCTTTCCTTGGTAAAATGGTGGCACTGATACATACATTCAAAATTAGTAGAACTCTGTCATCAGATCAGTCATATTATGCCAATTGTCTTGGAGTTTTAAGAATACTGGTACCAAGTGAACTGATGCCGTTCATAGCCTAAAAAGCCTTGTTGAAATGAAGAACAATTCTTTATGCTGCTCATGCAGAGTATGTTTTTACTATGCATAGATCAAAACTTCTGATTTGGCCTACTCTGAGCATTGCTGGACACACTGAAAAGTCCTATGCACATTACAGGCGTGCCCAGTACTAGTAAAAAATCCCTGGGGGGGCTCCTGCAGGGAGTTTTTTAGGCCACAGTAATCTTCCATGCCTTCTTTTGGCTGAGGTGCTGGAGAGCTTGTTTATCTCTCTAAATATCTCAGGTAAAAACGGGAAAGAACTCGAGGATCATGAGTTCCCACCTGATCTAACTGGCACCCTCGGTGCACAGGGGTTAGTCCCAACTACCTCAAAAGAGCAGTGAGGTTGTGAGTGTACGTGCGTGTACGTGGGGCAGGGGCTTTGGGGCATCCGACGCCAGGGGCAGCAGGAAGTTAGGACACCCTAAGGGACGTCTCAGCTTGGGTGAAAAGGATATCATTTGTTTGCAGTTTTAAAAAATTTTCTGGTTTGAATAATAGGGAGGGGAAAATTTGATTTCTGTTCAGAAAGTTCCAAGAAAAGAAGAAGAGGAAAAAAAGCAAAGTTACCAGACAATAGAGGAGAAAATAATGTAGCCATTTCAATAGACCTGACACTATAAAAAATCCAGTCTGGCAAGTGAGTATGCCCTACCTAGAATGTGAAATTAGTCCTGCACATGGTAACGATTGCTAAGCACATCACTATGGAAATTGAGAGCTCACAGCAGGCATAGGGAGTCTTGGAAATGTGGAAAATCAATGCACTGTATGCTGTGGCGAAGAATGACTCCAGCAGAGTGACCTTTAAACAACTTCATAGATTGTAAGCAAGCAGAAGAGAAGCGCAAGGGCACAAGCTGAGCATACCTGGCAGTGGTTCTGTGGAATGGGAGGAATAACAGTAAGGATTATTTACCCATGTTTAAGGTAAAACAGGTAGATATTTAACAGTAATGCTACATAATAATTTGAGAGGAGAAATAGAAACTACCCCACATATTAAGATAAAAAGAATACCATTGATGAATTTGGTCAGGACATCTACCTTAACAGCTCTTCCTTCCAGAGAGAGACAAGGACCCAGTAAGTGAAGTCCTCAGGGTGACAGAGGGAAGAAGAGATGATATATCATTCCCTTCATACAGCTGGAGGAAGGACAAACTTAGCAAGCAGAACAGACCAGGAATTTTTCAGTGAAATACTTTGGTCAGAAAAAGTGGACCTCATTAAATTGAATGTTATGTTGTTGATATAAATTGCATCAAGAGTTCTGCAGTATAACCAACAGTCCAGGGATATGGTACTCACCTAGGAGGTGGAAGATTGAATATAACTGAGTAGGGACTTAACTTTGGTCTCTCGTATCGTCATGAATTCTCTAACCATTGCACTACTGATCTGCTGGGTTCTCTCTTAATCTTTCCTGTTGGAGCTGCTCCACTTTGCATAAATAATTGCATGTTATGCAGAGCAAGGAATTAAACCCAGTTCTCCCATATCCTAGATGAAAGCCCTGACCAATGGGGTATCCACTTCAACTTTATGTACACCTCTTGGGTTAAACCAGTTTAAATCAGCCTTTTGAATAAGGTATAAGAGTTATCTAAATCAGATCAAACAACTCAAATATGAAATAAGCAATTTACACTCAGTCTTCCCTTCTTGTCCCCAGAGCAAGAAAAACTATTCACACAGCCTTTTGCATTGGTTTAATTACAGCAGTTTAAAATAAGACTTTAAATAAGAACAATGCAAACTGCTAGCACAGAAAAAAACTCATCTGAAATGAGTTGCTCCCCATCACAAAACCCACTGCTAGTCACTGTTGTTTCCTTGTGTCCATTGTACCAGGCAGGCTGGGTACTGAAGGGTAAGGAGGAGTGTTACCCTTTCATCCTACAGCCTGGGGGCTCTTTCAGGGCAGAGCCAGGAAAGCTGAAGGGGAAGAATGGAAAAAGCTGCTTTGCGGAGGCCTGTACTTTATCTGCTTTGTGCATGCAGCTCCTTCATTAGCATTACATTTACTTTTAGAAAATCCAGCCATGTTAGTTCAGAAAAAGCTTGAGCGTATTTGACCCATAGAACTCTGGGAATGATATTTACTAGCATTCCTCAATTCTGAAGGATGTTTTATTTGTAATAAGCATTTTAGTAACATACAGAAAAGAAATAATTCAAAACGTGAGGAAAAGCTTTATATCTACCAAAATCACATTGTGCAAGAATGTCCATCACATTTTGCAGATTATACAATGGCTCTTTAAATCTCTAAAAATTATTGTAGACCTCAAGCATATTTTCTGCAAAAAGATGTATTTTTTTGTCCCGTACATTTTTCATTTCTTCTGGTGATTCTTGTCTCAGATACTTAAAATTCCCATTCCATTGTTTCAAATATTTTAAAGACTTTTATCTGACACTGACTCAACGCCAGTCTGGTTTACATTTCCTCTTACCTATGGCTTACATGGTATGCTTCAGGGTTAAGCTGCAGTAAACATTCATAAAAATAGCTAGCCATATAGAAATGCAATTTCTTTAGATAGTATTTTCCTTCTCATCAAGAACCACCTACATATCGAAACACAATAAATGCTACAAACATCAAAAAAAAGCAAGCTTTTTTTTTAGTATTTTCCTTTTGCAAATCATAGTAATTTAAATGCAGTCTCCCTGTAAGAACATTCACCATCATATCATTTAATAAAAGTAAGACTTCAGTACTTAAGATCCAAGAAAGATGTACATTTTCTTATGTGCTACCATATATTAAAAAAAAAAAGTAGCATACAAGCTGTAATTTAAAATCAACTTAAGAAATTTTTCACTGGCTTAATAAAAGAGCTGAGATCTTTAGTTTGTCTTTCTAACCAAAGGAAACACAATCAGTATTATATAGTAGTTTGTATCATCTACTTATCTAGAGAGAGCTTAAGAAGGCCTTGATTTCAAAGAGTTGTCAGTCAGCAGTTCCTGAAAATTAGGGCCGTTAGTAATTTCTCATTTTAGATATGAAACATGGTGACATGAAAGTAAGTATTTCCTTTTGAAAAAAGCGTTCTGAATTATTTTTTGAGAAGGATGTCAGTCTATTAAGGTCAATACAAGTGTCCCTATGCTGAAGCATTTTACCAATGATAATCTAGAACTCCAACAGTAGCAGAAGAGAGTCAACACTCCCCTTTCCTTTGCTACTTTAGTGAAAATGCCTTTGAAAGTAGCAATCCTGTTTCACAAGGTGTTTGGGAATATAGTTCTTAAATGCCATAAGCAAAAAGTAAAATTTAAAAGTAAATAAACTCAGCCAGACAGAGTATGTAAGGCTTCAAGAAACACTTAAGATAGTAAAAATCTCTGGTCACTAATGAAGCTAGTGGAAAAAAATGAAAAAAAAGAGGTGTAGGGGGAAGAGCTTGTAATTTTTCACCCAAACAATCTGGTTTTGAATGAAAAACATAATGTAGAACTAAAGATTAGTAAAAAGATCCCTGAGAGCTTTTATACTACAGTAGTAGATATATACTTACATTTTACCTGCTAGCACAATCTGATCAAACGTAGTATTACTTCTTTACATATTGTCTATGCTACAATGTTATTGTGTTACTAGTTTGATATTATCCTCTTCCAGTCTGAACAACACAGAATTTTTTTTTTAACTTTCTCCAGTTTTACCCCAGTATCCGGAAATTATTTTTATCCTTATTTCCTTTTTTACTTAGCTCCTTATGCATAAAGAAAACTGACCTCTAGCCTGAAAACAATAACAAGAACTTAAAGAATTGAAGGAACTTGCTTGAGACTTTTGACTGAAGAGATGGGAAATACACTCATGTTGGGTCTTTATCAGAGGTATTGCCAAAGTCAAGGTGTGGGGGAGAATTTATTTTGTTTGCTTTTCAGACAGATGGTATTATTCCCGCTCATATTCTATGCGCTTACTTCAGCAGTCTGAGACAGTCTGGTGGGTGAAATATCCAAAGCCAAAAGATTTATACCTGTTTTAAAAGTGTAGTGCAAAACATACTCCTACTCAGAGAGCTGTGGTACCTGGACTCAGTAGTCAATGCCAGTAACATCACTTAACAGGCTACCTCAGTAATCTTCTATTATCTGATTTTATTTTCCTGTAAGAAGCAGTTAGGACATACTCACTTCTTCACGGCATTACAGCTTCCATGGCATTCGGGTTGCAGTACTGGCTAAGCCAATCAGCCCTTTCCACGAGGAGAGAAACTGCATGCAGGCTTTAAAGTACTACAGAGAAGGTCCTTCATTTCTGCCTTTTTTCCTTAATGTAAATTGTAGGCATTAGAATCATTACGATCAATATTATCATTATTAGCTAATCTGAAGATTAGCTCCCACATCTTCAAAGTTGCCTCGCTGAGCAACTTTGTCAGCAAGTGCCAACTCTTACTAAATATGTTTACAGCACAGATTCCAGCAGATCCAGTGACTTGCCATCCATCCACACAGCTCTCTTTTGGTCCCTACCTTTCCCTTACTCTGCAAGGTGAACTGCCTCAGGTTAGCTAGGTTAGCTAAATTGGGCAAAAATAGGAAGATTTCAGAGACAGGAGTCAATCCTTAGCTTCTATTCAAAAAGTTCTCAAACACAAATATAGTTCATACTGTTGAAATTACATTAGAGAAAGCTCATTCAATGGCATGGGGTTTTTTGCCCACTTAACTCTAATGTGAAAATAACAGCAGATGGATTTTTTTGGCTTACACTCTGACCAAGCAGACGTTTTTGAGGAAAACTACTACATACAAAATACCAAATCTCAAGCTGTGATATATTGGGGTTCATATATAGCAATAAGTCGAATGCATCTTTGTTGACTATGAGTTAGATATGCTTTAGAATATACCCCTAGCAATGGGCTTTAAAAGGGCTCTAAACCACGGCTGAGTTTTCTGGACAACTTTTATACACACGCTCTCACAAAATGAACACTTAAAAGAATGGAACTACATAAAGACTGAACCAGGTTATCAATCAATGCAAACTATGCTTCCTCTCCCCAACAGGACACCACCTCCAGGATACATTTGCATATTGCATATGTCCGCATTGGAAGTAATGGAGTTGTAATAGGTGAACAGATGGCAGGATGAAAGAGAAAAACTAAGTGGTGAGGAGCATACATCTCTCTCTCTCTTAGCGGCTAAGTGCTGAAAGGAAGACCTGCAGTATCCAGAAAAAAAGGCTTTAGAGAAAAACAGTTCAGAGATACAAGCTGTTCAACTTCCCTTTTCTCCCCTATTATAAGTAAAGATAACTTGCTCTGATTCGTAAGGTGTAACTACTCCTGCACGTGGCTATTATTTTGGTATAAGATGCCTTTTTTTTGTTCAGCCTTGTTGACCATTTTTGGCTTTAAGTAAAGGAAACAGACACTTATTGCAGCATGTGTCCACATATGGAATTTGTCAGGAGTAGCTGCTTCTGAGCAGGTTCGAGTGCAAACAAGACCTGCATATTGCGTGTCCACTCTGGTTTTCTAAAGAAAAACAAATTATGTTTACTATCAATATATCTGCAATACACTAAAGGCTCTAGATGGAGTTTGAGTGATTCCTTGGCTTTTGGCATGTGATGAACATCATGGCTACCTGTCTTTCAAAGTTGTGAAGAATGTGGTGGTAGCTATGCGTGGGCCCTCCTTTTCCACATTGCCGAAGATTACCACATAAGCCTTTGCCACAGTCAGGTCATGCCAGCAGTTTTACACTCTCGTCTGGTTTTCTGCAGTGGGTGTGCAATGACATTGCTGTTGTTTTTACACTGTATGAAGTAGCGCCCAGACTTTTCATTGTATTTTAAGCATTCTGCCCTTGGGGCTTTTTCATGTAAATGAAAAATGCTGTTAGCAACTTCGTACTCATGAAAATTCACATCATACCAACACCCCAGTAAGACCTTCAAAACCTTTCAAAGATGAATCTCAAGAATATTTGTCACAGATATCTTCACCCTCTTCAAGACACTACTCTATGTGCTGACTGAACAAAAAAGACAGGTACTGAATTTCAGTTTACAGACTTCCTTAGAAACAATAAAAGCCTAAAAATATGGTGACATCTGCACTATTTATTAATTGTATCCAATATCCTGAAGGCTGAGAAAATCTCAGTCTTCACTGAATTGAGAATTAGCATCTGTGCTTCTTTCCTCAGATGTTCAATTTATATCCGCTAGGAACTTTGCCCTGAGTAAAATTGCTGACTGCTCTGTATGTTCTTTTATTCCACTATTAATCACAGTCAAAATAAGAAGCTTCTTGAACAAGTACTTTCAAACACAAGGGTTTGATGGCCCTGCCATCAAACGTCAGGGAAAAAAAAGTAATTTTGGAACTCTGGAAATTAATGGATTCGCATTTTTCTCAACCCACAGGAAATGTACCTTTTTTTCACCCATACCCTAAAAATAATATGCCTGTTTACTGATTATATATATGGAGGTGATGCAGCAAAGTCCTGGCCACTCAAGCCCCAGGTCCAAGCCCTAGCAGTTAGTTTATTTTTCTCTTCCAGAAATCCCTCTTTCAGCCAGAGGTTGGCACATGACATTAAGCTCAAGGAAGTGCTTAGGTTACAGAGTTCTCATGGGCACTGCTTCCTATAACCAAACCTTGGGGTGTTGGTTCACTAGCTTCAATAGCTCTTTTTATTGTTTCTTTTTCCTTTTTTTTTTTTTTTATCATACTCCTAGCTGTAGAGGGATGGGATAACCTCCTCCCCACCTTTCCTTTCATATGGGATGTATAATCTCAAATAGCACCTGCAAGTCCCACAGGTGAGGATCTGTCTCTGCCGTATCTACCCAGTTAGGCCCTTCAGGCATAGCTTTATTCACAGAAGTGAAACACCTTTTTCATGCTATTGACTTTCAGAGCAAGATCAAGAAAGAATTAACAGAATTTTGATACATTTTTCCCAAATGCCAAACATGCAAACTGAGCAAAAGGTAATATTTGTAATAAAGCTCTATTCAGCTGCAAATGTAGCAATAGTGATTAAACCGGAGGTAGTATATAGACATTTAACTTGCCATATATTCTGGAAAGGGGTCCTCACTACTATAAATTGTGTCTTATTCACAGAGATTTATTAGAAACACCACAGAGTTTGGAGAAGAAGAAAAGGAAAAATAATTGGGTTCATTAGGAAACAAACTGAAACATCCAAAAGAATGTAGATGATGAGTAAAGGCAAAAAGCAAAGCACAGAAGCAAAATCTCAGGCAAAGCACTGTGATCTCACTAACACACTTAATCATAAGGGAAGTCTCCCTTAAAACAGTGAAAAGTATAAAATACTTCTGAAGGGAGCCAGTGACAAAGACTTAATGGGAAGGGAAATCCCATGGATTTTTCTTTCTTCATCTTTTTATCTGAAAGAACCTAATATTTCAGAATACTTCACGTGAGGACTCCTCATTTAAAAAAAAAAAAGTAAAGTAGACACATTTTCTGTAGTCATAAAACCTGAACAATATGTTCTTTAGCTTGTGTAAATAAAGGTGCTGCAGCTAGACCTGCAGAAAGCAGCTTGCCAAGGTGTGAGGCAAATGCCGATTGATTTAGATGTGTACTCAGGGCAAGCCGTTGACTAAAGAGGACAGGGAGCTTTCCTCTCATTCCAGGCTCCGGTTTTTCCTATTAGAGGCTGAGATACTGCTGTGCCTGTCAGTGTGGAGAGAATGACACCATGGCAGGACAACATCAAACCACCAAGATTCATCAAAACTGATGTGGAAATAAATATAAATAACCTCCAACTAGCTCCATTAAATGTAGGGGTTTTCATGGAATCAACACTGTGTTTGAGCTAGAGGGAGCAAATGAGGGCAAAGAAAGAATTAGATTATGCGGCAAGAGACTTGCAGCATCTTTTAATGAATTTACAATCCTCAGAGGAATACTGCTTATTTATTCCCTGATATATGTGACCATATGATTAATTCATCTGCCAGCTTGATAAAACTGACTCTCCAAACTGTTTGTATATTAGGATTCAGTGATAGGAAGTAATAGGATTAGCACAGCAGCATTTTCAGCTTTTGTGATTTTATCACAGGTCACGCTATATAAAAGATTTCCTTCAGAACCTAACACTTGGAGGCACGCGATTAGAGGTGAATCTCAGTTTTCATTAGTAATATCTAGCCTTAATGACTATGAGCAGAACTTGGAAAATGTGAACTTCAATGGCTCAAAACACCAAGCCCACTAAAAAAATGTTTAAAAAAAAAAATCAACATAACGCTTTAAAATGCAAATATAATGGCTTTGGGGATGCAATGCAAGAATTGGAAAATTGGGATAGGCAACAATGTTATCTCACGTACTAAAGCAATTACTATGTGGTAACACAGTTTTTGAGAGCATTGTTCCTGACTATCCTCCCAACCACATGAAAACTCTGCAGTTTTGACAACATCTTCTAACTGGGTTAAACGGGTTAGCTGGGATGTGCATTCCTGACAATCCATCTGCTTTGCAGTAGAAATTCAGCAGACCCGGATTAGATCTGTCTGCAGTGACCTTCTGTGGCTCTCCCTGTGTGATCAGAAGTCTGGGCAAAATCTTCTGCAGTTCACTGTAGCACAAAGAACATAACTGGGCACATCTGCGAGTTTTAGCAACGCAAACGGTGTGTAAATACAGCATTAGTATGGAAGGAGTAATGTGACTGTAGTTGCTCGCATCTGGAAAAATTAATTCATCATTGAAAACATATCCAGAGTTGACTGTTTTATTTCAAAAAACTATGAAGTCATAGCTTTATAGAAGGCAATATAAAAACTAACTGTCTTATCAATTATGAACAGTGAGTTCATAACAGTGAGTTAAATTCTACAATGAATCACCATGGTAAACTCGTCACTTGGGCTTTTCCAATATAGTCTTTTACATCAGACACTAATTAATTTCTAATCGATCTTTCCAAGAACAGCTGTTCAGTGTGACCATAAGTTCAATGCCCTGCCTTCAACATTTCCAACTCTTCAAGCAGAAAATACCAGGACTTTAGCTAATGGGGCTGAAGACTGATTTTGTTTATCACCAAACTCCTTCAACAAGGACAACGCCACAACACCAGAGTGCTGCTTAATCTCACGCATTTTACAATCCTACTACAGCTATTATGCAGTAACCTGGTAAAGACACTTAAGTATCTTTAGCAGGCTTGACTGCATAGTTACCAGGGCGTTCGAACAAGGTTAATTTATGGAAAGTTCTTTTGCTATCACACTGGCAATGTCTGTATCAATAAACAGAATGGCCCAAAGAGCTGGATCGTGGCAGTGAAACAATCTGGAACTGAGGACACTACATCCAACCATATGTACTAGGAGAAGACGTGTTATTTTGGACTATCTTTATCTGGTCCCAAGTATTGAATCTCCATTAGCACCTGGAACAAATCAGATGTATTTCCAGAGTGAATATTGCAGTTTAGTTTCATCTAAAAGGCATGCATGGAAAATGGAGAAGATCACGAGATTTGCTCTGAAAGCTCAATCCTGATCCTAAATAAAACATTCATGTAAACACAGCGTTGTGTTGTCATTGTTTGCCTGAAACACAGTATTGTATTTTGAATAACAGTGACTGTGCATAAAGAGCTAGAAAACTAATTACTTTTCATTAGAGCAAAATATTTAATTCAGCAAAGCAAGCAAGGCAGAGAGGGTCATAGCTGACTCCATTTTACCGAGCCCAGCACTTCCCATCAAGGTGCCGACATGGCATTCAGCTCACGAGACACAGGACAGACACAGCGGCTGCACTGACTGCTGGCAGGGTGAGCGGGTTCCCTGGTGCACGTTCAGAGCTGATTAACTGAACCGGGAGTGCAGGGCATGCCTCGGCACTATCTTGTGGTGGGCAATACTGCCTTGATGGTGGTCTTTTGATGATGCTTTTAGAGATTCTCTCTCAAAAAGCTTCCCTATGTGCACTCTATCATTGGTACAACTTAGCATAAACGGTATTAATATTTTCCTGAGGACAGTTTGAATCCAAATTGGCTATGAATATTTATTTTCATTAACAGGCTCAAGACTCTAAGAGTTCCATAAAACACAAACATGTGATTAGCTATCTGATTTAGACAGATGACTTAATGTGCACATTTTGTGCATCTGTTACATTTTTATCTTGGAGGCTACGGAAAAGGTAATATCCTAAAAGAATATAATATTTCAGTCTTTCAGACTATTATTTTGAATTGGTAAATTATATCTAAATGTCGATTCAGACAGTGTAGGTTCAACATTTTAAAAAATATAACGTGAATGACACCTAGTGGAAAGATAAGCAATAGCTGATGATTGCACACCAACTAGGTACAGTTTTGAACAGTGAAAACAGCAAGGAGGGACATTCTTGATGAGAATGGGTGGGAGGAGAAAGAATTATTTGATAAAATGGGTGGAGTACAATTTAGGAGAAGAATTTCTTAAATGCAAGAGTTTATCTGCCTGTGTAACAATCTTCCGAGGAAATGAGATATTTGATTTGACAGAGGCAAAATTAAATCAGGTAAAACCATAATAAATGTGCAGCGGGAAACAATAAAATAAGTAGAATATGGACTTGATGAAATTCAGAGTCATCCTATGTATAAATACTAACAAGGCTTTAGCAGACTAGTTCTCTAGGGTGCAGTAGATAATAGGAATATTTTGGCCCTGGGGCCACAATAACTCCTGATGTGAAAGAAACCACAGATTTTCTTTAATTCATTTCTGCAGGCAATATTCCTTGACGTGTGAATGAATTTCATGATTGATCTTTTTCTTCCTTCTTTTTGCTTATTCGCTTATTTGTGTAATTCATTAATTAATATTTTGGTCAGTCTGTTCTCACCAACCTATTTGAAAATATGAAAGAACAGATTTAATGAGGGTGATAGAACTTAAATGAGAAGCACTTTTGCCATCTACTGACAACATGACGTGGCAAGTTTTTTCAGCATTGGAAATGGAAATAGTGCTCGAGAAAGACTTCTGTCTTTCTAGGTCAAGAACAGGTCATTGACAGTAATAAATGACTATAACTCCTTAAAACGGTCTATTAAAAATAATGGCATATTCTGTCTGAATTTCCTCTTAGCAGGTCATGCATTTGATCCACACATTTATCTTTAACTTGCAGCTTTTATTCTTAATTGCAAGGAAACCAGTATTCTCCCTTCAACGATTTTTTCTCCCTATATAAGCAATCAGACGCAGCACCCAAGTAACTGACTGGAAAAGTCAAGGCCTCAAAAGAAAACTATTCCAGAGAAGTGTGCTTTCAGGGAGTAAGGTAGCAAGAGAGGTTTTGCTTGGGCAACAAGAGTGTTCAGAAATACCTCTCCGCTGAGAGGAGACAGAGCCTCTCTCATTCACAAAAAGTTCAAATGGATTCACTCTGTGGAAAATATATTTTCAGACTATAACAAGATTATAGCAGATTATAACTTTTTTTTTCAAATTGGCTCTTAATAAATCCTTTTAAACGAAGAATCCTCATTTGGCCTACAAAAAGCTATAGCCCTAAAATCATAAATGCAAATGCCTTGTATTTTAAGGTTTGCTTCTGCCAGATACTCCCTGCATACATTCACCTCCACACAGAGCTGAAGGAACTGTCCCATGGTCCTCACCACAAGTAACAGATTCAGGGACGTGGCATGACCAGCTACTTCTCCAACCACGTGTGACACAGCAGCCGGAGGAACGTAGGACTACCTTTGTGAGGATTACCCACAGCACCGAATTTGAGTATGGATTCCAGAGGATTCCGCATATTTTGCATCCATTTCAATGCAGATGCAGCATTTGATTTCACCATATAACAGGAAAATTTTTATTCTGTGTGGCAGCATTCCTTAAGACATACGGCATAGATTGTGCAATACAGGAAACAAGCATGAGGGAAGACAGACATTTATGAAATCTATGGTTTGGTGATGTACTTTAAAAAAAAAATTAAACAATCCCTAAGATAGAAGGATCTTCCCATTATTAGCAGTCCGCTCACAAGTCCAGCTGTTGAACATCTGACAGGCAGATGAACTATTCATTTCAATAAGGGAGGAATCACTTTCCTCATCTTATAGAAAAGGTCGAAATTCAAATGGGGTTTAAAGTATTTTTGTCTTCTCCCTCCGGCACTGTCTAAATTACCTTTTAAAATACTAAAGAGCAGAGATACACATTAAGTCATTTTCTTAAGGAAGTTCCTCACAAACTTCAGGCTACTGGAAATTGATTAGACTTAATGAAGAAAAGTACATTAAATATAAGTAAGAATTAAACAATAAGAATTGCTATCAGAATAATTTTAAATGTCAGAAATTTCCCTTCCCCACAAGAACAGCATGTTATAAAGAAACAACAGCTCAGAAGCAGGGCTCTACTGCCCATCTGCAACATCTGAAACTCACCTGGGTTTCATTTCCAAATGCAGAACACAGCCCAAAGCCTGTCCCCAAAACAACACATTAAACAAGAACTGGCCTGAATTAAACATCAGATCCACAACGCACTGGGTTTCCAAATGTCAACTCCTATCTTAATTCTAGAGTGTTCATGTTTGGTAGCTAAAGCAAAGGAAAACTTATTTCAATTCTATTCCAAAATTTCACATACAAAAAAAAAATGTGAAAACAAAATCCCATTTTTGTTTTTCTTTTACACAAACATGGCATTCTTTATTTAGATGAACAGATACATGTATATTATAAACTTGTATCATCCTGAATTACTAGCTTTCCAGCCAAATATACACAGAGCGTGTTATGTTCTAAGATGTCACATTGCTATTATCAGCAGTTGATACTCTTCAGCAACTTGAGTGTGAAGAAATTTGCAGGATCATAGTCCTCTTTTGAGCTATACACAGCTCTCGTGGGAAGAAAGGCTATATATGTGCCCAAGGCTGTCCTGCCCTCTAGGCTGTGCTGATAAAGGGGAGCCGAGCAAACCATGAGAGTGAGCCTTTCCCAGTGCACCTTCCCTGACTATTCTGGAATTCACTTCTAAACTCCAAACCAAACTGGGTCATTACAAAGAAATTATATTCCACAAAATATCACAAGAACCAAAATAGGAACTGATCCATTGATCCATACACACGTACCCTTCTTCACACCCAAGGCTGTGTCAGGGGCTCCTACCTGCCTGAGTCATTCTGGCTCAGGTGTTTCTGCATTGCTCCACACTGCAGGGTACAGGTCACTCTCAGCCTCTTCACATAAGATAGGTTCTCCAAATCCCTGATCATCACAGAAACCTTCCTTTTACTTGTTGGCTTAATCTTTTTTGAACATGGGTGACCAGAATTAAATACTGTATTTTGGGTGACTTTTCACCACTATTTCAACGTAATGGCATTAATATTTCTCTATCCCTTAATGATCTGACTAATATAAGTTGATCTCACCTGACTAACATAAGTTATTCTGATGCTATGGTGTGTTTTTACAAATTTTACTTAATCAGTGGAAAGGCAGATATCGGACACACCTGGCTTTGACTAAAACAGAAGTACTCTATTTCATGGGCTAACTTTAGCTCCCTTGTGTCTTGCTTGGGCTTGTGTCAGCAGCTGAAGCTCAAGCTAACTTTTATATCTATAGATTATTACAGCTGAAGGAAAAAACCACTAGATTTCAGAATAATCATTTTAGGTTTTCCAGACATTGTCATGTTTAATGGGAAAAATATATTAGCAATACAAAAAATTCAAAAGCATTTCCTCTTGTCTGCAGAAAACACAAAAATGCCCCAAGCACTATGTGCCATGACACATGTCAACCGTATATAGCATCTTCCAATGGGAGTGGTTTCCTATTATGCATAGGAAAAAGCTCATCTTCTTTAACACATTTCCTTACTGACTCTTTAAGAAGTCAGCTCCAGTTGCTACCTGTACTGCAACACTTTACCAAGCGGGAAAGGAATCAAGAGGGAGTAAATAAGGGTAAGTGTCAGTCAGGCATCTCACCAACTCTTCTCTTCTGCATTTTTGCCCCAGTTCTTATTTCTATTTGATTTGGAATTTCTTGCTATATATTAAATCAGAAGAGATCGTCTTTTCTACAGATATTGCTTAACTGTTTTTTGGTCAGATGACATAGTCTGTCCTTTTAAGATGTCTACTTTGAAAAAAACAGCTCTAGTAGATTTCTTGAAAAATAACAGATGAGTATCTAGATTCAGACCAAAGATATTCAGACTAACTACTTGCTAACAAAGACATAGGAGATTGTTAAGATTAATATTTCAGCTTCTCTGTGATGAAGTTCATAGTTTTATGTAGCATTAATCC
Organism: Calonectris borealis; assembly: GCF_964195595.1. Taxonomy (NCBI): domain Eukaryota; kingdom Metazoa; phylum Chordata; class Aves; order Procellariiformes; family Procellariidae; genus Calonectris; species Calonectris borealis. The sequence continues at coordinate 22,651,226 of NC_134321.1, read as the reverse complement.
AATTTAAAATATAGGAATGTAGTATTTAGATCAGGAATCTAAAGCTGTCTGACTTTATTTTGAAAAGTTAATTACATAATCCTTGTAAGTGAATTAAAGCAAATCAATTTAAAACAAAATCAATCCATTTTTCCTACAGTTTTAGTATTTATTAAATGAAACTTCCTAGAGAAAAAAATAGTCTCAGCTTATTTTAAGTTTTTAAGAGGAAAATCTTTTTTTTTTTGAGTTCTAAAATATCTCTACACTTGAAAACATTATTTTGAAGAAATTTTTTTCCAGATTCCATTCTACATTAGTATAATTTAAGCTCCTTATCGCCTCGCCTTAGTCTGTAAAACCCTGTTTTATTCTGTATTTGTTGTTGTTAATAGGTCTGTTCTTCAAGTGGATAGTGTATAAAAACCCAACACTTATTACAATTAACTGTCATTCTCCAAGTAGAATCCAAGGCAATATACAGTCAGGTATTTTTGCTTCCATACTTACTTATTGCAAATGGATTGAAAAAAAAAGAAGGAAATACTTTTTAATTATGGAATATATTAAAATCATAAAGAAAGATGGTTTCAAGATTGGAAATTCCCCAACCTGTGCAAGGGAGTTTGTATATCAAATTCCAATCCGGTCCCAAGGCTAGCTATGTATTTTTAAATGCAGAGAAGTAGTAGGAAATACAGGAAGGGAATAGCTTTAGAGGTTTTAAACTGCCAAACAAAAGGGACTAAGATGGAAGTCTAGTGGGATCCATTCTACAAAAGTGGGAATGACATACCAAAAGGGAGAATTACCTGCTAGCCCAAAGCATGGCTCTTTAATCCCTAAAAGACAAGCAGTACCAGATATGCAAAATTTCCAATTCTGTATTCATCCAAATCTTAAACTGTATGTTCTCAGAGATGCATGAAGCTACAATAAAGCAAAAAAGAACTTTTTGCTACATAAAAATACGTACTCCTTGGTTAGAATCTTCACACACTCAGAAAGAAGATTTTTAGGCATTTACAGTTATTCAATCTCTTAAGCTCGATTTTGAAAACTGACTTTAACACACTATTTTAACAGTAGACCTATGAAGATATAGAAATGGAATCAAAATCTTTGCCTAAAACTAACCTAGTTTTTACCATAGTCTCCTGGTGTGTTTTTTTTCAAAGTTCTTTTCCAGAACTTTGAACCATAATATATTTCGTACAATTATGAAGGAAAAGCAATGAACTAGAGACAAAATGGAAGCACTGTGCTCTCTCCCAGTTGCATTTACGCTACTTAATGTCAGGAAGAATGTGGGAAATACAGAAAGCTAAAGATTTTCTTCTAAAAACCTAAACCTCACGAATAATCCTGAGGAAGAAGTAGCTGTGTTGTAGTTCTGCATTGAGAAACATGCTAATGAATTATACTTATCAAATTATTATTCTTATTCTCTGGGTAGTTGAAGCATGAACAAGACAGAATTCATCACTGTTGCGGGATTTGCCATATCATTGCTGTTCCACGTGACCCAAACTGAAGTCTGTCCTCCCTCCTGCAATTGTAAGTCACTGGGAGAAATGAAGGGGTTGCATATAGACTGCAGCTCAAGGAAGCTGACGGAAGTGCCTGCCTTGCCCGTTAACACCAAGAGGCTTTATCTACAGAACAACAGCCTGACCTCGGTTCCTCCCGGTGCCCTGGACAGCTTGCACAGCCTGGAGGAAGTGAAAATATTTGACAATCCTTGGAACTGTGACTGCCATATTCTGTATCTAAAACTCTGGTTAGAAGACATCTCTGCACCCTCTCTTGCAAAGATCAGATGCGCAACCCCAGGTCCCGTGAGGATGAAGCCCTTGAGGCAGCTGACTGGGAATGAGCTGGGCATTTGTAAGAGGCTTCTCCCAATCAAGTGTCTTGAGTTCTTTTGGCGAGACCTCATTTTAATTGCTGCAGCAATAATTACACTTATTTTAGTAGCATGCGCTCTGAAATTCTCAAAAAAGCTGGTCTGCCAAATAAACCTAAGCCAATATGACTCTAGGGGCTGACTGTTGGGGAGGCATTCCTCCAAAAACCACAAGATACAACGAGCTGTTCGCTACCACTAGCTTGAACAGAAACATCAAACTATTCTACCACAAAAAAGCACATGCACTGGCAACACTAGTTTAGGGTGAAGATGTTACAAACAGATCCCAGGGCTCAAAGCCTGGGTTCCTCTGATAGGCAAGTTTGATTTAATTTCCTCTCAAAAATAAGCTTGGTGGTGTACTGACAGGCAAGTTTCATTCTGCTGCCATCTACTCATATGAAAAGCAGTTTCTAAATTTTTTGAAATCATTTAACTTAGCATTTTTCCACTGAATTCTCAGCTCTTATAGCAAGAAGATTTACATCCCCAAATCCTACACTTTTTAATATATGGAGACGAACACTGATTGTACTATTTTAACAATTCTTTTCTCACTCGGAAACTGTGTGAGTTTGCAACCCGTTACCCCCTCACAGTGTCCCAATGGAGTTGGTAGGACCATTTTTGTGTGCAAACAAATTCAACCATCTTCCTCAGGTTCAGGGGTTTCCCGACAGCAAAACCATTATGATGCCCAGCCACTGAATGTATCCCTTATTGAATACGTTTAAAGATGGACTGGTAATGAGAATATAATCAAAAAAATCATTTTAAATATTGTTGAATTTCCTAGAAAGAGAACAATAAAAAAGCATTCTATGTGAAATTGAAATAATGGATGCTTATTGAACATTCATACTCACACAAGTTTGATGTCTCTCACAATTCTACACATTTCTGATTAAAATCCTAAGAAATTTCCAGAGCTTTTCTTTCAGTTTTACTACTGACATCTGATACACTGGATTTTATGCAACAGCTCTGAAGAGGATGTACTCTCTTCCCTTCCCTTCTTGTGGCCCCCACCCTCATAGAAAAATTGTTGTGGTGACTCAAGCATATTGTTTTCCCCCTAACCTGATTATTCCCAAGACTCCGAGAACAGCAATTCATGCTGTGACCCCATCTGGTCTGGGGAAGTTAGGCTAGTTAGATGGGAGATCTCTGAAGGTCTTCTAAAATTAATACTACTGTTGGCAGCTCAATTTAAGACACATTTTTCGAATGCTCCTCCTAGCCCCAAACCTGAGCTAGGTATTAGAGGTTATCTGCTGAAGATGCTGAAGACTGCTTGGCTCTTTACCTAGCACCTTGTCACATGAGTGGGGTTCCTTGTTAAAGCACGTAATGCCCCTAGCAAAGCTGGTGGTTAGCTTTCTTCTGACAGGTGGTTTTGCAATTACCACGTGCTGTCACTTCTGTAAGATGAGACTCTTTCCCTCTTTCCAAATCAAAGACAGCAGAACCTCACAGGGATATTACCAGGTCCCTCTCGCCCCTGCCAAAGCACTTCAGCAATATGAAATCAAAGCGTCAACGCTGACTGCTGGCAACATTCTCAGACAGCTTTAGAAGAGATATGTTACCGTCTGTAACATACCTTCACTGAGGTCCTCTCTCTCCTGCACTAGCAGGGAAAGGCCAATCTGAGACATCACCACTTATCAACCTAAATTGACGCCAGTTCAGGATGAGTCACTTGCCCCTCTCCGTGACACAAGGAATGGCCACTGAGCATGGTGGACCTGCTGAAAGAACCTCTGAAGCGCAGATAGATTTGGGGAAAGGACAAGCACCATGGGTAGAGGTTACACAATTTAGTAATAAAGTGCAGCATGGGGCTTTAGATTAAGAAAAGGAAAGGAATAGAGTCAGATATTTTCCCTGTAAAATAATTTATGACCTGGGAGACAGCACGCCCATTGCAATGTTAATGTCTGCAAATGATACACCGTGGGGAACAAGAAGAGGGAAGTCATAAATGCAAAGAGCGGTGGGTTACTTGGAGTGCCAAGCAACTGAAAGCAAGATCATACATCTAGAAACAAAAGATGGGTTGAGGACTCAATTCAGAGAAGGCAAATAATCTGGTAATCATGATCTCCCATGTATAACATTGCAGCAGAGGGCTAACGTGATCTTTTCTTGGTAAAATATGGAATATCATTTAGGGATAGAAAGATTTGTTTACTTTGATGTTTAAATAAGCTACAATAATTCAGTATCAATGTCTACAAATCAAGAAGAATCAGCTGCAGAAGAATCAGAAAAACAACTGTAATGCAAATAGAGGATTGGAAAATATATCTTAAAAGGAGCTTAATCAATTTCATTTAATAAAGAGGAGCTTAAGGAATGACAAGATCACAGCTTGTATGAATCTACATGAAGAGAAATTTGTTAACAAAGGGCTGGGAGAAGAAATCAGAACATGAGACTAGAAACAAGGCTCAAAATCGAACAGTGAAAATAATTAAACACTGAAACAGCTCATCAAAAGTCATGGTGAATCCTACAGCTTAACCAACATCGGGCACTTTTTCATTCGTAGGCACTACTTGAAATGAGAATGATTTTAACAGCATTGTATGAGACACCTAAAACGTTACAGCTATTCTTGTTGCTTTGGTCACCTGCAAAATTTATGGTGGGACAGGCCATGAAAAGAGAGACCACAATGGCAGTGCATCACAGGGACATCCTTAGTGAGCACTGGCAACACCCTGAGGAACTCAGTCTGTGTCAGCCGAGCCACTCTCCCACACTCCACAGCAGCAGTAATATTCCACTCCACCTTCTCCAATTGCACTGTGAGTACTCAAAGTGCAGCAAAGAATTCGCTTTTTACTAAGTGTTGCATCCCTGCTGCAGGAAGTGAACCATATAACCTAGAAACAACATGGCTTAGTAAGGCTGTGCCACCCTCCGGTGCAGACCAGAGTAAAATTGTGTCTTCAGATTTATGTGTACATTTTGATCAGGTGAGCATAAACGTTCAGAATTTCTCTAGTTTTATTAAATGTTATTCTACATAAATAACCTCTGCAGGAGAGAATTTCAACTAAACACATAGGAATAGTGGTGTACACACTTAGATAATTTTAGAATATTTTCTCTGCACTGAGCTTTTCAATTTTTTAAAAGGCAACCACCATTTTGTATTAATGCAGAATATTACAGAAGAAATGCACTCTGCAAACTCTCATGGAGAGTTTCCTAAATTATATTTCTTGTTTCCCCAAAATAAAATAAATCATTAACACTAAAAGCTTATCACTCTCTTTTTTGCCTATAAAGCTAGATATGCATAAAGTAATAAACTGCTTTACTGTATAGCTTTAATTGTACAAACATAAAAAAAATGAGCAATTAGCAAACATTTCTGCTTATACCAACCAACACATTAAATAAGACGCACAGAATACAGAAAAAAAAAAAAAGGCATTTGAGAGAACACGTTTTCTGACCTCATAAGAGGAAAGAAGAAGGAATCTCTTCCATGGCAGTATTTCACATTCCACTAAAACAGCATTGTATTTATCACTTCTGATCCATTTGGCTTTTATCTGAAAAAAAACCTCTGAAAAGGGGAAAGCTGGAACTGTTAACTGAAGGCTCAAGAGCTGCATTCAACTGTTTATCTGGCAAGGCCACCATGTGGTGCTTAAGCCACATACTTCCTCAAATTGCATAAATAATGCTGCAGTTGCTAACAATGTGCAAAGACAGGAAAATATGTCAGCTATCTAAATGAAACACGCAGACAGCATTCCCAACGGAGTTTGTAAAGATCCCAGAAAGTGTTACTATATCATGCCTGCAAGAGTGCAAACTAGTGAATATCTGGTTTCACATTCTTTAGTAACACAGGTATAACTGCTGGGATTAATTCCAACTAAAAAGTTATGAGTTTTGGCTCAATATTTAGCAAGACAAGTAATTATACTCAGAATTATTGAGCAAGAACAAAAAAATATTCTTAAACAGTCACTCTAATACACAGACTAGATTTGTGTAAACTGCAATTCTGTGTAAACTTCAATTCAATTAATGTGAAAAATATTTGCGGGCTTCATTTATTAAATAGAATGGTAGGTGAATCACCTTTTTTCTTGAAATGCTCAAGATTTTCTTAACATTGTAGCAAAAAGCGTTGCTCATTCTGAACAACTTCTGTTCAGCTTAATGCTTTCTTTGTGTCTAGGATCTACAGTTAGAGTTTATCCCAGATCCATTGTTTGAGTTCATGCATCAGAGAAGTTTGCTGCTTTTTTCTTTTTTTTTTTTTCCCCAATTTGATACTAATAAATATTTAGAAAATAGGCACCAATGCTTATGTGAATAAACATAAAGGGAGGCTTAGAAACTAGGCATTTTGTTGTGACCTTACAATTCCATCCCACACCCAAACTACTTCAAATGCTGCTGAAGGCAGTGGCAGACCCCTCCTGGTTTTGGAACATGTAATGCCCATTCACAGCTGAAACATGCAGACATTTGATTTCAACAGGTCTTACCACATTTGACTTCCAAGTTTCCCAGTTCCTGCAAACTTGATGTCACAGCGTCTTGCATCCATGACAAGTATTGTCATGTGTTCATGTTTCACCTTTTGGCAGTTGGTTTCTAATGCATTTGGATTTTTTTTTCACTTTTCCATTAATTCAATAAATCAACTGGGAAAAAAAAATCTTTAGAACAGTAGGATAACTCCCACTAAAGCAAATGCAATATACTTAAGTGACTAGTGCCTGAAATTTGAGTGTAATAAATGGTGGCTACAAACATACAGGACCCTTATTAAAGGGCACACAATGTAGGATGTCAGCATGAAACAGAGATGAAAATCACCGATTTTGCTTAAAAAAAATTTTTTTTAAAATTAAAATCTGTTCTCTATGTACAGCAGGCTGCTCAGGTATCTTCACAAAGACATAAGCGTTTCACATGGCCTTCCAATGAAACGTGAAAGAAAAAAGAACTTATGCACATACAGGGTATATATGAGCAATTGAAGTAACATGAATATTGGATTCTCGTAACACTGGAGTACTGGATTGCTGGGAACATGGTCTGATCACATGGCATGTAACATTCAGTATTTGGTTGTATTAACAGGTATACTTAAACCACTTCCCTGGGTAATATTACCCCTTATGATGACTTGCAGTCAATTCTGAAGAAACTAACCTTTACACCCTCTAGTGCTGTCTAATGGTTGAAATTTTTCATACTCCCTTTTTGCCCTTACTGTTTATTTGTTATCACAAAGACCATCATTAAAACAATGAGTCACAAACACTCTTGGACAGAGTAGATTATTATCCTTCAGTGCCTGCCCCTACATCCACTCCAAAAAGGAGAAACCTGTTTTCATTAGGTATATCATTAAGCTGTTTGCAGTTATTTTTGGTAAAGCTAGAAAAGAAAACCAGTCTTCATTGTAGCCTTATTTTAAATTCCCTACTGTTTCAAAATCTGGCCCCCCAAAAAATGCATCTCAGTGGAAAACTAATGAATTTTAGAATAAAATTTGGTTATTACATCGCATGGGTTTTGGCTGAAGATCCTTAATCCAGGTTCTGGAAACGGAATAGAACAACTTTTCTAATGATGTCATTGCTAGATGAGACAATTATTTCATTCTTAAACAAAAATAAAAGTGTACCTAGTTCTCCTTTTTCCATTTTCATTTATTTACGAATATCTTTGAGCAGTAAATTTAATGGCAGGCTACCAGATTATCCACTGACACAACTCCTTTCTTAAAAGTTGCACATTTATTTACACGACTAGAGTTGACTACAAGAAACCGGTAAGGAAGAGGTCTTGGCATGTACAGAATAGTTTACGTAGCTCTGTGATGTAACAGACTAAAAATCCTCTAATCCCCACTCATGACCTGGATATGATTATATCCACTGCTGATTAATATCATTATGAGTGAATAAATGAACAATAAACAGTTACTGTTTTATATAAAATAATGTGATTATTTTACTCCATCATATTATAACTCCATCAGAAAACTCAGAACCATCCCCGCCATGACCATCCCCACAGGTCATCAAGATGGAGCAAAGGAAGAGACAACCCTTCCAGTCCATCACAGGACAAACATTTCACAGCTAGGCTGTGAATAAGTGTGTTATCCATCTTTTTGTTGAAGAGAGAACTACAGTGTCCAAGTCTAGCATTTTAGGTCTTTTAAAACCTCCTCTGGTTTTAATGTATTAATAGTTAACACTTTACAGTGACTTGAATTCTCTGACCTACCGATGATGATATCACTCTGCCTGGGGTGATCCTGAAAGCCCAATGGAATTACATTGGGGATAAATTCCCTCTGAAGTGTTTATAGGTTTCATTTGGATTGTTGTGTGCAACCTTCACATGAGGCTTACGCACACATCATGCAATGCTATTCTCCGTTGTGCTAAAGGGCCACAATATTATTAATGGAAGGTAATTATTATGATGAATGTGCTAACAACCAACTTCAGAGCTATATAAAACACAAAAAAAGCTCATTCCCTAAAAATTACCATGTCTCAGCTCAGAGTAGGCTGAAAAGCATAAGCGCTCTGTCAAATACAAGTGCCTCTGTGCATTAGTGGAGTCAAACTGTAACATGATTATGCAGTTATTGAGATGCAGCAGTTTGGCTTTGCATCACTAATGCCATTCCTCTGAATGCAGCCACTCTGGATCTGCCTGCTGAAGTTAGCTACAAATACTGTTTTCTTCACCACAGGTAGACTAGTACTTAAGAATTAAAGCATTTTTGCTAATTTACAAGGGAAAAAACACTGAAAGAATATGAGAAAGAAAACAATAGCACAATTTCCACTTGGTCAGGTCACTGGTGCTCCTCAGAAGCCACAGCAAGAGCAGCGGAACCTGGGGAGGAACTGCACACAGGACAGAGCACCCTGGATGTGAAGGGTGGAGCAGGGAAGCAAGCGAAGAAAACAGTGGTTATTTCCATGGACAGTTGATATGCCTTCTTTTTTTTCCTTTTTTTTTTTAAATGAAAAATACACACCTTTCTCCTGCACTCAGAGGACAGGTAAACTGTCCTCTGCCAACTGCCAGCAGCATTGCTACAAGCGTCACGGACAGGAAGGGCTGATTATTTTGGGCTCAGCACCATGATAGTATATGTAACAACATGAGAACGGAGCCAGCTCACATCTTTCTGCCTCGGCATGAGTGTCTGCTGGCAAAAGAGAAGAGCAAGTGCATGTCTGTGATGCAAGTTATTTTAGAAGTGATGCTTATTTGTAGTAAAATTACATATTTACAGTAAAAAATACATTCCACATGCTGTGGATTCACTGAATTTGCTTGATTTTTTTCCTCCCATGTTCTAAGGATGTTGGTATTTTGAAAATATACATTTCTCATGTGTTTCAAATCCCACATTCTGCAGATGAACGTTAAATGAATGAGATCGAAGTGTACACAACACCTTTTTCTTCCCCACAAAGCAAGGAGGAAGCAATCTGAAAACAGTTTTCCCTTTCACCCTAGAGTAATGCACATTGAGTATCAGTCCAGTCCTCCCCAGGAGCTCTGGGTAGCTCCATGAGATGGTGCGGTGGTGCATTTCCCCCCCTCCCCTGGACCGCTCTACAATCTCAGGAATTCCCATTAGGCCTTGGCCTTTGTGCGATAAGTTGGGCGGTGAAGCATCCCTTGACCGTACCAGGCACTCTTGCATGGCTGAGGTGGGGAGCAGCACCAACCGTACCAGGAACTCCTGTTGCCTGACCAAGATAGGGAATGAGAGCGGGGATAATTCGTCAACCCTGACAGGCTTGAAACATTCCCTACCTGGATCGTAGCTCAAGCGGAACGATACCATTGTTACTGTGGAATGATACCATTGTTACTATCCCGGATCATTCTGGATTGTGGCCACGATGGAAATTTACTGATGACTAAAGCCAATCACCTTGGGAACCTATAAACAGCAGTCCCAAGTGTGGCCCTTTGAGCTCTCCTGGACCACAGCGGGCTGCGCCCAGCATCTCCCTCTGAGTGGGATGCCTCTCAGAGCTCGCGAACTCTCCAGTTTGCAATATTCGGAGGACTGTTGCCGAAAGCTGATGACAGGACCTGGGCTGAAACGCTCCTCGAGGCTCAAACCATCACCCGTTGAGAAATGCTGAGGCATTTGACATGAATATTTCATGAGACTCAAGGGGAAATTTTAACAGGTATACCTTTGTATATTTATCTGTCTTTGTGTCTGTGTGCATGTGTGTGCGTGAATTGATGGAGGTACCCGCTAGCAAGTATAGTATAAATATTACCATCTCAAATCTGTAATTAAGTCACTGTCGTGATTGTAGTATAATCTACTAACTTACTTTGTAAATGTTAAAACAGTCAACGATTAAGTGTTGCTAAAGTCTTGTGCTCTACCTTAAAACTGTGAATGAACCTTCGACTGCTACTAAATACATATAATCCCTTAGACATAAACCATTGACCAAGTCTGGGACTAGGAGTGCTGCACCTAGCTCCACCAGGAGTTTAGAAAGCAAGGGGGTCTACTCTGAATCTCATGACTCAACGGGAGGATCTCCTTATTCCTTGTATTTCTTCCATCAGGTATAAACCGTTGACCAAGTCTGGGACTAGGAGTAGATCCAGCTGCACCTAGACTCCATCAGGAGTTTAGAAAGCAAGGAGGTTTACTCTGAATCTCGTGATTCAAGAGGGTCTCCTTACCCTTTTGTATTAGACATAAACCGTTGTCCAAGTCTGAGACTAAGATTGGATTCAGCCACACCTAAGCTCCACCAGCAGTTTAGAAAGCAAGAGGGTCTTCTCTGAACCTCATGACTCAACGGGAGGGTCTCCCTTACCCTTTTTGGTTCCGGTCTCTGTATAAATCATTCTAGCTCGATTCTAATTCGATTTTCCTTTGTATGCTTCATCCATGTAGTAAGTGATAGAGTAAACCTTGCCAAAAACTCTATTAAGTCGCGCTTTTATAAATTTCTATTAAAATCACTTTCTGCTAATATCTTTGACGGTGATTCTTTAAGCGGCCTCTAAACCACTCAATCACAACAGATGGATACACGGCACATTACTGTTCCAAGGGTCTTTTCTTAAATGTAAGTAATTATTAGTAGTTCTGAATTTTCAGTAACGTAGCTCCATGGTCTCACATTCATATCTAACCTGAGAGGATTTTGACTGTAAACTTTGCCTATCCTAAGGCTTGTCTGGCAACCTACATAAAATTAGTTTACACTAAATTCATACTAAAGATTAAGTACAGCTTTGTTCTTAGTAATAAAATACATTGCAAAGTTACCAAGCTTGTATTGTATTTACCATTTTGCCAAGCAGCTATGCATAAAAGGATTCAGATTTAGTGCCCAGTCCTTAGCGCCAATTCAAAGTATTTAAGTATGCAGAAAATGAGTAATACAAAGTAAAATATTTTTTTCTGTTAAGTTAAACCCCAGCTATTTCATAAGATATATGTCACATAATGACAGTAATTTTCCACCTTAATTGCACAGCTACTGCTTGCACTGACCAGATGTGGAACTGCATTAATAGGTGCTAGAATAATTCATCCAATAAAAAGTTTCAAACGGCAAAAGACCAAGAATATTCATATCTTACAGGACTAGTGACAAATAGGGACTCCCTCAGATGAATAGGAAATTTCTTTTATTATTGAACTAGTAAACATATACTGTAAGAACTAAACACTAACTGAACGCACAAAATATATGTACAGTGGCAGTGAGACAAGCTTGTTAATTGGTCTAAGCTACCACACTTGTATTCTTTAAGGTAAACTAATTAGCCAATATACGTACATTCTCATACCGGTTTTATGTGTAAATGCACTGTTTTGGGAATTACTAAAATAGAATTTGAGGCTTCACAAAACTGCTTTTTTTCTTGGACCCTTAAGGTCCACACACTTGTATGTTATGATTTATACCTGAATTACACGATCTTACTTTCGCCTGCCAACAGGTGAAATGACTACACTGAAAAATTAACAATTCCTATCTAATGATTCCTTTGATAGTGCTAAGTTTATCATAATGCTTAGTAATGCTAAGTTTATCTTAGTAATGCTGTTTATCTTAATTCTTTTTCTCTTCAGAGCACTACACAAAACAATTTTCAAAAGCCCTTGGAGTCTGTTGCTAGAACCCATGTAAATATTTTGCTATTACATTGACTCCAATTAAATTTAGATTACACTCAGTAATGGGCGTGTGACAACAAATTGCTTTAGTTGCATAACGGCCACATGGCTGCTATTTATACTGAACTCCTTCCCAGGGGCAATTTGTTCCCTGACGTGCCCTCTCAGAATGCCTTCCCCAGCGGCACACTCCCAGTTTACCCAAACCACTGCTCATGGGCAGCAGCACTGATGTCACTTTAGCAAGCACACGGCTGCTGACTGACACGGCAAGTTCATTTTAGGCAAAATAAATCTGAGGTACCTGACAGCAGTTCGTTCAGACTTCATTTGGCTTTACTTATGACTTTCTTCTTTGACCATCAAGCATCCGGTCCTTTAACGACCTATAGTTAATAAAGCTGAATGGCACTGTTTTACACAAGTACATTCTCTGGGAAAAGTGGATCAAGACCTCCTCCTTCTGAAGAGCATTAAGAAACAGGGCTAAGGAAATCCAGAGTCATCTTAGTCCGGGGGGAAAAAAAAGATGAAAGCCCTTTCTTAAATGGCCTTGATCTATAGGGAAGGAAGTGTCAGCAGGGATGGATGACAGGCTCCCTTTTCCTCCTTGAATCATTTTTTCATGTCTCCTCTTTAGGGGTCAGAAGTTTTTTCCCTCTGATATTAATAATTTATTTTTTGGCTAGGATTCATATATTGCCTCTTATGACCTCGGAGAAGGACTACGGAACCTGATGCATCTGTATAAAATCTACCTTTGCAACCCATTCCTATCAGTAGTAGTACAAAGTAGTGGAAGAACGTGGCAATTCCCACATCATGAAAGGTTGCCTTCAAGACAGTAGAGCACTTAGCAGCAAGTGTATGTTTGACTTCCCTGAGTTTGCAAGGCAACTGCAAAAACTGAGACCTTAGTTTTCAGATACACTTACCAAAAGCTGAATTATCGGAAAGACTAAAACTAAAATAGGAGCAATTACAACCTGAAGGAAAAGGGCAACTGCAGTCCATAAAAGAACACAAATTGTGCATAACAGAATCTCAGAGCCCCTGAAGTGATTCCTTTAACTTTAGTAACAGCTTTGTCAGACAGACAGCTCTCAAACTGGATCAACATTGTCACCTAGTGGCTGCTGAAAACTGCCAGTAAGAAAAATTCCTGGAAGCTTGTCACCCTTTCATACCAAGACCTCAGTAATGGGATGTGATAGAGTGATTTTCCAAACAAGCAAACGATTACTGTTAGCTCTTTCCAGAGTCGTAACACAGGCCTTCTGTCACAAAGTGTCAGATGTCGCAAGACGTAAACTGTTTTCTGTTGACAGAAACCTAAAGTTGCAATACTTTTGGACACTGGGCAATACAATCTCCATTTACTTTCTTCACTGTGATTAATCATTTTTTAGACCTGCCTTAAGTTTTCTGCTACTACAACTCCCAAAGACACAGCTAAATCTTTATATTAAAATTTGACAGAGGTTTTCTTTCTTCTGTTCTCCTAAAGTCATGATGAACTTTAACGTAAATTAAAATTTGACTAACCACTAACTACTGTAGCTTCATCCTATCAAAGTACAATAAAACAAAGAAGAAGAAAATTGTAAATTAAGTAACTAAAACAAAATAATGAAATCAAAGCAAACAGCACTTTGTGGGGTTTTTTTTTCCTTACTATTGCTCCCCTGTTCCTGAAAGTCTGAGACAGGTTTTTCTGAGATAGTTTCAAATAGAAGAATAAAACTTCAACAAAATCAATCCAAAAAGAAAACAAAATTTAAAAATCTGTGGCAATCTGTTAGCGATCTTCAATAAAGTAAGAGAAATTTTTTAGCTATAGTTCAAATTTAGAAATTATGATCTGTTGTTCTATTTTGCATAAAAATACAGAGCATGATTTTTCTTGAGCAGCTTCTTGGGGTAGAGATTCTTAACATTTTTTACGTAAGCAGTTAGCTAGCTTCAGGTCAATGCACTTTCAAGAACCTTGTGAGGGAAAACAATACATTCATGTTACAGATGGCAATTTCACATTTACAGCAACTTTCAGCCAAGGAACTTGAAGTTTTATGGAAGTGCTGGCTGAGTGCACACTGCTGCAGACGCCGTGTCAAGACATACCAATTCTAAGACCCCCAGCTTGCCTCCTGATCAACACAAACAAATCCTTACAGCCAAATAAGTCCCACCAGCCTAGTGAGATAGGCTCTATTTAATAGGCAAAGAGCTATCAGTGAGAACCCACGTGCAAGATCTTAGGCAAACCAACATGAATACCTGGAGAAAAGAAGTGAGAACTGATTACTCTCCATTTTCCTGCTTGTGTTCAAAATTATTGGTTTATTTTATTTGTTATTATCATGGGTGAAAAAGCCCATAACCTGAGTGAGTCTCGGAAATTCTGGTTTCAACACTTTTTTCAGTAAATGCCATGATTTTCTAAGATGCTTAACTATGGTTTCAAGAGTATGGACTAGTTCACATGGCAACGGCAGCAATAAGAGTGCTGTGGCCCTGGAAGAGCCCCCTTTCTTGAAGCTGTAGCAGTGCTTCACCTCCCTTATCTCCTGTAAAGGATATGTCCCTCGATTATTAGTCGAAAAAGGCTCACAACTTGTGAAGCAGAGATTGGTGCAAATGCAACATTATTTTGTTTTCACTTTCTTTGGGGTTATTTTCATTTTTTTTGTTTGTCACTATTTATTCATAGACTGCAAATATGTCTTCACAAGACAGATACAGGTACTTCATTTTGTCCTGGTTACCATATTAAAACAGAAACTGTTTTGTTTTGTTCTGGGTGTTTTTGCAGCACTATTCAGCATAAGCAAGTGGGTCTCAATATTTTAACAGTTTTATATATTTACAATAAAATATTAAAAAAAAAAAAAGCAAACATCCAGGAACCAATCTCTTTTTTTTGAGCATTGGCTACTCCTCTTCATATCATAATAAAGGACCAAGCACAGCCCACATGTACTTTTTTTTTTGCACATTTGAGAGTCTACTGCTGTAGAGGTAATCTGAAGCTCCAGTACATAATAAATAAAACAAATTACTATGAAACAATAAACAAAAACTTAATTTATTCAGCAGAGGAGCAAAGTTTATGTTCCTTACATACTTATACAAGAGCTGACAGCTTGTCAGTCTCATTAAATTTAACTGAACTGTGTGATGTAGCTATATTCATATGTACATCTATCTTTCCAAGTTTGACACTGTACCCCATACGAATCTGAACCTGCAAAAGTAGCAATAAAGCCACAAGACTGAATTGCCACATCTGCATTGAAAATGATCTCTGCTACTAGTGACACTAAGAACTGCAACGTCAAAAGAGTAAGAGGGCTAACAGAAGAACCGAACTTTCATATTAGCTGTATCTATCACGATGATGAATGTAATTGAGGAACACATTTATTAACCTTAATTAATACGTATATTTTTGTTCTCTGAATTTCAGTGACGATTTCTTTATAATATAGCCTAAGTTTGGCACATAAAGTATTTAAACTTCTATTTCCCAACACAGAGATACCACATGCAAACAGTCAGAGGAAGTACGAGACATCTCCCTGCATCAGAGGCCATCAAATACCAGGAGGGGATTTGGTATGTCAAAATTTTGTATACAAAATTTGGCAAAATCTGTAATATTATACTTAAATACCTTTGAAGTATAATAGTAATAGAACAACACTGGTCAAATTCAGATTTAATAATGCATCCCATGGAAATATACAAAAGGATTCACTAGCTTTGGGGGCCCAATTTAACCATGTGTTTGGCTACATCTTAACTTCAAACATACAAATTCATTCCATTGACTCTTTCCAGATCAGAACCTTTGAGAAGAGTAGAAATAAATATCAGGAAATACAGAAACTGAGAACAGTTGAGCAAAATGAGCATGCTATTTAAATCAGCAGAACACCGCCACTAGAGCTGGAAAGGCAGACATTTGCTTTAGTGCTGAGCTCTCATCAACGAGTCAGAGAAAGCAGAAGATAAACTAACGGAGGTCTGGAGCCAGGTCTCTGGCCTGTGTTCTCACAAACTGCATGCGCCTTTTGATAGGTACACAGCCATCCTTCAGTTGTGCCCTTTTCCAAGTACATTCAGGTATAAAAATCAATCCTCTGGCTAGCTGCATGCACCGTGTAAATGATCATTTTAAGACCCTTGCACAAAGCAAACAAGAAGTCTTGCGATCACTTAAGGGGGAATTAAATTATGCCACTCTGATGGTGATGATGAATTTTTATAAGATACTGAAAAAAATTATTAATTTTGGTAAGAATTTCAAAATGCTTAAATGAAAATAAAATGCAGAGGCTTGTATAATACACTTCTAGCAAACTAACCATTTTGATCTTTCACATTCTTGGTATGATAAATAAGATAAAGCAAAGACTTACTGACCCGAGTGGGAAATCAGTTTCACTTCAGAAATTAAAATCTCCATCCAGTATTACTACCTGATGTTAGCTGTCTTTGAAGAACATAGCAGTAATGCCAAGTGCTCAGCAGATTCACGATATATTCCAAAACTCCAGAGATACCTTTTTCATACTAATCCTGTGTAGACCTGAACTGCATATGTACCTCTTATTTCAAATAATTTATACAGATTGATGGTGTATCTGACCATTAATGAGTTCACATTGCTACCATCTCAATTGAGTAATATAAAATTGCTCTTTATTCTTATACTTACTGTTCAGTGATTTAAAAATTATGTTGAATTTGCTGTCTAAGAAATGAAAAAAAAAATACTATTCTACTCATAGGAAAAAAAAAAAGAAAAAAAAAAAGGCATTTTCTTACCAGATTTTCTCCTTTTATGTATGCAAGATCTTCTTGCTCCTTATTTGTCTAAATCCTCCAGAGGCACCATAACTAAGGCAAAGATCTGGACTGTATTCCATGCCGGCAAAGTTATTTCACGTGTTCCAATCTCTGCTGCACCTGTACAGTTCAAAAGACAACAGTTGGCACAAATATTACTGCAGGTTGAATTTAGCCCCAGCTTTTTTGTTACTGGTGATGGGTTAAAAGTAATAATAAATCCAGCTTGCTCTCAGAACAAAAAATGGGGCTACAAGTCAAAAGAGGAAAAAATATTTTTAATTTAGGCTGAAAACACATTGAGTCAATGACACTGTATTTTCCTAACGCCATTTTTACAGTCCATGCTTAGAATCAGCAGTTTTCTTGACCTAGCTGTATTAATCCAGCAACTAAATTACTATGCCATAGATGTATCACCATTTTGCTGGAGGAGGATACAAATCCCAGGGAAGTTCCAAGCTGAAAATTCACCAGGCAATAAACTGCAGGAGGGTTTGGGGAGTACTGACGGAATCATGACGTTGTGACAACTCCTACACTCATTACCTCCTCCAGTATTGTGCAATAAAATTATGTCCAAAAGTATATACAATCTGCAATTTTAAAAACTTGTGTTTGGAATTCTGAAGAATATTGTAAACACTAGGTATTCTTGTTATGACAGGGTTTCATTAACTGCCGACTGCTCAATTAGCGCACTCTAAAAACACACCAAAAAGTTACATTTTCAGTCCACCTTTTAATAAAGATGTAATAGAACAGGGACACACTATTATGATATTTGAAGTAAGTTGCTTGTAGGTTGTTTACATTACATGACATCATGTAATTCAAACTACAGAGAAAGTACTAGAATTTAACAGAAAGATAATTTTGGTTGTATTTTTCCAACATGTCATATCAAAACTCTCATCTATATTTGGGAAAACTGGAATATGCGCTTGAACTGAAGCTTTGCTGGCTGCATTTCAGTTCCATCTTCTAGTTATAGCAAAAAAATCGTTTGTAGGATATATCCTAGATTTACTCAAGTCACAAGGCCAAAGCAACTGTTCTCAGGAAATAAGAAAGCTATGACATGTAAGACTTAACTTGGAAAACCTCTACACAAACTCCTTAGAGCTGAAGAAATCCTTATGGTACTAAAGGAAGAAAACGGGACATTTCATTTTTTGAATCTCACATGAGGACATTTCAGATTTCACATAGGAGAAGCAGCAGCAATTACAGCGTAAATACTGACAGAAAATATGTTGAAAAAGAGAGAAAGTATTCACAGCTAGTACTTAACCTATTTACACAATTCAGAAGGTAACAGAGATCAGTATGTTTCAAATGAAGACACTAAACATGAACTCATACTGAGAAAAAAATAAGCCTTTTAAAAACTGTAAGTAGAAGAAGATAAAATGTCTTGAAAACCAAATACACAGTTGTAGAGAAATGATAAAACAAACTTCTTTAATGAACCGAAACATCAACAGACGGAGAACTCTCAGAACAGAAGTGCTGCCATGAGATGGGATGCATTAGGTATAGGACTATATATGCAGGAATGAGTTGTGGTTTAACTCACTGGAACCTCTGTTTTTATCATGGGTAATTTTTTACAGTATCAACAACAGACTTGCTACTTTTTGGTAGATTTATAATATTTTTTACTTTTACAGTGTTTTTCAGGAAGAAAATGTGTTCATATATATATTCAAGCATATATGCATGCATATACAAATATATATATACACACACAGAGTCATATATATATCACAGACATATATATATTCAAAAAACATATTCAGATATCTTATATACCCTTACTAAAATAAAGATAGCTAGGCTGATATCGTCGAGTGTTTTACAATCTTTATTGCATTTTATTACATCAACACTAAAACATCACTAAAGCCAAAAAGAGAAACAATGAGATTGAGTTAACAAATGCAAAAAAAACCAACATAAGGAGGACAATTTACACTACATAAAACTGATTCCTAAATTAAATGCATCAGCTCTGAAAAGAAAACTTGGGCACGATGAAAACCTTTACTTAATTGATGTGCAGCATCATAATTTTTAAAGACCCAAATATATTAGAACAACCTCAGGTCCCGCAGCAAATCTGCACCAGGGAAAGGAAAAGTTACGATCAAGAAATCCAACTATCATGACAAGTATCAGGGGATCTCAAACAGACATGTGGAGACTGTGAAAACACAGACTTGAAGATGTCTGATAAATTTACAGGTACTACATTAATCTCGCCCAGAAGAATAAACAGTCAGCAAACTATGCAGATTTCCAGGTGGTTCTTTACTTAGTCTTTAGCGCTTTAAGCAATATTTCATGAATGTGCAGTCACAGGCCAACTGGTAAATCCTCAGTCCATGTGCACACTGCTGCTCTATGGGATTCTGGTTGCACTTGAAATGCAAGAGAGGAACACTAACGAGCATACACACTGTTCAAAGGTATTTCACTCATTCCCCTTACCCTACATTCCTGAAGGTGCATCTACAATCTACAGTGGCAAGATGACGCAGGTCAACAAACAACTCAAGGAACCACACAGAAACCCAAAACTAGGGGACGGGCCTGTGATGGTTTGCCAAATAAACCTGACTGCCAGGAACGAAGGTTTTTAGTTTCATCAGCAACTCTTTGGTGTTTGAAACTGTGATTAACAGCTGTGTTTTAAGAAAACTGTTCTATTAATTGGGATGGTTTCTGAAGTGGCATGTCTCCTCTTACACTCTTTGAGATAAAACCCATGCAATGACTGGCTTTCATTCTCTATAGAATGCAGACAAGGAAAACGGATGGGTGACTAAGATTGATAAAAGCCTTTAGAAACTAAGCAGAGGAGAATTTGCATTGCATTCATCCAGAAGATGATTAAGCCGTGTATATGAATATAGTATTTCAAATGACAATGAAGCCAGTATCCACAACTGAGTCATCTGAAAGGAATTGGAAATAGCTTATGGCTTCTGATATAAAAAATGCGTAACTTGGAAAACTTCATGAATGCAATTAAAATTTTTTTATTACTAGCTTGTTCTGAAACTTGGCTGATAACAAATGCAACACTCGCGTTGGGTAACAAACATGTCACACATGACAAAGTCATACACTTTGCTGAACAACTGCATAATAAAAGCTATTTCATTGCTAGGAATCACCCATGAAGGAGACACTGAAAATTTTCTCAGAGCAAGGCTAGACTCTGCAAGCTTACAAGGAGAAATACTCAATAAAAATCCTTGGTTGGAGAAGTTTTGGACCCCAAATTCATCCCTGTTTGTTGGTCAGCAACTTCCTTGTAACTTGACAGTTTCACTGCCACTTGTGCTAATACAGGAAGAGACCACCAGGGCAAAAGCAAAATTTCTGCTAGCACAGGCCACAAGCAATACAAGGTCTAAGTGGCATCATTTTTCAAGACTCCAGGAGTCTTCCAAGTGCTGCGACCACTGCAGCTTTGAGGGACAAAGGGCTGAGTGTAGAAAAAATAAGCACAAAAGGCTCTCCAGGAAAAACCCATTGTAAAACTGTGGGGCTTCCCAGTTAATCATGATTCTTACCATTACCTTAAAGAGTATTTCTATCTTTATGCTGCTCCCCAATTACTTCTCACACAGAATACAGACATACAGATATGGAAAAGAGAGGCTGTCATGTACAGCAAGAATATCTGTTGACTAATGACAGTCCTCAAAATACCCATTCATTTGTCTCAGCCCTCTACAAATGAGTTCAAAGGTCTCACCATGTCCACAGAGAGGACAAAATTTTGCCTCTTCTGTAAATACTAAACACTCAGGTAACCTTCCTAATTCTCTTTTTGCTCAAAAAGGCTTTAGAACATTAACAAATTAAAAATAAACCTACTAACATTTTAACTGGCAAACATCAGACACTGCTAAACTTTAAAGAGAAAGTTCTGGACACAAATATGCTTAAATCAGCATATCCTTCATTTTAGGCTAAACTACTAAACCGTATATTATTACAAAATTCTTCTGGTTAAATTTCAGAACAATCAATTCTTGTAAAAGAACACACCCCATAATACTGCAGGCTACATTGCTCAGTAGATTCAAACAGATACCTTTACCTGTGGTAAATTGAAATCTAAGACCTCTTCAAGATATCCTCACACTGTCTGGAAGTACAAAGCCAGAGCCCACGTGATTACAAACATAGGTAAATTTTTAAAAAGTATTTAATCTCAAACAATATAAAAAATATTATAAGATGGGAAGAAGAGCAGTTTGCTCTCATAAACTCAAGAGTCACAAAATATGTATGATTTAATATGCACAACTAAGAATTTAGGCATCAAATATACGGGGCCATGTCAGGTAATGGCAAGTATGGGAATAAGATTTTATGACCTTTAAAAAAACAAAACAAAACAACAAGTAAGTAGTTCTTATTTTGTATATATTATATTTATTATAAAAAGTAAACGTTTAACTATTTAGCCAATATCTCTGTTAAAAAAGAAAGTATAATATGTTACTACTTTTGTTGTCTTGAAGAAATCAATCTGTTCAAGCTGACTCAGATGTAAAATTGGCAGGTTATAAAGCCATCAAGAAATACAGATGCTTAAACATTCTTTTAACCAAAATCGAACCAAAGAAAGTTTGTACCACATAAGGAGCTTTAACACATCGAATACTATGCCTGCATTATAAATACAAGGAGGAAATGTTGAACTTCGCTGAAAAATTTATCTTGGAACACAGTATAAACAATGTACCAACCAAACTATAATTCAAGTCATCTTGGTTTCCATGAACAATTTTGGCAATTGTTCTATATCCACACTGGAAGTTATTAAGAATGAATGCTTGCTACTGCATAGAATTACAGTAATCTATAAACTTACTGAGTCATTGCATAGTTACAAAATTTACTTTGAACTGTTACCCTCTGCTCATTCAAATAGTGCTGCAGAAGACTGGGTAATATATTGTAGGACTCCTCCTTGTGTTTTTTCAGTGTTTCATATGGGATCACCATCACGTTTATTTAGGTCAGAACTTAATTAACTTGGTTTGTAACTCCAAATCTCAAGCAGCTGCTTTGAAATATAATACAGTCTCACCACCCAAATTCCACTATCAAATGTGGAAATTGCAAGCAACCTTGCACCTGTAGCGAAGGCTTTGCAACTCAACCCCTTTGTAAGAGTTGAAATTTAAATCTCTTGTTAAACTGAGTTAGCTGAGTGAAAAGGAAACTGTGACTAAGGCCAGTATAGGGCGTCTTCTACCATGCTTTGGTACTGTTTTCTAGTAACTACTAGTTACTTTGGTACTGTTTTCTAGTAACTACTGCTAGTGTTTTCTAGCACTCTCTACTCTTCTCTGATGAATGACTCTCAAATACAGCCAGATACAAATTAGAATTGACTTAAACCCATTTTGTTTTTCCTAATCTTTGCATGAAACAGGTGTTAACCCCAATGGAGTGTGCGGATTAATCAAAGACAAGCATTTTAACATTCAAACCACTATTTACAGCTTTCACAACTTGAGAGAACAGTTAATACAAAAAAGTTTCTAATGATCTATAGCAAGGATAATGCAATATCTGATTTGTAATTATCTTCATGGAAGTAGTACCTTTATTTTTCCACTAAAATGGAAATTCTAAATTCTAAAATTAATTCTAAATATTAAAGACTGACATCTCTAGCAATGTTTCTTCCCAAATAATCTCAATTCCCTGAAGTGCTTTGCTCAGACGCTGAAAACATAAAAAGTGCTAGTTAACATGAGAGCACATGCATAGTGATGTCTTATTTTCTCTTTAGAGGATGTGCAAAGATCAACAAAATGTGCTGTGTCAAAGTATTTTATTAGTAAAGCTGATTTTTATTAGCATCTTGACTCACCACGTAATCTAAAGGAGAGTACCTCTTAAGGAGCAGTTTGTTTCGTAGATAACCCAGGTAGCAGTTAAAACACAGATAATCCCAGATTGCTGAGATACACTTATCTCAATACACATAACCAGTTTGTGATGCAATATATAATCACACATATCCACGTGCATATGTAAGACACGTAGCATGATGTTAACGTTTTAAAGATGTGTCTGAGCGGTGCGGCACCTTGCAAGGGTGAAAAACCGTAGCCCTGAGCCTTGGACTGCGACTCTGGAAACAAACCACGCCCTAGCTCAGACCTAAAAATGAAAAGCCAACAAGGCAAATTAGCTGCACTTCCTGGATGACTGAATGGTGTAATTGCACCTGTTTATTTCGATGTGTCACTAACTGTGAAATACATCAGAAGGAATACATCACAAAAACATGTCACTCCAGCAAGAACACGGACAAATACTCGCATGTGCAGGTCCTCCGCACAGGACCGGGGCACTGGTAGTGATGAATGGCTCATCAGTACCACTGCAGACAGCGGACTGACGCACTCGTTTGCCCACTCGCGATGGTTTATGTCGGACCGCCACCCGAGCAGGCCCCGCCGGCACCGGCCCACCAGGGGACCCGCCGGCGGCCCCGCGGCCTAGGGCGGTCCCGGAGGCCAGCGGGAGGCCGCAGCGTAGGCGGCTGCGCCCCCGGCCGGACCCGGGCAGCCGGCAAGGCAGGCGCGGTGCCCCGGGCGGTACTTCGACCCTGCCGCCAGCCCCGCCGCTGCCCCGGCTGCGGGCGGAGATGCCCGGGAGGCGGCCGCCACGGCCGGGGCGGAGAGAGGGAGGGGGCGGGCGGGAGGCGGGCCCAGCGCTAGGCCCGGCGCGGCGGGGGGCGGCGGGCGCTGCGCAGAGCCGGGCTCCCCTCGGCGGCGGGCGGAAGGCCGGAGGGCGGCGGCGCCATGCCCGGCCCGGCAGCGCCGGGGGCGGCGGCGGGGCCCGGCCCCGACCCGGAGGAGAGCTACGACTTCCTCTTCAAGCTGGTGCTCATCGGGGACGCCAGCGTGGGCAAGACCTGCCTCGTGCAGCGCTTCAAAACCGGGGCCTTCGCCGAGCGCCAGGGCAGCACCATCGGCGTGGACTTCACCATGAAGAGCCTGGAGATCCAGGGCAAGCGGGTGAAGGTGAGCGGAGCGGCGGCCCGGGGCGGAGGGAGCGGCCCGGCACCCCGCCGCTCCGGTTCCGGGGCTGGCGGAGCGGGCGGGGAGCTGTGGCTCACCTCCCAGCCCGGCGCCGCGGAGCTCCGGGCCGGCTCAGCCGCCGAGGTGCCGGCGGGGCCGCCTGGCCCCGGCCCGACTGCCGGAGGAGGAGGCGGCGGTGGCGAGACAGCGGCTGGCGGCAAGCGGTGCCGCCCGCCCGCGGTGCCCCGCCTCAGGGCAGCTCCCGCTGCCCGTGCCCCCGTCCCGCGGCCGGCTGGGCTGTGCGCGGCTGCTGCGCTCGGAGGACGGGCTGCTCGGCGCCGGTGCCGCCTGCCCAGACAGCTCCGACGGGCGAGGGGGGACCCAGCGTTGTTAACTTGTTTTGCTACGGCAGGATCAGCTGCGTGGCCGCAAGCCGGGGTGGTTCCTCATTAGCACCACGCGAACGCGGGTGAAAGCCCCCCTGCAAACCCGCGCGTGGGGACACGCTCTGCCTCCGTTGTGCTGTAACTGCAGCACCCCTCTCTTCAGGCGGGCTGCTGGCCATGGTGCATTTACAAGCTAGAAGGAACCTCTGTCGTGTTTCCAGAAGGGGATGTGGAACTGGCAGATTGAGAGAAGCTGGCAGAGCGGTTGTTAAATCCGGCATATTTAAAAGTTATCTTAAGACACTGTTTACAGGGCATCTCAGAAAGTGCAACTCTTACAGTTCTTCTCAAACCAGAACAAAGCAACCCTAAATCTGACTTCTGCTTTTCTTATGCTGGAGAAAATCAGCTCGTCGTTGGGGTTAGAAAGAGGATACCTGGTGGAATTACCCTCAGACTCTCAGTGGCACAAATTCCCTACAACAGACTTGGCCAGAAGCATGATCGAACAGCAGGAAAAAAGGCTTAAAGCACCTGCAGTTTGTAGGGGGCTGCTGGAGTAAGTCCCTTCACCAGCCCCCTCCAGAATGGAGTCATACAACTATCCCTACTTATCCCCTGTGGGACTAAAAAGAACTTAATGCAGTCACTCCCTGGGAAAGATCATGAAACTGTAAAGCTTTTGAGATGAAAGGTGACACAGAAATACAGTAATTGCAGTTGAATTTTGGTCTGTGTTTACCAAAGTTGGTGGTAAAGTTTTCTATTGTCTTTTTCTTATACATTAACTAAATAAACTCTGCTTAATTTGTAATTAATAGTTGCAGAAAATGGAAGAAATGAAGGCTTACATTTTTTAGGAAAAGGAGGGGGATTAGAAGTTCCACACCTAGCAAAGGTGTTTACTTCTTTGGTAGTATGATACCTTTTCCTATCATGCACAGCTGGGGTTAGCAGTTGAAAAGGAAGCTCAGATTTTCTGTTTGTACCTCTTCTGTGCTTTCTAGCAAGTGAGCTGTTAGAAGTGGGGTTTCTCCTTTCAGATTGAAACCTGGCTCCATTTGAATGCCAGGCACATAGAAGGTGACAAATGTGTCTGTTCCTGGTGCCAGGGGTCTCAGCCACAGGCTTCAGGAGTGGGAGAGGACTAGCCCAGGAAATAATCCAAACTTCCTAGGTGTGCTTTCTTATATTGTCACTGCTTACACCTGAATATTCCTGTATTAGTAGTCAGTCTGTAACAAAACCTGTGGATTATTTCTAAATATTTTACAAAAAGCAAGTAAGAAAATGCAAGCCTCCTGATGCTTTCTTTTGCTTTGGATTGTTCTGTACTTCCACTGAGGAAAAAATTAGGGATGCACAGATTGAAGAAGAGTATTTTAAGCATTACTTCAGGCAAATTAATGCAACATTGTCGCTGATTTACCTTACAGACATTTTTGTTAGCTGCTGAGTCAGGGACACAGCTAGAATATGAAAACATTTGCTTAGAGGTTTTTTGTTTGGTCTCTCAAGGTGTGGGTTGTATATGAAGTTTAAATTCCAGTCAGGCTTTTTCAGTTGGATTGAGATTTCAGAGCAGTCCATCTAATCTGGGTAGATTTGTTCAGCATGTTATAGGAAATAGAAAACAGGAGGCATTTTATTACACTTTTGTGAGCTCTCTTATAAAGTAGGTAAATCAATTCTTACTATCAGGTGTGTGTATCTTGCACATTTGACAAATTTGGTTTTGGTGTAGGTTACAGTGATTCTAGGAGGAAGCACTTTAGCTATCTGAACAGATCATCTCCTAACCCGTTAGTAAACAAGCCTGTACATGTGCTCTGCGAGAGATGCACTGTGTTTCTCATTGTTTCAGTCTCAGTCACGTGAGACAAACTTGTAAAAGAGTTTCAGATAAATTGTTGATTGGGATGCCTCAAATTAAGAGATATTCAGGACATGTTTAAAATAAAGGTTGTTTGACCTTACAAAAAGATGCTTGCAAAGCATGCCAGGTGATTCTCTGTGCTGCTCCAATTTCATTATGGGTTTATGCTACTCAGGACAGTATCTTCACAAGGAATGCAAAGGCTTTTTTTTTTTTTTTTTTTTTTTAAGCAAATAGTGCAGGAATAAGAAAACTACCATTTTTATGTTTTATAAGCTCATCTCTAGAAGTTCCTTCAGAACAACAGTGTGTACAAAAAAAGTCCCAAGGAGCTCTTGAACACTACTTGCTCCACATCCCCAGTGGCCTAAGCCTCATTTTCAGTCAGGCTGAGGATAGTATTACAACACAACTGAGTGAGTATGAATCAGACACTTATTTTGAGATTGAAACAAACATTTTAAGGTTAATTGTGTTAGTGTCCCTTTCTGTTTAAAATTTCAAATGTTGTCATTACAGTTACATAATGTTTCTGAAACATTTGGAGCCCAAGGATTTTAAGTCTCACTTCCTTTTGATGCATTTTTGTTGGATAAGGGAAAAGAAGCATGTTGGGATACTGAAGGTTAAGGTTCTGCAAATAACTTTTTTTTTTTAAACTCAAGGCATCTTAAAGCTGTATTCTTTCAAGTGTCTCAAATGATATTTCATACACTATTGCTTCATCAGCTACTGAAGCTGACTAAACTTCATATATAAAGAGACATTAGCACTTGAGAAATGAGCTATTCATGGGCAGTCCTGATAACCGAAGCTTTCTCTTTAGAAATAAAACAGCAAAGCGCTGGTATCGTAAGCTTCCCCAGTATGTGCTAACCCTGATTTGCAGAGGTTTACCACTTCCAGAGAGGAAGAATATGTAAGCTTGTCTGTGCCATCCAGTATTCTGTTTCTCTTCTTGTTCTTTCTTTAAGATTTCCAATTGCAATTTGAGGTATTGTCCAGTGGGATTATACAAGCCAGTTGCCTCTGGGACAGGCTGTTGTGAGCCATGGGCTCTTGGAGGCATTGGAGCTAAAAGGCAGGCCGGTGGCACAAAGCCAGGCAGGGATTTGGCAAATCTAGCACAATGGGTTCTAGTGGAACTTCAAAGTCAAAGCTACCTGTGATGACCACCTTGATTTTTATCACAAAGGCAAATTCTGACCAGCATATATCCAGAATTTCCTCTCCTCAGCTTTATGAAATGTCTGCAGTCTATCTTCATTTAAAAAAAATGCTCTAGTATATGCTGTTTAACAGGGTGAAATTGTGGCATACTACTCTCTGTAAAATACATCCTCCTTAGCTGGCTAAATCCTAGAGTACAGACTGTAGTTCCCAAAAGTTGTGGTTGTTGATTTAATGCATAGTGATTAAAGTCCTATTGATAAAATAATTACTTGTTCTTTGAGTGATAGAAAGAATCTGGCAGACAGAACAAAAATGTTTTGTAACTGTTATGTCACTGTAAGAAAAGATATTTATAAAACAGTGGAACTAAGATTTTACATAATGATAGGCAAGGACATTCCTAAGTCCAAGTCCATGAATCGTGGTTAGTAATAACAAAATTCCTTTTATTTTGATGAATTTCCTCCTGTGAACTGATAAATCAGTTGGGTATCTTTAATGTCTACTTTATGCTGTCATTTCGTAGGTTTTACATATACTGAATATTTTTTTCCTTTATGCATTGTTTTTCTCTCTCTTACTGTATCTTTAAAAAGCAGCAGGAGAGAAGAACATTTGAAAACAAACACATTTCTTTTATAACAAATACTTCTTTATGGATCATTGCACTTTTTAATTTACATGCTTTTTCAGCCCGTATGATATCAAGGTTCTTGGCTTTTATTTAGGCCTCATGGCTGTAACTATATTCCTTTCAGAATGGCCCAAAATGTAGTGTGTCATTATCTGGCCAAATTGCAAGTAATATAAAATTATGACTTCTTAACTGTCTTGTCTCCTGACTATTGTATTTAATAACGTTGCTAAACAAATACAAATGAAGCTATTGCTTATTACATGGAAGCAATATTCTTTGATATCCAGAGGAAAGTGTAGCTCTCTTCTCTGTCAACTACTTTGACACTCACAATGCTACAGCAAACAGGAATGCTGTATTCCCAGCAAACAGGGATTTCCTCATCCTCTGAAAATTTTGTAGGGAAACAACTGAATGGAGCAGTTTATCCTAACTGTTCTGTGTATGAATATCACTTTAAATTTAAATACATTGCCATACAAATGTTAGTTTTGTTGCTTTTGGCAAAAACGGTATAGATTAAGTTGCAAGATTGTTTCAGTAAGTCTCTTTAGGAGCAAGTATTGTGATTTGCCAGTGTACAGAAATGTGTATTATTGTTTGCCATTTGAGATGACAGGATTTAGACACAGTCAGTTGGTTAAGGATCATTTAGCACGGTCTTTGCATCCACCATTTCACTACTGGGAAATTTTATGGAAGTTGCTATATTTTGAAGAATTCATAGCACAAAAGTGACATTTCTATCTTTGTAAAGGAAGGTATCAGCTATAGGATGTACTTAGTTATTATTAAGGCTGCTTCACAAGCAAAAGTAAACCTGAACTCCCGTCATGCTTTAGAAGAATCAGGAAAGTACTTAAATTATGTAGGAAGGAAGGGAGGGAGGAACTATTTAACGAGTCTTGAGGCCATTTGTTAAGCATTAACCTTTGATAAACAATATGTTTATCAAAGAAGAATCCACATCAAACCATTTGATAATACTCATTTACTATGCTTTTGGTCAACCTGTCACTCACCATTTTCAACACTTCCTCTATTTCTATAGTTTGAAACTCTGCTTCCTTTAAGCCTATCAGACATCCCAGAATGATCTTCCAGAGACCCACCGTAAATTTTACCACCTTCTGTTTCTCCTTACAGCAAGTTGAAACATTCCTTGTTTCAGTTTTTCTCTGGTGTCTCTCATCTTCCCATCATGTGCCACTGTGAAGAGCCTGGCTCAGTCTTCTCGATAACCTCCTCACAGGTACCGGACAGCAGGTAATAGGTCATCTCAAATCCCCCTCCCATGCTGAATAAGCCTGTTTCCCTCAGACTCTTCTCACAGGGTATGTACTCCAATTACCTGACCATCTTGATGGCCCTCCGCTGAACTTGCTCCAGTTCTTCAATGTCTTTCTCGTACAGGGGGCCCAAAACTGGACACTGTATTCTAGTTGGAATCTAGTAAGTGCCAGGTAAAGCGTAATAATCACCTCCCTTGATCTACTGGCTTCACTCCTGTCAGTACGGCTCAGGATGCTGTGAGGATACGCTGCTGGCTGCAGGGCCTTTTCAGCACAGCTGCTCCCCAGCCAGTCAGAGCCCAGCCTGCGTCCTTGCAAGGGGTGAATAAGATATATACCTGTATCCCCCTTCCCAACGGGAAAAGATGAAAAAGCAAATAGGAAAAGATGTTCAAGACTTTGTCTAATGTACTTATGGAAAGCTCCAATTCTACAGTGATTACATGGAGTCATGAGAAATCTTACAGGAGTTAATACTTGGTTTAGCACTTTGCTATTCAGTACTAGCTAGTGATAAGGGCTCTGCTGTCCAAAAAATCGAAAGCTAAAAGCAGATCAAAATAACCAGCTTTTGTAAGTAAATGGGCATTCAATAGTGAAACAATTAGCACAAGAAAGGTGGCTCCTTGTCTTTGTTCACTTAGGGTATTCTGTCATATTCCTTCTGAACAATGGGTATTTATTCTCTGTTCTTTATGCTGTCCTCATTTGTCACTAGAGGTGGTCCCCCTGAAGGCCTGCTACCAATCTCTTATTTCATAGGTGGTTTTTCTTTGTATCCTCAGATGAATTTAACACAATTCTCCAACAATCCCAACTTCCCTCTGTCTTTCTTACAACAACATTGTTGCCAAAGTAATTACAAAATCAGGAATTGCTTAAAAAGGTTACTAAGTGACAGACGTGGCTTTCGTCACATTATTTACAAAGCTGAAGCACTTAAATCGAGGAAATAAATAATTAAGAACTTTGTGTCATATACTGCATATGTGATACACTTATACAATACAAAAGAATATATGGTCATATCTTTTTTTGTAACCTGTGGCTAGTACAGTTCATTTGGTATTTTGATTTTAATATCTAACTTATATTGAGGGGCTTTTAAATGAGAAATACTAAGACTAGTTTTTCCCAAAGAATTTGAAATTGTTATTTCTTGTCAAGAATTACATACTTGTAAATATAGTTTAACAGACAGACTATATAAAATTTTTACTATAAAATGGTGGTTTCTTTTTCAATAGAATTGTCTGAAACGTATCTCTGTACACCTACTGGAGAAAATAGTGTTTACTTAGGATCAGAACTGGTATTTTTGTAACGACTTAAAATTTTTTTTTTTTAATCATATATCAGACTCATTCATGCTATACAGAAATACTTTTCTTAGAGTTTTCTAAAGATGCTGTCAAGCAAATTAGCTATATTTTGGCTGTAGGAATACATCTTGCTTTAAATTAGGTAATCTGCTTCATAATACTTGCACACTCTCTGTATATCTATAGTGGGTGTTCTTAATGACTTAAAATAAGACAGTTATTAAAACTTCAAGCAATGTAACAGGACAGGTTTTCAAGCTTCCAAATTGTAAGGAGCGAGTTGTTATTAGCCCCCCAAAAAGTACCTTTGCATACTGAGCATGCTGCAAGGCAGACCGATTCATAGTAGCTGAAGCTACTATCTCGGCATAAGTCTGCCAGAGGAGACTGTACAAGGACTCCTTACTCAGCTTCAGGTGAGTTTATTGGATCGGTTCACACCCACCTTCAGCCACAAGTTAAACTGAAGGGGCATATTCATGATTGGTTCAAGACAACTTTGCCACTGCTCTAAAGGATCGTTGCACCTTCCTCCCTATGCAGTCTGCATGCTTTCAGTACCTTATGCCTGCGTAATTAGTGTTAACCCTTCAATGGAAAGGAAAAACCCTATTTTTCAGTTACATTAGTGAATTAAGCCATATGGTGAATCAGATTAACAGGTGCTAGTTTCAGTGCAGGGAGAGGGCAAGGATATGCAGCTGGGATGGCAAGTCTTTGATGACAGTATGGTCTTAGTTTGGCTTAAGCAAGTCATTAAACCATGCCCTTATTTGACTGACCTTCCCTGAAACAAAGAGTGAGCACTCACCTGGCTCCTTCTGCCAGCAGAAGTGATGGGAACAGTGACAAACAGGTGTGTCAGTTGGCTTATCTGTTTGCAAAGAAAGTATCAGCTTATGGGTCTAATACATACTGTAGTCTCAGCAATGAAAGCAAAACTGCAACAAACTGAAGATCATGTAAAAAAGCTAAATGATTCAGAGTCCTTACACGAAAGAGGAGTGACAAGTAGGGGAGCACAAACTTCAAATGCCTGAGGGAAGGAGCCTACCTGGAGGACGTGGGCTGGAAGGAAGACTGCTATTTGAGCTCCTGAGAAGGTCAAACCTGTGGTCTGTGCTATTCCCAACAGGACACTCAGGGCTTCAGCAACTTTGTACATTCAGTCCTGTGAACACACAGACATAAATGCTTGAGTAAAAAAAAAATGTGTGGGGGTGCTGTGAGATCTTGCTGGTGACATTTTGAGGTTGCTCTATCGCTATTGAAAGTCTGTGGAAATTGGGGAGGACCAGAGAAAGGCAAATACTGTACTCATCTTCAGAAAGGGCAAGAAATCCTGGAAACTGGATTGGCTGGTCAGACTGGTCAGACTCATTTTGGTCCCTGGGAAAATCATGGAGCAATTCTTCCTGGAAGAATTAAGTTTTGACCCCACTTTAAGCAGGCAGTTGGCTTTGTCATCTCCCAAAATCTGTCCCAACCTCAATGATTCTGTGATTCTATGGAATGTACTTATACAGACGTTTTCAAAATCCAGTATACAGCACAAGGCCCAAGACTGGCTTGGTCAGTCACTCTGCAGGTAAATCACTTTTATTTATACCAAGTGAAAAGTATAAGCTAAAACAATTTTTTTTTTTTAAATTTAAAAAATTTATAATTCTTCTGTATGCACAGAATCTCTCAGACCTCTCCCAAGAGTTGGGTAATCATCATTAGCCTTGTTTTGCACTTGACCTAATCAAGTATTGAGATTTAAAACTACGTAACAGACACAAAGGTCTAGTGGGAGACTTGAGTACAGAGAACATCATACATAAACCTGCCATGAACTTCCTTGTCTCTAGTAACTGTCTGTTGACTGCTCTAAATCATTATCTGTTCCATTAATAATCATTGCTTTTTGGTTTTCTGTTTTCTAAGTCCATTACAGTCCCTTCCCCTCCTCTGAGAAAACTCTTACCAGGACTGAGAAGCACTTTTTCATTGGATTGATTCCTTTTAAGCTGTACATGTATCATTTGGGATCTAAATGCTTGGTTAGCACAGGAAAGTGATGTGATCAGTACAGCCTTTTCCAAAGTGAAAGTTTCTGCTTAAACATGCAGCAGAGTCAGAAGATACAAACAAAATACTAATGTGCAAAAGAAATAAATGGAAAAATTATTCCATATTATTTGGTATAAAACATCACTGGCGCATTGTGTTAAACTGTTGTCAGCTCTTTAAAAGAAAGAGGTTCAGAGAGAGGGGACCTAATTAATAACAGATTAATAATAATCTTCCACAATATGGGAAGATTAAAAACCCCAGGAGTATTTGCTTATGTCCTGCCTCGGTTAAGAGGAGGTGCAGAATATATGGAATGGCACAAAAAGACAAGCAGTGGTCTCTCATTTATCATTTGGGGATGGAGAACTGGAAGTGCAACAGAAGGACAGGAAATTCTTTGGTTCCATTGCTACTATATATTGAAGCCAAGAGATTTGAAAGATTCAAAAAGGATTAGAGATTTATATGGAGAATGAGAACATCTACAGTTACTTTAGATTAAAAGCTCCTGGAATATAAGTCATCATGTTCCAGGACATTAGACAACTTATAAAACAAGAGTATTTAAAAAGAAATTTTCCCTACAAGCAGGATATTGTGTTTGTCCACTCTGAGTTCTTTGGCTTCTTCCTCTGGAACATCCACTACTGGGAACTCAAACCTGATACTAAACTCATAGTTCTTATGCTGCTGGATTTAGGCAAAAGTATGTAAGCTAAGCATTTCTTCCTCCTACCCAGATGTAATGTCTGTTCTACCACCTAAAAAAGGACAGGTGACTAGACTGACTAGATCTTTGACCGACATCACTGAAACCTAGAATTGCTGGCATTTCTTTTATACATTCTTTTATACGTTTCATGTATTCTATATATATTCTTCTAATTGTCTCATATTTGCTTATAAAACAGCATCAGTGCTCTCAGAGGATACCACCACATCCTACTCCACTTGTTACTGCCCCTGTAGCAGAACTGGCATAAACCATGTCAGTACCTCAGATAATATGCTAGCAAAAACCCACTTGTAGTTTCAGTGACACACCAGATGACAAACGGAGTGGCTTGGCTATGGGCTAACACCTCGTTTTGCTAACTCTGCTAGAGAAGGTGACAAAGGGGTAAGGCTGGATACACAAAAGTGATTTCATAATCTGCCACAGAAGTTCTGCAGGAACCCAGAGTGTCTCAACTGATACAGATATAAACTTCGAGCAGCCAAGTGCAAAAAGGTTCTCCAGGGTATATTACTAACCTTAAGTCATGAACAAAGGACTAGAAAAATGTGATGCCAGAATGTATTACCTATAAGGGAGATTTTTAACAAGGCTATTGAATCAAGTCCTATCTTTCGATTCAGGAAAGCTTGCTAGCCAGTGTCTCACTGTATGCTTTGTTTTATTTAGTTGCAGATCTGGGACACGGCTGGCCAGGAGAGATTCCGAACTATCACACAGAGTTATTACCGCAGCGCCAATGGAGCAATCCTAGCCTATGATATCAGCAAGAGAGGCTCTTTCCTGTCCATTCCTCGCTGGATCGAGGATGTGAGAAAGTATGCCGGCTCCAACATAGTACAATTACTGATTGGTGAGTTAAAAATATTAATACTAAGTGCTACAGGTTACTGTACAAGGTAATTAGTTGCAATACTTGTTTACGATGGTTAAAAGTTTTATTTTTGGTTGAAGTTAAGATGTATGTAATGGATCCGATTGGAAATTTTCCCACTTCTTTTTTTCATTTGAAGGTGCTGATTCATCAGAAGAGAAATGTTTTGCTTTGATTAACTTCTGTTAAGAAATAGCCGGCTTCGTATCAGAAGCCACCTTTGAATCTTTTGCATCTCACTTAATGGAGAACTGGGTACCCAAGATTTCTAGGTTCTGAGGCACAGCTGCTGTGGAGCTGTTCTCATTATAAGGATTATAAGGTTTCCAGGACCCAAGGAAGCCCCATCGTATCAAGCCAACATGTTTTGGCAAACTGGAACACCCACATATGTCAGCAGACGGGGGATTTTGGAAGGACTTCGGGGTAATCAGGGTTTGTCAGTTCTCTGCTAGAAGTTCTGCTTCCCAGCCCCAATGTTTCCGACTCAGGCGTGGCTCTCGGGGCTTGTAGACCCGCTAGAACAATGTCAGTAGTATTCTAGATTTCCCTAGGAACCAGCAGACTGCTGGTTCCAGCAGTTGCTTTCACAAAATGGTTTTAGCTTTCATTTCGAGCCCATTTTTCTTCTGTTAAGGTCTACAGACACCACTCTTCAGTTATTGACTTTTCCTATTCTCCATATGAGTCATCCAGAACTACAGGTTGGAAGGGGCTTAGGACATTATGTAGTCCAACTGCCTGCTCAAAGCGAGGCTAATGTCAGGTTGGTCAGGGCCTTTTCAGTCAAATTTTGAAAATCTCCAAGAATGGAAATTCTGTAGCATCTCTGGGCAACCTGAGAACCTCCTGCTAAATACTTACTCTGACATAAAAGGTCATTATAAATTACTCTGTTGTTTCTTCCAGGAAACAAGTCTGACCTAAGTGACCTTCGAGAGGTTCAGCTGGAAGAAGCTCAGAGTCTGGCTGAACACTATGATAATATCATCTGTGCCATAGAGACCTCTGCGAAAGACTCCAGCAACGTGGAAGAGGCTTTTGTGAAGATGGCTACAGAGCTCATGATGCGGCATGGAGGCCCTATGTTCAGTGAGAAGAATACTGACAGCATCAAGCTTGACAGCAAAGACGTTGTAGAAGGCTGGGGGTGTGGTTGCTGATATAAGCTAGGTGATATCCCTAACTTTACTGGAATTTAGATGGTGCTTCACCCTAATGCTGAGTAGCACGGTAGCCATATTCTCCTCCTGTGAAACCAGCAATTTTGTAGAAGTTAGACACAATCCTGTTTGCTTTGGTGTCTTATTTTTAAAAAGGGACTCTTGAGAGGTAGTCCTAAAAGTCAAGCCCTCTGAAAAACTTACTCAACATTTGTCGCCACCATTTTCTTTTCTGTAACCTTCATACAAGTTACAAAAGTGGAGGAAACAACTTTGAACTGGTAGTGTGGGGTGGGAAGACAGATGGTTGGGGAAGAGACTGATGCACACCCAAAGTTCTGAAGCATTTAGCATGGGACTGTTGGCAAAGGAGGTCAGTTTTGGAATACGCAATCTTGACAGTGTCTCTTTAAATCCTCAGCACTCCACCAATGACCAGTGACAGTGTCTTCGATAAAGGTATTTCAAGTGTCAGAATACCCAACCTTTTGATTACAGGACCAAATAAATAGCAGTCACCTGTCCTAGGGCATATGGATTGCTAGTTAGTATTGGAATAGGCCCAGGTGGAGAAGCCTTCTCTCAGGTTTTGTAATTTTTTTAAGTTATCATTTTAACAAAAAGCAAAATCAGCCTGAGCAATATCATGTGACTTGCTGTCAAGCACAATTGGACCAGTGTGGTTATTTTAAATACAGCCTTGAGGAAAGGGTAGATGCATTTCATTTGTTATTGTTTGCACAGTGATAGCTCCCTTTTCCAAGTGAGTATCATTGAGTTTTTGCCCTCAGGTCTCTTAATTTCATTCCGTAATTCAAGACCTGCACCACTGGAAACAGGAACTGGACAAACCTTGAACTGACCGGTAGCCATGATCTCCTGCCATGTGCCTAATGGTCACACACAGGGTTAATTCTGGTCATACATTTGACAACATGTTACTAGAGTGTTTATTGCTTAAGTGGCATAAGTGGATTTGGTTTGGGTTTTTTTTAAACCATCTCTTTAAATACAGTCTGGGCATATAATGGGAAAGACGATCTCAGAATAGCTGAAAACTGCATGCATTGCACTTGGATGTAAGAAACCAGCGTCTTTGAGTGATTCACTCCCAAATTTGTACTCAACTCCTTCCCTCTCCCTATCACAAGTTACCAATTGCTTTTCATTTCTTTCACTGTTGATCAAAAGTCTACATTGTTAAGTATAATGGATTTCATAATTCAACTACATATAGTTGTCTTTCAGATTCAGCTCTGTATTATATGTTGTAAATGCAGCTGAAGTACTGATGGCAGTCCTCTCTGGATTTATACTCTCAAGCACCTTACAAAAATGGATTTGCAAAGGGAGCAGAAGCAGGATTATTTTTAACTCTGCAGTTAAAGCAAAGGTGTTCAGAGGTGACAAGTGATCTTTGCAATCCTGATACTTTGAAGGAGCTCATTTTCAGAAGGCAACCACTTAAAGTGAAGTCACTTGTCCCTGTTGAAAATCTTGATCAAAAAGGACCTGGATGGTTTGCTACGAGGGCTACACCAGTTTTTAGCCATTCAACATATCCAGTATCATGAAAATTGGGAAGATTTAAGAAAGGGCTAATGGATCCTAATTTCAATACTATTCATCTTCCTACAGAAAATATTAAACCATTCTCTTTTTTTACCATTACCAAAAAAACCATTTCTGTTTTGAAACTATGAGGTAGATAATTGAGGACTTACGTATGCTTTGTAGCCTGCTTGCTTCTAATCTAAGGGGTTAGTTTTCAAGTTTCATAGTTGTAAGAATGAATGGGCCTTACATTTTTCAATTAGTATAGTTTTCACTATTCCAATGTTTTATATGG
The DNA here is from genome assembly GCF_964195595.1 of Calonectris borealis. Classification (NCBI taxonomy): domain Eukaryota; kingdom Metazoa; phylum Chordata; class Aves; order Procellariiformes; family Procellariidae; genus Calonectris; species Calonectris borealis. Next base: position 22,613,859 of record NC_134321.1, on the reverse strand, counting down.
AAGGGCAGGTTGAGCTGCAGTACTCAGTAGTATTTTTGGATAGTTTTCCAGGACATTCCCAGCTCTCTTACATCCAAAGATAACAGGCAATAAGAGAAAATGAGAATTGTCCAAACTCTAGATTTGTGAGTGATTAGCAAACCTGGTATTCCACTCTCGGAAGAAACTATGAAGACTGTCCAAGCTAAAACTCAGTCCTGGTAACTGCTTTTCCTTCTGGTTAGATGGTCCTTAAGATACAGAATACTAGCAAGCATTTGACTTTGTGTCATGACATATTATAGTTTACATCTGTAGGTCACAGTCCTGCAGTTCTGCATGCTTGAACATGGACCCTCAGATAAGCTCAGCCTCCCACTATTTGCAGGATTAGTGCCAAATTATTTAAGCCATGCTGATAAAAATTCACACGCATTTAACAGTATTGCTACTACTCAGACTGAAATCTGTAGTTTACATAGTAACTCATCTTAAAACTGGAGCAAGATGCAAAATGAACATAAATCCTGCTTCCAATGCAGTCAGTGAATGACTGTGTTTTTACAGTAGATGGAGAACTGAGGAATTATTGATCCATTTCCTTAGTTTTGAGGTTTGTTTAGTAATCAAGTAGAATTAGACCAAGCACTATACTTTTCCTTACAATTTGCCCCTGTGTATCTCTTAAGCTAGTCTTGAAGGTTGAAACTCTATCTGCAGGTTAGTCTGTTTCAGTTAGAAAACATGAAATAGTGTCAGCGATTTGTTCGCTGTGTTTTCAAATGAAGGCACCAATTCAGATTAGTTTTCATTTTGCTGTAGAAAACCGAGACTATGGCTTTAAGTCAGCTTTAAGGGAGCTTTGTCTTCTAACTCTTGGCTCTTCTATGTTGCAACAAGTGTACAAGTTTGCATGCCCTACCTAACTGAACAAAAGCGAACAAAGAAATAGACTGAAGATCCGGTTTATTTTTTCAGGTTAGTAGCAGATATGAATGACAGTGCTTGGGCTGTCAGTAGTAAAAAGCTATTTCCATTACCAAACCCTTTCTTTGTCTATTAGTAATAGCACAATACTCACTAGGCTGATAGCTTCTTGACCAGAAATAAATTAAACAGTAAATGTAACTTAGAGCTTTTCACTCCCCTTCTGAAGACTTTTTTTAAATCCATAATTCACACACATAGCTATGGAATTCAAGTATTAGGAAGACAGTCCTGTTGGTTTAATTCCCTTAATCCTATTGAAACCAAAAGGATACCTGGGTGAAGAGAGTGAGTAGCTATAAACCTGAGATTTACGGGTAAAAACCTCAGTTTCAAATCTTAGGTTACAAAACTGCACTGATGTACATCAAGTGAATAATTCAGTAGTGCATGATCAGAGTTCACAGCATAAACATTGCCAAGAAACCTGTTTACTGGCAGTTGAACATTAACAAGACTATGGTGCAGTAATTGCTTTTAAGCAGATCTCCTTGGCTGACCATGTATTTGCATTAGTATTTATCATTTATTTTTGGCAGTACCCAAAGTGTGCAAAATATTACAAAAACACAGAAGGGGACATTGATCCCTGCCTTGTAACACTTAGGAGTGGAATGCAGAGGCAAATACTGAAATGAAATCATCAGCAGAATGTGGTTTCCAGGAGCATGGGCATTGTTATCCTTTGTATTGATTTTGATTTAAGCTAATTTTATCTCCAGTTATTCATCCAGTCCACCATCATGGATGGAACTTCTACAAATATTTATAATTATGTAAAGATAATGCCAAATAAATGTCAGCCCAGAAACCTGCTAACATTTGCTTTGCAAAACAAATTTTTTTAAAAAATTTAAATACTTAAGAACAGAGGAGAAGTCCTAATGATTTCATCACTCTCACTGTACTGGAAAGCAGGTCACTTTTGGGGGGAGGGAACTACAAAACTAAATGAAGCCCAGCTAATACTGCATAGATTTCTAAGAACTTCATGAAAAGTGGAGCTCTTCCTCTTTTTTTTTTTTTGCCTTTAAAGATGATCATATTTATTTGAAGAATAGAGCTGATCGTCACAGGCAATATACATGCGTTACTGCAGTAGTACGCTACCGTATGTATACGCTCACACAGTAGCACCCTTAAATAACATTAAAGCCTTTCCTTGATTTGCCCCAGTATATATTGTCCCACTAAGATTTACTCCTTTGTTACTTAATCTCATAGTCCCAGCCATGGGACATTTGAATGTCTTCTGCCATCTCATGCCAATCCTGAGAGAACTGGGAGGTTCTACATTATAGGCAGTAACATTAATAGGGTAATAACATTATTAGTTTCTCTTCATGGGATTGTTTTACTCAATGTTACAATGACAGCCTCTTTAAATCAAGATGAATTTATATGTTATTTCATTAATAGAAATTGTTTATCTTTACCTATCCTACTTCCAAAACATTTATATATTAACAGACCACTGAAGTTTACCTTATTGCATTATTTTGGGTAAACAGTGTGCTGGAGGAAAATGAACTGAGAACAATACATGCTTTGTGAAACTGAAAAATAAAGTTACTCTCCTTTTGGTATCTTCCAGCCTTGAAGAGTGCTCAGTTTAACGCCTCTCAGTCATTCTCTATGGAGACTTTGCAGAAACAAACCAGGTTATGGGCGGAGTGTGCAACCAGTAAACAGGGAAAATCCAAGGAAACTGGAGCGAGTGCTCTTGTGAAGAGGTAGTTCTCACATGACTCGCTTTGCCCCATGTAGCTTGTATTCCCACCCTTGGGGTACAAGAAGTGAGGCAATTAAAGAGCAACAGATCCGAGGTCATGTGTAGTTCTTGGTGGAATTGAAAGGAAATGAATCCCAAAAGTTTAGGCTAATCATCCTAACCACTTAACTATCCTTTCTCAAATGATATTAGGTTGTTCGATCAACTAAAAGGCATTCTAAGTTTACAAATTTGGCAATAAAAGATGCCACATTGTTAATGTAGATTAATAGTTACATTTCATTACAGTTGTATAAAGTGTAGTGAGTTCAGAGTCACAGAGCAGAGTTCTTTATAATTGGGCTGTTCTCAGATTTGACAATTCTTTTTCATGCTATAAGAAGAGTCATAGATTTGGGAAATACTGTCTCAGTTTTATTTTTGTAATATCTTTTGGTGCTGATCATCCCACTGAGATTGCAGTTAGAGAACCAGCCTCCTGGGTATCTTAGTTTTTACTGTCCAGGTAATGTTAGACTTCTTTTAACTCTGTTGAATTGGGTTATAGAGCTATTCAAAGCAGCAAAAAATCTCAGATGGAAGCATTTAATTGCAATCCCCACTGCGTACTTTAGAAAACAAACCCAAACTATTCCACAACTAGCTGTTCTGATTTCCAGCACAAGTTCAGCCCTCTGCATCTTTTTTATCATGTCATTTTAATTTACTTGGAAAAGAGCAAGGTTACAAAATCAAAACAAACCAACCAACCCAAATGTATATTTGCTGTCCATGGAATTGTTGCCAGAGGATAGATAAAAATAGCCAGCATACTCTCCTATCATGATCGTAGGTAGCATTTTTTTAATATGACTGAAAAATGTTAAAATGCACTTTAAAAATATTTCTTTGAGGCACAAAAGGGTTGCAATTTTTTTTTTCATTATGTCTTTTTTAACAAGGGTTTCTATTACTTGAATACTGATAAAGGCAGTTACCTGTATTACATTCATAACTTTAGGCGTCACTGAAGACAGACTGTGTCAACAATTGTCTTGTTTTTCCATATGAGTCAGCGGCCAGTGGAAAACAAGGGAACAGAATAACTTCACAGGAATGAGAAAAGTGAAGCCTGAGTAACAGTCAGGGATATTTAGTCTGATTAAACGTGTTAGGCTTAATCAACGCTTACTCAGTTCAAAGAAAATACTTTCCTTCCCCAGGGTAAGATAATGCTCTACACAAATAATTATGGGTTTTCCTGTTTGCTTTTTCTACAACAGAAATTTGACTGCTGTCTATACTGAAGAAGAGTGGACTGCTAAACTAGTTAAGTATAGGGTTACAGCATAGTTTAACATTTGGAGAGATATTAAATTGGCTTAAAGCTGTATTTAGAACCTATTCCTTCCATTATGAGGTAAAAAGTACTTCTCTCTCTCCCCCAGGACACCATTTGAAAACCTTTAGAAGATCCAAGATACCTTGATAAAAATTTATTGAGGCTCTCTTTATCATTAAAAAAGTCACTTTCCATGTTTCTTTTGCAAGATATTTTTAGACTTAATTGTGTTATTTCCAATTTGATTATCCAACTGAACTGCTGACATTGATTTCTACTTTCTTTCAACCTCAAATTTAACAGAAAACAGAGGATTAATCTTCCTATCACAAAGCGCTGAAGGGCCACCAGATTTTTGCACGTGTATAGCTATCAATCATCTGCTCCTGTAACAGTTACTTAATATCTGTAATGTGTGCATATAATACGCTGTACTCTGAAATCAATCAAGTCCAGCTTTGCGATCATTCATCCAAGTAGGTAGTACAGGTCAGGGTAAGGTATTAGGTAGGTATAGCAGCTTCACAAAGCTGCTTCTCTTTAAGCCACTTCTGTCTAAGGCTTACCTAGCCCATTCAAAATTTGCTATTACAGCTAAATTACTACAAGGGAACTATTTTCCTTTAATCAAAAACATAACATTAAAAAAATCCTGCATTTATATCTTTTAATTTTACAAGCCTAGACTAGGATACTTAAGAACAGCAGTCACCTATTTTAAGCTTTCATAAAAACATATACCTTATCATTGACTACTGTGTACGAGTTTAAACCTTAATTTCCCCATAAACTCACTCAGACATCTTAAAGTACACACTATGCAGATGTAATAGCTAGCTAAAAGGATCCAAGTTTCTGTAAATTTTAGCTTGGAGAAAGTACCTTACATATTGACCAAAATTGTGGCAAGCTAGCAGTTATGATTTCTAATTGTTCAATCAATACAAAAAACCCTTATGACACAAAGATTATCTTCTCCGGATAAAAGCAGAGGAAGACATTACATGGAAGACTGTATTTCCTTAGAAATTGTCTTTTTAAGGCACCTGACCAACACAATCTGTATACTTCCAAAAGCCAGTCTCTTTTCAGTAACCACTAAGTAACAGCCTATTACACTGCACTGTGCTGTAGAACATGCCATGATAAACACCTGTTTTTTTCTGTAATAAATTCTATGAGCAATATAGGCTCATGAAGATGTGAGGGAGTGATTTTGGGTATCTATCTAAACTATTGTATGTGAAAACAAGGGTATGAAAGATTGCCCTTTGAACACGGCATGCAAACTTGTCTTGACAATTTGAAGGTACTTTTAAAAAGCGAGTTAAGAGCTGAATTTTCAGAGACATTAAAGCTGCAGACAGATGCCTATCAATGTCTTCAAAAGCATCTAGTTACCATTGCCAAAAAGCACAAAACTTGTATGGAACTGGTTTTGCACTAAAGGGAAATAGTTATCAGAAAAAAAAATACATTAATGTGAAAGGCAGAGCATCCTGATTATTCTGTGTTTTTCATGTTCATTCCCTATTTCAATGCTGTGCGTAAGTAAGCCTTTTTTCCCTTTATAAATGGTACTAGAATAGATTATTCTAAGTGTGAAAAGTAGTTTGGTACTTGACGAAATAAAATGCTATATAGATTTTCTTAAGAGAGTGATAATATTGATGAGAAGAATAACTGTGCTAATACAGTTTGGTGGTGTAATATCAGGGATTCACCAGACAGAGTTAAGTTGGAACGGTGCTACATACACATACCATTTCAAAACCAGAGGAAGCCAACGGATGAGATCAGACACTGCCCTGCTTGCCAGACATAAAGTAGATACAGACTTATACTGAGCAGAAGGAGAATTTAGTTACTTGTAACAGTTTTTAAAGATTTCTATTTTATAAGTCTGTAAGGAGAAATGCTAAGATTTTTGCTAGTCAGATATGCTCAGTGCTGTCAACCAGCTTTTCCCTCTTTTGTGCCACACTCACTGATATCTGATAGATGCAAAACCCACAGCTCCAGAGACTAGATAGCACTCAAGTGAAGCTGGCTCACACACCTGTTGGGGAGAAAATAAAAATCTCTAATTCATACTGAATTCATTCACTGCATTCCAAAATTATTTGAGGGGTTTGGATGATAACAGTGTTAAAATTATTCTGCATTTTCTAGGACAAATCTGTTGCTGTTTTTCAAGGTTTCTTCAAGAGATGCAGGCTGTACATTTCTAATCATCAGTAACTACTTTGCTTTTAAACTTTCTTATCACAATACTGACTAGATCATTTGGAATATGAGGAGACAAGGGAGCAAGCTTGCATACTACAGTAATTTTTTATACTTTACCTTCATCTATTTATGAATTTATTATGAAAAATATTTTTAAACATACAAAACCTGCTTTTTGTTGTGAATTTTAGCAAAGTAGTGGATACATTGTACTGTGTATCATTAAAAAGGTTTAATTAAAGTAAACATTTGGCAATTAATACCTTTTGTTGTTATTTTATGCATGTACTTTGCTGTGGTTTATTATCAGAAACAAAATCAAGTTTTAAGAAATTATGTATCCTATTCTACAGTGCTCTATGGTCTTCTACTTTTACATAAGATACAATCTAATGTACTCTTTATTAAACAAACAGTGCTTCACTCTCTTCCTTTTATCCTTACAACTGCCCATCACTTACGTAAATGCATGCACATTAAATAGTTTCAAATTAGTAAGCTCTCCAACATACCTGGCCGGAAGATTAAGAAGAAAACCAAAGTCCGTAATGTTGGAGAAGTGCAAATAACTTTTTCAGTGCTTACAATTAAGTGTAAACAATGTAGTTACAACTGTACCTTCCCAAGGGAACATTTAGATCCTGGATTTTATTTAATTGCTGTAAATTAAACAAAGCAACACCCCTTTCTTTTAGCTTGGCTCTTTAATTCTAACGTCAGTAGATGAGCATTTTTGATCCGCAGGAGCCAAATATTGAATTACTCGGTTCTGTATTCAGTCTACTACTTCAATAACAGCCTCAGATACCAAAACAGCAATCCGTAGTTTTCAATGAAATGGCCATGCTCTAAAGCTGGTTCCTTAGAGTGCTGGGTGTAGCTGAATTCATCAGTTAATTCTCTTATAATGACACATTCTTTACTACTGAAACATTCTGGATGTAACTATATACATGTCACTGGTGTGCACAGTGCTGTAGAGAATCAGTGTACGAGATAAATAGTGCAAGTGTCATGCTTAACGTACTCTTTGTAGGCATTGACCTTTATTTTTTCAAGTACTTCACATGTGTTCTGCACATCTATAGTATAGTTCCTAGATCGGGGAGGGGGGAGGAAGGGAAACAACTTACCCAAAAAATATAAAGCGAAAAAGCAAGTTGTGAATTCCAAGGCTGTGATATGAGACAAAATGTAACAGTTTACACAAAGCTGGGTTTCATTTATGTAAATAATACCATTATTGTAATACAGTCCTAGAATATAACATGCAGAACAATTCTCTCTAAACCCTGTAAAACACATGGCCTTCAAACGCAAGCCTGTGCTGTCACAGCACACACCGATGATCAGCTAGTCACATGTCACCTTGTACGAACCTTGGGACCTGCCTGTCTTGCTGCTAGTGAGTTCTCACGATATTTCCAGAGCAGAAAGGACACACATCTGTGCCGATACAACTAACTAGTTTCATAGTTGCTTCCCAGGTCATCTTCCAAAGCACCCTATGACATGCAGACCACACAGCTCTGACTGATGAGGGTGGCCACCAACGGGTGGCCAGAATCTCCCCAGAACACCCTTGTGCACCCTTGAAAACGTGAACACGCTAAACCAGTCATACAAGGTTATACAGAGGGGAAAAAAAACACACTCCAAAAAACCCCAAAACTCTGCTCCAAGTGCTGCCCGATCATTTGTAAGTGTGCACGGCCAATTAAAAGACATATCATTAACAGGTCTCTTTCGGTACCTTGAATTTGTTGTGGCAAACAACTATGACAACTGTTTAGTTGGCTTATTATAAGCACGTACGACAAACACTTTAAAGGGACTTCTTAGTTGCATTTCTAGGAACTCTTCCTTGAATTCTCTAGGAATGTGGAATAGTTTGGATACAAGAGGAGATCTACACACATCACAACCATTTTTCTTTCCTTGTTAGTGAAGTAAACTGGCCTTCATTATGTAGCTTGCACCTGCAAAAAAATACCCTTTTTGTTTTATAGTCTAAGTTCATTTTTTCTCCCCATCTATGGTCAGAAACTTAGCTGCTAAACTAGCAGAAAGCATATTCACAGATATACTTCCATAAAACAAGACACGAGACCCAAGTCCTATTGAAAATCTATTTCTTATTCTGAGAAATATTCTTACCTATACAACAGGTGCTGCTTCTGCTTCAGAAAGAGGTCAGTAGATAAATTTGTGATAAACCTAGCTGGGTGTTAAACTGTAAGGCACGTTTAGCATGATCTTAGATTCTGATACTGGATTCTGAGCTTGGCACACAAGACCAACAAAATGCAAGGAGGAGAACTTTTAATTAAGACCAGCTGAGTCTCAGGTGGTCTTAATTACACAAAGTAAACCCATCTGTGCTATTTTGAATATGTACTGATTTATTTTATTCACAGAAGTGACCCCAGAAACACTCTTCTCCGAAACTTTCAACATACAGGCTGTTTCAGTCGACGTTGAAAACAGGATGTATTTCGTCACTCAAAAATGCATCCTTGTATAGACAAAAAGTTTTAATACAGACTGTGTAAGACATGCAGTGATACCATACAATCAAGACTGTTAGTACCCATTTCTGTTCAAGTTACAGAACATACAAACACACCATTGAGATTTAAAGAAACTGCTGTAATCCTGGCTTCTTGCCTATGACCCTGAAGGAAGGAGATTTCTACTTCTTTCAGCAACTGCCTTCTGTGTGTAGTGTTATTCAGGTCACTATTTCTATCTTCCTTTAATCCCTGGTGAGACTAGGTGGGGGGACAAAATAGCTACACAGCACTTGACATAACAACATGGCATTCTTGCTTTTAACCAGCATGCAGAAGACAGGGTATGTGGAAACCTAAGTCAACCAGAGGTCTGGGCTAGGTCACATACTTTCAGCTGCCTGTGCAATTAGTGAATTTAAACCAATATATACATGTACATTAATTTCAAATGTATTTGCACTTCATAAAAAACTATACTCAATCATTACGAAGGTGGATGTCTTGGTGTTACTACATGCAGATATTGTGCTTGGAGCTGCACTCCGAACAATTAATTGACTCAATTGAGATTCAATCCTAGCTGTTGGGAACAAAAAAAACTTACATTGGAAAAGACAAAGTTTAGCACAATGTTTCCGTGAATCATTTTGTTAGTATTCCTCCTTTCCACCCATCACCCAGAAATACTTTTTAAACAAGAAAAAGCTGACAAAGACCTGACATTGAACTTCTGAAAATCCAGAGCTGACAAAGCACAGCCATGGTACAATACTCATCTCTGTGAGTCCATCCATACACTGATGGAACAAAACCCAAATGCTCCAGGGCCTTTCAACTGTGCATCCTTTCCACATTTTACAGAAACAACCTTCACTGTGTCACTTCCATGCCACAGTTGCTTATTTTCTTGGGCTGAAGAAAGCCCAAACAATTGTCAGTTTTATAAAGCACACAAACCCTAAACATGAAATATAGCTCTTACTAAAACTGCGTATTTCTGATGCATTTGAAACCATCTACAGCAAAACTGGGGGGTAAACATATCTTTCCCAGCAGCTGGGAGAGGTTTCAAGAGCACCAAACTCCTGGTGCACAATTTCTCAGTCGCTGACAGGAAAAACTTAGCAAGTGCTTTGCACTTATTTGAAACCAAGAAAGGGTGTGACTGAGAGGAAGCTAAAATTATGAATGAACACTCCCACCTGCTATTTTTAAGCATTTTGGCTTTTTGAGGGTTTGTCAAGCCCATATTGCCACTTACCAAGCTGGAGTTCAATCCATGGAGTTGGAGAACCTGAAATACTCTGAGCCTTGGAAAATTGCCTGGGGCCAATGGTTTTGCATTTTACTACTTCTATGATGGGGGGCGGGGGGAGAAGGAAAAAAAAAGAAAAGAAAAAAAAAAGAGAGACAGGAGAGGGTGGCAATACTCCTACTTCTTTCCCTCCCCCTCCAGCTCGGTGCCTCAGCCGTCAGCGCCGCCGCGGGCAGCCGGGCTGAGGTGAAGCCAAGATGGCGGAGAGCGCCCCTGGCGGCGGCCCCGCGGGAGCCGAGCGGGAACTCCGCCAGCCCTCGCCTCTAGCTGGAGAAGCCCGTACCTCACACCGCCGCAGCCGCCATCAGAGGAGGTATCCATCCCTTTGCTTCCCAAATAAATTCAGTTCTTTTTGAGACGCCCATACGTGTGTTTAAGACAAGGGAGTCTCCAGTCTCCCGCCTCCAGCGCTGCTGAGGTGACTGCAGGAGCGCTGACACTGCAGGGCACAGCGTTTCCCAAGGGTGAAACAAGCTCCCACCTGGACACAGATTGCACCACGACTTTGCTGAACTAAATACTTTTGAGAAATGTTTGTGACTTGTACTCATGCTGATGAGGCTATTGAAAGTTCCACGTTGAAGAACAGTTTATTTGTGTGAAAACCAAAGGTAATTACCTATTAATATCTGCTCACATTCATGGGAGATGGGCCTGGACAACTGCATTTTTGAAGCTTTTTAGGAGGCAAGCCACAGATACCTTCTCAGAGAACCAGACATTAATTTGGAGATTAGTTAGAACTATCTTCTACTTTAAGTATTTCACTGCCTTATCCCGAAAGAACAGGTTAATTCACCGAAATGGCAAATAATCCCCTTCAAAAACTATAGATGGTAATGGGGAAGCATAGCCCACGTGTGAAAGCAGACATCTTTGTACCCATCAACAGCCCAGCCCAACCCCCGTGTACGTTCTTCTGCATTCTTCCAGAATTTAATAGATCCTCTGTGGTGTATGTTTGCACGGACTCTCACACAAGCATGCGCAGAATCCTTTATTGTTACAATACAGGAGAATATATCCTTTACCATAACGGGGAGGTCCCGCTGCCTCCCCCAATCATCACCCGATTCGTATCCCTTATTAACTAAGAAAACCAGTCTCTCTTCCTTTTGGCAATGATCCACACGGCTGCTCTCAGATCCGCTTATTCTCACGGTTAACCAGTTACACAATTCTCCTGATGTTTTCAGTTTCCTTACAGAGGAGACAACTAAGCCAGGTGTTCAGGTCTTATCTCAGGCTTATGTGCGCGTCTGCCAGTTCTCAGCGCACAGGCCGAATTCCTGTCTTATCTTGGCCGAAACTCCCAACTCCACAATTCTTCTCCACATCTCCCCCTTTTTTGTTTATCACCACCCCATTGGTAAGTAGGGTCACCATGACGTGAGCTTCTATTTTGCGCACGTTGCGGATCGCAGACCGAAGGACCTGCAGGAACACTAGGAACAAAATAAACATTCCTACCCCTATGCCAATAAACACCCACATGCGTAGATTGAGGCCATTAAACCAATTTTTTTTGATTTATCCAAGACAAGTCTTGCTGTAACCTGTCAAACACACTTTGGCTAGTCAATTCCTGTGATCTGTGAATCTGATCCTGCAGCTGATCGTGTAAAGATTGAATATCTTGCTGCAATGACAAATCGAATGCTCCCATCAAATGTCGCTTAATAAAAGTCCAATCATGTTGTGATGAATTCCATGGTAAGGGGGTTACACATAAAGATTTGTGTACATGTTCCCAATCACATGGCAGACTAATTCTCGTTTTTAACGCTTCCTGCCGACCCCCCAACCACATCACAGTAGCCTCTAGGGCTTGTAGCCGAGATAATACCTCCTCATCAACTTTCCCTTGTATTTGGAATTCTTTAGTAACATTGGTTAATGCCTCACTTACCTCATGTGCAGTTTTTACAGATTGTGTCAAGGAAGCAATAGCTGCAGTGGCACTTGCTAAAATAATAACAGCAGAAATAATTGCAAAAATTAACCAACCTAAGAATCGTTTTGCTCTTTTCTTGGACTTATCTATATCTTCTACTAGAATTCTAACAAATCTATCCAAACCATCCTCCCCTTCCTGCTGACTGGTTAAATTAACTGGTATCCATAGTTCTGCCTGACGTCGAAGGGGAAAAATATAAGCAGTTTCATTAAAATCCTGTTTAGATATACAACTTCTAAAAGAAGGAGAATAAAGCTGAATACAAAAGGAGTGATTGCATCGAGTAATGTTTACATGCGAAGTCATAGCAAAAAGATAAGGATGAGTAGTACATACCGTCATATTAATTTCATGTATTATACTCAGATTAGCTTGTGTTTTGTTGACAATCCATACTTGAGATAGTTGCCTCGTAAAAAAGGGCAAAGCTAAACGGCACACATTCAGTTGTGGAGGGGAAAATGAACCATTATACTCCATCTGCAGGATGGGTCCTGCGGACCCACCATTGTGCCAGACTATTGAATGATTGGCTTTCTGAAAAGGCAAAACAGATTGATTCAAAGATGGATCCCAAAATGACCCATAAGGGCCCCAATCTATAATACAACCAACGGTTAAATTTTGTTCTCGAGGCCGTTCTCCCAAGCATGGCTTCCAGCCAAATTGTGTGATCGATGAGAGTTTGTGCAGAATGCATTGCAGAAAATCAGGAACAAAGTCACCAATTAACATATCATTATCAATAGTATTTTTCCATGTCAACCCAGGAATGGTGACCATTGTAAGGTTCACCCGTTTTCCATGTGACACTGCTACTAAGTGTTGCTGTGTTTCAACGATCACACAATACTCTGACTTATTATCTACGGTAAGACATAATGGAGGAAAATCAGTAACAAACATTGTGTCATTAGCATAATGTGTATCATTTTTCCCATCTAGAGATGGGGGAACCTAAATGCCACCTGACCATAAAGTATCACTATTGCTAATCAGTAACGACGCGTCCCACCATGTCAAAGGTCGGAAAAAAGAAGGGTCCACCACATGTACCCAATAAATGTGAGCTTCCACAGGCTGAAACATCATGGTAGTGCCAATTCCCCATAGCATTATCATGGGACAAGACTGAACAGAAAACAGCACTGTAGACCATATTACTAATGTTGACCTGATTGCATTACTGAACCGTCGTAGGAGCAGCATCCTCTCGTTGTTTTTCCTCAGGTCCTTTTTCTGGGCCATCTGCCAACACTTGCGCTGGCTTGACATTCTTCGCAGGGACCCAATATGGGCCTGTAGGAAGAGAAACACAAGCGTATCCCCGTCCCCAGGTAAGCAAGGGAACCAGACCTTTCCATAGACCAGATTCTAAGTGTTTATAAAATACCTTCGGATACACTTCAGTAACCTCTCCTATTTGAAAATGCCGGTCAGCAGCTGAATGATATTGCTGCTTTGACCCTGACAAATTTAAAAAATTTAATACATAAGTGGCTTTATCTAACATCTCCTGAGGCGTAGTTCCCAGCGGATTCCCCCTTTTTTGTTTTTCAAGAATCAGCTTTAAGGAAGAGTGAGCATGTTCCACAATTGCTTGACCTGTTGGGGAATGTGGAATACCTGTAACATGGTACATGCCCCATGCCTGTAGGAATAATAACAACCGTTTAGAGACATAGGCAGGTCCATTATCTGTTTTGAGTTTACGGGGGACCCCCAATACCGCAAAGCATCGAAGATGATGTTTGATAACATCACGAGCATGTTCACCCGTATGAGCCGTTGCGACCAAAAACCCAGAAAAGGTATCAACAGACACATGAACAAAGTGCAAACGACCCAAGGAGGAAACATGAGTAACATCCATCTGCCATAGTTCATTGGAAGTCAGTCCCCTGGGATTCACAGCAGATACTACTGGCATTGGCGTGAGCCGCTGACAATCCGGGCAAGCACGAACGATATCCTGGGCCTGTTCAGCTGTAAGAGAAAACTGCTTCCATAAGGAGCAAGCGTTCTGATGAAAAAATTCGCGGGATAATTTTGCTTGTTCCAAACGGTGAGGCAGGATTGCCATCAGAGTAAGTGCATCCGCAGCAGCATTACCGGAAATGAGCGGCCCTGGTAAGTTAGTATGAAATTGGATATGCATAATAAAATATGGAAATCGTCTAACACGCAGCAGCTGTGCTAACTGTACTAGCAAAGAAAATAGTTGCTTATTATCTACTTCTCGAATAAACGTAGTCTCTATGCACTGTACTATGCCTGTGACGTAAGCTGAGTCTGCCACTATATTAAGTGGTATTTGAGAAAACAATTCAAAAGCGCGAACAGCAACTGCTAATTCAACTACCTGTGTAGACCCAGGTAGACAAGTAACATCTGAAGACCAGGAGGCCTGATCTGCCTCCTCCACTTGGTGTTCAGAGGTTTTCCGTCCTCTCGGCGTCTTCCACACCACTACAGCTTTACCTGTTTTTCCAGATCCATCAATGAAAACAGTTTGTGCCTGTGGAATAGGCACAGAACTTAATAGTATGCGTGGCTGTAGTGGTAGAGACTGTAAGGAATTCAAAAGTCGATGGCGTGGTAAATTGTGTTCTATGGAATTAACGTAATCCGCCATTGCAATCTGAAAACTCAGGCTGTTTTGTAATAATGTCCAAAATTCATCTCATGTGAAAGGCAAATGCATAACATCTGGATCTCGACCTGTCAATTGTTGACATCGTAGTCAACCTTGTGATATCAAACAAGAGATCATTTCAATTGCAGTGGTCAATGTCTTACTAAAGGAGTGAGGTAAAAACAGCCATTCCAGAATGCATAAGGCATCCTTTTCAGTTTGTAGCCTAGCATCCCATTGTCCCAGTAAGGCAAACGGCTGAAAAGAGTGGTAAATAAGGAACAATCGAACTGGCAACGATAGCCGGATTCGATGTGTTAAGGTATCATTAATTTTATCCATTACCTGTTGCAATGCTTCTTGGGCTGGTTCCAAAAGAGATCTGGGGGATGCCAAATCAGGATCCCCTTTCAGCAATGAGAACAGAGGTGACAGTTCATGGGTGGTAATTCCCAATAGAGGTCACACCCAATTGATTGTGCCCAACAACTTCTGTAGATCGTTCAGAGTACTTACAGTAGTAGCAAGCCGCAAGGCTTGTGGACACACATACGACTCGAAGAGTTTCCAGCCTAGGTATTTCCAAGGAGAAACTGACTGTACCTTCTCTGCTGCTATCTGAAATCCATATCAATGTAATTCTGTGGACAAACACTCAAAAATTTGAGAGACATATGATTCTGTCTCAGCTGCCAACAAGATATCATCCATGTAATAATACAATACAATATTTTTATACTGTTGACGAATTTACAAAAGTGCCCCTCCCACCACTATTTGACAAATGGTAGGACTATTCTTCATGCCTTGAGGTTAAACAACCCAATGGAACCATTGCATAGGTCGATCGTTGTTAACTGTAGGAACAGAAAAGGCAAACCGAATATAATCCTCTGGATGTAAATAAATTGTAAAAAAGAAGTCTTTGAGATTAATAACTTTTAAATACCAATCATCAGGGATCATGGTAGGATTTGGGGTCCCGGGCTGTAAGACCCCCATGGATACCATAACGGCCTTAATAGCTCGCAAATCCTGTAACAATCTCCATTTCTCTGATTTTTTAGGTATGACAAAAATAGGCGTGTTCCAAGGACTGGTGGATGGCACTATGTGTCTTAATTGTAATTGCTCCTGTACTAATTCCCAAGCTTTTTCTAGCCGCTCACCTTCCAAAGGCCACTGATCAACCCACACTGGCTTGTCTGTAAGCCAAGTCAGCTTCAGGCGTGGCTGTACTTCAGTGGCCTTCATTAAAAACGTGTCGTAAGTGTTACATCCCATTGTTGCAACAGATCACGTCCCCATAGGGTACATG
Source organism: Calonectris borealis (assembly GCF_964195595.1). Classification (NCBI taxonomy): domain Eukaryota; kingdom Metazoa; phylum Chordata; class Aves; order Procellariiformes; family Procellariidae; genus Calonectris; species Calonectris borealis. The sequence goes on along the minus strand of NC_134321.1, from coordinate 22,597,873 downwards.
GGACATTTAAAACATAGGGTTTCAGCATAGCATGTTTATTTTCCGGACCTTCCACCAGTAAAGAATGCAAGCTCTGCCATGGTATTTGGGTACCACCAACTCCGGTAACGGCAGCAAAAACTTGTACTAATGGTCAATCAGAGGGCCATTCAGATCTCTGAATTATTGAGACATCCGCCCCTGTATCCACCAGTCCAGTAAAAGCACGGCCATTTACTTTACACATCAACATAGGCTGACCCGTAGCTGTCTTTTGAGTCCAGAATATTTGAGGCAAACCTGTGCTTCCAAATCCTGCTGACCCCCTCTGCTGGCCTAATACAGGATCTCCCTTCTCCCTTTGAACATTAGGGAACAAAATTAGCTGAGCAATGCGCTCCCCCACGGGAATAGCACACGGAGGAGTAGGAGTCCAAGCCATAATTTTAATTTCCCCAGTATAATCAGTATCAATCACCCCAGGAAGAACAAAAAGTCCTGATTTGGAGGTTGAGGCACAAAACCCTGCTGGTAAAAGACCATACACTCCGGTGGGGAGCATGTTAACAGATCGATCTCGTATTACTGTTGATTGGCTGGTGGCTAGATCCAACCCGGCGCTTCCGGACGTAGCTGGCTTAAGGGCATGGACGGTTGGCAATTGTTCACGTTTACTTTGTGCGAATTCACCGCCCAGGTTGAGGCTTGAGCCACCGGCCCTGAAATTGGGGTCCTGTTGAAGGTTCTCGGGGCGCCGGACCTCGTGCCCCTCCTCCCGTTTCCCTGCATCAATCCCGGGAGCAGGTTACCATTCTTATCAAATTTGGATCGACATTGGTTACCCCAGTGATATCCCTTCTGACATCGAGGACACAGCTGAGCGGGACCTTTAATTTGGCCCTTTGTTCCTCGTCTTGCTCTGGGGCAATCTTTTTTAATATGACCTTGCTGGCCACATACAAAACACTTAGTCGCCGCTTGAGCCACCGCTAGTTGTTGAGCCAACGCCGCTGCTAATATCTCCGCTTTAAACTGTTCTGACCCCACATTTTGACAAGCTCTGATCAAATCATTTAAAGTCTTTGCCCGATTCCGAATGGGGTCTATAGCTTTTCTACAATCAGAATTAGCATTCTCAATTGCAAGCTGAAAAAGCAACAACTCGGCGGCTTCAGGAGACTCTATTTGACGTTGTATAGAGGTTTGTAATCGATCTAAGAATTGTACATAGGGTTCTTGCGCCCCTTGCCGGATCGTAGCAAATGATGATTCCGGCTTGCCAGAATCCGGCACTCGCCTTAATGCTTTCATAGCCAAATCAGCCGCCTGTGTAAGTAGTTCACGGGGCAAGGCAGCTTGTGCAGCAGGTGACGCCCAATTCCCTTCACCTAACATTTCATCTCCCCCGTAGGGTAGTTGCAAATTGTCCAAATTGTCCATTACCTTCGCAATAACAAGTTCACGATACTCAAAAAACCACACAGAATACTGCACCGCTGACAAAACAAGGCGTAGTATTGATTTCCAATCTAAAGGAGTCATCGTATACGATTCCCCTATTGCTTGCAATAAGTTTATAGTAAATGAAGCCTGTAACCCATACTCCTTTATCGATTTGCGCACCTGCTTAATCACCTCATATGGTAAATGAGCATACTCTGGTGCTCCCGTACCTAAAGGCTGATATGTGGGGGGGGTGCGTGGATCCCCGCAGCGGATCTCCTCGGGGGGGGGAGGCGCAAATGGTGGTGGTTTCACGACGGACAACTGAAAAAGTGTCTTCTGTCTCTGTCGCTGTAAAATTTCATCTGCCGTTGGTGCGGATGCAGCCATTGCTTTAACTGGCGTGAGTGGAGGGTATAAATCAGGCTCTCGTTCGGGGTCTATCGAGCCCGTGTCAAAGGGGTCGTCTGGCTCCAAATCATCCTTCAGAGGCGGGGGCTCCGCCTGAGGCATTACAGTTTCATCAGGAGCCAACAGTTCAAACGAATCTTCCCCATCTTTTGATTCACCCCCCCATATTGCTGGATCAGTCACATTTTGCAACACCTGTTCGGCAGGGCGTAACTTTTGCAGAGCCATATACACAACTGGCCAGGTAATCAATATTCCCTCTGGAACTTCTAATTGCAAAATCTGTTTAGTCTGCAATTCCTCACCCACTTTTTGCCATTGCTTTAAATCATAACACCCAGCTGTTCCCACGAAAGAAAACCAAGGGCAGTGATCCCGGACCCACACAAGAAGCTTCACCAACTGTATGGGATCGACCTTGAAGCCTTGTTCTTTCAGAATACGTTGAAATATTTCACGCTGAAGCTTGTCAGATTGAGATGCCGACTACCCCATGTATAAAGTTCGTATAACTTCCCCGCGGCTGCTCACCTGAATCGTCCTGCGACCGGTGATGAATCGAGCTCAATATGTTGATCCTCCGTTTATCCTCCGTCCAGCTCAACAGGGGTACACCACTGGATATTTCTATTCCCTTTCTTCGAGACCTTCTTTTTTCAGGTTGTCTTCTTTTTTTTTTTTTTCAACCTCGTCCCACATTGGGCGCCATTTGTAGTGTATGTTTGCACGGACTCTCACACAAGCATGCGCAGAATCCTTTATTATTACAATACAGGAGAATATATCCTTTACCATAACGGGGAGGTCCCGCTGCCTCCCCCGATCATCATCCGATTCGTATCCCTTATTAACTAAGAAAACCAGTCTCTCTTCCTTTTGGCAATGATCCACACGGCTGCTCTCAGATCCGCTTATTCTCACGGTTAACCAGTTACACAATTCTCCTGATGTTTTCAGTTTCCTTACAGAGGAGACAACTAAGCCAGGTGTTCAGGCTTATGTGCGCGTCTGCCAGTTCTCAGCGCACAGGCCGAATTCCTGTCTTATCTTGGCCGAAACTCCCAACTCCACAATTCTTCTCCACAATCCTGGGCTTAAACACCTCAACTCTGCCAAAGCGTGTGGTCCTCTGGGGGTATGTCTGCATCACTGCTTTAGTTGGATCAAGATGTCCTTGATGTGAAGCTTCTGATCAGCTCCACTTGCTCTGCAGAGCAGTCGTCAAGCACATCAGCTGGATTCCCGGTGGATGAAGCCTAAGGTACTCCAACAGAGGTCTAAAAATTGTACACCAGGTTTAAATATCGAGCTGAGAGCCAGCGAGAATATCTTTCAAGCTTAGTGAAAACATTCACTTTAGAGGATCTTTTTCAGTATTCTTACCGATAGTCATCTGCCAATCCCACTGCACTGCAGAGGGAGCGTTTCATCTCCTGCTACTGCTGAAATATTTTTAAGTTTAATTTTTCTAGATATGATTGAATTACACCATACCACAGCATATCATCACATTTGTGCTGCTGAAGAACATACAACACAGCAACATAAGGAGGGTTGTCCCAGAAAAAAAATTATCAAGCAGTTTATGGAAAGAAGTAAACTACTACAAAACACTGCAACAGATTATTGTGAATTACTCACATCTTTAAGACAAGCTGCCTGGATATGATTTTTTACTAAAAAGATCTGCAATTTGAAAAGATTATTCCGTAACAAGTAGTATCAATAGGTGTAGTAGACTAATTTCATAAATGTAAGATTGTCCTGGTTCTGGCTGGGACAGAGTTAACTTTCTTCCCAGTAGCTTGGGGGTGTGCTGTGTTTTGGGTTCAGTGTGAAAGCAGCGTTGATGGCCTGTTGATGGGGCGGGGGGGAGCACAGCCGGGGTGGTGGACCCAGCTGGCCAATGGGGTATTCTATACCATGTGACATCATGCTCAGTATAAAAATCAGGTGGGGGGGGAAGGAGGGGCTCGCCCCCCTGTTCGGGACACACCGTCGGTGAGCAGTTGCATTGTGCATTGCCTGCTTTGTATATTCTGTTATTGTTGTTGTTCTCATTGTTATTATTACTGTTCTACTTCGTTTTATTTCAATTATTAAACTGCTTTTATCTCAACCCGGGAGCTTTCCTACTTGTGTCCTCCCGATTCTCTCCCCCATCCCACCAGGGTGGGGGGGTGAGCGAGCGGCTGCGTGGGGATTATTTGCTGGCTGGGGTTAAACCAAAGATCTACTACAAAATAATTATTCCTTTCATTACACTTAAGGGTATTCAAGTTTTGACATGATAAGTTTAATTTTAAATGCAAGTATTTTTTTTACATTGAAGAGGAGATATTTGTTTTTCTTAAAATACAACTCATACATTCCTCTAACTTTAATTGAAAAATGCTTCTAAAAAAAAACATGTGATACTGAAGACAATACGTGACTGGAGTTTAAAATATTGCCAATTTTGTATTAGTAAAAATAAGTACAGAATTTTTTTGAAAGGTTGTTTTTGAGGTGTTTTTTTTCCTAGAACAAAAGGTATCAAGAATAAAAACACTACTACACAAACAAAAGGCAAGTTCTACTTAGAAGAAACTTCAGCAAGATCCTCAGAAGTATTTTTTAAAAGTGATTTCAGTGATCTATTTCTGCACATCCTGGTCACTTAGGTGTTTCAACAGTACATTTTAAACTTGAAATTAGTATTGTAACATCCAGTAGCTTACCTATGTAACGACTGAAATACACTGAACATATCATGTAGGAAATACTGTCTATTTCAAAGAGGTAGATGTGAAAGCTGAAAACATATTAAAGAAGTAAGTGACAATCCAGGTCAGAGGACATTCAAGGAAAGGAGAGCAGAAGTTAAGACAGGGTCTTAGTCTTTTCCTTATCTAATACAGTATTTATTCATCTCACTCTTAGCTGAATAATTAGAAAGAACATTTCACTAAACTCAGTTTTCCTTAAGAACTCCTTTCCTGTACTAGACATTGAGATTTCTTCTAATTATTTCCACATCTTAGCTTGTTACTAACAAAGAATCACTAAATTTCACTTTAAAGTACCATAGTAGGAAATGTGAGAAATTACAGTGGTAACTCTGATGCAATCTTTTATGACACTTCTTTTCAAAAAAATTCTCATCTGTACCACTTCCTGAGTGAGCAGGAGGCACAAAATTCAACGACTTAGAAGGCCGTCAGTGTAGCATCTTCATTTGCAAGACATTAAACAATAATATAATGAAAAATGTGTGCTTTTTGAGGGGTCACGTTAATAAAAAGATAAAAATGACAAGTCTTTTGCTGGAATTCAGTATTAATTCAGTACAGCAGGTGGAATGGAAGGTTTGCCTGAGTCACATACTAGCAGCATCTTGGCACAAATATTTTCACCAGAAATTTAAGTAAAAGTGTAAACTGGGCTGGCACTCCCTGTGGGAGGAACACACATGCTTTTCTACTCATTTTGCAAAATGTAAGGACCTCTGGCAAGGAGTTTGCTGTACCACTAACACCAGTAGTATTTCAAAATTGTAACTGAGGTTTAAGTGCTCAGTGCACATGATCATTGGAACATGTCGCTGAGGAAGCAGTTTGCTTTCAGGCTCGAGAGCTAGGTCTATGCTGTGTGGTTGCAGTACTAATTAGGGAATACACAATCCAATGTACCTAGCTTAGCACTGCAATGAAGTTGTGGGAGCATCTAGCAAGTGGGTGCTGTGAGGTCCTTCACCTTTGGCAAGAGCTCCAGGTAAACATTCTGCATGGTAACTCACTATACTCCTTCAAATCCTTCCTTAAAAATTTATTTTTCATGATGCATCACCAAAATATTTGCCCAGCTCACTGATATAGCACAACAAGCATCTACTACACTAACATTTCTCTTTTGTGTTTTATGGTAATACCCATATATATTAATCATCTTTGTCCACCAACTGTGGCAACAACTGCCTATTTTTTGTTTTGTGCCGATACAGCTCCAAATCCAGTGGCACTCCAGCCCGCTACTGGGACTCAGTCATACATCCATATGAAGAATCACATGATCTAAGAGGGATATAGACTAAAAACCTGTCTTCCTTTCAGTTAAAAACCAGTAGCAGCCTGATTAGCAGCCAAACAGTATTTTTTCTACATATGCATTATAAGTTAATGTTTCCATGAGGGATGAAGTTTTAAAAGTACATACACAGTTCCTTCATGAACCTTTTCAAGTGTTCATGCATATTCTGGGGAAAAAAAGAAGAAACAAATTGAACATTTTCTGTTCTTCATCAACGTTCATATTTTTATTCCTTGCTTCACTGACAGCCTGAAACCGCTTCCAGTAATAGTTAAAGAGCTCTGCAACATGCTTCAGAATTGAAACAACGCAACTTCAGTGACCCTGACATTTTACAAAACTACAATCTTTACTTAGAAAGATTTGGCATACTTTGCAAATAATCGGCATATTACAGAAAAGTGTTAAAGAAATAGGCATATATCTGTTTATTGTACCAATTAAAAAAGGCAAGAATGTGCTGCTGTAATACTTTCCCAGTGAAGAAACAGGAAACACACTGTTTAGAGCAGTGTCCTTAAACTGGATCCAGCAAGATATGTTGAAAGCTACTTACGAAACATTATGAGTGAATGAATCAACAATCCTGATAGTAGAGAGGGGGATTACAGTGGTTTGCAAATGGAGAAAAAACAACAACAAAAAAATCTAACTTCACAGCACCAACGTTCTCTTCATGATGTGAGTTTTCAGATTTTGATTTCAGGATAATAAGCAGTGAACAAGTTGGCCAGGAAATCATTTCACTTTATGCCACCATCCATCTATCAATGCTTTTAAGCTAGCGTTCTGCTAGCTCTGCAAGAACTTGGGAAAACTGAAGACCCACAGATTTTTGTTTGTACAATTTCTAATCTGGAAAAAAAAAATAACCATAAAAACCTGACTAGCCCCCAAGGTGATGTTAAGTGACACCATATACTGTGTTATAACAAATAAACACAAAAATATTTTCAAAGACATCTTTTGGGTGAAAACATTTTAAAGTATTTTACAAAAATAACATAAACTACTTTTTTTTTTTTTTTCCAAATGAACAGCTATAAAATCCATGAACCAAACAACATATAACATTGACACAAGATGAAATATATTACACTAAAGGCCAGTTAATTACCACAGTGGTATGAAGCTTCAAGTAAATTACTAGGCACTTTTTGCCCAAAGAGTAGTCACTCATTCAGTGGAAAGGTCCAACTGACAGAAACGCCTGAAACGTAATTGCTAAAGCTTTCCAAGATTCTAAATTCCTCAAAAAAGTGCAGATAAAAAGGCAAAGACAAAAAGGCCACGTATTATGCCACACAGGACACGCAATGTTAGCTGCTTTCCTTACATGACTGTGTTCAGCTTAGCTGGAGTTCCAAAAATGGTGTTAACGAGTCAGCCTTCTCCATCTTACGTGGGCATTTCTGTTAAGGCTTTACATGCCAGAGCAGAGAGCAGCAATAGCAGCTCCAGACGCATGGGAAAACAGGAAGGCTGCAGGATTATAGGTGAGCAAGTACAAAGTAGCAGAACAGACTTGAACTTCGCTCTGATTTGAAAGAGCACTCGTTACTTGCAGAATACGAAGCAGTAATACATGTTGTGCTCTGTACCAGCCAATTTGTAATTGTGTGAATGACCCAGCACCACAACCCGATATTCTCAAGATCCCCAATACCTAGAAGCTAAATCTTCCAGCAAACAAAAGAATGCACTGTCATATAGGAATTTAAGTACCAGTAACATGCATAAGTCACTATGAAAAACTGCTATTAAAATACCTAACATAGTAGGTTAGGATAGGAGGGCAATAAAGGGCAACTAAAGCAAGTAATTACGTATGTCGAAGTACTTTAAAAAGCATTATTGATATTTAATATAAGATTGTATTAATTTAAAAGTTAAAAATTTTAGAAAGCAGCAGTTTGTGGCATGATTTTAAAGCACAGTTTGTTTTCTGGGAAGAAAAGCATAGCACTGAGTAGTCCTTAAGACATCATGTCATCTCAATTAGGTGCAAAGTTCTCCAGCTGGAGGACCAGGTCTACAGCAGCATCAACATCTGGCACAATATGATCTGGTTCTACTAAACCAGGATCAAATCGAAAATCTCTGTGGCCGTGGAACACCGTTTCAGTTATGCTCTCCCTGGTATCCAAGGGTACCTCTGTGTGAGGGTTGTAAACCCCAGTACAAACAAGGACAGACCTACAGTGGGCAGCAGCTGCAGATGCTAATTCAGTCTCCCAACTGTTGTCTAATTCATCGTCCTGAGAGACAGTGGCAGATCCTCTGCCACCAGCAACTTTGGCCTGAATCCGTGATTTTGAACCTTTCCTGGAGTTCTCTTCCAGATAGCGATTGTAAAGGTTAGCACCATAGACATCAGTCATGAGATTATCTCTGGAAACATAAGAAGAAAGTTCAGTCAGCAGTGCAATTTTAGTTGTCAAATTTCAATTGTATGAAAGACATTTTTACGGTTTCGATTTAACAGTTTGTTTTATACTTTACATAACTTTATGTGGAAGTATGCAGATAGGAAGAAATCCAATCCTATAGCTATTTTATAACACCATTCTCATTAAGCATGACGTATGATAGAAGTGAATAACTCTCCATATTGAAATTGCAGACTGGGGCAGGGGGAGGGGAAATCAAGGATAGGTATTAGCAGTCCATGAATGAGCTTATTATATTTCCAAACATCTTGGAGATCCTGGAACAGTCTTTAATACAATACAGCTTTATCTCTTTCTATAAAAAGGATTCTATGATGTGACAGCACGCACAGTAGCATATGACCGAGCTTAACGACCTCACAAATAAATTCTAGCTGTACTTTGCCTAATAACCATCATTCACTCAAAGCTTGTTGGTGTTATACCAGTAAACCTAACAAAACAAAACTTCTTTTTGTTAGATTTACACAGCCTATTACAGAAATTAAAACAAAAATAATTAAAAAAAAATCGGAGAAATCTTAGTTGCATATAAACCACTTTTTGTGCTTCTACAGAAATTACACATAGAAACCGCGAAGTATTATTAATTTTCAAGATTAGAAACAGTGAGGCTCAAAAACATTACAAAAAATACACCATAGCACCAAGAAGGGGGTCCCAATGGTATAAGAAACAAAGTAGTAAGAGTTGTGTATTTTTCATTGCTGGTACTTATGTTGCGAGTAATTTCCTGATGAACTCGTTAGACTTACGATGCCTTACCCGACAGCATAGAGAGTTTGAATAGGTTGCTTCCACTGTCTTTCCGCTGCCTGAGCCCTGATGAGGTATTCTGCGTACTGGTAGGTCAGTTTGCTAGGTTTGCCCATTAAGGCCTCATATTTCAGATCTTTGCCAGTGATCTTCTTGTAAATATTTTCCAAACAAACCATGAATGTTCCATGCCCAAACCTACACAGATATAAAGAGAAATCAAATCATATTAAGTATACATAAAAAAACCAAAGCTTTTTTATTTCATGATCTTTTAGGAATAAACCATACCCTGTAACTATCAAATTTCTCCGTTTGCATGCAACATTTCCACATCTGTTTCACTGAAGATTAAGTGCTAATTAGCTGAACAATAAACACCACATAAAAACACACTGTTGGGACAGCACAATAGACCTCCCTATTTTTAAAAAGTAGCAATGGTTTGTGTTACTGCTACTTGCATTTAAGTAGATACCCTAGTTACAAAAATGATGCTTTTTGAAATGATGCTTAGCCTGTGATCTACTCCCTGCAGTGACCTAGCAGGATCGGCTAAATTAACAAAGAGGAGACACGGAAAAGGAAAGTTAGAGTCAGACAGAAGGAAAATTGATCTCTCCTTAAACACAAGAGTATACCAAAACCCACTTGCAATATGGAAACAAAAAACTTCATGGGTTTCTCTAAAAAAAAAAAAAAAAAAAAAAAAAAAAGATGCAAAGGAGGATCAAGGAACAAACTATAATTTTATAGCATTCTTTTGATAACTCACTCAGTTATTTTGATCAAGGTGCAAACACTGATAATGGGTCATCAACCACGCCAGTAAATCAGTAATTTAGAAGATGTAATCTCATGATGAAAAAAAGCAGTTTTACTTCATTACTGAAGTCAGGGTGTGGGATTAGGGATGAACTAACACGTATCACTTGAGAATATCAATTACCAAAAACACCCTAAGAAGAATAAAAAGTTCCTATACAACAATTCTATATACAATAAATTACAGATACTACTTAAGAAGAGCTGCTAGGTAACTTCTAATGCACATAGATTAGCGTATTTGCTCAATCCAGGTATCTACAGCCTAAAAAACTCCAAAACACCAATATAACGAGTATCAGAAGCCAGCAGAGATATATGAGGTGCACTAATAAAGAAATTAAGTCTCTAGTGGCCTAGAAATCAAAATAGTCTTTTAAGAAAAAAAGCTACAAAGAAAGAAGCAGTTGTAGCACTTTCAAATGTGGTACAGAATTAGCTTTTCTGAATTCTTAGTTAACCTTTCATTCCCTCTGTCCACCCTGTTTGTTGCTTTGTGTTACGAAATACCAATAAATAAGCATAAAATTATTTCCAGTAATTATTAGCAACAGCTTAAAACAACTTAGTCATGGCATTATGTTTCAATAGTGAAGGTAACAACACTGACAGATGCAAACTTGTCATAATGTCAAACTCAAAGGAAAAAAGCAAACTTTATACTGGATCTTTCCCAAAGGACACAGCTGAAACTACGTATCTTATTCACTGTAGATATATTGGTTGCCTTACTCTAGCCTGAAAATATCACACATACGTCTTTCGCCAACGTATCGCACATATGTCTTTCGTGCTCATGAGAGATGGTCTTTGCATCCAAGTCGGGATATCTGACAAGATCTTCGACCCAAGATCAAGCCACCAATCCAGTCACAATAACAACAGTTTCTATGTCAGCGTATGTTCAAATTTTAGACTGGGGGGAAGGGAGGGGAAACAAAACTATTAAGGAACTACCTTCTATTGAAAACAAAATCAAACAAAACCGCTATCAGAGATCATGCCACCTTGTTCTGTGTGTTCTACTTTTTTTCTCTCGTGTTCCTTAAAGAGCTCACTATATTGTCCTCAGCTCGAAAACACTCACTGCTTTCAACTAGCAGGGTCAGTTCTTTACCCCACCAGAAACTGTAGGGTGGAAAAGAGAAATACCAAAGAAGTACCTAATGAAATGAAACAACGGCCTTGATAATTTTTCCTTTTTTTCCTTTGAACTGAGACTCTGAGGCCCTCAGGCAAAAACCTGTCTTTGCCCACTGTTCTGGGAGTGGGGAAACAAAAAGGTTTAGAGCTTAAAAGCAGTTTTTTATCTTGAGTAACTGATTTCCTGAATGCAATAATGTAGACGGTAATAAAGCAGCATTTGCTGAAAGTGCACTGCTTTAGAGACATCGTATTCAAAGCCGAGACCTACTGTGAAGCTATAGCAAGCATTTTGTATAAAAGTATTGACTCAGAATTTTACTGAAGAAATGAGGAAACCCCAAATATATCATGATATACATGCGTGTTATAATTGCGCTTACCTTGGAGACTGTGCTTCAGCTACCCACATCAGATCCATATTACAAGCAAGTACAGGAATGTGAGGGTAATTTTCGTGGTGATAGGGTTTTCCAGGATAGCCACTTGTCAGCAAAACATCTATTATCAACTGGAGGTTGGTTTCCCATCTGACTGGCTCCCCAAATAAAACAACAGCTATGAGAACAAGAATTACAAAACAGAGTTATGGAATTGGTTAACAGGGCACCCAAATCTCTGACACTAAAACTTGGTCTAAAGAGACTGAACAAATAGTATGATTTAACCATGAACTGGTGAAATAGTCACATTAACTTTAACTTAGGGTTTTAATATATTACATACCCATTCATTCACAGAAAATCTCAGAAGTAACAAGACCCCACTGCAAAATCCACAGGTTTAAGAATTTTTTTTTTAAAGTGGCTAAGTTTCTCTATAGTACCACAAAATGTTAACCTCTAAATTGTATTTCTAAGTCTTCCATATCTTTGTGAATTCTATGTTTACATACAGTATTTAAATAATCCATCAGAGATGTTATTTTGTTCAACTTAAAACAAAATTTGAATATTGTTTTTAGACATTTTTCTGGTCTCCAGCAATAATCTGACATGGATTTTTTTAAATCCTAAAGTCCAGTTTCTACTTTCCTGTACTTCAGATGAGATGAGAGAGAATACAGAGTGCTGAAACAAGATGCTTCTCATGCTACAACTCCGAAGTGACCATCCTGACTACTGTAAGAACAAGACTGATTATTTCTGAACACGTCAATTCATTCCTCATTTTTGAAAGGAAGGCAACAATAGCTTGTTAAAGGAAGATGAAAAGGAAAGCAGACCTCACCTACCTTCTGAAACTTCAAAAACATATGGCTGAAAACTGCACACATTAAAAAACAGCTTTATCACACGTGATACGTTCCAAATTAATGACAGATGCCATTAACAAGGAAATTTCAGAATTGTCTAGCGAACCTTCTGAAGTGCCCAGCAACCTAAAAATAAATTCTAATTATAAAGTACAATAAAGATACTTCATCTATTAATGGATAGTTGCAAGTTAAATAAAGGTAACTGACCCTCAATCTTGGGAAGCTCCACAGCAGAGGGGTACTGCAATAAGAAAAAAGTGAAAGTTTTCTACAAGATTAAACATCTATTACTATTTTTAACAGAACGAATTCAAGTATAGCTCCCACAGTTGCCCTCTGCAACACTGACAGGAAATGCACTCTCTATTTTGGTATATACCCGATGTCATTTTACTAATCTTTCCAAGACAGATTTTGAATTAGGTATCTGTACTAGATTATAAATTTTCCCACAACAGTAAGTTACAAAATCAAAGATTATGTTAAAGAATTACCACTGATAAAAAAAAAAGTCTATACAGTTGTTCTTGAAAATGCTGTAATAAAACAAATAAAGATGCAGAAAAGCAAAGTCAAAAGGCAATGTAAGAACAACAGCATTACCTCAGTAGTTTAAATATTGACCCCTATTATAGAATGTCATCTAATGAGCAAACAAAGAATTTTAAAACAAAAATACTCACTCACCAGAACGTTAGGTCTTCTGTCATGGTCAACTACATCTAGCAAAGGGTGTTTCTCCCGCAGTGTTTCAATGGTAATAGGTTGACAGAAACCAAGGCTGGGAAAATACCAGTTAAGGATACAGAACTGCTTATGTTAAAAGATTTTAAAAATCGGTAATTCCATTTTAACATATGCAGTTTACCTGGTCAAGCAAATTATTTAGGAATGAAAGCAATATATCAAAGACTGACTTTCTTCTGTGAGATAAAAAGATGATCATCCCATTATTTATAAATGGGAGATGTGTGTCTGAAATCTTAAGACAGAAATTATACATAAATCTATCTCAAACTATGAGATGAAAAGCAAGAAGCCACTCTACACCTGCAATACTCCAAGATCATCTTGGAGCACAAAAGGAAGTTTATCTGGCAGCAAGACAACATCTTGTGTAATTATTATAGGAAAGAAATATGAGCTAGTTGAAGAAAAAATACTGTCTCCATAAACGGTGCTTTCCTTAGGCCATTATAGCTGCAAACGTATTGCTAGATAAACAAACACCGTAAAGCTCAGACTTTTGCAAAATGGTGGACTGACCAATCAGGTTTAATTATGCTCTACAGGTAGTTCAGATAAACGCCGAAACACATCAAAAAAGGAAAGGACCAAAAGGGAAAAAATAAGCTCCTGATTTGCCTAGCAGTGCTCTTAAATGCTGCTATATGCCATTAATTTAAACTTAGTTAACAAGAGGTAATCAAACTAAAACTGCTCATTTATGCAAAAAGCAGTTGTGATGCTACTCTCAATACTAAGACAACTTCTTACAATGCAAATGAAGATGAGAGCTATTTAAATATATCAGTTATACAAACTAAGCCACCTGATTTTGTATCGGAATTAACACCACAGGCCATTGGTAAAGTTATTTTAAGACAAGATTATCCTGTATGAAAATGCTATCTAACAGAAATATGTTTTTTATATTTTCTATTCATTCTTGTAATATACTTTTCTCTTAGCCATGCCTAACAAATTGTGACAGTTAACTGGAATGTTCTTTCAGTAACTTTTTTTCATCTTTGTATTTGAAATAAAGCTTATACTTAAAAGTTGTGTATACATTTTTTACATCAACTTTATGATTTACATCAACTTTAATTAAAATCCCAGTAAAGAAAGAAGTGCAGAAGGGAGTTACTGGAAGCATGAGTGAAGATTACGCAAAAGTTAAGGTCATTAAATTACAGTTTGACGCTTTGATACCACCGTTATATCAGCATAATTCAAATTCTTTTTGGCAGTTAGTATAGAAGCGGCAAAATATTTTCAAGTATAGTTCTACTCTAGATGTTGGTTACAAAAACAATGCGACCTGGCCTGGCCTGGCCTGGCTGCATGCTTACAAGCAGATCTTGAGCCACTGAGCTAAAAGTCAGATGTGATAAATAATAGATAGAATGCCATGCTCTCATCCTCAAGAGAGCACAAACCCTTTGTGCTAAAGTGTCATTTACATATGAGTAGAACAAAAAATTCTCTTTTTTCCTTCCGCAGATAGAACAACTCCTTCCTTCCTAAAAACAGATAGAACAAAGTGAAGCAAATAACACACCAACCATTTTCAAAACATAAATTTGACATCATAGTAAGAACCATTGCTTATTACTGGATTTGTAGTGTTGAAATATTTGGTCTTCACTTGATCCACAGGATCCCCTGAACTTGATTAAGGAAAATCCTTAAACAGAAAGTTGTTTTTTTAAAAGATACTCTTGAGCAATATCAAGAAGTGGTCCTTGTCCAGATACAAGAACACATTTTTCATGATAACGTTTGAACATCCGCAGAGGACTGTGCGACATCATCACTTGATCTTGTGAAATCTGTTTGGGATTTAAAAACAAAAGGAGTCTGTTGTTTTTCAGATAAGTTATTTATCTGTAGATTTAATTAACAGGTGTGACAAATTCTATGAATTACAAAATAATCATACATATCTACTTAAAACCCTACCATATCTTTTTCTCCTAAGTTTCACAGACGACGTATTGATAATATGCCAGAAAAAAAAAACATTACTGACAAATTGTCGTACACACCACTTCAGCTTCCAGAATTACTTTATTCAACAGGAACACAAGGTTTTCCCTCATAGTTTTACAGAATCACCAAATTCATTTAGAAAACAAACAGGGAAGAAGAATCAGAACTGCGCTAGTTCCAATTGTGGTCCCTTTGCTAAACTGCAGCATTGATTTCATTGTATCAGAAGACCTGCTTCTTTTAGTTTACATATCCCCATTCCTTCAATAGGTATAAAGCCAGTAAAATTATTATCCTAGAAGGATGCTATTATGAATCGCTACTTGCCACCTTTACAGATCTAAAAAACCCCAAAATAATTGAGGTATCGTTTTACCCATGACACGCAGGAGTTTACTGATACAGATACGCCCACGTCTGCTGGCCCTTACTGAAACAAAAGGCACTGCAGAACTAACTTCATGGCTTGATCTCACTAACGCTCAGACACGGTCTCCAACAACGGAGAAGTCCTACTGCCTGCAGCGCCCACAAATCAGGGGGGAATAAAGCTTTACCACTTGTATCCAAAAGAGGCAGAAAGGTCCTGCCCTGCTCATTATCACAGAAGACATTCAGCTTGCTAGAGCAGAGTTTCATGTTACTGGCACACACGTGTTTTTTTTCAGAAGGAAAAGGCAAGATTTATTCCCACAACAATAATGTTGCAAAGAAATACCATTACCATTAGCTTTGCCATTGGAAAAATCAGTACCTTTACCAAAGGAAACAGCATTAGCTTTCGACAGCATTTTTTACTTTTATAATACCTCCAGCAAAGCATTTCAGGGGGCTTAAGGGAAAAACAAAACTGATTAACTGAGCAGCATGTAATGGAAGAGAATACATTTGACACATTCACCGTAAGTAAATAACTAAATAAATAGGATTTAAGCTACTCACTGGAACTCCCAGTAGATGAGACAACTGATCAGCTTTTTTCTGGCGAAGGCAATTCCCTGCGTTGGTGACAAATACTACAGGTACCAAGAATTGTCCCTGAGAATTAACTAGCTTTTGAAAGGCTGTTTTCGCGGCAGGAATTGGAGTCTTTCCTCGTACCAGTACGCCATCAATGTCAAAAAGAAAACCAAAGGACGGCAGGATGTTGAGCTGTAAGAAGGAATTGAAAAGAAAGAGTACATTAGTTATGCCCTTACTTACGCCCGTTTGATAAAGCTTAGGATAGCTAAAGCCCAATGAAAAGACACTTCCACAGAGAAGGAATAGATCTTTAACTTGGCACGTTTTAACGTGCCTTACAGACATACTCACACACTACAATACCTACTGTGGAAAAAAGAGCACTACAACTTTTCCGTATGCATACCGCCTGATGAGTTCTACCTCGCTTTATGAGTAGTTCCAGGATGTTTCAGAAGATTGGGACAAATCAAGTTAAACTGATAAAAAGAGGTACAAAATACATGCTGCTGTGCCAGCGAGTCACACTTTTGATTGATTTAACCCCACTCTACTTCACAGGTAATTTCAATGCACAGAACACTAAGAAAATAAACAAAAGTAAATTTTTCAGCAGCAGGCAGGTCTTGAATGCAAATATCGTACTTGGCTCCTCCTTCACAAGATGTTTAGATATTAAGCCTGTCCCTGCTGTCACTTGTACTTTGCTGTTCCACAACAGGTTCGACTACAGCTAGATACCTGTTGTGCTCCTTATACATCGCTTCAGTTGATTCTTAGTTTTATATATGGCAGACTAATGCCTATTGTTAAAGTTAGCACCTCCTTAAACAAAGATGCTGTTTGAGTTACTAAAATTTATCTCATACCTGCCTTTGAAGAAGAACTGGACTTCATGAGCCCAGAAAAGGAGGGCGAGGCTAACTGGGGGTAAAAAAGATGAGCTGGTGATAAGCCTAAGGAGTGGAGACAGAGAGAGGACAGCCGAACAGTGAAACCGTTACTGAATCAGGTTGGAAAAGGATGGACCAAAAAGGATCTAAACTTCATTTCTCTCCCAAACCTAAAATGGAATCGAGGACTCTTGGGATTTGTGATCCCCTCTTTCATCGTCTGATGAAAAAGGAGTGAGAGATCAAGCACTGAGACCGAGCGTGATGGGGAGAACAGGCGCAGAAGTGACTCCGGCCAGCGGAGGTGGGACAGCCGCTGCTGTTCAAGCTGTCTCCGGGGTCATGCTGACAGCAATCCAGCCGGCTGTTTTTCGCATGCAGGGAGAAGGGCATTTTGCCTATTTAAGCAGCACTTTGTTCCTCATTAATTATTCATCTGCTACATTTTTCCTGCAGCTGGGTACAGCGCAGAGATAGACACTGCCACCGCCACCACTATGTGAAAGGTGACGTAGCTACAGACACACTCCTTGACACACTGGCTCACTGCTGCCTTTTCTAAAACCATGACACGCAAACGACATTTGAAAACCCATGCGTTAGAGTACATTTCCCCAAAGCCCAATTTAATAAAGTCAACACTTCAAATGTATTGCAGTATTACTGATTTTAATTAGGCAGTTGGCTTTTGTTCAGTTTTACAGGCAAGTACACCCCTGAAGCCCTCTCCTTTCTCCCCTATATAATCATCAGCCCTCTATTTAAAAACAAAAACCCCGCAACCATCGTCTCCAAGTTGCCTGCAACAGTTTCACGAGTGCGACATCAGAAATAACCCAACTGCTACACAAACGGCATCGCAGGCTTGCCGGTAAACATACAGTAGTTCTCTCAGGCTTTGTAAACTGGTATGGAAACTACTGACACTATATTGTAATAGTTTTGTAGTAAACACAGTTCTTCACATGAATTTCGCTCTCTGTAAATAATGTAGGTTACAAATGTGAATTTTACAGTGAACAACACTGTAGCCAAAAAAAAAAAAAAAGTCTCTTGCTAAGCATACAGAGGAAAAAAGAGCGAAGAAGGAAGGGTACACCCAGCCGGGGAATAACGACATTAACAGCTGGTTTCTCCCTTTTGCCCATAACGGAGCGCTCCCTTCGCGACAGAAGAGCTCTGCAGCGCTGCAACGGCAGAGAGGGGCCGAAGCCCTGCGCCCCGGGCGCCGCCCCGCGCCCCGCCCCGGTTCCTCTTCCGTAAGGCGGTAAAGCAAAGCCAGCCTTGGCAGAGGGGGCTCGCAGGCGTTGCCCCGCTCAAGTCCCGGCTGGGACGGGAGCGAGCCGGCCCCTCCGGCAGGGGAAGCCCCCGGGAGCGGGAACGGCCGCTTCGCCCGGGCCCGCGCCCCCGCCGAGGCCGGGCTTGGCAGCCGCCGCCCCGGCCCGTTTCGGTGTCGCTCCGGCCGGCCCCGCCCGCCGCCGGGACGCCTCCGCACCCCCCGCTTACCTGGCTGCCGCCGCTGCCCTCAGCCGCCGGCGCTGGGAGGCCGGCCGGCGCGCCGCAGAGCCCGCTGAGCGCCGGCAGCCGGGGCGGGCGGCCCGCGGCGCCGCGCCTGAGGAGAGCACGGAGCGGCGGCAGCGCCCGGCGCATAACGGCGGCAGCGCCGAGCGACCGGCCTTGCCTGCCGCCGCCCCGGCTTCAAACCGCGGCCCCGCCCCCGCCGTGACGTACCGCCCCCACCGCCCTGCCGCTTTGCTCGAGTATGAGCTCATCAAGCGACGTCAAACGCACGTCACGGGGCGTAACGGCAGAAACAAGCATCCCCGCCCTCGCAAAGCTGACATCAGCCGCGGAGCGAGCAGGCTGGCGGCACAAAACCCGGAGCACGTTCTCCCGAGGCGCGGCACCCGGGGTCCGCCCCGCCGTTCCGCACCCTGGCACCCGGCAAACGTTTGCGGAGCGGCCGAGACGTCAGCTCCGAGCCCCACCGCGCCAGAGGGCTGAGGACCGGCAGCAAGGGCAAGAGCCAGCCGGGGAGCTCTGCTGCCTGACCCTCCGCGAACTCAGCAGGAGGTGCCACCACCTTAGCAAAGGAAAAGGGAGCTGCGCAAAATTTCTACCAAGGAAATAACTAATTTCTTCTTTAATAACAAAGCAGACATTCTTTCTGGTTCTTCAGGAATCAATGCTTTTTGGAAAAAAGCACATCACGTATATACACAAACGCTGCAGTGTCTTAGATGTGGGATCTGTATTGCAAAGGCATTTCCCAGCAACTAGACTTGGAAGTGAGAAAACAAGCACAAAATACCATTAGGTAATGGATACTCTGCAAAGCTACCTCTGTTTATCTTGCTCATCTGCTCATACAGATTAGGTAAATCCACTTATTTCCTAGTACTCCCAATAAATATTCCTCACCACCCTCCCTCAGGCTCCAGGGAGAAATTGATCCTGCGCTGATTGCACTGCATTCACCGAGACAAAGATTAAGGCAGGCGTCTTTCAACCTCCACCACTGACGTGGTTGGCATTAAGTGAAACAGAATCGAACGCATTTCTAAAACACAAAAGCAAGCCAAAATTGACGCAGAGAACAGAACAGTTCGGGAGGTTGTCTCCTCAAAGCTCAAGGCAGGATCATGCACAGCGCAGAACTCCAAGGCAGACACGAGAACAAGCTAGATGTTAGCATGTATGAAATGACGTTTATTTTATAACCTAGACCTGTTAAGGCTGAGGCATTATACAGATGGTACGAGCTATAAGCCCGACAACACACACACGTCTAAGTACAGCTGCGCACTCAACGTAAGAGTTAACGCAGAGCCTATGCACCGTTCCATCCGCAGGACAAACTGCAAGATCAGTTTCCTGGCATTGGCTATGGAAGCTTCCCAGCCCTAACTCCACCAGCAACTCAACAGCCTGTAAGCAAGCAGAACACAGGCATCTTGCTATAGGCCACCGCCGGCAAACAATTACTCTGCAATTCGTTGGCTCAGATGCAGCCGAAAAGAGCATTCAGCTTAAAAACACTTAGCACTCAGAGCTACAGAGTGAATATTCAGTACAGCGGGTTCAGGCAGCAGCCACAGTTTGCATCGCACAGTTCCGTATTGCACTTTTGGACACTTACTCCATTTCTGTGTTGGTCAGCAGAGATCAGCACTGCTTTAAAGACTTGTCTGTTTACCTCATTACATTGGCCTTGCTCTGGGCTGCTCCTCTGAACATGAATGCAATTACTATCCTGTCTCGATTTTCTCTCATTCTTTCTATTTATTTTTTTATGCCTTCTGTCATTAACACTCTGTCCCTGATCTGTCTTTACTCTTCTGTTTTCTGTCTTTATGTTACAGATTCATATAGTGAGAGAAGGGATCAACCATCGGTATTATCAAACTCCCAGACTGTATCAGGCCATAAAAACTAGTCAGGTTTTCCCCCCCTAAACCTAGTTTGGTTATCTCCAGCATACAGTTTAGCAAATCTACAGAAAGACAGGCATTCTTCTTCCAAGCACTGTTCCCCTCGAAGAAAAACAGTTGTTGTACTGAACAAAAAAAAAAAAAAAAAAAGAAACATACAGTCTAGCAGCAGCATGGCTGGCAAGGGGCTGCTCACAACCCCTTACAGCTTTGACTCTGAACACCTTTTTTTAGGCAAGCCCGTTTGGCTGCTCTAGTTTTTTTATTGGTGTCGTGTCCCCCCCTGCCCTGGTCATACTATGGTTTGGTGACCAACACTCCTGAAGCATGATGAGGACTTGACTGCCTGCCCATTTATTAAGCTCCAGGAACTCAGTGGCTTAGTACCCGGCAACAAAGCCTTTAACCTTCACATACTAATCTTTTCCATAGGTGAAGTACGCTAGCCTGATGCAGTGCTGCTAGACCATAAACCTGTTAGCACATCCAGCACGAAAGGAGCCTGTTTTTTCATTCTTGGTGGCCAGGGGTTTCAGGGAAGGAACTGTGGGAAACAGTGTTGTTTTTTACAGCAATACCAACAGCATTGGATAAAAGCACATCACCTTCTCTAAACCCAAGAACAGAAAACATACAAGGGGCAGGAGCAAAAACTAAAACCAACTTTGGATAGGTGCTTGCAACTCAGAGCACACGAATTGTATTATGAGTCATAAACATACTTATTTGCTGCTTTATTACAAAGCAGAGAAAGCTACACTGCTAACAGGAAGAGAGAAGAATGTGTTTGTAATGTTAGTTGTCTGCTTGCTATCAATACTCGAGGTTTTGGGTTTTTTTGGGTTTTTTTTCTAAGACTTGAATTTCGCAGCTACACTTCCACTTTTTCAAGGCTTTTTTTGTTTAATCATTCACATCAAGTAAGACAAAGCTTGCCTCTATAATTTAGAGCCTTAATTGTTCTGGAGTGGATTATTACAATAGACTGAATACTAAGAGCTGAACACTAAGAGCATCTAGAAACTCTAAACAGTCCCAGACATGGTTACCTGGTTGTTAAGTACTATATACCTTAGATAGCACTGCTACTCCATGGCTGCAGATGTCCAATTTAAAATTTCATTCATTCAGACCTGTATAACAATGTTAGTCACCCGTAAGACTCTAAACAGGCTCTGCTGTAATCTGCCTCTTGTCACAGGATACACAAGCTAAGAGCAGTTGGGGATGCAAGCTTCAAATCCCTACACGCATGGCTGTTTATGATCCCATTCTTTGGCTACGATTAGGGAAACACAATTCTTGGAGCCAGAATGAAACAAGACATCAGGTTGTAAGTAAGTTTTACTAAAAATATTTGAACAAGGTATTGCAAAGTTGGAAGTATTTACAACAGCTGCTGAAATATCCAGCATTTAAGCAATTCACCCAGGCACAGTTACAAACCACAAAAAGGGTAACAGTTTTCAGGCATACTGCATGTGTTATATAAAGAACCAAATCAACTTTAAAGTCACTTGTAAGATCTGCCATCAAGGTATCTCTAAACAGGTTTTAGGCTATTCTGGTAAACTAACCAGGCAAAATAGAGTAAGTTAGTTCTGGACTCAGGTCAGCAAAAATCAACACGAGAAAGATGTGCGCACTTACAGTCAGGATACAGCAGACAGAATGCAGTAGCATCAGCCAGTTTTCCTTCAGGACTTAATGGTTCTATCTGTAAGAGGCACCACTGCACAGCCCGTTTTACAAAGTGAAAGAATTGAAGACAGTAGCTAAAGATGTAAAGACAAGTTAACCTAGTTTGATCTTTTTCAGCACCGAAATGCAAGTCATCTCAGTGGATATACCAGAATGATGGTTTTCCTTCTACAGAATACACTGTAACTTCATCAGTTTACTCTTAACATCCAAAGGGACTTTCAGAGCTAAAAGTGACCAGAATATATGAACCTGTTGCTTTAAGATGGATTATATAAAAACCAGGACATACTGGTGCAATGTTACAATCCTAAAAGCGTTTTTGCCTCTTCACTCTGTGCCATGAGGGTTTCACTGGCATACTTCTGAAGAAGCTCCATCTTCTTTCTCCGTACAAGAGCTTCCTCAATCTGCAAATATAAAAATAGGATGACATTCAGCTTAATTGAGATGCCAAAACCTAGCATGCTTAGCTATTAAGACAGGAGGGAAAAAACCACAAGAAACAGACTGTGAAAGTTAAGAGGCATTACTAGTGTAAAAGTAGTTGAATTAAGATGAGTCAGGAGTATCTTTTTAATACTCAACTGAAGCTCATGGAATTCAAAAGAAGCAGTAAAAGACATGCCTCCATTTCAGATCTATGCTCCTACCCTTTTTAATTAGGACGTTAGCTGCAATTTTATTTTACTCTCAGTACAGTCACTTGAATTTTGTTTCAAACTCAGACTGAGACAAACTCTTTGTCTCAGATACACCTTTAACAAATGGAGAACA
This sequence comes from Calonectris borealis, assembly GCF_964195595.1. NCBI lineage: Eukaryota > Metazoa > Chordata > Aves > Procellariiformes > Procellariidae > Calonectris > Calonectris borealis. Next base: position 22,575,060 of record NC_134321.1, on the reverse strand, counting down.
AGTGGAGTTATGCCACTAGTCGAAATAACAGTTTAGTGAGCGTGCCTTTCACATTAGCAATGGCTATGAACCTCTTACTTAAATTTTGTCTGTAAGTGCCAGCAACACTTGATTCTTTAACAAGCCTGTGCTTTAAAGATCTACTAATAGCAACCTGCAAGACTTCTTTTAATCAGTTTTATATTTGTCCAAATCGCACACAGCATCTCTCAAAAATAAGTGTTCTGAACCTTAGCTTTAGAATCTAGAAGCATAATCCCATAGGCATAAGGTATGGAGTGATTTGCCACTAGAAGAGAAAAGATTACACTGACTACTGTCTAATTAGAAAAGGTTGTTATGTAAATCAGTGGTTATATATTAGAAAGCCAGTTTTGACTCTCAATTATGCTGTCTTCATTAGGAGAATACCCTCGGCCAGAGAGCAATGTTTTTAATCATCATTTCTCCCCTACAGTTTTGACAAGCCATTACATGAATGTTTTGTTGAATGTGCAGGACCATGACTTCACAGCAGAATACAGCTTTGTTATCTGAGAAGATGACAGCAGGGGACAAACTGCCACATGCTATCTGTGTGATGTAAAGGCATACCTACCAAATACATAACTCCAGAACCTTCTTGCCTACTCAAACAACCTGCCACTGTTAAGGTAATATATACCCTAGAGCAGTTTCAAAATGTAACAGTCAATTCAAGGTCATGCCACCAAAATAAGTTTAGAAAACTTACGAGAGCAAACCCTGCAATTCAGAAATCATCCCATTAAATTAAAAAAAAGTTAGACCATCAGCAGAAAAGCACAGTAAAGATATAGTAGGCAATCAGGGTTATCTGGACCATAACACAACACCACTTTCCAATTTATGTAATACTTATGAAGGTTTTGGAAATTCTCAGATGAAAAGGGTTATAGCAATGGTACCGTAATTCTGGCCAGTTCCACAGCATTTGCAAGAGGATTAAACAGCTGCAGAGTCAAGTCACAGAAATAACAAATCGAGGACATTTTTACTGATGACCTGTCACAAGTTAAGATGTCAATCTTGCAATAGCTAAATGCATCTCTGCAATTTAGTTTTCTTATGTCGTACCTCCTGTTGAGATGGCACTGGAACGTGTGCAATAAATTTCTGTTGGCCTTCTTCACCTTCTTTTTCCTTGCCACCTTCCTCATCAGACTAAAAAAAAAATATTAAGCCACATCAAGTTTACTTTCTGAAGCAGTCATCAAAAACATCTTTTTACTTGCTTTGCCAGAAGGAACCAGATAAGAGCATGATCAACGCTACAAACACAAGAAATAGGTGAATAGGACCAAACAAGAAAGCAATGACAAGCATCACATTCAGATCCTGCTCCTTGACGTTTTCAGAATCATTGCTTTCATTCTTCATATGGCTTTTCCTCTGCTGTGGCAGAGCATGAATGTAAAGCTATATTCCCTCTTCTTCCATATCTCTCTGGCCTCCATAGCAAAGCTATAAACAAAAGAGGAGCCAGCTAGCCAAGAAGTAAGCAAGTGCTTTAAAAATATTTGTACCACTTCCCTGTATAGCTCTATCCTGCTTCGTTCTCACACCTGAGAGCTGGGCTTATGAATCATGAGATAATACAAATAAAACAGCGTACTGAAGTAACCACCAGTTTTACCTTGTGGACTCTCTCCTTTTTATTCTTGTGATAAACCCACTAAGGTACTGCGAAATAAAAACTAGTTTCCAGTATCCCTTTTACAGATCTTGGAGAGTGGCAGCAACGTCCCTCACTTCCCGTACTGGCGTTGGGAGCAGGGAGAAGAAAGAGGCAAGAACCATGTCACAGCAGTGACTGCAGCATCAGCAAAGCCTTGCTGTGTCAGGATTCAACTCTAAACAAGACCCCGGCAACCCCTGGTTTTGCTACGCATTGACAGTATGAAATTATACTGTACACAAAACTACTTGTAGTGTTACTGATGTAGATTGTACTTAGAAGCAAGACTGATCAGCGTTCAGTTAGCAACACATCACCTTACAAACACCAGCATTCCAGGCAGTGACAGTTAAATCACAACAAGGTCTCAGCTGTTAGTTGTTTCTCACTCAAGTAAAGTCTTTCCCAGCTGCCAGCTTTCATCGCTCTCTAAACTTGGGCCAAGCGTACTCATCTACTACTGATTTTTACTAAACAGGGACGATTGTATAAGTTAGGCAGAGAGAAAGGCAGAACGCAGCAGCAGACAGATTCTCGGCAAAATAACTCTACTTCCAAGAAGGCAGTGTAGAAGACACGTGAAATGTTACATCCCCTTAGCCATCACGTACCTCATCATCGTTGACAGCATAGATATTTACTTCCTCCTCCTCGTCCTCCTCACCTCTTGCAAGTCGTGCTTCTCTCTCCATTTTCCATTTTTCCACTGCTTCTGCTATAACTGGTTAGCAAAGGAAAATGGCAAGTGTATCTGAGAGCAAGTTAAAGCAGTGTGGTCCAGCTGTAGCCCCAGTTTCCTCGACAGCAGTTCTGCAGCAACTGAAATTAGAGCTCCCTTGATTTGTCTCCTATTTCCAAAGCTTTTCAAGACTTAAACTTCTTGCTTAAATCCTCTGCATCGGTAACACACACTTACTGTAGAACCTTGATGTAGTATCTAATAAAATATATCAACGTAGTCTGACCAAAACCCAATGCTAGCATTGTGAAAGTGTGGTACTTGCTAATGCCTTAATTTGTGTACATTTTAGACTCTAAATGTCATGGATAAATAACAATCCACTTTCTGAACTGAATAACAGAGGGTCACATCAGACCCTCTGTTATCAGAGCTAAGTGGCTCTCACAGCTCTGTAGCATGTCAACAGCTATAGGAATGTTGATCATCATATAATTAAACATGATTACGCTCCCTAGAGTGACCACCCACATAAGTCTCTTTCTTTTCATCTCGTAGTGTCTTTCTCTTATTTTGTAGCACGATTCCAATTCTGTAACTCCTGTGAGCTAGGAGCTGTTAGGCTGCTGTACCTCTGCTGCACGGCAGAGTGCTAATAAGAGTGCTAAAACAAGTTTTAAGAAGCTTAATCAGTGACATCACCAGTAGATAAAAATCCTAGGGAGCTGCAAGATTAATGCAACTAGGCAGTATGAAGTGCCTACAACTATGGAAGCCAGCAGTCATTCCCCCTAGTTCTCAAAGACTGAACATTTAAACACTCTCCCCGAGAAAGCAAAATCTAACTAACCAGTGGCACGCAGCTGCATTTTTATGTGGTGTCATAACAGAAAAGGTGCCTCAAACTAAGAAGTTTTTTCAATACTTTGCTTCACAACAATTTAACTCTTCTGATAACAAGGTAAAAACTACAAGAGCCTAGACAACAAGTGACCCTAAGAGAATCTTAGCTATTGTGCATTAATAGTACATTAATTGTATGTTAATAGTACATTATTGGTTCTGTTAGCATCTCTAGCCTTGTTATTTCAAGTGGCACCAAGGATGATAATTTTCTTAAATAACCATATGAATCAGATGAGCTACCTCTCCTGTCTGCAGTTAGCAAGGTGTGCAAGAAAGGGATGCCTTTCTGGGAGCGCCACACCACACAACTTCCCTTCTTACGCTATCAATTTTCTGCCAGTCAGCTACCGTTCACTTGGTTTAAGGCTCTAAGCTATGCTGCAGGAATAGTGAAAATTTCCTTTACTCCCCCCTTCCTCCCTATCCTATAATCTAACTGACAAGGCATGACCTCTAACACACAATACTATGAAGATCTCACACAAGGGGAACGGATAAATGTAAGAAGTGGACGACCACAGCAAGACCTACTAAGTATTGATAACAGTTACAAGCTCAACAACTTGTAATTATTTAACAAGTCACCTCCTGCAGTTTCGTTTAAAGTTTTTCTCTCTAATTCCAGATCGAGAATTGTATACACAAAGAAGCACTATTCAAGCAAAAACCAGTTGTTTTATCTGCTGTGTTCTGTGAAAAAGCCTGCCAAGGGTTCCTATACTAGGAGATTTCCTACAGAGCACTGAGGACCTGCCTGCAGTTGAAGCTTCAGAAGAAGAGATTATAAAACAAACACATAACGCAAACAGCAACAAATGGCCAGGATCAGACACCGTTCACCAGGAGCACTGAAAGGACTATTTAGAAAACAGCTAAGCTCTTAAAGGTGGTGGGTGGCCTCTGGCTTAAAGCTACACAAATACCAGAAGATGGCACACAGTGCTGAATTTTAAAAAGGGTTTCAGGAATTAGACTCATAATCGTGATGCCTTTACCGGACAAGTCAGTAGAAACAAAACTAGAGAACTAAGTAAGCAGACACATGGATAACTATTATCTATTGAGAAAGTATGGGTTTCAAAGGAAAAAAAATTCACAAATGTGTTGAAGTTCCAAGATAGATGACATGCGGATAAACTAACATAGGCCATCTGGACTTCAGGGTTTCCAGAAGGTCCCCTCTAATCTCCAAGAAAACTAAAGAGCTATGTTTATGGATAAATAATCAGGTGAGACAGGAAACGGATGGTATGGTCAGCTTTCACAAAGAAGGGAGATAACCACTTGAGTTCCATAGATCTCCCTGCTGCAACCTACTCTTACATTCTTAAGCATGAAAAAGGTGTGGGGGAAAAAGGAGATTTTGCTTCAACAGCGAATCACTTGCTGACAATATTAAATCATTAGCAGTAGTAAAAATGAAAGCAAACTATAAAGCACACTCTCTCACTCCTGAAATGCCTTACACAATAGTGATTTGGATACCTATGTGACAGATGAAATCTGACAGCTAAGCACAAGACAACACTCGCAGGGGAAAAAAAAGATATCTTAGCTTCAGAGTCCATCATCAGCCCTTCCTGGACTGATTTATGCGGATTTTGAATCTCGCATACCTTTCCTTTCATGTTCTTGTTCCAGTGGCTCCAGAATACCATCATCTTCATCCCTGTAGCCATAGTATTCTGCATCAATGGCTTTCATAAGCTCGGCTCGAGTTTTCCGAGGTGGTGGGAGAGCTGAAAGAACACACGGCTGTCATTCATCCAGGTCCATCTTGATAGCTTGCTGTGCATTCCCCGTTCCTATCAACCTCACAGATACTACAGCTACCTCGCTTCAGCTAATAACCCATGCACGATCTGAACCGCGGTCCATAGCGGGAGTACTGGTATTTTACTTTGGCCTGCACAAAACAGTTTGAATACATGACCCGAAGCTTCATATTGCAGAGTTCCCATCCTGTGGCAGTTCTACACGGTCACGCATGCCGTTGTTTTTCCCCCTGTACTGGAGTCCCAGTACCAAGCAAGACTACTCTATGAAAGGAACTAAAAAACTGTCCCAAGCTCCCCCAGATCAGGTAGTACGTCCCATAATTTTTCTTTGCAGATGGCAAGTAAGACCCAATTCAGTAGGCCTGCTTCACTTTCAGGTCCAAGTAATTCCCACTCATTCTATGACAAATCAATACATAAAGTTTTATCTTACATCTAGTTTTTCCTATTATGAAAGCTGATTCCTGCTTCTAAAATTATGTTCAAGCCAACTTGCCTGTTGTTTTTGTTTTTTTTTTAAATTCTGAACTCGGAGTACTATTCAGAACTTATATAAAGTTAACCTGTTATGCTGGGAAGTTTCTATAAAACATCAGTCCTTACCACTTGGAACTCCCAGTAGAAAAGAGACTTTACTCTTTCCTACATTTCTTTAATTGCAAATAGCCAAAGGTGTTCTTTGCCCAAAGAAATAGCATTTAATTAATCACTTGAGTTCAGCGTTTCCTTTAGCTGATCTAAGACATAGGCCAGAATATGCTGTTACTAGCACTCCCCACATACTACAGCAGACATTTTACTCAAGATATACTGCTATGTAGATTCATGTCTGAGAAGACTTGCTATTTACTTACGTTCCTTTTCAAAAAGTTCTCTAACTCCTGGTAAATCCTTTGCCGCTCCAAAGTATTTGTAACCTCTGTTTCCTGGAACTTCTTTCCCTTCATGATCTAACATTTTCGGTCCAATCCGCTGGAAAATAAACAGAGTTCATTGTCTAAAATTTTATTCCTCTTGCATCTTGTATTTCCTATTTTCCTGGGCATTTTAATAGATTAAAGGATCAAGAAAGAAGATATACTATACCAGTTCAAACTACCCTACAAGTAAAATGCCCTCATAGCTCAGGTTCCCTACTTGTACTACAACTCACACATTTAAAATGACCACACAAACCACAGAGTCCCCATACCAGATTAAGCTTCACAAAATACCTAAACCTGTCTTACTCTCTGTACTAGTATATTCAGGTATCAAACAAACAAACACTGCTAAACTGACAATAAGCATACTTTTGATGTTTTGGCAAGTGAGAGCTAGTGTCATTATTTCATTTTCAGCAGTAACGAGGTGAGCCAAGTGAAAACCCTTCTACAGACTGATAGAGTACAATATAGAAAAACACCACCTACTGATGGGTAAAATCAGACCATTGCTGTAAACTCTTAACAGGAAGGCAAGACCCCTTGAACCCGTGTTCCAAATGAAAAGTCTGATTTGCTCATCATGGAAACAAATATTTCTTCTAACACAACCTAACATTTTTAGGGGCTGAATAAAGTTCCTCTCTAATAAACGTTGGCCAAGTAATACGTGGTTAACTAAACGTTGCACTGATTTTTTTCATTAGTCACTTCACTTGTAAGCAGAACAACCATGTAGTACAAGATAATCCACACTTACAGCATAATCAGGACCTCCTAGCTCCTTTATTCTGAATTCCCAGTGTCCTTTCTCCCTCAGAAGTTTGTTTATTTCATCATTCAGGTCCCGAATTCGGAATTCACCTAATCCAGCTGTTAGAGGGGAAGAAGGTAATAAATTAGGCACCTTCTAGAAGCATCAGAGTAATTTCAGAATTTATGCAATGGAAACAGTATAGTTCACATGGAATGTGATTTTCACTGTAACTGCTTAGGATTGGAGATTCAAAAAAATAAAAAGTAATTAGAAAAATCTTACCATTTTGAATCTGTGCCACTTTCTTGGAAATTTCCCCAATGATCTAGTTAAATAAGAACACAGAAGTGAATTTCTCAAAAAAACAAAAAGGCTAGAAAAGGCTAAAAGCAACCCTAGAAAGATCCAACTTCTAAGTTGGCTTTTTGACCTAGAAGATGGACCTGAGCCTATCAATTTCAAATATCGACACAGATTGTATTCAGACACAAATATAGTACCTCAGAAGCTTAAAAACCAAGGAAACATTTTTACAGCTGTACATGCGATGAGGGCAGGAGCACATGAAGTACAGAGAAAGGCTGAGAGAGAACTGGGTTTGAACCTTCTTGAGAGAAGATGAAAAGGGAATAACCTACTGCTGTCTTCAACTACCTCGTGGAGGGTATAGAGAAGACAGAGCCAGACTGTTTGAGAGGTGCACGACAATAGGACAAGCAGCAACAAACACAAGTTGGAACAGGGGAAGTTCTGATTAAATTCAAGGGGGGAAAAAATCATTGGGAAGGTATTCAAACACTGGAACAGGGGCCCCAAAAAGTTGTGGAATCCAAATCCCTGAAGACATTCAAAACTCAGCTGGACACAGCCCTGAGCAACTTGATGTGGTAGGACCTACTTTGAACACTGTGGTGAACTATATGGCCTTCCAATCTAAATTATTCTGTGATTTAACTGTCAGCATACTGAAGAAGTCCGAAAAAAATTTGTAAGCATGCTGTCTAAATAGGAAGTGCTAAACTTCTACCTAGTATAGAATTGGAAAAATCTATAGCTTGACATTACCTGTCGCCTCCATTTCTCAGCTTTAGGCAATTCATTACACTCTGATGCAAGGAAAGGTCTTCGTTCCTGTTTGACAAAAAGCCACATACCATGAAGTTTTAACCTAGCATCAATATATTCACAGCATTTCATGTAAACTTTATTGCTTGATTAATCCCAAACTATGCTACCAAGCTCCAGTGCCTTCTGCTCCCACCGATTTTTATTAAGTGGAAAACAATGAGGATTTACAGCCCTGCCAAATTAAACTATCACAGAATATAACAATCTACTTAAATCCACTTTATTCAAAACAAAATCTGTCACCTGTTTTTTCAAATCACCCCACAATCCTCTCCAATACCAATAACGTTCCATTTAGGACAGCTGAATTACAACATCATTTTCAATATGCTAGCATCTAAATAAAATCCGCTCTTTTCCAAGTAGTTTAGGCCTTTCTTTCTCAATTGCTACTACCCAAAATACTGTAATTTTTTTCCAAGATGATTTTGTTTTGTACTCTCCCAATTACAGTTTATCCAAAACACCTTTTTCCCAACCTTCTTCACATTCCATTGACTTGCTTACACAAACTAATACTTCATCTTATCTCTAGGACTCTGTGTGCAGTTATTTTAAATAGTCCCTTTTAAAAAGCCCCTTTCCCTACAGTACTTCCACAGCTCTACCTTTCATATATTAAAAAACCTTCCTTCACATAATATACCGGAAACTCTATTCCATCTTATTCTCTGGCTGTTGTTCATAGAATCTTTTCCACTACAGTTCCCCCAAACTGTTATTTCCCACTTTAGCGTTTCATATTGCTCACACTCATGTGTAAAACATCATTTCTTAAGGTGCAAACATAGGACACCTCAGTTATTTTCCAGAATTGCTTCGTCAGTCACCCAAAATTAAAAATTATAAACCTGTCCAAAAAAAGTTTTTGAGAACACACTGATCCCCACGTAAATATTCTTGCAATTTTCGTTATGATTCAGTAAAAAATGTACAGGAATATCCAGAGATAGTTGAGAATCAGTCTCTAAGTTTCTGTGTGGGTTTAGGGGTGCTATTTCTTTCTTTGTAGTGATGGAGTTTTTTTAAATTACGAAGTTGCTAAATCCATTTTTTTGTCAATCTTACACCAATCAAAAAAAAAGCTGCATAACAGTGAAGACAATTATGAACAGATGCACAGCTATCAAGTGTTGGGTTAATAACACACCAATGTTATGTCTCATGCAAGCCTCGAGTTCACAATGATCCTGAAGGCCCTCTGTTTCATGGTTACAGTTTTGTCAGAATATTACCAATGAACAAGACTATGAGAAGGATTTCTCTACCTCTTCTGGGAAGACATCCAAACAAACCTTATGATTACTGCCAGTAAAAATAAGTGTATGTGCATCAATTTGCATAAGTGGTTGCAGAAGAAGATAACCTCAGTCTCAAAATAATTTTCATTCTCTGCCCAGCATGCTGCCTCTATTTATAGCATTATTGTAGTTTGGGTTTTTTTTCCAAACTATTACATATTCTACCTACATTGCATAAAAAAATTAAGTGATGTTCAATTTGCACTTTCTTCTCGGCAGCCAAGCCAACTAAACATACATATACATAAACTTTTAAACAGGTTATTTAGTTAATAAAATTCTATTTACCGTTTCTGTTTTGCATCACTGTGAAATACAGTCCCTACTTCAGCTGCTTTCCAGATGACCGATGCCAGACTCCTACAGGATACCTGTATCGGGCATATGACCTTTCTGACAGCTGTCACGCAGCCCTGTACATGGCTTACATTCCACTCTTGAGTAGAGCTAACAAAGATTTAGTTTTTTTACATCATACCTTAACTTTTCCTTCCTCAAGCTGAGCTTGCCGAAATCTCGCCAAGGCCGTCCTAAAGAAAAGAGAGGAAGCAAATTTACTTTTACAAACCTACCTTCCAACAGCAACAAGTTTTGCCCTGGATGTTTATTATGGATTTAAGTACAGTCTGTAGAAAACAAAGGCTTGAACATATTCATTGACTAGCTTTTCCAGCTAGCGACTTCTTCAACACTAGAAATCCTCAGTGCTTAATTTCTTAGATAAATATAAATCCTGGTAAGCAGCTAATTATTTTTTCTGTTTAGCAAATGCCAGCATGTTAGATATTAGTAGCAACAGGACATCCACAAGTTATAAGCACAAGCATAAAGTTTATGTATCTTAGCAGGGGATACATCAAAAAGCAAACAAAAAACTCAAGAGGGAAAAAAGCTTCAGTAAGGAAAGCAGCAGTTAGTAATCAAGTTTATTAACATTACCAAGATATTCCAAGTCTCTCACAACTGAGCAGAGACTACACACATTACATTTTTTAGTAGTTTTATTTATTTACTAAACATTTAATAGTTATGTTAAAAAGCGCAAAACAATTGAGCGCATTTAAAACCTTTAACAGCATACCTATAACCTGCATCTAAGCCAATTATCTAGGCTCCACCTGCTGTTAAAGAGGCATTTCCAGAATGGAAATCACACCATCCCATTCAGTGTCCCAGACGCACTGGATGGGATCGCCGTAAGAGAGCACCTCGCAGGGTATTAGACAGCTGTAGTCTCTTCAGCCTCTCTCTCAGTTACTATTACAAGCTTGGAAAGTATTTTAGGAAAAAGAGCAAACATGAGACAAATATACTGAAGAGTCTCTAATCTAGTAGTTCTAAATATGCGGTCTGCAAACCTTTTTGAAAAGTACTCAAGAAAGTCAATACAAGAGTAAGTATGTTAAAAACCACGGGATTAGCCCAAGCCCCTCCCAAGCAAAAAGAATTACACTTAAACCAACGCTGACAGATTCCCATCTAGCCTGGCATCTCTGTTCCGAAAACGGGAACTGCCTAAAACCGTAAGGGCCCATTAAAACATCTTTCACCACATTTCTCCCCCAGCCCTTGCTGCAGCTTCTCTCCTGCGCTGGTTAGCGCAGCACCACCCCGCACAGCGACGCGAGCCCCACAACACCCGGTTCGCTGCGCACAGATGCCTTGCATCCCTCCTGCTCCCGCCGCCTCCAGACCAGCGTAACACGTGCAACTAAGTACCGAAAAGCATTATTAAACCCCCATGCTTTAAAAAAGGCTGAACAGCGAGTCCCGCTGGGCAAGCGTGGCTCTGTGGGCGCGAGCCACGGCACAGATATCTCTAAAACCGAACGCAGCCAGACGTGCGGGACAGCGTGGCACACGAGCGTGATCCCGCTGCTTCAGAAGTAACACGAGAGAACAGCGATCGACCTCCGGAACCCGCAGGGCTGGAAGGTCTCTACCCTAAGGCCAAGGCAAGCGGTGCTCGTACTGCAGAGCCCGCTCAGGGGGCGTGAGCGGGGGCAGCGGCCCGCCCCGGCCGGGCAGCCCCAGCCGGCGCCCCCAGCCCTACTCACATGGCCTTCTCCGCGTTCCGAGCCTGAAAGAGAGAAAACAGACGTGTTGTTACCGACGTGTTCGCCCCCCCGCCGAAGCGCCCCTCGCTTCTAAGCGCCTGGAAGGAGGGGACGGACACCAGGCCCCCGCCTCGCTCCTCATCCTCGCCAGCCCGGCCGGGGCGGCGGAGGGACACCCCGCCCGCCACAGGAGCGACCACGGAGCCCCCACCGCCGGGCAGAGGCAGCAGCGGGGAGCAAGGGCCCACCGGCCGAGGCCCCCCACTCACCATGGCGCCAGCCGGCCCCGCGCCGCCCCGCCGGGGACCGCCGCCCGCCGCGCCCGGGAGACCCCGGAAGAAGACGCGCCGTCACCCCGGAACCGAAACCCCGACTGCGCACGCGCACCAAGGGGCTGCGCGGCGGGCTGCTCCCCGCCTCGCCCTACTGCGCGTGCGCCAACCCATCCGCCCGCCGCGCCGCGAGGAACGCGTCGGCCGTGTGTGTGTGTCCCCGCCCCTCCCCAGCCGCGCATGCGCGGGGCGCCCGGCAGAGGGCGCGGGAGCCGCCGCCGCCCCCCGGGGCCGCGGGTTCGGGGCCGGCGCCGGCCTCGTTCCGCACAGAGCCCGGAGGGACGGTGCCGCAGCGCTGGCAACCGGAGAAAAACGTCAGCGTGTGTTGTCTACAAATAACGCTGAGCTTTTTATCGTGTTTCTTACCAAAGACGCTGGAGTCCCGCAGAGGGTTGGAACATCCATGCTCTGCTGCGCCGCTGCCTCCAGCACGGGCTCCAACCCATGACCCGGCGTGGTTTCACGTATACTGCTTTGCACAGACCACCACGGGTAAAAACAACGCTGTGCCTCAAGGCTGCACGTTTCTGTACCTCGTTGTTTTTTAAACGTAGTCAACAGTTTCCCATCAGAAAACTCACGGGCGGCGCGCGGTCTGGCGCAGGCCCCGCATACAGCTGAAGAAGCGCAGCTCGCCTATACCAGTGTCAGCGTATTCATACCGAGTAAGCAAGCTCATTTCTGCTTTGAACAGCTAATGCATGAAACCCCGTGTTTCAGACCTCCATTCGAATGATTTGCATGCTAAAGGAGTCACATAGCTTAGCGTGCCTGGCTCACAACCTTCGAAATACTCATAATCCAAGCAGGTGATGTGCAAGATTTTAAATTCCCAGCTACAAAATTTTGTATTGCACAATAATCTTTGTCAAGTCTTATATAAATTCCTGGTTTTGGCTGGGATAGAGTTAATTTTCTTCCTAGTGCTGGTATAGTGCTGTGGTTTGGATTTAGTATGAGAATAATGTTGATAACACACTGATGTTTTAGTTGTTGCTAAGCAGTGCTTACACGAAGTCAAGGACTTTTCAGCTTCCCATGCTCTGCAGGTGCACAAGAAGCTGGGAGGGGGCACAGCCAGGACAGCTGATCCAACTGGCCAGTGGGGTATCCTATTCCATATGACGTCATGCTCAGTATATAAACCGGGGGAGTTGGCTGGGGAGCAGCAATTGCTCCTTGGGGACGGGCTGGGCATCAGTCGGCGGGTGGTGAGCAGTTGCATCACTTGTTTTTCCTGGGTTTTGTTCCTCTCTTTTGTTGTTTTTCATTACAATTTATTATTAATATATTATTATATTTTATTTCAATTATTAAACTGTTCTTATCTCAACCCACAAGTTTTCTTACTTTTCCTCTTCAGATTCTCTCCCCCATCCCACCAGGATGAGCCAGCGGCTGTGTGGTGCTTAGCTGCCAACTGGGGTTAAATCACAACAATAAAACAGTAACTATTTTTCGTGCTAATAATTTGAAACTTTCTCTTGAAATCCGAGTACCTCTGCGCAGTGCTCTATTCCAACGTTGTTGCTCCCCCCGTACTAGAAGGAACATCCAGCCATTCTGGAAAAGAAACCCAATGCTTATCTCCTGTAGTGTTACTGCAGCACTTTTAGTTCACAAAGTAAAAAAAAAAAATTAATAAAAGGCAGTAAAAAGTACTTTTGTATTCTTTGATATGCTTAGTTTCTCCACTTCCGCATGGAAATGTACTTTTTTGCAGGCATTCCACACATCGCATTCAAGACTTCCTGCACAGCAACAGCGTTACAAGAGATGGATGTCGAAACGCTGGCACGCAGACCAGGCTCCTCTTCACTCACCCCGTGGCCTTTAACGGGAACATCCGTACAGATAAATTCCCACAGCATCTCAATCCTACCGAGTACGCCTTGCTACCTCCGAACACCAACAGATTCTCCTGTTGTCCGGACTTCTGCAGCCCCCCGACCAAAGCCACCTGTGCGTCACCGTGCACAGACCACGCATCTCATTGTCCGTGGAGCAATGACATCAACCCTTTGCACCTGGTCTAAAAACCAAAGTGGGAAGACTGGTTGTCAGTGAGAATTTATTCAATGACTCCTGATAATTTTCATAAAATAAAATTTCCCTTTCCAGAAAACGCTAGCCCTTCAGAGGGCCCTGCTTGTAAAAAATAATCTATTACACATTTATCTCTTTGCCTTCCTGATCATATAATCCACCAGATCTGTGAAAACCACTGCGCTGGAGTTTGTCAGGGGATTGGTCTTCAAAACGAATGAGGAGATGCTTCAGTGTTGTGAAAAAGATTAACATGGAACAAATGAAATATTAGGTTTGATTTTTCCAAGTTCCCACAATTTCTGAAATCGCTATTTGTACTGGGCACTGGTGAGGCCGCACCTCGAATCCTGTGTTCAGTTTTGGGCCCCTCACCACAAGAAGGACATGGAGGTGCTGGAGCGTGTCCAGAGGAGGGCAACGAAGCTGGTGAAGGGTCTGGAGCACAAGTCTGATGAGGGGCGGCTGAGGGAACTGGGGGTGTTCAGCCTGGAGAAGAGGAGGCTGAGGGGAGACCTCATCGCGCTCTACAACTACCTGGAAGGAGGTTGTAGTGAGGTGGGGGTTGGTCTCTTCTGCCAAGTAACAGCGATAGGACAAGAGGAAATGGCCTCACGTTGCGCCAGGGGAGGTTTAGATTGGACATTAGGAGAAATTTCTTTACTGAAAGAGTGGTCAGGCCTTGGAACAGGCTGCCCAGGGAAGTGGTGGAGTCACCATCCCTGGAGGTATTTAAAAGACGTGTAGATGAGGCGCTTAGGGACATGGTGTAGTGGGCATGGTGGTGTTGGGTTGAGGGTTGGACCCGATGATCTTAGAGGTCTTTTCCAACCTTTATGATTCTGTTTGCTTGTTCATCTTGTTAACTTTGAAACAACGGACACTTGAAGTAGCAGCATCGATATTCTAAGCTGTTCTCCACAGAAAGATGACTAGGAAGAGATACCTCAGTTGGAGTAATTTTCTCCTTTTTGAAGTTACATCCTGGTTTGTATTTCTCAGCTTTCAAATCCCATTTTCTTTGTTAAAAAGAAAATAATTCTCGGAGAACAATACTACTTTTCAGACACACAAGAATTACTCAGTGATAATAAAGCAGTTAAGCACCAGAGTACTAAAAAGCAGTGGCAGCAGGATCTTCGTAACCAAGCTTCATCGCCAAGTTCTACAGAATGGAAAAGCAGACTACAGACGTCACCAGCACCGCAGGTCTTTGACACGGCATTTTTTTAGCTACAGGTTAAGTCCCAAAGACTTTCAGGTCTTTGTAATCACCAAGCTTCAAGCTTTATTATTGTTTGACTAAGACATGTAAAGACTCAGTTAATTTATACTAACTTGCCACAAGGCTGAACAAGAATGTGCTATGATTAGGCTACCTATACTACTCCAAGACAACCCACTCATTTCCAGTGTGGATTTTATGAGGATTTTGGCAACCATGCTTAAGACTCAGAAGTACATTCATGCTTCCATAGCAGCTATTAAAAAACAAACAAAACAAACACACACACCCCACTCAAAAAACCCCACACAACTCAGGCAAGAACTTCTTCCCCACCCCTTAGTTCCGCAAGAGCTGAAAGGCTTTGTTCTTCAGCAAATAGGTTGGACAAAAGGCATCCTGCCAAAGAACCGTGACCAACTGCAATAGCAGTCACCACCTCATTTTCCTTTACACTCTGTAGAACCTGCCTTCTGCGTCTTGGTGTCACACTGACCAGGCGGAAACAAATACCTGGGATTTTTTTCTGCTTAGGCAAAGCAGTACAAGAACATTCCCTCTTCAAGCGCTTCAAATAAAGAGACGTCTTCCAGGAGGCTGTTTCCATCTCTGCAGCAGCACCTTTCTAAAACCTGCTCTGGTTGGCTGCTGCCAGCCAAGTGATCTGGGCTCTAGCCACCTTGTACTTAGTATTCTCACCAACAATCTTCTTTTTCTCCCTGAACTGTGGCTCAACCTTTTCCACAGGCTTTGAACATCAAACCCAGGCTGAAAACTTTAGTTCTTTATAAATCTTTATTTCATTAAGTGTTAAGGAACTCTCGATTGCTATGGCAGCCCACTGCAAAACAGCAACAATCTGATCAGAGTTCACCTGATGTGACACAGCAGCTATGACCGTCACAGTTTTCTTGAACACGCACGTTTTAGGTATCGGATTTCCTGAAACCACCCACAGATTATCAGGCAATATGCCTGCTTTTACAGCTCCAAACACTGCCAGGTAAGACTCCTCATTGGGATCTTCTGGTTCATCAACTGAGGAGTTCCTACTGCCCTTCTGTAAGTCTCATCTACGTGCTGAAAGCCACAGGCTGAAGTTGCCCCTGGAAGACCACAACCTTCAGGGGCACTATTGCATGACTGCATATACCTCCACATACCCCAACCAGAACTGGACAGATTCCATGATCCGCTGGAGCTCCCGAAGACAGCCAACAGCTCGGGAGGGGACTCCAGCTGAAGCTGCTGTTAGCCGCCTTTAACGCCAGATGTTAAAGACGGGCCTTCTACAATTGCGCCTGACGGTGAAGCACTGATCAGTCAAGAACGCCTGCCCTTGTTTTTCTGGCACATCAAGACAACTTTCACTTCTTGAGTGGATGTGCTCAAGATCACTGTGTCAGCTCCCTTTTCACCTGTGCAACTTTGTAACTGTTTACTAACCCTTAGTCAATCAACATAGTAGAACAACGTATGGCAAGGGGAAGTGCCTGTAATACCAGATGTTGTAAATGGTAGTTCTTAGCGTAATGACATCAGTGAAGACTGAAGTACTGCTATCAGACCATTAAACTACTCCAGATTTGGAACTCGCTGTACCTTCAACAACTTGTGTGCCTTCTTCAGCCAATTTTTAAAGAAATGCTTTAACTGCCTCAGCACAGATGAAACAAGCCCACTCTGAGACCACACAACCCATTCACAGGAGCATACGCAGATACTCTACAGTCTGGAAGAAGGACTGCGTACTTAAATGTATTTACAGCTTGATGCTACCGGATGGAAACTTAACATAGACAGTACAAAAGAAAAGTCCAAACTAAACTTTTTATACCTCCACATACCCCTTTTTAATATGTTATTTTGCACTGTGTACATGAAAACCAAAAATAAACAAAAGGAACTTTAGCCAAACTCCCCTTCCTCCTCCAGCTTTATTGATAGTTTAAAATTACATTTTCTATGTTCTAGGACTTCAATTGCTTTTACCATCTTACTTTAAAAACTGATTACAAGCAAATGAAACTCAGTTGTCCAAGTGATATAGTATACAAAAATAACATCTTGATTTCTGTGAAAATGCATTTATTTGCAACTCCTGAATAGCTCCAAATTGTATATGCTATGAGCACTGATGTCTGGGTTTCAGATTTACTTTGAAATATTTATTCAAAAGCTTCCCATTACGTTCTGTATCTCCAACATGAACATTCATTGACTGAATTACTGTTACTTTTAAGTTTATTCCTGATTTCTCTCTCTCTCTCTCGTGGCCATTAACAGGCATGTGCATCTTGTTTGTTTACTCCCACTCAGCTATATGCTCTAGGTAGGGCCTGATACAGATATTACTTGGTGTTAACAGCTACTGAGGTCAGACAATCCAAGGCCATTGTAATAAAATTAAAGTTATGAGGAAGTTTAGACACTTCCAGAATTTCTTTCCTCCTGCATAGGATCACTTCCATGTAACCCAGAGAGGGTTTGCTGGTCTGACTCAACTCTTCCCACTCATCAATCCCTATTCACCAGTGGCACGGAAAGGGGGTTCTTTAACAAAGCATTATACATAACACCTCTACCAAACTAAACATAAACATTTTTGTAGTTAAATGCAGAAAGTTGATTTTTCCACCCCTTTCCTCCTTTTACACGGCAAGTAAAGCTCACTGGCCTGGGAGTAGCCTCTATCTGCCAACCTTTGGCCAGTGAAGAGGATTCAGAGAAAAATAATACAACCATCAATCAGAAAAAGGAGGGGCGACAAAGGAAAATAATTAGGCTGTAGCTTCAATTGTGCATTCCCGTGCAAGGTGCCCTGACTCGCCGCAGCGATAGCAGTTGACTTCACTGGTCTTGCTGCAGTTGATGGCTACATGGCCAGTTTCACCACACCTGGAAAAAGCAAATGATTTTTTCAAAACCATCCAGAACAGTTACTTAGAAAAGCAATCCTATTCTGTCAAGTACATTATCTACTCAAATTTGATGCAACACTAGTTCTGCATTCAAGACTTCTGCTTCAGTGTTCCAGAATTCTTTGACGTGAGGCAAGTTTCTGTCTTCACCAGAGCCAGAGACTGTTCTCCAACTGATCAAATCACATTAATCACCGTATATGCCAAAACCACCGTACACCAAATACAGAAGTGGTTGGTTTTTTTTTTTAACTATGTGTCAGGTTTTGCCTGCTCTGATGCTTCTGTCTGCAGCTTAGCCTTGTTTTGAGAGTAGTTAGTTTTAACTCAAATGCACCATGTTCTCTCTCCTTCCTCCACAGAAGGGAACCCTGGTGAGGGCGAATACTGCACTAAGGAATGTGCTGTTTCTGGTATAGGCCTGCATTCAAAAACCAGACAGCGTTCTGAAGCTGGCGTTTCAAACTGACTTAACATCCGCTTCTATGTGCGGTTCCTATAACCAAGACAACGTAAGTACATTCCTGCTGGGGCTGGCTGTGCCAGTCAGACAATTTGTACAGCTGGAGTTTGTTAGTTCCAGCGTAAGATACAGGGTACCCAGCTCTAGCTTAAGTTTGTGCTATAGGCAAGTACTTCCTGCTACCTTCTGCAAAAAGATACAGCCCTTTCTCCTGTACAGCTTAAGTGATTTAACATCTGCGTTGTTCTGGCCATCTGGAGATGAGCATCAGTGAACCTATTACTTGACTCTGCTAACAGGTATTTAAGTCTTAGTACCGAACAACAGTAGATAACTGTTTAAAGAAACAAGCTACCTGGTCAAAGTTTAAGCTTCATTTCCTAACCAAAATTAGACACAGAATGAATCTATCACTTAAGGTCCATTTTGTAGTTGTCTCTTGTCAGTTCTTACCTATAGCATTTCACTTTGGTGCAGTCTTTTTGAATGTGTCCAAACTCTCCACAAGAATAGCACTTCTGCTCATCTGCATGGTCACAGTCACGAGCCAGATGGCCGGGTTTGCCACAGTTGTAGCAGCACTGCTCCCTCTCCCTCTTCGGCTCCTTGCAGTCCTTCGCAATATGGCCACCTCTACCGCAGTTATAGCAGGCTTCCACAATAAGAAAAACATACCAAACAAGACTATAAAACCTTGGTAAAGTGAGATGTAGCATGCTTCTAGTGAAGGACATGTACAGCTTGTTTCCAGTGAATTATGATCAATGTCCTTTATCCTTCTCTTCAACCACAGATCTCTGTCCATGTGATTGAAGAGATAGAATATTTAGTGATACTTACCATCCTCCTGAAGATCACAGTCCTTGGCAAGATGGCCAGACTCACCACAGCGGTAACAGATGTCCGGGAGAGATGAAGACATGAACTGGAAGCCTGCTTGAAATGGGTAACAGGAGAAAAAAGGCTTAAGGATTAAGTTAAGAATATTCTTAAGAGTTAAATCAAGGACACTGCCAGCTAAATTGACAAGTTAACTTCATTCTCAGAGGCCCCTGGCAAAATTGTTACGCAGAGGTAAGAACCAGCGAGATTACTAAGTTTGTGTCCCAACTTCTTCAGACTAACAAAGCCAGTTTTAACACACTATTCAGAACAGTCAGCTAAAGATCTTACTGTACAAATACTGAAAACCACAGCGGTCAATCACCTCTGCCACGGCTTCTCATCCCACGACCACGGCCAATTCCAGTAGGGCACTCCCGAGCCCAGTGGCCGGTACGTCCACACTTGAAGCACTCGTTGCTGCTCATGGCTGCAGATTACCTGCCTGAGAAAGACAGACATTTTTAGAACACCTTCCCTTCCCCCAACCAAAGGCTACATTAAAATAAAGAGATTTAGAGGTTTCCCACCCTCCTGGCAAAGGCAATGAAAACCAAGCAGGGCTTCTGGCTAACTCAATACTTTCTTGTACAATATTAAAACCACTGCAGGAGATAAAAGTTTGTCTCTGCTTTGCTTGGAGTAAGGCAGCTTTGAACAGCCAAAGACACAGTGTACTATGTACCTTTTCCTCTAATTAGCTTTTGTAGCCAGTCTTGGCTTCAAAAACTTAGAAAATGCTTAGGAGTGGGGAAAAAGAAGTAGACCCCTTTAACTATTGTCTTACCAGCCTTACTGTGTTCTCTCTTTCAGTAACGCACCTTCTTCCTTATTCCTCAGAGTTAAACTCAAAAGCCAGCTACTTATCTCCACAAATTATTTCTTCCTGGCAACTGTTACACTTTCTCTTGAAGTGTCTGGCTGGCAGCTACTACATTTATTGACTGATCAAGCTTCATTCTGGAAGCCAACTGTAAGAATACGCAGCCCTAGGCCTAAAGCCTTAAAGAGCGTATTAGCTTAACATTTGAAGACTTAAGTTCTTTTATGACCTAAATAGCAGTTAAACTCTGAGAAACAAGAATTACAACTTCAATATAGTAACCTATAGCTCAGGATGCACACTTTGCTCCAGATTTACATGCAAGATAATGTTTAAGACATCTGGCTTCCCTAAAAGACCCCAGACACTTGCCAGATATGTAGAAGGCTAACTTGGAAAACATCCTTAGAATGCTATGGAAACATCAGATAGGCATGCCTGTCAGAGACAATATAAACCACTTCTTTTGCCCATATTGGGGAACAGAGGTATGCGTTTCATTGAGCAGGAAAGTCAGTCTGCTGCACGCCACTGAAGCAGTGGTTAGGATGGGGTAGGTTAAACAGACTGCGGTCACAGTACTGTAACTCCCCTAAGCTGTAAAAGAGTTACACAAGACTTCTAGAACTAGAAATAAAAGAACAAGGAAGTTAAACATTTAAATCGGAGTTTTTTTAAAAGTGTGCTTGAAGACAAGTTTAAAGTACACTAATTTAAAAATATGCATGTCAAACTTTGTTTTGATGAAGTCTTCTTAAGTTTAAATACTTCACATGCTCTCTCCCAATTCATTACTCTTAACCCAACAGAAGTAGAATCATTGTCTGGTATGTTTGGTCAGTTTACCTGATCCCCCATCAAGATAATCTTCCTGTAACCCTACAGTTTATTTATGTAACAGAATGCTTCCCTCCCCTCCAAACCATCCAGCATTCCAGATTACCAGGAACGTTCATGAGTTGTGTCTTGAAGAAAGCCACTACAGAAGCAGCAAGAACCACACATGACCTCAAGAAGGAACCAGAATTAGCATCCTGACATTTAGCTCTTAAATGGAGAGCATATATCTAAACATGAATTTTTATTTAGAGTTATTTTTGAAGTACTCCAATGTTGAACAAATTTACTGTGGCTTTTTAGCCACTCCTCCCTCAAAACAGTTCCTCTCTCTCCTATCATCTTCAGCATAGAAGTGACCATCCATCCTTCCAACCACAGCAGAGGCCTGAGAATTCAAAGTACAAGAGATAAGAACTTTAGTATGTTACTTCTGTAATCCTGCATCTACCTTCCAGCTGGATCAGATGAGGGTATTTGCTCTTAAAATGAAATTCTGCAACAAAAGGATGCAAGAAGATCTTAAACAGATGTCAGTAAGAATAAAATAACTGGTTATCTGAGCACTTCAGAGATATACTTGGATTTTACACATAACCCAGCCTTCTCTGCTTCCTCTCAGTGTTCAAGATTTCAGACTATCTTATTAGGACACCCAAGGGTGAAGAGCTGCCTACTACAGTGGCAGCAGCTGGCACTCACTGTGCTATTGTTTATGCCTGTTTTCATAGCAACCATGTTGACACTGCAGAACAGGAAAAACACAAGCAAAGCCAACTGCAGGAGCTGGGCTCAGGCACAATAGCTGATGCTGCTTTTGATTTCAAGAGGGACAAGATGGGGTCTCTGAATTATATACCAAGATACATTCTTCACTCAGCTAGCAATTCTCTTAAGACCTGTTGAAGAGAGCAAAATAGTATGCCAACATCTGTAACAGAACCACAATACATCTTTACAGATACTAACAACTACAAGCCTTTCATCCCAAACCATGAACTTGAGACTACAGCATGAAGTGACAGGATTGAATATTGCCACCAGTTACCCATACGATGAACCTAACATAACCAGTTAGGTTAACATATGGTAAACCACAAATGTTTAATAGGTGACCTAGGCCTGCTTTAGATGCACAGTGGAAAAGTTTTTATACTAAGATTAATCTGTCAGCCTATATCTAGTCTGTCAACCTGCCAGTCAGGGTCAGAATCTGCGTGGTGGACAAAAGCTCACTACTCACTGCCCCAAAGGAATCTGAAAAGAGAAGTTTTACATCCGATTCAAAGTTGCTTCCTTTTTAACTGCTCCTTCAAGAGGAAAACCTGAAGTTTCTTTTCCTCTGTTATATAGCAAATTAGCAAAGTAAGATTACGCAAACTGTGTAAGAAATCTGAAGTCAAACAACGGCCTCCGCACAACTAACCTTCAAGACAATTTGAGAAATTAATTTAAAAGCCTTTATCTTCAGAGGCCCCCTTTTCCTCTGAACTCAGAGATATTTGAAGGTTACAGCTGCCACAGAAGTATGATTACAAACCATGCTGCTCCATCTTCAGATACCTGAAGTATACGAGAGTACCAAACAGTTTGCCTGGAGTTTCTCTTCACCAGTATTTTAATGTTCAACTTTTGCATTCTTCCTGTAAAGGATCTGAAACTGAATACAAGTTCACCAGCTAGAGGTGGATGCAGCTGACACTCGTTTTACTTACCCCACATTCTAAGAAGCCTTACACAAGACAAAATTCCCCACCGGTATAAACTGTTCAAAAACCAATATAAGGATTTAACTTTCAGGTAAAGCCAACAGCCACCTTTAAGGGGCAATATCCAGAAAAGTCTGGTTCAGAAGACAAGTCCTTAAATGGATAGTCTCCAAGCAGTTTGGACACCATTGCATTTTTCAGTTACTTCCAAGAGAAAAAAATGAGTACAGTAAAAACCACCCAAGTTCAAATTCTCCTCTATTAGTCAATACTCCTCCATTTTGTCATCACAGGCAAGTTTCCAGTAGTTCCTTTTATCTGTCAAGGCCACCTTAAGTAAGCCTTCTGCAAGAAGGCTACTGTTTAAGTCGTCTTGGAAAGTTTTCACTCAGTCACATCTATCAGTGTTTTCTGCAGCTCAAATGTGTTATACAAAGCAGCGTGCCACCCCCCCGGCCTTTACATCCCAGAACTAGATTTCTACCTCACCAGGACAGGTAAAGTAATAATGGAAAACAAATTAGAACTATGGCCTCATCTAGCATTTCTGAGCCAGATCAAATTCTACAAGGTACTAAGTCACTGCCTCATAGACTACATTCCAAACTTTTGAAGAAATACAGGTCTAGTTGCCCCAAACCTTACCTTTCTGCTAAAGGCAGATGGTAGTCATTTACCTGACCTCCTTCTACAGAGCTCCATAACTGTAGTTTGAAGCTGAAATAAGTCACCTTGTGGCTATTCAGCAAAACATTATTAAGAATGAATTTTAGACTTTGTTCTGTATGATCGCCCTACTGCTAAAGGTCATGGGCTGAGAACAGCACAAAGATCCAAGTGAGAACCACCACACTGGTTTCCTAGGTCAGGTTTGAAACTTCTGAGTGCAACTTTAGCACCAAACTTCAAAGTGACAAAGTTTCTTTGCGACTCTTCAAACTTTGAAGTGGAAGATCATGTCTTTCTGTGGCTTTACAGTTAATACACATTCAAAACTTTTAAAACAGGAGAGGTGCTATTAGCCTCCAGTCTTCACACACAAGATTCAACAATATCCAAGTCTGTTTTAGTAGTCCATCCAGACCTGATGATGGGAAGAACTACCACTAAGCTCCACTGCAATGCTCCTTATTTTATGGCTTTTAGTCTGGATGTCCTCTGAGGAAGAAGTTTGTTTTAGCAAACAAAAGTAAAACTAACTTGGGCTCCTCATAGTAGAAAGGAACCTGAACTTCACCTCTAAGATTACCCACGCTTCTTCTGGATACTAACAGTTCCTTAGAATTCAACAGCCCAATATAACAGGGGCAATTATCTTCATTATACTTACCAGGTGCTTCTTTTGATCTACAAGTATCACCTCCATTTGATATTAATAGGACTTCACTCCTTCAAAGGACGGACTAGGTAAAAACCACTGCTAAAGCCAGCATTCTTAAGAGCTCTTTGGCAAGTCAGCTATATCAAAGAGGCAAACACTGAGAAATCAGCAGTTTCTTTCCAGGCTGTTGGTGACCAACCTACAATACCACACCTGGATTTGACAAGCCAGCCCAGAACCAGCCCAAACATGGTGAAACCCCTACGTAGTAGGAAGCATAGCTCTGCTTTCCTGTAAGATAAAGAAATGGAAAGGCAGAAAGGACTGCTAATGGAAGTGCTAGCATTTAGTTTAAGAAGAAAAGTCAAAGTACTACTCATTTAAAGAGAAATGCTACCCGTGAGGAGTTTTTATTTCCCCGAGAAGCATGTTTTGAGAATTCTTCAACACAGGACACATGACTGTCACCAAAGCTACTCAGTACTCAGCTGGTTGAATTTCCACATCTGTAACCTGAAAACGTGCTACAGAGAGAGTTAATGGTGTCTCCAGCTTTTGTTCTCACTAGAAAAGATACAAAATTAAGTATTCTGACCACCAGGTAACAATACCCCAATTCTGAAATGAAGTAGTTTGAAACTTCAAGAAAACCTGCAGAAGTGGAAAGCCAAGCCCTGTGCTCCATGTGGGTCCCCTCAATACATTCTGCAACCACGCTGATCCAAGAATGCTGAACATTAACTAAAACTCAAGAACTCGGATCTCTACTGAGGGGCTAGAAGCCAGGTCAGAAAGACATTATGACTTCAACTAGACTAGTAATTCTCGGGTAGCTTTGTTGACACAAATTGGAAAGAGAGCAAAAGTTCATCAAAAAAGTGACTCTGTAGCACTTTCTGCCTATCCATACTAGTTAATACAGAGTGGGAGAAACTAGATTACCTACCAAATATTCCCATTCTACCACCTTCCCCTTTTATTTTTTGTTGCTATCTGTTGTACAAAGTTTTAAACTTAGAGAGAAGTAAACATCAGCAACATACGAACTTTTTAACATAGAATTCAGTCCGGACACTAACAAAGTCAGTTTAAAAAAATGGTAGGTTAAGCCTGTAACTTGCAAGGTTGTTGCACAGCCCTGGTGAACTCATTTAACCTCATCACTTTGAGGACAGATGCAGGATTGCCTCTCTCGGCAAGCTTGCGTCGAGGAAGAAAACATGGACTGGGCGACCCTAACGCTGTGTGACAATGGGATCTTATTAAGTGCTGAAACGAAAATGAAACCCGCTATTAAGTTTAATAATTCCTTATGACAACTCTGGATACTAAATGAGTAACAGCGGTTACTTGAGAACTACGTCTGACGGGAACTTAAATAAAAGGCTGCTCCAGTAGTCCGCGATCTGTAGATGTCACAGGCTGTTTTTCCTATCCATTTATAGGTCACATTTGGATTTGGAGCAGGCCACCATCCATGCCTGTGGTCGGAGACAAATAGTTGCAACACCTCGACCCTCTTGTCTCCGGCAGAGCCTCACACGTGGGGCGGCCACGTGGGGCGCCCAGGCCGCGGCCCCGCCGCCACCGCTCCGCCAGCCTCCCCCCTCAGCCACCGCAGAGAGGAGTTTAGCAGAGATTTAAAAAAAAAAAATTAAAAAGAAAAAGAAGAACAAACAATTTTATTTCAGCCACCTTCCACCCAGTCCCCGGTCTCACAAGATCTCCCTCTTCCCCAAACTTGCCGCAGCCGCTCACCACAGCGAAGTTAGTCACACTCCCCAAGCCGCGCATTAAGCCCGGACCGGGCGGTCTCCCCCTCCCCACACGGCCGGGCCGGCCCCGTGAAGCGTTGCCCCCAACTGCCACACCGCCCTCCGCCCCCGCGCCGCAGGCCTAGCCAGCAGGACACGTCGTCGCAGCCGCCGCCGGACCCCGGCCAACAGGCCGAGCGCCGCCACCGGCCCGCGGGCTCGGTAGGAGACGGCTCCCGGGTAGCGCCCGGCCTGACCGCGCGGACCAGGGCAACCCACCCTCGCCCCAGAGCCCCGGCCTCCCTTCCCCCAGAGCAGCGCAGGCTCCCTCAGCGCCTCCCGGAACCCGCCAGAGCCTGACTCACCCGCCGCCACCGCCCGCCCTCGCAGGGCCTGCGGCGCCCCACTGCCCCCTCAGCGCTCCCCATCCACCTCCCTCCGCTACCCCCCCGGACACCCGGGCCAGGAGATCGCGCCCGAGCCCGGGCGGGCCGGTCGGCGCCACTTTCCCGCGCACTAGGCCGGAGTGCGCCAGCGCCATCATCCCTCCGCGCTGCCTTCGCTCCCCACCCTCGGCCCCAGCAGCTCCTCTGGCCACCGAGGCCGACCCGGCAGTTACCTGCGGACCCCCGACCCCGCTGCGGCAGTAGCCCGCCCGGACGACAGTAGGCCCCGCTCGCCCCGGCTCTGCCCGCCTGCTCCCGGGTGCCTTCTGGCTGCGCCACACGCGGTTTGCACACGGCCCCGCGCGCTCTCCCCCTGGATCACCCCGCCCCTCCCTACTACTCTGCGCACGGCTCACTGGAGTCCGCCTCTCAGCCAATGGGCGCGAACCGCTTTTCCGGGTGGCCAATCGGAGTTGCAGACGGGGACACCCAACCATCGCAGTCGAAAGGTGGGAGGGGCCCGCCTACCGGGCCTCTCCGCTGGCCTGGCTGTCTGCTCCAGGGCGGGCGGTGCGGGGGGCGTCAGCGGCAGCGACGCGCTGGCTCCGGTGGGGCGTGGGGGCCGGCTGCTCCCAAGCGCTGCAGGACGGAGCGGCTCCTGTCGGGCTCTGCGGCACCTCCCTGCCCTTCGCGCTGTGACTCACCACCCAGGCAGCTCCGGCTTCCTCCCTGCGCCTTCCCCTCCCCCGTGCCGGGCGCTCTGCCGCCTCACGCGGGAGGGGTCGCCAGGCTGCCCGGTGTGCAGCGGCGCGCGGCAGCCGCGGAGGACGGCGCCGCGAAACGGCGTGTGGGAGCCGCCCTCTCTGCCCCCCTTCCCCCCCGCTCCGCCACCGGGGTTCAAATCCCGCGGTGGACAGGACCCGCGGGACGGCTGCTGCTGTGGGTTTGCCGCCTTGGGAGAAGCAGCTCGGCCCCACGCAAAATCAAACGGAACGGCGCGCCCCGCTACTGGCTGATCGGCGGGAGCTGCGCGGGGAGCTGCCCGCCCGCCTCTCCTCCCCGCCTTGCACGGCCCTGCCTGCTCCCGCGCAGCCTCCTCCATGTTAGTCCGAGGAGACGAGCTCGCCTGTCCCGCCTTCGCTCCCCGCGCCGAGCCGGGCAAGCCGCAGGCTCCTTAGCGGACGCCCCGCAGGTCCCTGGCGTCGGGTTTGCCTCTCGGTAACCCGCGTGTCTCCCCAGCGAGACTTGCATCGGACTTGCCGCCGTCCCCCGTGCCCTAGCAGCCTTCTTCACCCACCGACGCCGGGGCCTTCCCAGCCACCTTCCCGCTGCCCCGCCGGGGACACTGTGCGCGGCACCTGTGCCGCCGGTACCGCGCTAAAGCTCTCGGCACAGCCCGGCGGCGCTGTGTCGGCTGCCGGCACGGCGCTGAGGAGAAGGGGGCAGGGGGCCCGCGCTCACCGCCGGGCTGCGCCCCGCCCGCGGCGGCGGCCCCGTCTCCGTGCGCCAATGGCCCGGAGAAGCGGCAGCCATCTTGACGGGAGCGCTTGGCGCCCGTCCTGCCGGTAGCACTAGGAAATGGTGGACACGGGGATGGGTCAGGCTGGAGTTTGGTGGTGGCTGTCACGAAATAACCATCGATTTGTACCAGACTCCTGTAACTTCATTAGTGCTGATGAGGACATCAGTTAACAAGGCTTCTGATGTTTTCATATCTTACGGCCAAAAGACACAAGAAGGGAAACGTTTTCTGAATTGAACTACTGAACAAAATTTACTCTCTTAGAATCTGCGTCTTACACAAATCTTATAAATAATATTACTACTTAGTTTAGTATTCACTTATGAGGATTTTTACATAAAACTTCTCCCTTTTGCCTAGGAACTTTGTAAATGAATTCGCGACTAAGTATTGCACCAAAACCACTTCTGTAGGAATGTCCTAGGAAGTACAATACACCGGCAGTATCCACGATTACTCTGTTCATTTGGTCATCATCATTTTGTTTAAAATTCCACCATTTCAACATTGTGTTGAAATGTCTTTCCCTTCCTGTCCGTCGGTTACAAGAGCCAGAAAGCCCCACCGGGCCCTGGGACTCGGGAGTAAAATGTCGGTGCGAGGCTGATCATGGAGACACTTTGGCTTGACCTTTCCTCAACCTGTAAATCTAATATTATAGCACTATAGTTAGGTTTCTTTTATTAGAATATGAGTAACAACGTATGTCTTTTCCTCCGTGTTGTGAAGTGCAGTTCATTTAAGATGGACTTGACTTGGGTTTATTTGTATTTTGTGTGCTGTATTTGCATGTCTGTGTTGTGTGTTTTATAACATGCCATATTTTCTACAGAACTAAACCAGGCTGGATTGCATCAGCATCGAGGTTTGGAAAGGGGACGAGCCTTTCAGGCCTATCTCTGCACGTTACACTATAGTGTCTTACTAAAACTTTTGCCAACTCTCATTCTGGTATTTGTTTTACAGCAATGTAAAAACATCAACATTGCCAACAAGCTTTGAACTCGTAATACCATTTCTTCCCATTAATTACTTTTTTCATCTCTACTGTCATAGTTCAGCATAATTTTCATGGCCTTTGGTTGCCTCGGATATATTACAATCCTGTTCACAAATAGTCATACTTTTAGTTTTAATTACTAATATTTTCAGGTGATAAAGGGAAGAAAAATAATATGTGTTGCTAAGGAAGTGCTCAGAGCTTCTAAATCACGAGTGTGTGCCTACACTGCATTAAAAAAACCCAGCCAAACAACAGATCCATGTCACTAAGAAAGAATGCAGAGAGAAAATCATATATCCTCAAATTTTTCATCAAATCTTTACTTTTTTTAAAGTACTAGAACCTGGCTTCTGTTTGAGTCTTTGTAACAGGAATTTCAGACTGACAAAACAATGTAATACAACTCTCTAAACTTTTCCTTGTGTTTTGCTGGTTGTACTTCTGGTACTGTCCATGAGGCTAGGAAAATCCAAGCTTAATCTTGGTGGCAATCTGTAGACTTACTGTCATAGAAAGTTTTTGTGACTGATACAGCTAGTAAATTCCCCTGAAAAAATCAAAACTGTTTGTTTGAAGGAACTTAAAATCATATCCTGGACTCTCCCTTAGTTGAAATGGAAATAGGGTGCAACTGTGAGTGAAAAGGCATTACTCAAGAAGTGTTACTGCTGGTGACAAATCAATTATTCTCTCTAAGTGTACTGCCTCAAATACAGTTCCAGTGTTCTTATAATAGAGGATATTTTTAGCTATGTTTCATTATAATGGATGAAATTTTCCCCCAGCAGATAATAAGAGAGTCTTCTAACAGCATTTGGTTTGTGTACTTACCTCAAGAATTAATTTGGCTTGTATCTTAATAAAGCTTGCAATTCTTGTTTTGCAGGTTTCACTTTGATATTTAGGCAAAGGATAGTCTTGCAGTTAAAGAACAAAAGCGAGAGGCATGACATCTGTTCCTGGCTCAGTTAGTACTTCCTATAGAAAACAAAGTAGAAAATAAGGTAGAAGTACAAAGTCTTTAAATTTCTTATGCGCAAGGAAAAGATAATTTTATGTCAGTTCCAGACTTCTCCGTTGTGTTAGCTCTGCCCCAAAAGTTCCAAGCCTCAAGAAAAATTTATGAAGAACAGTGCTCAAAGGAGCTCAAGTACAGTAATAGTTGAAGGTAATCTATTGTTTCAGCAATATATCTTCCTAATGCAGACAGTTCTTAGAAGTGTTGGATAAAGAGCCAAATCATTTTAAGACCAAATAAAACAACAAATCACATTTTGCAACCAATGTTCTTGCATTGTTTTCCTCTGAGTGGTTAGACATGTGGGTAGAAAACTGTTTTAGTTGTTGGGCAATTGTCATTCTCAGCACATATTTTTATTGTTAAAGTAAATCTTACTTCATTTTGTATGTGGGATTCTTCAAAACCAAGGAGACCTAAAATAATCGCTATGGATTGTAAATATGCAAAAGAGAAACTGCTTTTGGAGTATGGTTTAGTTGACTTGTCAGCAGCAGTTTCAGAACAAGTGGTAGCCGTCGCCCATTCCTTCCCCCATCCCCAACCATTCCTTTCCCCCGACAGGAGGCCATAGCAGAGCAGGGGTACACACCCATCTTTGCACAGTTCTGCCCCGGAATGCTTTGCCCTAGCCTTGCGCTAAATTTAATTCCAATGGTATAAGAATAACAAAGGGGGAAAGTATTTGTTTTTAATGATCGGCAAGTGACAATATCCCTTTAAGATCAATAGAGTCCTTGTGACATTCTGTATTACAGTGTTGCGTAAAAGAAGCGTATTTTACCTGGTCTAAGCCCAGTGGGTCAGCAACGTCCAACAAGATTACTTCTGCAAAAAGAGAATCGCCTGTTGCTGAAAGAAATAAAGTGAGTCTTTAGTTAGCTCTGTATATTTATTTCTTTAAAAAAGTCATGGTCAGCTGTTTTGGAAGGAGGCTGGATAAAAAGTGAAATCAGCTGGTGTATTGAGAAAGGAAAGACTGACTCTGGTTAATACTTGTCCATATAAATGACAGTTCAGGAAGCTTCAGTGGTGATCTTAAGAGACTTTTGCAATATAGAAGGCATAATCCCCTGGATGATGCAACAGATAACAGGAAAGACCTGCCTGCTTCTTTTATAAAATATTCATATTTATATTCAAACTTCATGGCTGAATTATTTCATAGGCTCATATATCCATTTTTTTGGAGAGTATGTCTATTCTAAATGAGCTACATACAGTCTTCTAGGGTAAAATTATTCTGGTTGAAGAGAAGCAATCACACTGAACGATTCCAGATGCTTAGTTCATTTTGATTTATTATAATTAGCTGATGAGATTTCAAAGAATTACTTATTTAATGTATATAATAATACAAGAATGATTAGTTAGCTCATGACTGTTGCACAGATATCCACATTTAGAGTCGGGCAAAAAGAACTTTATTTGCTAACGAAGGGGTCCAGCTACACAATCATCCTCTATTTCTCTAAAGAGAATAAAACCCTTAGATATGTCTGAAAAACTACTATACCTTCTCTAAATATTTTGTAGACATATATAAATATATGCAGCAATGCATATATTATTTGGCAGGGACCAGTGAGGGCCATCTGCTCCCCAGGGGGCGAGGAGCCAGGAACCAAACATGGTACCAAGGTGGCAGGGCCCAGCCCCACAGCACCCAGGCAGGGCAAGCCCAGGGGTGGCAGCTGGGGTCAGCCAGGACTCCGGGTCATCAGACAAGCTCATAATGAGGAGGCAGGTCTGAGGTGATGCCAGGAAGTCAATTTGCAGATCAGGGTCAGGTCTGGTGGCAGTAAACAGAGCAAGATGCAGTCTGGTGATGGCCAGGCAAGTCCATGGTGGCAAGGCAGGGCTGAGATCAAGGCAGGAGAGATCAAGGAGGTCCATGGCCAGGCATAGACATGGCTGTTCTACAGCTGAACATGGAGCTGGGGACCAGCACCCCCATGGCATAACTCAGGCAGCGGCTAGGGCCCAGGGCTGAGATGGGCCCATGGGCAGAGTTGTGGGTGGAAGCACCAGGAAAAGCTGGTCAAAGCAATTAAAGTCTATCAGAACACTCATGGCCCTGACATTATTAAAAGTGCTTAGTGACTCTGCTGTGTCTTTAAGATTTAATGTATTTTTAAGTGAGTTACTCCATTGATTTTTCACCGATGATACAGGTGACTTCATTAGCCAGACGGGTTTTCTAAGTGTGCAACAAACTTTATAAATTACATGAAATCGGTTATTCAGAATGTCCTGTGGAATAAAAAGCTAGAGCTTACATGGTATGAAGGAGGGCAGAAGTCTTCAGGACTCAATTAGGGCAAATGCCTGAAGCAGCAGATTAGTGTCACATGAAAATGGGAAGATACAACTTGCATATGAAGGCACCATGAGGTCATATCCGACATAACCAATGGCCAGTGTACCGGACTGAGATTCAGTGAGAAAATGTCTCAATGAAGTCTCAAAGAGCACGTTCTTTAACACGGAAAAAACCCACCCAAACCTCTTTTTGCTGTTCTTCTCTTATTTTTAAAATAATCTGTTTTAAAAATAACCTGTTGGGTCCCAGCTGCTCAGTATATTTTAATATTTTGCGCTGTGTCCATCTTCAAGCTATCCTTTCCTTCTAACACACCGGCAGTTGTACCATTGAGCTAATTGTTACATCTGTTAAGCTGACTACAGTGTTAAAAATTACACTAATATTTGATGGTCTGTATGACACTTCAAAGAACTATATAGTGCATGATGGAGCAGTCCCTGCTGAAGGATGTCTGTAAGACTACACACATAAAAAAACGTGAAGAATAACCTATATAACCTGAAGTGTAAAGTAGCTTAGGCACTATACCAGATGTTCATGTGTACGCAGTCTTGGTGGAGTTCTGGTATCCCTCTAAAATGGGATTTCAACTAACGGGTCAGATTTTGTAGTGCTGCTGCTTCTATTTTTGTGCAGTGCCCTAAGGTTAAAAGGTTAGAATGTAAAACCATGGTCAAGAGGTACTCTTGATTGTACCAGGGAATGCACTGAAGCACACTGAAGTATATTATCAGCTGTCTGATCCTTGGGCATCTGCTGCAGTCAATCTGTAGACCTGGGTGCTTGCTTGCTTGCTTTCAAATGCTTTTCTCACTTTTCCCAGTGATTTACACAAGTGATTCCAAAATTTAAGTTTTGCTGACTAGGAACCAGTGACAGAAGATCTCTAGGTAGTGTTTTATTCCAAATACAACTAAAAATATTAATTATTAATTTAACATGATTGGACTATATGAGCCCGAGTCTTCCATGACATATATATCAGTTGAATGCTTGTGCAATTCTGTTTACTTCAGCAGGGTGCCTCCTGATCTGTGACTCCAGAGGAGTATCAGATCCAGTAGCTAAAACTTTTATTTGCTGGGCGATCGTACTGAACTGTGTAGCATGGATTGTGAAGTTTACATTTGAGATTCATAATCAACCCATCTTGTATCAGCATACGTTTGCTGTCAAGCAACTGTAACTGGACACCAGAATTTTACCTTGTTTAGAGGGCATCCCCACATGGCTTTGCCAGTTAACTCTGGGGAAGAAAGAGATTCTTAGGAAAAAAATAACGTACCAAGAGTGCAGTGGCAGCCTGGAGATATCCAGATGCTTGAACAGCTTTTTTAAGTTTTCAAGAGGCAACTGTAAGCAGAGAAAATAGACTGTTCTATCTTGACTTGACGGCAAGACAGCTAGAGCCTAGAAGAGAAGTACAAAAGCAAAGCTTTTTTGTCCTTTCACGCTCCCTCCTCTCCCCTGTATCGGGTTCCTAACCTAGTTTGGATGCAGCAATACTCAGCTTGGATCCAAAAATGAAATGAGCTCTTTATCTGTACTTGACTAGACTCCAAATGATTTCAGTAAGAGGAGGCTGAGTAAGGACTTGGCTGTAGGTGGATCAGAGACTTTGCAGTGTTCATTTATTAAATATATCCCATTTGGTGTCCTGTTTGCAGCCTGCCAAAGCAAAAGGGATTAAAACTTTTTTCCCCCCCTACATCTCATTACTGAAATAATGAGTAGAACTTTTTTTTCCCCTCTACATTGTTACTGGAAT
The DNA here is from genome assembly GCF_964195595.1 of Calonectris borealis. NCBI lineage: Eukaryota > Metazoa > Chordata > Aves > Procellariiformes > Procellariidae > Calonectris > Calonectris borealis. Next base: position 22,541,499 of record NC_134321.1, on the reverse strand, counting down.
AATCTGTCAAGCAAGCAATTGAGTTGTTTCACCTAATCACAATCTTTGTCAAGAAAGATTTAGCAGCATGATAATTTAATGGAAAATATTATAGCCACATTCCTTTCAGACATAAATTCTATGTAGAAAGAGAGACATCTAATGGGAAAAAAAGTTTGTGTTAATATTACAGAGATTTATCTGCTTTGTTGTTTTTTCCACTGTGGTGTTTTACCTGAAGTAGTGCAGAGCATACATGAGAGCAAGCTAAGTGAAGTTATCCCATCTCTTATTGAAATGTGGATATAAAAATGACAGCATCCTTTCACCTTCATTAAGTATTAAGTAGAAGTACAAACATAATTATCACAAATACTCTTTGATAACCAAAAGATGATTAAAAAAGATGTTCACTTAAAGCTGTGCAAAGCAAGGTTAGGGGGTATGCCTGTCAGGAAGGAGCAGCGTGAATAAATCACGGTCAAGGCAGAAATTATCTAAAAAATGTAAACATTATCTAAACAACAAAAAGATAACTGAATTCCATCGTAATTTCAACCAACCAACAAATGAAAACAATCAGCTCTACCAACAGAGATGACAAACAGTTCTGTAGTTCCTAGAATATTTTTATGTGCTAAAAATAGGCATGTCTCACTTTAATTGCATGAGAAACTACAAGCTGAGGATGAGTAAAAGGTCATTAAAAGGTGCTTGGCTTGAAGGTAGAAAAAAGCATCAGAGCAGACATATCAGAATTAAAAGTTATGATAAAGATGTGGATGTTAGATATTCTGCAGGGCTGAGTTAATAGAGTTGCTTTAATTACGTCATAAGCTAGAAGTTAGAGCACTAATACAGGTGAGGCAATGTTAAAGGTTAAAAAAAACCCAGATACTGTGGGTTCACCAGGAGTGCAAACATAGGGTGTTTGGAATTGTAAAGGTGAAGATTCACTTACTCTTGTAAGTCATCCTGACTTCCACTTTTTTCATGTCAACATATGAATTAGATAGAAATGAAACAATATTCTCCTCAATACTGTATAATAATATAATCTTCCAGCTGTTTGTAACAACAAAGCTAAATTTGCAGATCTAATTGTTTGCTTCAACCAAATAGAAAAAATCGTCAGCTTCAATGCAAGCTTTTAGTAAGCGACATCATCCTAAAAACATGAAGCATCTTTTTCTTCTTCTCGACACATACGGCCAGGTTTTGCTCTTCTCCTGTTGGCATATTCTCAAGTTGTTTTAAGGATGTCAGTCCTGGAAATGCAAACGGACATTGCACAAACGTATAGAGGTCCTGGGGTTTGCTGGCTGTTAGAACGCAGGCAAATGGCTCTGCATCCCTAAATTCAGAGTGTAATGCTGATTTAAAGCCACCTTCCTAAGCCAGGCCCTGTGGGAGCTACTCATAAAGGCTCAGCTCAGGATGTGCTCTGCACTACTTTTGCACTGTGGTCAGTGCTGTTCTCATTTCCTGGGGGTGCATTTCACTGTTTTAAGCAAGACTTTTACTTAGGAAGGAACTATCTTAATTTCCTAGGCTGCTTCTCATTAATGTGTAAAATTTAAATTAGTAGATCGCTACCTCAGTCTTTTCAGAAAAGAATTTACTCGTGAGCACATAGGTCTGCTATATAAATTCATAGTTCATAATTCACAATAGGTGTGATCTGCTCTGTATAAATAAATAATTTTCTTCTGTTTTCCAGCTTTTTGAATTGATTATTCATAAAATCTTGTGGTGCATTAGTCTTAGGGAATCTAGAAATAGCTCTCTCTGGAACATACAGTTTACCTTAATACTTTTATGTAAACTCATCTCTGGTATGAATGTAGAAAGGGCTTCCATTTAACATTCAAAATATGTTTGCCAGTGCACTGTCTTCTTAAAAGACCTTTCCTCTCACGCTAAATACATCCAATTCTATTACTGAACTTGAAAGCTGTTTGGAGTCATGGTTAGGCATTGGATGTGTGTGTGGGGACACGGGTGCAGAAGGCTTGGTGGAGAGGTACTAGTGTATAGCAAAAAAAGGCTAGACAGGAGCCGTATGTTGCACAATACATATGTTGCTCTTACGTTGCTTGGGGAGAAGCAGGGGTCCTGTGCGATAAAGTGAAACGTGATGGTACAACTAAGAACTTAGTTCTGTTCCTGTGATATGCACAGGTTGAACACACACTACCATCACTCTCTGGCCTTTCATAATGTGAGGGTGTTCGGAGATCTCTTAAGTGGGTATCTGCATGTGTGAAAGCTAAGAGACTCAGTGCAGCTGGCAGGGTGTTTTTTAGACCAGGGGCTGTGTCAGCATAGCACATGGAGAAGGACAGTCCTGGATTTTCTTAGGTTTATCTCATCAGCCTCCATTATATGCACACCTAACACTGGAATTCCTTAAAGCTGTATTCAGGGGAAACTGTGGTGGGTTTCCAAGCATCAGGCCTTTAGAGAAGCTGGTGGGTTTTTTTTAATGTTGTATGCAGTGAGATTTTGTTTCTCCTGATGTTTTTCCTTCCCATGTGGTCTCTCTGGAGTGGCTGGAAAACCCACTTACACGTTTTGTATGACTTCAGAATTACACAGAGCGCGAAAGATTCTTGTCCCAAGTATTGCACATAGGTTGTGATCTGTAACTAAACTCCTATCTTGCTTTTGTCAATGCCACAACAGGACAATGTATCACTAGTCCTTTACTTCAGAAAAGTGGCTTACATGGCTCGTAATGGAAAAATACTATTATTAAAATTACAGAATTAAGCACTGTTATATCCCAAACTGGCAGAAACAAACAATTAAAAAGAAAGATGTTCCGTCTTGCATGTTCTGTAGCTTGACCAAGCTGCATTATAAGGAACAGAAGTGAAGAGTCACTATCCAGTCTACTGCTCAAGGAGGGCTCATTCATAGTGAGGGAAAAAAATAGGGCCCAATAAAAACGGATACCCATTTGGAAAAGAATAGGAACAAGTCTGCCTGAAGTGTGGGTTAAATACTAGATGACTTTTAATACAAAATAGTAAGTGATTTTTTGAAGATCTTAGTCTTAAGATTGATGGGGGAGTCAGAATAAATTCAAGTCTTTCAGATCATGTGGAAATGCTGTTTGAATTTCTCACCCTACTACAAAAGCAATGAGACTTCACACTTTTAAGGCATTTTTTTTCCCAGTGATACAACTACTAGCCCAACTTTACAATATCTTGGGAATGGAAGAAGGTAAACAGGATCACCGCTGAAGTATAGTCTCTTGAGTAGAAAACAGGATCTGCTCAAAAGCTCTGTTAATTCAATTTGGCCAGTATTTTGATTCTAGTTCTTTTAGGAAGAGTTTACAAGAATAGTGAAAAGCAGGAATACCACCTATAATGTAATTTTTAAGAGAGCTGTCAGCAAAGTTTCTTTTTCAATGTCAGATACAGATGGGTGGAATAAAGTGTTTATTTATACTCCAAAAGGGGATTCCCAATCAACTACAAGAGTGATTTAAGCATCACTGGTATATTTGGCAAATTATATCAAGTTGTGCGTGTGGACTTCAGAACTGCAGACACTTGGTTTTCAAGACATCTCTAATTCCAAGTTGATGGTACAACATATATTACATATGATGACTGTTTTGTAATTTATATAAACGTTATAAAAGTAGGTAGAGTCACCTAAGAGAATGATGCAGAAATGGTATTTGTTTACAGTATTTGTTTACAGTATTTGTTATTCAATAAAATGAAGTAAAAAGCCTATCTTTGTTGAAAAGTATTGTTTGTTTTTCCTCACTGGCGTCCTACTTGATAATATCATATTATAGTAATTAAATACGCAAAAACTCAGCCTCACATTATCTAGATATCTAGTATTATCACCAGCTTTAATAGGTACACTTCATATTAAAGTCGTCTTTAAAAAAATTTTTCCTTTAAGATTCAGGCAACTGAAAGTCTAGTCATAATTATATCATAAACATCCATCTCCAAGGTTGGTCATACTAATAAAACGAATCATCTAGAAGGATGTTTTATCCGTGTGAGCCTGAAAATGGCACTATACTGGTATTTAGCAAAAGATAGGTAAAAGGAGGTTGTATGTGAAATTAAGAGAAAAATCAGATACCCCTGAAAACTGAAGAATAATAGAATTAACTGATTTCTGCCTTTGAAGAAAGAAAACATTGTTTTTCAAAAATTATCACGTTTTTGTCTTTAGTGCATACCAGGATGAAACACATGATCTGCTAGGGACATGATCATTTTCCTGGAAGCAGTTCTCAGTCAGCTTCAAAGTGGGAAAAGTGATAAAAGCAATAGCAAATGGAAAGTACATCAAGAATGTATTTTCATATTTTTAGTTGGGAATGACCTTGGGTGTTGCCTGATCCATCTATTGTTACAAGCGTTCATACAGTGACTAACGTTGACACTGGAACATTCAGAAACAAATACATTAATTAGTCAACTTGATGAACAGGTTTGTGGTCATGAAACTCCTGACAGCCTACATGAGTAATTAAAAACTCCACGCATTTGGTTTGAAGTAGAGACCCGAAATGCTGGACCTCCATTGTACTGCCAACTGTAACTCACTCTTTGTAACCTGCAAGTTGTGTTGTAGATGGTCCTGATGACTGAAATCTCTTAGCAGTGCCACGACTGATAGCCAGACTGTTTCTACGTGGAGTTGAGAATCTCTGCTCCCTAAAGGCGATGATTCCAGCAAGTCTGGACAGGTTTTCGATCTGAAGGAAGAACAGGGAGGCATGTTAATCAAACAGCTCATCGTTCCTCATCTGGTGGACACAGAAATCTCTTCCCCTTGTACATGTATAAAGGGAAGGTCTGAGTGGGCTCTTCCATTAAATTTTCATTTAATGAAATGAAACTTCCCTCTACTAAGACAGGAAAGTGCCTTTTGGCCAGTCCATGAGTATTGGTGAATATAATTGTTAATTCTTCAGGCCCGCATATCTGAGCACTGAGACTGCTAGAAGCAGTAACTGCAGAATGTTGATGATGCACGTGAATTTCTAGACAAAATTCATCCAGAAAAGAAACGCAGTTATTAGAATACATGCAAAAGGTTGTAGACCAGGCACTCCAAAATTGGGACATGCTAGAGTTAAGTTTGCTTATACAACCTTAATTTAGGAATCTTGTGAGCGGAATTACAGTAGCCTTTAATGAAATAATTCAATGTTATTTTTCCCCAGCCTCCTTGGAGTGAATGAGGGTTGCATGCTAATGGGACGTTTACCTTGTTGGAAAAGCTGGGAGATGCACAAGGAGACAGGAGACTACAGGAAAGGGAAAAGACAATTTCATGGCTCAGAGAACTGAGCATTGTCCTGAGTAACTGAATTCTATCCACGTTTGTGTCACAGATCACCTATGTGATACCAGAGAGGTCACATAAACTAAACTTTTCACAGGTGGTGACTAAGTGCATATGCTTCATCTTCAAAGGTTCTATATTTGAGACACTCAGAAGTGAGGAATGGCCACAGTTGCAGGCAAGTCCTAATCCTGAAGCATGGGACTACTGGAGCTATCAGAAAAGAGGTCACAGGAACTTCTTCTAAGCCAAGGGTCATCCTTGGAAATTGTTGAATCAGTTTTATTAAGTTGTCCCAATGTAAACCGAGTGTGTATCTAACCACGTGGGGGAAGACATTAATCTTGAAAAATGTATGAAAATTATTTGGTAGTCAAAAACAATCCACCACAGAGTCTTCCAGAGGAAAACACTGGTAAATAATACATGGTACTCTACCCCTCTTTGGACTACTTCTAGATAGATAGGGGACCCAGTGGGAGAGATGACCAAGTGAGGAAGACAGGGAAATTTCTGTCTTTCTGGTTTTAAAAAGTGTATCACTGATGCAGCATAGGCTAAACAGCAAGGTTTTAAAGAGCGTAACAGACTGCCCACACAAGTGTCTCCATGCTAATCATTCATTTGAAACAGAGGTTGCTCAAGTACACTTTCTACTAATACAGATCCTAAAAAACATTTAGATGCATTGCCTGCATCCCCCATCCTACCGTTATATCTAAGTCTACTGACTTTAATTCTAAAAAGCCCTTTCTGAAATTTACTCCACCCCGTAGCTTAGAGAGGAGTTGTGCAAACCAATCAGCCCATCCTCAGCTCTAAGGTTATGACTTAATCCATTGCAGTCAGCCTTTCTGAGCCTTGGGTGTGATGCTGACCTCAGCAAGATCACGGTACCTTGTTATTGCCTGACGTACTTGTTGATATTATTCTTTCTCCTCCCCACCTCCACCTCTCTAAAAAATTCTAGGTCTTAGCACAGTCTTAGCTGACCTCAGCAGCTACTTTCAGTTGCATTGGTAAGGCGATACAGCTGAGGAAACTCACCTGAGACTACGTAGTAGAGATTCACAGAGTCATGATTCCTCTGTCATCTTGTAACTGTCCGCTGTTCTGCGTAGATCTCATGTGGAGCTCACAGGTTTTGATGACAGCTTGCAAGACTCCTAAGTTTTGCTTTGCTTCATTTTCTTTTTAGAGAGTAACTCGATAGAAAAAGGACTCCCAAGTAATTATTCTAGAGTACTTGGAGACTGACCAAATGTAATGCAAGTCAATGATTTTCTGTCTATTGCAGTACAACTGGAAACACAGACTCCTTGGCAATACTAAACTTGTCAAAACCAGATCTGAAACTCCTGTTTTATTTTTCTATTTGATGCCTCTCTTTCTGGGCTTTACATGGAAACTCAGGAAAACAATACTTGTGGAAAGTGAGGGAGTGAAAACTGCTGGAAGTGGTTGAGCAGAGCCAGGGGAATCCCTCTGTACAAACCAGCCTACCTCCCCTTATGTCTCTGAGAATAAGATCACTGTTCATATGTCATGCCCTTACTTTTGTGCCAGCCCTGAAAATATGCAATTTATTTCTGAAAAACTAGAAAAGAGGATACTGAGAGAAAGACTGTCTCTAGATAGTCACTGGCTTCCCCATCTAGAGTAAGTTTAAACAAACAAAAATCACATCCAGTTACAGAAGTAACTTTAAAGTGTTCTCCTAAAACACAATCCAGCTTATTTTTATTACTATATCCTAGAAAGCTACTGGTTTAACCAGGTCAACATTTCGCACTTGCACTTGGGAGTGTGACTGGATCAGGGAAGTAATTCTATATTTGAATAATGACAAGGCAGAAGCCACACAGTACGTGATGTGACGGTGGTCCATGCAGGACGAAATTCAGAAAGTGCAAGGGCCGTTTCACCCTGTTCATACCATGTAGAACAGGATGTGTGAATTCCAACAGATCTGATTTCAAGTTAACTCCGTATTTATACTCCCGGTGCTCATCTGTCGCACCAAGAAAAGATCATCTGAAAAATGTGATCCCTGTTAATAGCAGCTAAAAGGCTCATTCAGCTCATCAAGTAAAGCAAGCAAAATGCTTACTGGCAGGAACAACAGCTGTATGCTTGACCTTTACCCATTCTCTCTTTTCTCGCTTCACATTCAGGACCAGGCTCAATGCATTCTTAGGAGGCATGTATTCGGAAAGAGAGGGCTATTTTTATTCACCGTGTGGTTTCTCAGCATAGTGGGTCTTTAGGAATATTTCCTTTCACGTCAATCCCTTTAAGCATTTTACAGAGCATAGTCTGTTCTGGCAAGTCAGTAAATTTGAATTCATGTTTTGAAGTTTTATCATGACTCGGAATATAATGTGCAGAAGGCAGATAGCACAGTTGATGAATAAAGCAAATGCAGACTATGTAGTCCTGCTAAAGCTATTACCAGAATATTTTACATTTTCCATGCACCCAAATTAAACCCTTTATACAAGCAGAGTAATCCAAAACCATCTGGCACTAGAATTTGGGATTTCATAATGCTTTAATGCAAACCATGTGAGCAGGATGTCCAAAATGTCTGTGTCAGTGGATTGAATTAATACATGTAAAAAAGATGAACTTTGCAATAGTTTTGTCTGATTTTCATGATGTCCAGTCAATGAATACCTTATACCACTGCTGTTCAGCACAGATAACTTCTGCACTGTCACCTTTCCTTGCCTGACACTTGTCACTTCACTGTTCCTGAGCACAGAGGAATAACCAAGATCAGAGAGGAGGAGCCCGAACTATGAAGCCAGATGTACAACTCCAGAATAAAGGTAAATAGCCACATGATTTTTTTTTTCCACCTTGTAACTGAATGACAGTAAGAATTTGTTACTATGGGTCATCAAAGACCTATTTGGCCTTCGGTATGGAAGAGACGCTTCATCCTTTGCCTAGCTGTTCTCTTGAAGTCCTTTCCCACCCTACATTTCAATTTAATAAGCAATGGGAATAACTGTGACAAAGGGAACTCGGGATCACTTTGAATCCAGTGTCCCTCCTCCTCCTCTCAGGGCGGAATCCTACCACTGGATGACCAGGCAAATACTGGTTCTGCCTCATGGAAGCCCAGTGTTTTCAAAAACCTGAGCAGATTGCAGCCAAACTGACTCCTTACATATTTAACAAGCATAAACTCTCTCTCTCGTGACCACGCCTCTCCAAAATGTGCTACGAAAGTTCTGCCAATACACATTTTATCTTTCCAGACTCCTCGATGTCCCAGCCAGTTATCTTCCCCATGTGGATTCTCTATCCTTCTCTATGCATCTTCTTTGAGGGCATTGCCAGAAGTCACCTATGCTCTTCACACCGGGTCTCGGGGCCCTGAGGACACTAACAGGCCTCGCTGGCCCTGACCAGCCTCGCCTGCTGCCTCCACCCCCGGTCCCTGCACATGGGCCCAGGAGCTCCACTCAAGTACAGCCCTGGGCCTTCAGTCCTGGCCCACTGTGCTGCAGGAGTACCGCTCAGCCACAACCCCGACCTCTGGACTGGCCTCCCAGCTTGACCTGGCCTCTGCCCCTTAGCTATGGACCTGCCCAGCAGGACTGTGCTCTCCGGAGACCTGAGCCTGGTCCTGGCTTGCGGACTGACCTGTCATCCCACACTGTCAGTCTGTGGGATGATCTGGACTCATGGCTGAACCTAGCTGCTATCTTTGGGGCTGGCCTGCTCGCCGTGGTTGGTTACCACCAAGGCTGGACCTTGGCTGTGTTGCCGCGCTCGGCTTCTGGCTCCCTGCCCCTTGGGGAGCAGCCGGCGCTTGCTGCTCCCTGACCATGGGCACAGCCCATGTTAGACTGAAGTTGTTTACAGATCCCCCACAGTTCCAAAAATCACAAATTTGGTGACAACATAACTGAAAATAGACTTGGAAGAAATCTTGAGCAGTAATGATTTCAGATTATTCCAGCAACCCCCAGAAACACTTTGTCCTGTGACGACTACCTTGCATTAACCCATGCAATGCCCAGCTTGAGTGGTGCAGTGAATTCTGCCGACTGCTTGGGCTGATGGAAGATGACTCTGCTCTACTCCTGACCGGTGCAGCGCACTGTTCAACCTGGTGATGTTTCTAAAAGAGCATCAATGACCTTGAAAGTCCTTAATACTGTCCAACTCTGGTTGGTCAGCATTTTGAGAACCACGCAACTGAAGAAAATCCAGGCTACTCTTCACTGAGTGTTCACTTCTAATTTACATCAGATTTTAGCAGCATAGGAAATAAACTACAGCTAACTGCTGACTTATTAGCATAGCTCATCACGTAGTCCCTCCCATTAATGCCCGTGGTGCCCATGGTTGCTCGCGGGTGTGGGATGTCTCCTGTTTGGCCAGGAGCTCCCCGTTTCCCCAGGTCCCCTCCTAGTCGCACAGCTTCTGCCTCTGGCACGACCTGCCTCGCTGTTGTAAGTAAGGCAAGGGGGATGAGTTGCCAGTGCTACTGCTGGTGTCAAAGGGGGGAATTTTATAGGTCAGTCCCACCCTCTCCTCGAGAACTGCTTCCTGTGCCACCACCTTTGGTTTTTTTCCCCAAATACCTTTTTGTGGATGACCTGAGATGCTAACCCCAGACTTAGAGGAATTCCTCCCCGCTGCACAAGTGTTATGTGGTGCTTTTCCTCTTCATTTCCCGTGTCCTGAACCTCCCTGCCTCTAGATAAACTTTATTACATTCCTCAGTCCCGGTGCTCTCATAGAAGAGGTGGATCCTAAGATAGGATTGTTGCATCTCTAATGAGAAGAAATTGAGAGATGCCAGCTTTCAGCTTGCACTTCGCAATGCGTACAATATGCAACAGGCAAATGCTGTGCCTGAATGTAAGAGACAGCTTTACCCTGGCAGGGTGGAGGAAGAGAATAGAGAAATCATCTGGCACCAGGACTTTTTAGGCAAAATTTCAAATGAGAAAACCTTATAATAGTGTCAGTAAAGTAATCACAACAATTACATTAATCTGGGAATGCAAGACTGAGATCCTTATGGCAATTTCAAGCCTCCCCTAAGCATGTTGAAAATCACTTAATGGTTGCTCAGTTATGTCAGGTAATCAGTCAGGCAAGGACCAAATAAAAGCAGGAATCCACTTTATATAACTTAGCTATGCTTCTATTGAAGCCTTAGGCAGCTATTTCTTACTTGTGAGAAGCACGGCTCACCCCACCCACCAGTCACACTGGTTTGCATTTCCGTCGTCGGTATCTGAATGGGCAGAGCAGGTTAGGAAGGCCAGCATGGCCCGCCACTGCGAACGGATGCCACGCCGCTGCAGTGGGCAGAGGCGCAGATGCTCAGTGTCTCCTCTGCATCCAGCTTTTCAGCCACTTGCCTACCTAGAGTATGCAAAGGGACACTCGGTTTAGAAATGTAGTTTCTGGACCATCTCTCAAATCTGCAAGCCTTATTCCTCGGGGCTGTCCTCTGGAGCTTCTCTCCTTGCCCCTACCTCGAACAAGCCTGGTTATCCATCCTTGCCAACTTTCCTTTTCTAGTACCCTCCCAGAGCACAAGCTATACTAGCATTAGTAGTATACTGATAGTAATGTACTATATTAGGATACTATACTAGTAGTATAGTACATTACTACTAGTATAGTAATTTTAACGGAAATATTTACTGATAATTTAGTAGTTACTTTATTCCAAAATAATTACAAATTCTGTTTTTCAAATTAACAACTTAAAGTACTTTGTTACTATCTTTTTATAAAGCTGGGTCTATATATCTTTGAATCCCAAAATAACTGCCAGTTTACTGTCCCTGTTGCCAGGTCATGGCTAAGGACAGCCTAATCCATTTTAGGGCTTTAATGTGCGTTCCCCAACGCTGTGAATCTTCATGTCAGCCACAAGAGGGAGGACGTGACATGCAGTACACTGAAGATTCCAGTTACCAGAGAAGTTTCCAGTTTACAGGAAAGTCACTCCAGTTTACGTTAAGATTCTATTTTAAATCAGTTTAGTCAAAATCGGTGCAAGAAGTTGGCTGACATTTGTAGTCAAGTATAAGAATAGCTTATTTTGGGTTGCCATAAACAGATTCCAAATTGACATAAACTAAACTAAGAGTCTTTACAGAAGTGTTTACACCAGTTTAACTGAGTTGGTTGAAACCTCCATGGAAGATTAACCAGTGGGACTTTTGTGTTTGGATAAACACTAAGCCTGCAATACACTAATTTAGCTTGGAATAGGAATGAAAAAGTCTGGTTTATTGTCGGAAGTAAACTGTGTACTATATTAATCATCAGCTTCACAGAGAGTCCCTCTTGAAGAAGAGACTACTCATCTGTATTTGATTGTTTCTATTTGAATAGTTTGCATTAATTTTTGTTGTTGATTCTGCTTCATACGAACAATCTCTTAACACAGCGACATAACTGAAGACAAGGGAGAAAAGATGTTCTAGCACTTGACTATTTGAGAACTTTGCATTTAAAGCACTTTGTAGCAGACTTTCTGGTAGCTCTCTAGAAAAAATTTACTCAGAATTTGGCTGAAGTGTTGCTGGTTTGTTTGTTTGCTAGGATAGAGGGGGAAATTAATGTTCGGAGTGATTCAATTTTGAAAGGTCTGGATCTGTAGAACATCTTCTGAATATTTTTTCCATCACTTGCTTCTCTGAGTTAAGATTGCCTTGTTCCTCCCTTTCATACACTTCCTCCTAGGCCTTGTAATCTACATTGCCCCAAGGAAACACAGCTGTCATGATGGTTCACAGATCAAAATTCAGCCTTTAATGTAGCTAAGGCTTGATCCATTAACTACTTTGAAGATTATGACCAAAGCCTTAAACTGGCATCTGAAATATGAAACTTCAGCATGAGTTAATGAGGCCCAGGAGAGCTGCACAGGAGGCAGCTATTGTACCCAATACGATGTGATCATAAAGAGAGACAAAAGCAACTAGCGCTGCAGCAGAAGTAAGTAGCAGGGCAAAGTAAAGCCTGAGACAGTCTGAAGCAAGATTAAAGATGAGTAATTTTAAAAGTAAGAAGGGAAGTTTTGGCTACAATATTAAAGAGACATAGGCGCTAGCAAAGTCTGAAGAGAAGAGTGACGTGACCTTGCTCAGACGCACAAGAAGTCAGGCAGCAGCATTCTTCATGTTTAGGAGTTACTCCAAGCAATGCAAAACACAGAGGGAGGTTGCCCTGGAAGCGAAAGGATGGATAGTGGTATTCCCAGAATGAACAGGAGCCACTGGCAGTGGGAGACTCTAGTCATGTAAGTGGCGATAATCCAACTTATGTACCATGGGTCACGTCAGCTGATAGTGAATGGAGGAAAATAATCTAGACTGAGAAGGAATGTAGCAGTGACAACCACGTGTTTATATCCATAAGTTTATTTTGAGTAAAAAAAGAACTTCAGTACTTGAAGCTACTGTTAAAAAAAAGTTGTACCTACATGTTCACCAGCACAGTACTAGAGTGCCAAAGACGGACCTACAGTTTTACTGGGTCTGAGCTGAAGGAGAAAATGAGCAAGAAGGAGTCATCCACTGTATCAATTAAGCAGGATACATTTCAACATCAGCATAAAGAGAGATGCTAAGATTAAGGATCGACCAGAAATAGCCCAATAAATTTCCACTGAATCAACATTTTCTGATGGAAAACTGTCCTGGCTGGAAAAGTTTCAGCAAGCTTAAATCGTTACATTGAAAGTACTAGTTATCACTTCTCCATTCTATAAATACCAAGTGCTCATGATTGCTGGCTTTTCAAGTTTATTATAATTCTAAATATGATTATGCTGTGTGACTCACTGGAACAGACCAAATGACAGAAAATGTAAAGTGACAAAACTTAAGAGATTTAGGTATTAGAATTTTCCATTCAGCATATACTTCATGGAGACTCCCATTACAAAAATACATTAAAATTTTGTTTTCAGTTACCACTACTTGTGCAATTCAAAGTCACTACAACTTGGTTGTACTCTGCATACTCACTATCTTCTGTTTTACGCATCACCAGCTGAATGAACGTATTTCCATCTGAAAATTAAAGAGGACAGCCTAAAAAGCAAAAAAATGAATGAGTCAGATTTTATATTTTCAGCTGGGTGATATTCATGAACAAACAAATTTTTTATCGGCTGACACAGTGAAAATGGTGATAGCCTTGTTCATACAACTAGTCCTAGGTTATCTCTCAGCTTCCCCACTGACTCAGGCAGGATTCAAAAAAGAATGAATTTGGGATGGCAGGTCATCATCGAATTCATAATGAGCAATTTTTTTGGATTGGAGGAAGACTGGACCTGAGGTCCAAGGAATTTCTTTCTAGTTCTATGCCCTAATTTGGACAACACTAGAGATTCACTTGGTAACTCAGTTACTGTGAATGAAATAATCCCAGCAGGGTTAGTTCACAGCAGGTTGTTAGCGCCAGAACAACTACATCATATACAGGCACACTGTAACCTTCTGTGGAGGGGACAGTTCACAGATGACTTCCAAGAAGTGAAGCTCTAATTTAGAATTAGATGTTAACTGCTTACTGGTAGTACTTTTGTTTTGACCAGGTATTTATTTTGTCTAGTTGTTTTGCAGCCAGCTGCTCTGTCAGGCTTGACTCCCTGCAGCTGCGAAGCAAAATATGAAATGCAGCTCAATTTTTCATACTGACTTTTTTTTTTTACTTCTTTACACTGGCTGAGGTATAGGTATAAAGGTATAAATCTTTGTGCTTGTTTCCCAGGCCTCGTCTCACAGTTCGTTACAAATACACGTACTTTGGGTCGTGGACTCTACAGCTCAATAAGCACAACTACGACAATCTTTGAACAGCATCTATGTCGCTCAAAAGAGCTCAGCAAGTTGTACCGTGGCAATGGCTCATGCGTGTTATAGTCACATTGGCTCCAAAACCATCTTAAAATATAGAGTCCTCTACATGTGCAGCTGTGCTCACTAATGAATTGCAGTGCTTCTCATCTGCACAAGCCCAGATACAGTTTGTGGTTTATGGATTGCAAGCACTTGGCTGCAGAAGCTTCCACATGTTCTTTATATCCTTGTAGTTGGAATTTTTCAGTCTAAAGCCATGACATGCCAGCTCCAGCACTCCCGTACTACCAGTGAACACAGCACTGAGACTCTAGTATGAGTTTGCTTTTTTTAAAAAATGTTCTGAGAAAGACTTAAGCGTTAACGAACCTTTGAATAAAATAATCTGAAAGAGTGGCTTCAGATGTTCAACCCCTTTACCCCTTTCCTCCATCCGACACTGCCATAACCATTATTAACTTTACATATAGCCACCAGAAGAGATACTTGTTACTGCTTGTCTGCTAGCTGCAGAAGAGGTTTTCAGATGCCCCCATGTTCCTATACCTTGGTAGGTATTTGTTTCTAGCTACCTGCAGATATTTTGCAGTAGAATTTGCTGCAGGGCAGCAGGGAAATTATTGTTAACTCTTTCCAGGCCAGTCTGTAATCTAAAAGTGAGCCAGAAATCTTGGATTAATACAAGAACGTCAGTGTTTTGTTTAGGAGCTCCTGACAACCAAAATCACATTGTTGGCCTATAGCATCGAACAAGGCTCTTGGCATTCTGCGTGTTGAATGTAAGAATACATGGGAAGTTGCCACTTGCTTTGAGTCATGAGGAGAGAAGGCAGGATTTACCCTTGCTGCTCCTCTTGTTGAGCTCAAGTCTGAAACTATGCCACTGGAAAAAATGTAAGTCCGTGCAGAATGTATGTTTTAAGTCAGACAATGAATACGATCTCAAAAATGACACAGCACATGCTCAGGATAGCACGTAGTCCCCATTCATTTGGTCATCAGCCTCTGCTGCATCCCAGATCTGATGCGCTGGGACTGGGTTCATCAGATCTCACCGTTACTGTAGCAGACTGCCTTAAGGGATCAAAGTCCAGTGAAACTCCTACGAGTCTGGATGTGCAATGCAGCTTTCCCCATACAAGCTGTGGACACTTTAACTAATATTTTCAAATTGCTACTGATGTGCATAGGAAGGGAAATATGGCAACAATGAGAATATGATGCAAGATCCCAGACTGACTTGTTCTGTCTTCAACAGAAATTAAAGCCTTGTTCAGATTTCCCGAGGGAGAAAAACTTTAAGAGTTTGTTCACCAGGGAGTCAGAGAAACATCTATAAAAATAATCTTGGAAGAAATTTGAGTGTACTGGGTGGTACTGACATATCAGTATAGCATCTCATATCTTTTGTTGGACAAGAAAATAGGAACATTTGTTTTTTAGCTTTATTATAGCTTTGCAATTAGTAGAAGGCAATCTATTATTAGCTGTACAGCCTCATTAAAGTCATCTGCGCTTACACAGATGTATGTTTCTCTGTCTCAGCAATGACTCTCTAAAAAAATCTCAAGTTTATCCATATTGGATCCCTGTGATTGGAAAGTCTTTTTCTGATTTCTAATGCTTATTCTGAGTATTAAAAGTACCCATTCACTGCTAAGCACTTTACCATAGATAGGCTTCAAACCTTTATTAAACAACAAAGAATAATACAAAGATGTTACCCCCAATTCTATGTAAATGCAAGTAGGCCAGTGTCTCCAAATGCATAATTTATCTGTTAAAGACATTTGATCGTTTTATTACGGCTAACAGGCAAAGTAAGAAGGAAGCTGAGGAGAGCGTGGGTAGCTACCCGTATCACTGTCGTTGAGTATATGCCCAACAACCTATTTCAGAAAGGCTCCTTCTGTTTTCTTGGGATCCCCCATCAGTCACATCTGGCTGTGCAGTGTTCTCATGCCCCATACGCTGTATTTGTAGGCTCACGTCACTCATCCTGTTTCATTAGGGAAAGTATGTTCAACAGAACTGCCATCATATGCCCAGAGTCACTTGGTGGTGATTGGGAAATGCACTGACTATTGCCCAGCAGCGGGAGTTTTGCAAGGGGTAACTGGAGGTAACCGTGATGGGCTCAGCAGCCTTGTTTTGTTGGTGTTCTGGCCTCGCCACAAGCTATCGTCTCCTCCGTAATCTTCCTTGCAAAACTCTGGAAGAGCAGAGTTTTTAATGTTTTTCATTGTACTGCTTTGTCACAGTGATGCATACATAGAATGATTCCTTGACTTAAGAAGCTGGATATTTGGGGCTCTGAGTTTGGCCATAGGTCAGGCTTCACAGTCAGGGAGCCGGAAGCTCTTTCAGGACCAGATATAAAGTCCTTAGCCAAAAAATATTTCCACTGGAATTCTAAGGCTAAACTAGTACAGCTTTACAAGTCAGACAGTTTAATTTTATCTCATTCTGTGCACCACTGTCCTACACTTGGTGACTGTTTATGACGTTCTACATAACCATTAGGAATAAGGGGGACAGCAGACTCAATTTGGAGAATGGAGACTACAACTTCACGGAGCCTGTTGTTTTAGGGAGTCTGTTACTGATTTTTCTGGCGCTCTGTACATTCAGACAGCATGGGTGAAGGACGTAAATCCCATTACACCAGCCAATCAATAAAAAATGGACTGGTACCAAGACACCAGTTTCACATGGGACTGTAAAACTGAGCAACACAAAACCTCTCTGAACCTCATTCCTGCTGCGTACAGTACTGTGTACTGCGCTGCTCCGCATTCTCGGCAGGAAGATGGGAATGGCTGTGATGGTGGCATGGAAACTTCGACACATTGAGCCAGACTGCTTCCAGTTGGTGGAGATGCTGCCTTTATGTACCATACCAGGAAAAGAATCCGAGTTCCTTGACCAGCTGGTGCAGACTGACTCAAGCCTGCGTTGCATAGCTCTGGGCCCTGTGTGGTTGTCCCGAGATTACTGTGATTGTTGTTTCGGTTTTTTCCTCAGCTGGAAATGCATGAAATAATAGTTGGCTGTGTTGCAGCCTACCACAGTTGTGTCTTTATAGGATGATGCCAAAGGTATAGATCTCCTGCCTTTAGGCATCTGAAGACGTAAGAACTACTAGAGTAGTATTAGAACAAACTTGGTACAGTTCATGTCCATCTCTCAAGGTTGAAAATGTCCTCTGGTTTCCTTTCAATTCTAGAAGGAAACCCAGAAGTAAATTAACCTAACTGGGGCCCTAGGATGAAACAGCAGTTGAGCCACATTGAATTTGTTCATTCACATCACTGCATCTTCAGTGGAGTTTAATGATGTAGGAATTATGATCTGCATATTTGTATCTCAAACTGTTCCCTTGAAGCTTTTCAGCATCTCCCTCTGTATAGGAACCCCTGTCTTCTGGGAAAGAGTTCAAAGGCGACCAAAACAATGCAGGGGCTGGAAGCTTCCTCAGTTTCAGACCTTGGCTGCCTATGTCCTAGGACACTTCTTTGCCAGCTACAGAACTCCAGCTGGCAAGGGGAGGAAAGGAGCTCAAAAGCTGTTAATAAATGAAAAGGATTAGAATACCTAACTTGTGATTTTGGGAAGAACTGCACAGAAGAAATAGCTCCAATAAATACAATATTTTATACTTTATCCGTAAGTTGAAGCTTTGTACACAACCTTAGCAAACTCAGGCAGTAGCCTTTAAAAACACAGTGTTGGTAGTCAGTTTAACACCCTTGCTTCTATTGTTTCTAGCTCTAATAAATACATTCCTTTTGGGTCAAAGCTCTCCATGCTTAGTTCTAGATCAAAGGCCAACTTTCATGTTTGAAAGACCAAGTGAAACGAGTTTTCAGCTGTGAATTATTCAAAAGTGGGAGTAGGAAGGAAAGAGACTTTAATGTTGTGATAAAAAATGTTGCCCTCTGGTTACTAAAAATTTCTAATCAGCCATCTTTTCAAAAGTCTGTTTGGACTGAGGAGAATCAGCTCTCAGTGACTCTCAATTTGCCCTTGCCGGGTTAAGGTTGCTTTGGGAGACATTCTCTTCAGAGATCCTCATAGCTTTATTGGGGTCTGTGCAAATGTGCCACACAGAACCGGGGATCAGATTTCACACAGTCAGCACTCCTGCACTAAGCTTATCTGCACAAAAGAGAATCTGGATACATAAACCAAAGAGCTCCTTCCTCAAGATGGTGCAAAAGCTCTCCCATCTGAGTATCTCTACAGTTGTGCACAGAAGAAGGTATGGGAGAAATATGAATGCCCCCTAAACCAAACAGCCTGAGCATGCAAAAACTGGTGAATTTCTAACGGTCACATTGCTCTCATGCTAACTTGGCTCTGGCTGTGCATTTCCCTCTGCAAGGTAAACCTCAACTGCTGCTGTTATTTGCTCTTTGCATATACCATAAAGTACACAGGATATGAAACATGGAAGATTCAGAGATGCAGGAACACCTCTAAGCTAAAGAGTTTTCCAGTTTAATACTGAACTAAAGTTAAAATTTCACTTCTGGTTTGGTAGTTGCCCTCAGTACTTTGCAGTGCCTCTTTTACCAATGAATTACCCTGTGTCTCTTCTGGATACTTGGCTGAAAACACAGAACTCCTACAAATTGTAAGAGATGCTAGCCTGAGTCAGCAGCATGCCTTTGGCCTTGTTAGACAGACTGGCTGAAAAGCAGAAAAATATGCAAAGCAGATCAGCATGTTTTACCATATATGCAAGAGCCCAGTTACCTTTATATAAAAAGCCTTAGGGGTAGGTGTCATTTGGAATTTAGACCCAGTCTGAAATAGCCAAAACCGTTTAGGCAATATAATGAGTCAGGGATAATGACTTTGAAAAAGACCTCATGTAACCACATATGAAGGGCAGACTCAATCTTCAATGCTCCAGGTACCTGTGCCTTTAAAGGCGCTGACATTCACTTCACCTCCCTGGTATGCAGTGTCAGATAACCAAAGCTCTGCTGAACAATAGATAGAAAGCTGACGGACTTTCAGAGGAGCAAGCTAGGTTTACATTAGGCATTTTCCATAAGGTCTTTTGAAAAGGTACACCCAGATCTGAGAAAGAGAGCAAGCAATAATAACTGCACTTAGTAATGTGTACAGTAAACAGACTTGAGAGCAGGTGACAGGCTCAGCTAAAGTGCATTTCTAATCTTAAAAGTGACTCTAAAAGTGACATTGTGGAGGACTGCTTCAGTCTGTCTGTCTTTCGTTCATTTTATAAACAAGTTTTTCCTTGAACTGCCAAGTCTGCCCATTCCCCAGAGAGGCTGAAGTCAAGCAGGGTTCCTCCTGACTCATGCTTCATAGACAGCAATTGAAGATGTGTAAGTGAAACTCATTTAACCCTACCCGTGACGGAAACTATTCGCTCAGCGGTACTTGTCTTACTAAAAAGTAACGAGCACGGCTGAACACACGTGCAGCCGTTTCCTAGGTACCCTTCATCTACCTGAAGAACTTCAGGAATGGTTTAAGGTGACTCAACTGAAATCCTGCAGAGAGATTCAAAGCGTCACAATTAGACCAGAAGACATGTTTTGCAGTTACAGTCACCGTTAGAAATATCAAGCTGTCACTAGCATGAAATAATCTAAACATTAAAAATTATCAGAGGCTTTTCATATTTCATGTTTTTCTGCTTTGTTCTTCTTGGAGCTTAGAGAAAGCTCAGTCTAAGTAGTATTTCTTCCATTATTTTCCAGGATCTTCTACTTTTGTATGGTAAATAGCAAGGAATGACCAGAGAAAGTTCAGGCTGTTGCTCATCTGAACTCGAAATCTGCAAAATGTTCCTTTTCTTGCTGTATACTGCTCTTGCAGTGGCTGTACAACCTACCCTCCCCACAATTTTTCATCACTGAAAGGCTTCTCTTCCCACCTTCTGGTGTCTTTAAGGAAAGTACTGGGCCAGACGCAGAACCTCATTAAAGTACGCTAAAAAAATAAAGGGTCTGTGACTTTGTATCAAATTCTCTGGCTATGAATCTGTGCGAGAAGCACCGTGACAAGATGTCAGTGGTGGCCCTGATTGCCTCGTTATGCAAACAAGGGTCTGTCTGTGGTTGTATAGTTAGAATATATGATTCCGAAAAATAAAGTTCTTATCGTTACTAAGTAGTTTAATGATTAGATTTGAAATTTAACTCCTATTTTACTTTGGACTAGAGTTTCCATAATCTCACTTTCTTTCTAGAGAGGGAAACTAGATCGATTAACATAGCTTGTATCTACTGAGTTTCACTTACTAATATCTTTGCACAGTTCTGTTTGGTTTATATATACATAAACGAAAATGCTGTTTTCATTGACTTGATTTTTATTGTTGTTTTTCCTTCTTCCTAAAATTAGGACACTGAATCCAAACTCCTTCACAAAGAAAACTTACTCAAGAAGCTTTTTTAGCCCTCTGTACAAATTAGAGGGAGCCCCATCAGGAGTCGGTCTCCATTAGGAGAGAAACTCAAGCGCTTGCTCCCAGCTGATAACAGGAGAACGTGGAGCCCGGGGACTCCTCCCACCCTACCACATAAAACAAGGCACTGAACATCAAGGATCCAGTTTCAACCACAAAGCAGTCGTTATCAGCACCAAGGAGTGTCTTTGTTCTCATCCTGGCTCTTGACCTGTATCATGAAGGTAAATACATTTTGTGGTTGCTTTTCCTATGTCTGTCTATTGCATGGGATAAGCAAGAATGAACAGCCATGAAAGTCTGAAGACCTTGTTCCAACAATTTCAGTTGAAATCCTGGCCTGATCTAAGTATGTATGCCACTCTTTATGCAACATTGTCTTTAATTAAACTTCTGCTATCATGGTTTAACCCCAGCCGGTAACTAAACCCCACGCTCGCTCACCCCCCCCGAGTGGGATGGGGGAAGGAATCGGAAGAGTAAAAGTGAGAAAACTCACGGGTTGAGATAAAGGCAGTTTAATAGGGAAAGCAAAAGCCGCGCACGCAAGCAAAGCAAAACAAGGAGTTCGTTCCCTACTTCCCCTCGGCAGGCAGGGGTTCAGCCATCTCCAGGAACACAGGGCTCCATCACACGTAACGGTGACTTGGGAAGACAAACGTCATCACTCCAAACATCCTCCCCTTCCTTCTTCTTCCCCCAGCTCTATATGCTGAGCATGACGTCATATGGTATGGAATGTCCCTTTGGTCAGTTGGGGTCAGCTGTCCCGGCTGTGTCCCCTCCCAACTCCTTGTGCCCCCCCAGCCTCCTCGCTGGTGGGGTGGGGTGAGGAGCAGAAAAGGCCTCGACTCTGTGTAAGCCCTGCTCAGCAGGAACTAAAACATCCCTGTGTTATCAACACTGTTGTCAGCACAAATCCAAACCAGCCCCATACGAGCTACTGTGAAGGAAATTAACTCTACCCCAGCCAAAACCAGCACGTGCTTACTTAAAAGGACCTGTAATGGTAATATTTTACATCTACCATACATACACATCAAGTACACATTTTTCAAAATCCTGTTTATCTATGCATCTTTACTGCTGCTCCATGCAGTTTGGATGGTATGTTGACCATCTTGATAGTATAACATCCAATACTATATTGTTTGATTATGTTATTAATGGCGTCACGGAGAATTCATCCATGATTACATGATGGTGGCAGGTCTGAGACTACAACCCCGAATTCTGTCCCACAAGCCCTTATCCTAACTCGGTGGTAACTGTTGACTCGGAGGACTGCTGAGATGCTGAATTGCTCTTAGGGAAGTTTATGAAGCCCAACAGCTTCATAAACATGAGCCCTGCTGCACTCATGAATGAATTCATGGCACCCTAGCTCACCCAGAATTATCAGAATCATCAGAATAATTCTGGTCTTCGGTTTTATGAGGTAAACAAAACGAAAGAGCTCTTTCTCTCCAAAATGATATACTTCTCCATTGTCTTAGGCTATCAGTTTTAGACTCAGCCCTGCCCCAGACGTACAAAAAATCTAGTTTGCTATTTAGTAATATGGCGTGACTGTTCTCTTCGAAGAAAGTGAGAGGCTGGTGATTCTTTTAAATTTTGTAATAGTAATATAAAAAAATAAATTTTGTAAAAGTGATGTAAAAAGAGACCAGATAGGGTAGCCTTCTTTGATTCTGGAAAAAAAAAAAATCTTTAAGCACTGTAATAAGTTGTATCATCTAAAAATTAATTTATTTGCAATAACATATTTGCTCATTTTTGTAGTGACGTATTTAACTGTAGCCAGGATTCTTATTTGCTACAGGCATTCAGGCATCTGCTTGCCTGCTCTCCCCAAGTCTGTATATCTGCAATTTTGAAAGCACTTGCCTCCTTTGGGCTTGGGTTTCTGATCTGGATAAGCAACCTTAAACCATACTCAAAAACAGTGAGAAAGAAACCAAGTAAAAATACTGTAGCAACACTGAAGAAGCAAGTCCCAGTCAATAACAGAATGGTATTTCTAGGAAACTGAGCTCCTTGAAAATATTCTTTGCGTATATAATGCTTTTTCAGCACCGAACCTGTTACAGCTAATTCAGATAATTTCCCTGCACACGAACAATTAGGTCAAAGGAAGTACAAAGTATATGTTATAAATGAATGTTCAGTCTATTGATAAGTTCAGATCATGATATGTAAGAAGTGAGAGGTATACTTCTTTCCCTATATGAAGGAAACACTTATGAATGTAGTTATTTAAGCTTTTCGACTGATGGCATAAACAACAGGCAGAGTCAGCTACGATTTGGAGCTGCATTTAAAAAATGCGTCAATGAAAACCATGTATTAAGCACAACAGCACTCTAGCTCAGAGATCTGAATCTGGTTAACATTTGACAGATGCGTAATTTTTCACTCCCAGTGAAACAAGAGAGAGAGATCACATCCTTCTCAGTCTAAAGCAAAATCCTCACATTGAAGGAATTAATGTAAAATGGTTTGGCTCTGCTAATCCTGGCACACTCTGCACTCAAAAGAGAGAGACAAAATCTTCCAGAAAGTAGCTCAAATAAAAAAAATGAGAGTCCACTTCTTTCCACAGAGACCCCAAATTTAGACACTGCAAGTTAGACTGCATGGATACTCTCATCCCCTCTCAAAAACATAATTAAGGTTGCTCTCTTTAAAGTTACAGGACTGAATAAAAACCTTGGGATTTGAACTTACATTATCTATGCCTGCCACAATTATCTCCATTATCATTGGTTTTAAAATCTGCCTTCTCCACAATACAGATTCCTAGATTAACAGTTTTTATGATGTCCAAAAAAAGAAAGTAAAGAGCAACGTGCCTGCAAGAAACATGTCAGGGTAGGTAGGAACCAATCTTTCTTAAGAGATTAGTTGAAAAGAAACTGTTTATTAGTGGCAGCTACACAGCACACAGCTTAGGGTTTGAATAAAATACACTTGCATTTGAGAATAAAACAGAAGAATTTATGTTTACCCTAATGCACAGGGCTCACTATCTGCTTTACAAATATTTACACGCTAAGAGCTTAAGCCTTCGTGTGTGTCCTGCTCTCATGGACTCGCTCCTCTATATTTCTTGGTGACAGAAATGCAAAAAGTCGATGAATCATGACCAGTAGTGGTAACTCAGTCCTTACTGTTAAGTCATCTAAGCAGCAGCCCATTTTCTTTTTATAACTGCCTGAGGCTACCATGTAGGCTTCCTAGAATATCTGGCTGCATTTCCTGCCCAGCACAAACATTTCTGCACCATCCATCATAGAAAAAGCGCTGCCATGTACATTCAAAGCTGTATACAAATATATACCACACTTAAAATCACTTTAAGCAAGGTAACTTTAATTAAATAGGATGTAATATATACCCTGAAATTATACTTTGGATCTCAACATTGTAAGAGCTTGTATTGTGGCCTTGTATTGGGTATTGCATTCTTCCCAAGCAGGGAAGAGCCCCACTGACAGAGCCCAGTGTGGTGTCACACATTTTGTCCTGGTGCCCACACCTGCTTTTCAACGCTAATTACATCTTGGGTTGTGCTGACCTCAAAAGGCTCCTTGGTGGTAGATAAGTCCATAGCTGCTTCCAGTTCCCCAGAGACCAGCCCACTCTCAGCATTCACTGGACTTTCTGCCTTGAGCGCCTTCTCCAAGCCCTGTGGAGCAAGCAGAGAGCTTTCTGAGACAGTCTTAATACTTCTGAGCTCTCTGGCAACTGCTGTGTCAGCTCACACTGTCTGACATAATCTGTGTACATCCTGAGTGTTAGAAAACAGAAAAAAATAAATAGCAGATCAGAAACTTCCTTAACAAATCAACATTACTGTTTTACCAATTAAAAAAAAAAAAGAGTAAGTCAACAGGCAAATTGCCAAGGGGCAAATTGCAAGAATCTTCGACTCATCATTAAGCCATGATCTGAAGCACTTTCAAGTAGGTGTATCAGGCTGCTAGCCAGCAGCAGGAAGAGAAAGCTAAGGCTTTGGGTCATTTAAGGAAAAATCTTGATGAGGAGAACAACTCTACGGAAAAGTTGCATCCATATGGAAGACTAGCAAGTTTTCCACTTTAGCTATGCTTGACGTGATGAGACACTGAAGCATCACAGTGGCAACAGCAGTTCCTAAATGGTGATATTCAGTGTCGGGGGTAAATAAAATCAGTTTTCTTGTGTTTCCTTTTAGGAGTTTGCTAATTGGGACAATGAGAGTGAAGGGTTAACCATGAACCAGGAGGATCAAGGAGAACCAAGAGGAACTGTGATACAAAGAGTAACCTAAACATTAGAGGATGAGAATACAGCAAGAGATTACACAGGGCATGTTTTTACCATCTCTTCCCAGTTCATGCCACAGCAGACCATTGAAGGCAGAACACTTCCCGTGTATATGTAAAGTGGCATCACTTACAGCTGGCAGAACTACTTCAGACTGGCTGTCCAAGTGTCTAATTAGTTGAGCAAATATGAATACCAAATACCATCTATGCCAAGGAAACATGCTAATGTCACATAATTTGCCCAAACCAGTTTTAAATATGCCAGGAATAAAAAAAAGATAGAGCCTTCTTTATGCAATGGAGAAAACTGACAGATAATGTTAGTTGCTCTGTTCAAGATCTCTGTTTTACAGTTCTTTTACTCTGCATTTGTTACTTATGAAGAGACAGAGAAGCTGCCTTGTCAAAAACTCATTTTAAAGCAATTTCAGTGTTACACATGATCTATATATTCAGTGTATTGGCAGACCAGCGTTCTTGTTCTCTCCAAGTGGAGTTTTGCTGCTGCAGTGTCCTTTATTCCATGGGAAGACCAATGCTTTTTCTGTTTTTCTTGATTTGCATTCTTTCTTGGCAACAAACAATGAAGCCTGCCAAAACTTAGATAAATAACAAGGTGAAGTGCGAGGGCAGAAGTTGAGCATTTACCGCCTAGCTAAATGAACTTTATTCCCTGGAGGCTGCAGGAGGAACAGTGCCTTCGTGAGCTGCGTATGGGATGGGCAGTCTGAACACTGCATTCTATCTGGGCTCTGCTGCTGACTCATCACGTCACCTCTGGGAAATAACTGCCTGGACACACTTGGTTTTTCTGCCGTGAAGCGGTCGCACTCCGTTGTAGGCACTAGTTACCATAGTTACGGATCCTAGAATAGTTAGGATGAACAATTTCTCAATCAGATAAACTGGCAATCCTTCATTTTGTTCTCTGCTACAGGAAGAAAGAGCCAGAAGTGGTAGAAAATTGAAAAGTAAGTTCAAGCAAGGTATTTCAGCTCCTTAGTATCAGAGACCAGATTTATTCCAGCTGCGTATCGTGAAAGAGGTAGGTAAAAACCTGACACCTACTCACCAAAGGCTGGGTGGAAGATGGTGGCCCACCTTAATCCTAAACAGAACAGGTAGTTGCAGTTATGTGTGTATCAAACGAGCCATCATAACTTGGAAAATCTGACCTGTGGGATTATTGTCAGCAATGACCTGCTGCCAAGCAGCCTATTCTTATTTATTCCACTAAAGTCAACCTTGCTGACACAAGCCTTTTTTTAAAGGCAATCTGCTTTGTGCATGCCTGTCCTGTTACTAGGTTACTAGAGAATGAAATATCTCTGTTTTTTTGTAAATCCCTGTTCTTGTTTTGGAAGTCTGGTCACACAGATCTGTTGTAGAACAGACCTGTTTGCATCTTTGATTTCTATTTACTTACCCCTAGCCTTTCCCAGCTATTCTATACATTTTGGTGAACTCTTCTTGCCTCCTTTCCCAAGCCCTGCCATAAGATAAATAGAGGATTCAGACTATTTGGTTTTGACCAGTGCCAAGGTTTGCGCTCTCGGCAGCATGCTGATCATGGCTGCAATTCCTGGCTTGCAGGGACTTGGGATCCAGTTACATTTGCTGGCGTCAAGCAGACTCTACAGACCGCTGTGAAATACTGAATCTAAAAATAAAAGAGTGAAAAAGTACGAAACCAAAGAGAGCGGGATATTAAAATTCCAGGAAAATTGTAGAAAAGTTTGGAAGAGGCACATAAGCAGTCTCAGGGGAGAACACTAACATATTGGGGGAGTTTAAATTAAGCCTATGGGTTTGCCTTTTTTAGCTCTGTCACCCATGTGACGCTCAAGAGTTCAGCCTGTGGGTCCAGGTATTTCTGCTAACACAAAGAATGCATTAGAGCTCTTTGGAAAGGCAAATCATTCTGACTGTCTCAGCTTCTTGCCTTTGCTCTCCCCAAGAACTGTTAACCCCAGGTGCACTTGGTTTCTGTTCGCACACATCCTGCCAGCCGGGGTCCCGGCTCAGCCTTTGGACTTCTCCTTCGGATCAAACGCGCTGCTGATGGTGCCAGCGGGCTAGCTGGGTGTGGGAAGAAGTTTCAGGCTCTGGTGAGTCTCGGGGGGGCGGAGGGGTGGGAATATTATTTTCACAGCTTTTGCAGTGCTTTTAATTGTACAGTGACATATGGAAGATTAGTGAATCTGTGAATCCAGGCCAAAGGGTCAGCATTAAATACTTGCTGGACCTGCTTCACAAGGTTAAATTAATTAGTCTGAGATGGGATAGAAAAGCCCAAGTGCTATTTCTAAGGGGCATTTTTTGAATCTCATACAAAGAATTTGGTGGGAAATTCCTCATTTTCTGAGGAAAAATCTAATAATCTTTGAAATTGTCTTTTCCTATTTAAATATTAAACCAGCACAAGAATTAAGTTTTACCAAGTACAAAGTTGCATTTTTAAGTGCAACACTTGTTGTGACTGTCCTTCCCTGACCAGCACGGTTCCATTTTAGGGTTTCAGACTGCCTGTGTTTGAATTGTTTGTAAAAATTCTTTCTAGATTTAATCGAGATCTATTTGCAGGAGACTTTATTTCTGCCTCCTTTTTGATGTTTTGAAATTAAAACCACGATGACTGTGAAACTGAGGTTTAAAAGTAGATACGTGTTTGCATAACAATATATTATTTATACACAATATTAGAGCTCCATGGCTACCCGTAATTGCAGTGATAGTGTATCTGCAGTGGTAGCTCCTTGGAAGTTTGCATGTAGGTCAGAAGTTTCCAAATGATGATTGAGATTATATGTACTATGGATTGCATTTTCCAAGTATGCCACAGTTTAGTCATGGGACTCATTAGCATTCGAGAGAGCTGTGAAGTTCTGCTCCTTCATACTAAACTGAAAGTTCAGGTCTGTGTACCTGAACCAGCCCTGTTTCATGTTGCTGAGGTATTGCAATGTCCCATCTTACCTCTTACTTCAGTTTCTTAATGCATTGCTGCAACGGAGTCTATTGCAGTGGATGAAGCAATAGGACTCAATACCTTACTTCCTTGGCCTTGTGTGTTATGCAATTTTTAGATTTGCTTTGGTTCTTGATCTTAAGTACAGTAGCTCACACTGTGCTTTCTAAAGAAACCTAGAAGTGATCTCCTCCAGTAATAAGTGGATGTTTAAAACTGCATGGGTATTTTTGTTGGGGTTCCTTCTAATACTCGAAGACAAAACCTCTGTTGTCCCAGCTGTGTGACCTTGAAAATACTTCACATGCAGCATTTTATGCAAGTTAATTGTTTTTTAATAGTATAGCTAAAATGAAAAGTTATAATAACATGTAACAATTGAAAAGACACAATCCAAATATTTTAAAAACTGTACCACTAATTTACATTTCTTCATTTCCCTCATTAACTTTGTAGAAGAAATTTGGACCTATATATTTTAATTTACAGCAGAGGAAAAGCTAATGGAACCATCGGGCGGGCATTTGAAGCTGCTTCACTGTGTCTCAGGCTACGTGTGTTCTAAACAAAAACCGCCTAAAAATAAATATGCAAAATGCCTGTTACTTATGTATATGAACATGGCAGATTCCTTTATAGTTTTGCAGCACATCAGGTTTGCAACCTAATAGCTGATTAAGTGCACCTTACAGTGAGAGATTCTGAGAGTACAAAGGAACTAAACACATTGCTTTATTATCCTACGCAACTCACCAAGTCGGTGAGTCTGACTTAGCGTAACTCAAGGCAGAGTTTGTGTGAGGACGCACAGCCGTTATGAAATAGCCAGAAGGCTAAGGCAGGATCCCAACCCCGTTGAGCCGGGCACCGTACCCGTATAGCCGAGGTTCACCTTCTGGCTGTCTAGCCCTGCTGGGCTCCTGTGATACCTCATCTAACTATTGTTTCAGCTATAGAACAAATCCTTTGAAGCCTCTATTTAATAAAGATGAGTGAATAGGCTGAATTTCTCATTAGAACAGAAAACTGTCAAACTCACCCTCCGAAGATTTAGGTTTTACATTTTTTTCCTAGATAGTCTGAGGTTTAATACATTTCAGCTATTTATTTGGAATTCATTTTAAGGAAATAACAGTCATTCGTATCCTCTGATAGAAAAAAAAATCCCAAGCTTTTTGATGACTGTCCACAGTTGGACAATATCTGGCAGCAGGTCAGAAGTTGCAAGAAAAGCAATAATATCCTCCTTTATCAAAGCCTATGTCAGCCAGGGCATTCAGCACACAGGAAGGTCTGGAGTTTTTGCCCGACTCTTAAATTCTTCAGCTGCCTCAGAATCGTAACTTCTCTTAACTCCCTCACTCTTGTGTGTGTCCAGGTTCTCTCCCTCTGTGTGTCCACATTCTTGTGAAATCCTTCCTCTCACTGCTCAGTAAAAATAAGTTATTACACGTGTTGCATGAAACCCTACCCTTCCTTTTCTTATATCTGAAACAGAGGTCAAGACGAAAGGTAGGGGACATGAAATATCAATTCCTCTCTTCCAAAATGGGGAATGGAGGCAGAGGCTGAGTGAGTTGCTCAAGGACACACAGTTTCCACTAGTGGTGAGAGAACCTAAACAGAGTCACTGAAGCTCACAGAAAGCTATGAGTAGCATAGAGGAAGAGACAAGCAGGCTTTTGTACCAGAAAGATCCAGTGTAACTGTAGGACAGAATGATGACAAAATAAACTGACGTTTAGGAGTGGCAGAAAGAGAAAGTTCTGAAGGAAGGTCAAGATCAGCAAAAAAGAATTGTAGAAACCTGAAAGATGCTTAGCATAGTCCCAGATCTGCTCCAGTGTAGTGAGGAAACCAAGTGATAGGAATATCATTTATCTTCTTTCTTCATCTTATCTTCTGATGTACCTTCTAAGTAAAGAGTAAATGTGTTAGAAGTCTCATGCAAAGTCTGGGCGTTGTGTTCTGCCTTTATCGCATGTCTCTGAAAGCACAAACAGTGATCACGGGGTATGCTCTGGGGAACACGCAAAAGTTTCTTGAGAGGTGTGACGCAGATGTTTTAAGTTTCAGGGCTTCAACATTTAAACTCTCCACCATGAGCAGGGATAACGGGTGCAGTCTTGGCCCCTTGCAGCCCATGTAGAAGCCCATGCTGTTAATTATTTCAGTTTGCTAGGGACTATAAATGAACAAGTGATTCAGCCTGTAAATAAAACCAGTGGATGTCCAGCAAGGGGAACTTTATCAGTCTACAAGATGTCAATAGATAGAACCTTAACCAAAGCAACTAACTCACCAAATTTGAAGCACTTGCTTGAAAGGCTGGGCACACTACAGCTTCGAAGAAATAGGTGGAAAATGCTTAACAGAGTAAAGTTTACTATTTTTCCTTCTTGAGCAATTGATTATTGCTATTTTATCCATATGGACATACACACACACACACACACACACACACATCACCTTAGGGCAGAGACCCCGCATGAAAATTTACAGTCCAAATAATCTGTTGGCAAACTAATAAGCCACAGAAATCAGGATTTTATGTTTGGAAATGTCAAGTGGGCATGGTT
This sequence comes from Calonectris borealis, assembly GCF_964195595.1. NCBI lineage: Eukaryota > Metazoa > Chordata > Aves > Procellariiformes > Procellariidae > Calonectris > Calonectris borealis. Next base: position 22,511,020 of record NC_134321.1, on the reverse strand, counting down.
ATCTATACCACTTGGATGTATAGCTTGTATTACGTGTCATGTTCTCAGACAGCTTTAAAATCTAGCTTACTGTCTTTATGTGCTTCATGTAACTCCATCTATTATTCTGTACTTTTTCTTTTGGTTGTATGTTGCCATAAATGTTTCACAGAAGTCAGCTAAGTTTTTGTTAACAGCATTGTCTAATATAACCCAGGTGCCTCCGCATGCGTTTTCACCACTGTCAGCAGCAGGTGCTAGCCAGACTGGCACTGAGAACAATTTAAATGTGTGCACAGACTACAGTGCGCTACCAAAATCCTTTGGTTATTGGATGGTCATAGAAATATCAGTAATTCAAGATCTGCAGTGTTGAGCAGTGTTTATTGACCTCTGTACTAACCCTGCCACCTTTACCTGTTGCTATATTTTAGGCTCGCATAACCAGTATAGCGGAGTTAGAACCAGCCCTCCAAAGATCCGGGTCACAACTCACTTTTACTGGTTTCTGAAGTCATTAACTAAGGTAGCAGCAGAGTTAATTTTGTACGATGTCCTTTATTTTTTGCCTTATTTTAAAGAATGATTGCTGGAGCAAGTTGAATGTGTTGCGTCTTGAGTATTACTGAGATTGGAAAGCAGCCAGAACAACCAAGGAGCAAAACTTCTAGGCAGTTTTCCATATCTACAATAAAACTCAAGTCTCCAGCAAAGTTATCTAAGGAATCCAGGCTGAGAACAACAAATGAGAAAGGAATGACACAGATAGGGCCGTGCTATAAGGAAGAAAAAGTTAAGCATTTTATGATTTTGACAAAGTTTCCTTCACAGTTATATCACTGCATTGCTTTTATTCCTCAGAAAAATCTGAGTCAACATACTGCCACTTCAGCAGCTACATTCAGATTCTCTTCCTCTGGCAATCTGGGTAAATCAAAATGATCTTAGAGAGACAGATCAAAAGTTATTACCCACTCTTGCCCATTAATACCTGAAATAAACTATGCTCCTCTAGCCAAGGACCAAAATGTTGTGTATACTTCCACCCAGTATTTTAATTATTTGGTGCCTCAGCTATGGTACAATTTGTTGAGTATTGTTCCATGCTTATTTAAGAAGACGACGACTATGCTTATTGTGTTTTGAATGTCAGAGTACATTTCAAGAAAAAAAACCCATTGCTCTATGTGCAGCAGAACTAAAGCAGCTTCCCTACAGATTTATATGGTCTCATCCATAAAGCACCTTTGCTCCTCACTATAATAAATAAGGATATCTTAACTGTGTTTCTCATTTCAGTGTCACCCCCACAGGGTAAAAACCTCACATACTGTGGCTAATTCAGCTTTAGGTAAATGGTGACTGGCCAGTCTGCTATAGTAAACAGTACAATGTACAATGGTTGGTTTCTGAGTTCTTTTTTTCCTTCAGCTGAGGAATGAATATGGTTCGTTTTTCTGTCTTCAGCTGCTGACTTCCAAGAAACTTTAGAAATTTAATTATCTTTGAGACCTTGGCTTGTGCATCAAATATGTTTGAAATTTGGAGCAAGAGATAGACTGAACCATTACATAAGCTTCCTCTCCTTAGGAAAGCAAGCTAATCAAGATTGTTCCATAAAAAGCCCCACACCCAAATGACTGGAAGTGCTTTTTTTTTACAAACACAGATCTATGCCAAACAATAGCCATCAGAATCCCTTTGCCCAATGTCCTTTTTCTTGGCAGAGATACATGCTTGTGTTTGACAATGAAGTACATATTGTTTGTCATCCGCTTTGAGGATGGAGTTTACAAGTTAATAGTAACGTCAAGTTATATTCCCAACTTCAATTCAGTTGAATCCAAATAATTGATAGATTACCATTAATCAGGCTGTAGGAGAAAGAATAACAAAATGGAAATGTAGTAAGATTTTTTTTCCAGAATGTTAGGTTACTGTACTTTTTCCCTCTAAGCTCCAAAGCTATACTGTATTTCATTTCACTGGCAGATATCCCATACTTCTTCAAAATCTGAAGCAAAAAGATTGGGATGAGTATTCTGGGCATTCATAGTATGTTAGATTAATATTGTTGGCTATCTACTCTGCATACCACGATTAAGTCAGCACTCCTTCATCTGCTAGCTAGTCTGGATTCTGTGGTTGTAGTTGATGTGGTTGCTACCTACTTCATTTCTGAAGCCCAAATGCTATCTTTTTTCTGGTTTTTGAATGTATGGATTGTGCCATGTACTGGGGTGCTCTGTGCTCCTTCCAGTACCTCTCTCTAGGTGGAGGAACATGAGAATATTGACTGTACTCTTCCTCCTAAGCACAAAGATACTATATCACTCCTACTGGGAAAGCCAAATGAGGGTAGTGGTGCCATACCTATAAACAGGAGCAGTAGGTTCATGCAAAGTATGGACCACCATTTGCAAGAAAATGAACTGTGTTCCCTTTGCCACTGAACTGATCCTTGCACAAACCCCTATTACATTTACACGGTTCTCCACAAAAGATGTGTTTGGTTTTATTTCATTTTTAATCATACCGCACTGGAAGTTTAATTGAATACCTGTTCATTTTGATACTCAGAATTATATTAACTTTTACAATCAACTGAATACAAGCAGATTCAGTTTGATACTCAAATTTAATACTTGCTCATTTTGATTCCAGAAGGTATACAGAAGTCCCTGCTTAAAGAACCTCATGACTGAGGATCCTTAGCTTGTTCCCTCCTTTGAATATTTCCAACCAGGGATCACTCTTTTCCCCTGCCTCAAATTTGGTGAGAATCAGCTTTTGTTACCCTGGAATGCATCCGGTAGCAGTAAGTGTCGGGGGGTTAGACAGAAACCTTTTTACTTTGGAGGCAGCAGAGAAAGATTGAGAATTGTGTCACAAGGTTTTACTCTACTCTATCTTGTACTCTTATTCATTTGCAGTACAAGAAGAAAGCATAAGTAGTTCCATAAAGAATGTAGACTTTTCTTGAAATGGAAGAACACATCCCTCTGGTGCCCAAATACTCTGGTATGTGAAATGATTGTTTGGTTAGGAAAAGAAAAAAAAAAAAACAAAGTTTTGGCAAGCCCTGGTTTTGCATGCCTCAAACACCAGGTAGACACCTGCACAAATATTGTTTGCATACAAATAAAACTGTGTACACAGAAGTCTGGAGAAAAAAATCTAAAAGCTGAACTACACTATAGAAGCCAAGCCCCAAATCTCCATCTTTTACAGTATGTCATTATTGAAACAGTGATTAGTTTAAACTAATTGTATGAAAGGAAAAAATAGAATAAATATTTTTGCTAAATGATGACAGATTCACACCCTCTGACCCTGGGACTTTACCAGCATTTTTAACTAGTTGACTGAATTTTATGCAGAGGTATTTTTAGCTGCACCTGTAGGTTGTTTTTGCTTTTGTAAAATGTCTACACGCATACCTACAATCTTTTAAACCTTCCCACTCTATCCACATGCCGATCAAAGCAGCACCCCATACACATAAAGAATCATCTCATAGAGATCCTTGCCAAAAAGCTATCTGAAACAGATTATTCTGTTTTATAATATCCACAAGATTTACAATGTCCTTTTCTCTTTCTAAAAACAGGGAACCTGCAGGTGGACAGGGCAGGACTTAAGCTGTTCCTAAGCAGAGGTCCCAAACATGTCAACTAGTGTTGAAAGCTCTTCCAAGCCTGGCATGTTATGTCAGAGACTATTACTGTACCACAGCCTGCGCCCCACTCTTCACGCGTGGTGTATCATTCGTAATCCAAGTGTGAATTGAAATGGAGAAAAATTGCTTGAACTAAAAACATGAATTTATGGATACCAGGACAGTATTTTCTTAAGCTGAACTGAAATTAAGTCTTCGCAACCACCAGCTTATTTCTTCTCACTTTTGCTTGAGTTACTTTACTTCTTATCACATACATGGGAATAATTTAACTATTTTTACTAGGAAACTAGAATTTAATCTGTTTGTCTACCAGTTCACTGGTACCTAAAAAAGCTGGCTAAAACTGAGTATCTTTCCCCAGCTTTCATGTGGAAAATTATTCAACTTTTTTTTGCTAGGAAATCTGTAGTGGATTTGAAACGAACCTTGTAGTTATGAGAACTAAATTACATGAAACAGTTTTGGATGCAGAAGCTTGAAACTTCAGGCAGAGAAAGCAGTGCTGCTATCTAGAGCAAAGGCTATCCCAGACTTTCTATTATAAATCCTGTACTTTCTGTGCCTTCCAAAAGCCAAAATTCAAGTACTTGGGTTTGATTATTTTTCTGGTAAGTGTCCAGCTCAGAGCTTTCTTAAAAAAAATGTACTTAAAGATATAAGTAAAAGTCGTTGATCTCTTGATGAGAATCATAGTTAGGAAGGTGAATGTTTTACCAGAAATATAAAAGAAAAATTTCATTAAGTCTACCTGTGTGCTGAAACGGCTTTGTGCTTCAGAGAAAGGCAATGATATTGGCAGACATTGTCTCAGCATGTTTTGCCACATTCATTCTGCATTGTCAAGATTGTGCATGTGATTTCTGAATCTAGTTTCTTCACTACAGGATTCTGCATTTGGCTTACATGCAATGTGTTATTTTTCATTTGCGTCTGCATGGATATACACCTGGTAAGTGGAGACTTGCCAGTATACAAAAAAAGATTTGTCCAGAACCAGAACAATGCTATACCGTGGCATACACAGGGCCTATCGAATGACTGACTACAAATAAAAGGACATGGTTTACCAGGGGAGGGCTGTGTATTTCTAGTGCAATATTATCTTGCCCAGTAAACCAGATGGGTAACATTTTAGGGAAACATTTCATCTCCCCGCAAGAGAATTGACTTACTTTCTACCCAAAGCTCATGTATATTGAGTGAAAAGCCTGGTTTGTCTTTGTCCTATACTGTTCTGAGGATTCTTGTCTACTTTCCCACATGTGGAGCAATGAAAGAATGGGCACGATAATAAAAAAAAGAAAGAAGCAACCTCTTTGCCTCCCCTGCATGCTCTTGCAGAAAGGAGAAGTCCATGAAGTTGCTGCACTGCAGAACATAGGTCCTCAACAGAGGAAACAGCTGAAGAAAAAGTACTATCCTGGTCACCAGTGGTTCCACTCTTTGACAAGCGGCGTGTTTACCCTCTAAGTGAGAGGGCAGACTTTTGTCCACTGACAGACAAGTAGGCCGCCCAGCAAACAGTATCTTAATCTGGAGAAAAGAGACAGCTGGAAAGGACAGTAAGTCTTTTATCTGCCACTCAGGATGCCAGCAGGAAGAAGAGGCTATAGGAACAGCTGAAGGAACAGAAGGCAGGATAAATTCAGTGTTTCTCAAAATGAGGAAAAAGGAAGAAGAGTTAGTATTTTAGTTTAAGCCTTTTTTTTTTTTTTTGCTGCCGTAGACCCATTATCACTGCATGCTAATTTGCATTTAATACTGCAGCCTCCTCCCCACTTTTACATATGCATTGACTTTTAACAGCTAGATATATTAATAGCAGAATCTTTTCAAATTGTGACAGTGGAAGATACTTCATTGTAATGCATTTGCCTAAGTGCAAAGTGCCAAATGCAAAATAACAAGAATAACCCTGATTTTGCAAAATGGGGAAGAAAAAGTGGGTCAAGCTTAAGCATACTCATTGCTGATCTGCTGAATTGCTAAGCACCTGAAGCTAGTGGGTAGCAGCAGCAATTGCAATCGCTTGTTGAGGTTCTTCTTGCCTTATTAAATCAAGTCAATACTTGCTCAATGATCAGAATCTCTCTCAGCTTCAATCTTGTGTTGGAGCTCAGGGGAGGAGACTTGCATGCAGGCTTCACTGTACTTCTTATAAGAACTCATAAACAGTATAAAAATGGAAGCATGAGCGATCTGTCTTGCCTGGGGATATTATTGAAACCTGGTTACATGTAGATTCATTCTTATTTGGTGATGGCAACTCCCAATCTGAAGTCACCTGTAGCAGATGAGGAATTCCTTGGGTGTATCAGATACTTCATTTACCTTTGGGCAGATACCAAGAAAAATTACAGGCTAGTTAGCTAGTTCAAAAGGAAAAAAAATGCATTGCAATTAGAGAGCCCATTATAAGCAGGAGACTAATACCTGCCAAGCTGCATTCTGGGATGTTGGGATCTGTTCCCAATGCCATCAGATGACATGCAGAAGAAGATGCAGTAAGTACAAGGCTTTGATTTTGAAATTATATACATAAATATATATACACATACTTTTTTTTTTTTATCTGAGGGAAGATTGTAATCACTATTTAATCAAAGATAATGTTTTCAAGGTGCAGAAGCAGCTCTGGTCTTCTTCAGATTATATATTAAAGTTGGCTATACATTTATAAATCTTGTTGTGTCATGAGCAAGGGTTTCAAATTGTGGATATGGTTTTACTTTGAACACTATATCATATATTGCTCACTAAGTATGAAAATATATGGTTACTCTCCTGAGAGAGCTAAGCATTTAATGTATGATAAATTGGTACTATGTTAGTTGTGAAAAGCATTTAAATACCATAACTAATTTTACACATGGACTGGAGACAGCTCTAATTCTTTGTTTCCACAAGGTACATAAGAGACCCTTGTGACAGTTTTGTGTCCCGTTTGAACGTATTCAGCTCACACATTAAATAAATACTATTTAGAAATACTTTATAAGTATGCAGATCTTGAAGCCTATGTGGCAACACTGACTCCAGCAACCAGAACTCAGGAATTTACACAATCCCTGCAATTAGTTTACAAACTAACTGGCTATTTTACCTTCCTCTGCTCAGATTAACTCTTTCCCATCAAAGTTTCTACCCCTATACCGTGAATGGTACGTGATGCTTTGGGAGTGTATGGGCATGTAGAAGAGCAGATTCTTGTAGCAATCTTATTCCTGAGAAAGTACTACTAGATTTAATTACAGAAGTCAATGATCCTATGTATTGAAATAAAAACAAACAAACAAACAACAAAAAAACCCACCCAGATTTGATAATAATTCCTTTCTCCTAATGTAATTGAAGGAACCTGTATTTGAAAGACTAGTAAGAATGCTCAAATTAATGATATGCTTGTTTATTATTATTAAATTATTCTTTTTTGATTTACACAAGAGTCAATTCCTTAAGAGGAGTTCAAATCTGTCTAGAACCCAGATTAGTGTAGTTTTTTGTATGTGAGCGAATGCAAGGGAAATTACTTCCCTATCACTTCTTTATTCTATCAATAAAAATCTTTCTCTGAGCACATTCTAATACACAGATCTCTGAGATCACATTAGGATAGTTAAAAGCGTCCTGCTCCTATGTTGTTTTTCACATTGCTGCTACTTTCTACTGTACAGAAGGAAATAGTAGCCAAGGGACATAAGAGAGCAACTGAACCAGATGCGACTTGAGCATCTATTGTAGAAAGTGGCTGCGATGTAAAGGAACCGTTTCCTCTGGCTACAAAAGTGAGGGATGATAATAGCTACCTTTTTGCAGATAGGCAGCCCTCAATTTCAAAATCAAGTCTATGGTATCCTATCTTGCTGATTAATGACATATCCATTCGCCAGAATGAAGCTGTAAGAACTGGCTTAGTGTAGTGCTGTGAAAAACAACCCAAAAACTGATTCAATTCCACCTAACCCCCCCACCGCAGTCTCCCTGCCAGCTTCCTGGATTCAGTTGCTCTCTCCGATCTTGCGAGTCAGTGCCTCCCACAAAGTGTTTTCCAGCACCTTTCTGAATCTGGTTTCTTTCACAGGCGTTGCATTTGGATTCCTTCACATATTGCCAAAAGCTCACAGTCTTTTCCTCAGAGTCTCAAAACCCAGAATAAATTCTTTGCCTGCCTTTTTCTGGTTCTGTCTTTGACCCAATTCTCCTTAGAGATACAAAGCTGAAAGAATGCCATGACAGCCTAATTTCCTTCAGGAGTATGCAAGCAATTAATATTGTTTAAAGAGCTGATGAATCTGTGAATTTCTAACTCACATGAGCGTATGCTACTTCTATTCAAAGTTTATTTGCTAACAAGGGCTTGTGGAAAATTTATTATTTTACCGAAGAATTACTCAAACCTTGAGTGCGGGCTAATGAAGAAGAACTGTTACATAAACCAGAGCCAGGTTTTACACATTTAGGTCTTAATCAGAAACTTGTGCAATATTGTTTATATAATTGTTCAGATTCAAATTTGGTTGTTATACCACTTTTTTTTAAGTCTAAATAGATGCCATGGTACATAATAAGCACTCATATTCTGACCAGGATTATCGTAAATGAAAGAGATTACTGATTAAAGTGTTTATTGATGGACAAAGATACTAGAGATGAACCATGGAGTCAGTAGGACCATCGTTCCTTGATACAGCGTTTGGTGAAATGAATGCTTTGTGCTTGAAGTACCAGTGTAGCCTTCACACTAATATTTCTTATCCTCTCTGTGTTTGCCTCTCTTCCTATTTTCCACACCCACCACGCCTTATTAACTGGCAATTTATATGAAAAATGTCACTTATGCTATTGCACCCTGCCCCTCTGATTATGACAAACTGCACCAAGTCCCATCGTTCTGTATCCTGTATCTCCAAATGTGAGTTGATGCATACTCAATAGAGACATCTTGTCTTCAAAAGACAGTTTTTTATTCTCCTGCTTTCAATTACACACTGAATTCTGAGATTATAAAAAGATATGATCTCATTGCTTAAGTGTCTCCAACTACCAGCGGATTACAATTATTTTTCTTATTCAACAAGCAAAATGCAGTATTTAACAGTTCTTTTCAACACAGTTGCAGAGATCTTAATGCAATATTGGTAGCTTTTACATCCATGTTGTGGTGTTTTTAAAAAAGGCCAGATCTGAAACAAAAACGTACTGGCCATGTTAACAGAGCTTTGGTGGTCCCTCTTCTATACTGTTGTAATAAGACATAGAAAATTCAAGTCAGTCTTCCACTAGGGGAGGGAAAAATTACTGAGAAATTGGGTATTTACAGTGATGTTTGTCTTGTTTGCAGTAACTTTTGTGCAAATGGTCACCAGAGACTATCCAAGAAAAATGTATTTCAGAAATCTTAGTGCCGATAACTATGCCCAGAGATTGAAATATCCAATAAATTCTGTTAGCAGTAACTTCTTGAACTTCATATCATAAACATCAAACCTCTTTAAATGTTGCATTTGAGTTATCTACAGGGGGTGTATCAACACTCCCAGTGAAGGCTGTGTTAGAGGATTGGTAGGTGTATCTGTCTTTAATGTTGTTGCATGTCTAAAGGTCAATAAAACTGACTGGAGTCATCTTACGCTTATATTTTAAGCTTATATCTTAAATACTTATAGTAGCCCCCAGGGAGTATGAATATATTAAAGTTGCTTTCTAGGTTGACATCCATAATAACTTACCTTAACTGTTATTTTTATATGTTCTACCTATACTAAAACTGGCATGGATATATTGTGATAACATCTTCTCTTGCAATGTAGCATATATTGTAAGTACTTGAATGAAAAAAGACTTATTATGTATCTGGTATGAAGTAAGCACAAAGATAATTCAAAACATTCAGATTCTCTTGTGTTAGTATAATTTGACTGCTTAGAGTCCCATAAATTATCACTTGATGGGCCTTAAGATTCTGCTTCAGTGGAATTTGTTGGGTAATATCAAAAGCAACTGAACAAGTTAAGAATTAAATACAGCTTCCAATCTAACTGTAGTGTTCAATACTGAATTGTCCACATAAATTGTAATTGCTTTCTTACAGGAAGCAAAAGATGTTTAATCCCTTTCAGAAGAAGTAGAAATTAGTCGTTCACAGATCAAAATCTATTCATATGCAAAGATTACTCATCTATAAATTGCAGCTGCTTTCAGATGCAGTTAGATTACTCATATACCCTGAAAATAACTGCAAACCAGTAGAGAATGCTTATGTGTATTTCTTTCAAGTTAATTACTTATGCAAAAATGCATCTGTTGGATGACACTGATGAAGCTCATGATTTTCAAATATTTCCTTGTCCTACACAGTGATTACTCAAAATGTATCTGTTCAGAAACAGAACTCATCAAGAATCTTTCAACAAAATGCTTTTTCATTGGAAAACGAGATTCAAAGCCAAAAGTTTTGCATGGAAATTAATTTATTTTGGTGAAGCTTTTGTCAGGAAAGGTTTCAGTGTTCCAAGACAAAGTTTCTGGTTTAGATGAGACATCCCTTCATTCCAAGTTATCAAATAATGTAGGCCAACTACTTGGGACAAAATAAGTTCCAGGATTTTGCTCCTATTCATGTGTATTTATACAAAGTAAACAGTTCCATCAGGAGAGACGGAAAGATCTACTGAAAACCCACCACTACAGCTAGGTTTGGGTATCCAACTTGGTTATGGCAGAACCTGAGGACCTAGCATGTAGATAAGAGACTTTACCCCTAATGTTTGTTTTGTTTTATTGACAAGCTTCAGGCTTTATCCTCTAAAACTTCTTAGGGGACTCTTCCCAAAACACTTCCACCCCATGATTAAGTAACATTAATCCAGAAAGAACTGTTTTGCAGATTCCAAATACAGTTCCATGTTATGGGACTCAAGCTAGGAAACAGAAGTGCAACCATTACAGCTTAAATAAGCCTGGATTCCTCCCTTCAGATGAAAGTAGTAAAAGAAGTAAAACTAACTTTCTTTAAAGCAGAAGCATCCTCCTTGAGCCTTTTGTATACAGCACCACAGCAATCCTCATTTTTCAAGGGTTTTCAACTTGTTCTTTCTCCCCTAGCACTATCCCCTTTCATACTAAGTAGAATCTAAAAGACCAGATTCCTCCCTCTCTAGTATACTTACTGATGGGAAAACAAATGGATCATAATTTTTCCCCTTATGGTCTAGTCTTGGACACATCACTAAAAAGGAGAGATTAAATCTTTCTTTTTTTGCGGGGGGGGGGGGGAGGGGAGGAAGGGGGGGAGAGAATGAAGAAAAACCAAACCCAACATGTATATTGTTTCTGAATTCTTTTCCTATATCTTAATGACTGAGTTCTATGTCTATGATTTCATGCCACTTTCTGTACTTCGATGACTTAATCTTCAGCTAGAACTCTTTATACCAGCTATGCATCAGCTCTCAGTGTGGAGTAGCTGGCGAATATCTTCAACTATAAATTTGGTGCTGGTATTGCAGAATTAACCTCAAAAAGCACAGGCTGGATCCCAAAATATCCCGAGGAAGAAAACTTCCACAACAGCAACAACAAAAACAAGAAAAGCATAGGGAGTGTGTGTCTGTATAGCTATTTATTTGATTATCCCGAGCACTCTGAACTTGAGTCTGTAATGTTGCCAGTTCTCCTAAATGTATAGAATGCAATTTGCCTTTGGGGTACAGGAACTTTTGAAACTGCCTGATAATAAAGGCTTCCAGTAACGCCTCACATTCTGTTCCACCATCCTATCTGCTTACATCAGTTAGTGATCCACCTGATGACAACATCCCTCATCAATACTTATGGTAGCCAGCCTTCATTTAATCATGGTTTTGATGCCCTTATTTACATGTTGCCCTTATTTACATTTCTGTTCCTTGTGGGTTGCAGTGTGCACCTGCTTTTACCACAGGCTTGAGATGGCTTCTAGACTGGAGTCCTCCAGTCAAATAGAGGAAACCCAAAGTGTTCTTCAGCCCACCTCCACGTTGAGAGGGAGAGCAAAGCCCAACTGACCCACCATTTGCAGGAATGGTAGGGAGAAGGGACGAGGGCTGGCCTGGACTTCTGGACACCTTCTGCTTCTTTTCTTCCTCTGAGGGCTGCATTAATGATTCTGTTTCCCATTTAACCTCAGCTGAAAAAAAATCATATTGGGTACTGAAGGAGAGAAAGAAAGGTCCGTCTGCCTTGTGAAGTAATGACCTAGATGCTCTACCCCAGGAGATGGGAGTAGCAGATAGTCAAAGGAGATTTCCACAGACAGGACTGAAAATAATGTGAGAGCTGGAGCTGCTGGATTTCCAGAAGACTGGCTGGATCACAGAACAGAATCATTCTACTCTTGGTAGAATCATGAGAATTTACAACACTGTACTGTCAAAGTTCAAAGGAATTGGTCGGGGACTACAGTCTGTTCCTCAAGCCAGGCCAAGATTATGTCATGGATGAGCCATACCACTAACAATATGGGGAAGAATTTCCCTTTGCAGGATTAAACACTGAGTTGTTGTTATACGACTGGCTTCAGGACATCAGAGCTTAATGCAAACAAAAACTTGTATGTAGCCAGAGAATTCAAGAGAAGTTGTTGCCACTTAACTTTTTATTTTAAAGTTCCCACTGGAAATCTTCATACACTTTCAAAAAAGATCTGTAAGCAATACTACTTGCTATTCTCCAGAACTCCTGGAATGTTATATCTCAACAGTGTTTAATTGTGCTCCCCATTAAAGATTAGATGAGTCAAACTAAGAGAAAACTGCATGTCACAGGACAGCTTGGAAACAATGTGGTCATCACCTTTGTTCTTTAGGGAACTTGCTGATTTCTGACAGCATTTGCATTTGATACTTCTCAGACACTTACAGTTTTGGACCAAATAGCCTCTATAAAATAATGTCAGAGGGGCAATTGAGGATCTCTGTAACTACTGCAACATGAGCTGAGTGTTAATTTTCTTCCTTCTTTTAAAGGCCATGGGGAAAACAGGGCTGCTAGCCAGAATAGTGCAATGTTCATAGTATTATAATGTCATCTCAGTATGCTGAGAAGGGAGTAACTCTTAATTTTGATTCTGTTTATGTGTTGGACAGCAAAAGCAGACTGTTTATGCTGCAAGCATGCTAGTGAAACTCTTCCTAGGTAGACATATGAGATTTTACAGATGTCTGGAACAAATGTACAAATGCTATGAGTGGTAAGAATGCAAAAAAAAAATTAAACTTAAATCAGAACCAGTTTTTCCTAGTGGAAAAGGATATGCATGTATATGCTTCTGGAGAGCATGCCCTTCTATGATGAGTTTCTCCACTGGTTACTGAAGTCTGAACTGACTGAAGTCTTTTTCCCTCTTCGTGCCCCATGCCCCATAGCAAAGGGAGGCAGATGCCTCAGATGAAGGAGGAGCATGTTATTTGCAGGTGGGACTTTCTCTTACAGGTGTGAAGTTTACTGTGCATGGACAACTACATCAGCTTGGCCCAGGAACGTCAGTGAGGTTTACTCCTGCCTGGCTTCCATGGTACAGTTTGCCTCTCATCCACCAGAAGTGGGTAACACTTACATAGCTGATTCATGGCTGAAGTGGGAATTTTATGTAGTAAATAGTTCTGTTACGTAGTAAATAATTCTGTTTTCTGTTCTAGAATGCTCTTTAATCCTTCTTCCTGTTCAAAGTGTTAAAGGGTTGTTTTCCAATGCCTCACTCTTCATTAATACAGTTTGTTGGTTTGGTTGGGTTTTTTGTAGCTTTCCAGTGGTTAGTAGGCATTAGCGATATTTTTCTTGTCGATATTCCAGTTACGTCCAATGCTAGCAGGAATTCTGGCTTATGAATGAGTATGTTCCTCATATAACCAATGTAGATGCCTCATAAACAGTTGAAAGTGTTGAAAGAACAAGGGAAGCATGCCTGTTTCTATTTCAAGGATAGAAAATTGAGGCATCAGGAGGCTATGGCCCCTTACTGAACAAAACATTTTCCAGATATGTTCCAAAATATTAGAACTGAGTCCTCATTACAGTAATACCCAGGAGTCTTGTGCTGTTTAGCTTATCTTTGCTTCATCTTTCCTCACTGAGGTACGAAAGTGTAAAGTAAGAACAAAGAGCAAGACTGAAAACTGGAGACTAAAACTGTCTCTAAAGTCTCACAGAGACAACCTCTGAGATTGCCTCTGCACTATGACCTACCTTCCAGAGGCTTCAAACCTCTCGGTACGGCTTTGGGAATAGCTGGAGGTTAGCAGCCTGCAGAAGGACAGTAGGTGTGGGTGCTCAGGTGGGTTGTGCTTACAGCTGCTCTGGAGGTGGCTCTTTCGGAGCCCTTTAGACGTAGCCCAAGCACATAGACATGTGCAAAACTCGCAGCAGAGCTGACGATTTCGCCTTCGTCTTTCTAACTCAGTGTCACCAAGTCCTGTGACTTCCTTGAATCATGTGAGTCTGGTGAGGACTGGTATCAGTCTTGTGAGGATCTGAGAAGTTTCAGCCCCACTGTGGATTTCAGCCCTCCACAGGACAGAACTCTTCTAAAAAGCTGCTTTCCTTCTTTCTGTACCACTAGAAGCAGCAGCAACAGTAAGGCTAGGATGGGAAGCAGAATTAACCCCCCGTTAGAGAGAAGAGTGAAATGTGGGGGTGTGAAAGAGCTCTTGAATTCGAGGTCAAGTAAACTTGAGAATGGTGATAATAGTATGACACATGCTATCCCCTTATCTTTTGGGGATAGCTGAGGGAGTAGAAACAAAGAACCCTCCCCAAGGACAGATCTAATCCTTAAACAGGAATTTTCTTTTTTTTTTTCCCTTTCTTTTAGTGTAATCTCACAGTTTTGATTCAATGATTTTGAAGCTAACAATGGATATTCCCTGTTACTGCCTTGCTACTTCACAATTTTTCCCAACTGATGCACTTTCACTAACAAAGTAATTTTGGCATTCTTGAAAATCTCTCTCTTGTGTTTAACTTAGTCTCGGAGCCAGTAAAGCATTTAACATCTGCTTAAGCATATTTCAATTATTCACCTAAGTGACTTGATGAAGTAGTTTCTGGTAGAGCCACAATTTGAGCCCTTCATTGCTTTAAAACCAATGCCTTTGTAGTTGCAGCTCATTATAATCTAAAATTTGCTATAATATTGTTGTGTATTTTTTTATTGTGCATTTTATCTTAAAACCACAATATTTCCTTACTAACACCTAGCTCTATGAAGAGAATTAAATGGCATAAAGCATCATACTTGAATATTCAAGTACTCTAGAAGAAAAGAAAACTGGAATTAATGGAGCTGGATAATAACAGTAACTTCAACAACAAGGAGCTATGACAGGCTCCAAGGCCAAATGAGTCTGTTGCTGAACTCATCAGTGGTGTTATGATGTGGTAGAAAGAGAAGATAACACAGAATCTATTTATGGGTGAATTTAAATTCAAGACCAGTTCTAAAAGACGGACCTGGCAAGTCACGTGCAGCTCATAGCAGGGCCACTTTTTTGTTTTGTTTTTTCTTAAAGGAGATTCTAGAACTTTTTTTTTTCTTTTCTGGCCATATTCCATCCTGGAAGGAGCAATGCTCCTCTCATGTGGTTTGAAATATCCAGCCATTTGGCCAATGATCTCATGCACCAGGGCATGTGGAATGACGCTCTTCTGCTTGCATTAGTGTATTAGCACACTGCATACAGCTATTAATTTTCTTTAACCATTCACAGGTCAGTACTGTGGTGTGTGTTTTCCAATATATTCTAATGGAAATCTTGAAAGTTGTTTTATTTTCTCTTTCTGGCTTCCTTAGAAATATTTTAGGATTATATTTTTAGTAAGATCTTTGCAAAATACTTCAGACTTTGGAAAACCTTTTCGTGAAGCATATTACTGTAGGAGTGGGAGTGCAGGCTGGTAAAACTGGAATGCAATCCACTGCCCTCTGCTGCATCTCAGATTTCCTGGGTACCTTTATTTACAAGAACATATGGTAGAAAAGCAACAGACCAAAAATCCTTCATATTTGAGAAGTCCTTCATGAGGACAGAACCTCATTAATGGGGTTGCTTAACACTATTTCTGTCCTTGAACAGAAGAAATTAAGTGGCTATATGATGATGCATTTAATGCAGAGTAACTTTTCCAGAAACGAAAGGCACTGCACTTCTGTGCAGTGCTTTCTACTGTTACGCCAAGGTTAGTATAAGATTTTTCTACCATGGGATGCTGATGTAAGCACCAAATGCATACAGATGAATGCTGCCCTTGACCTGATTCAGTGCACTAGGGCTAACCTTTTTGTTTGTTTGTGTTTTTCCTAGAGTTTCACTGAATATAAATTTTTCAGTTTAAAAAAAGCAAGGATTTCTTCCATGTTCACATTACATCACTCCATGTGACTCCTTCTGTGGCTATTTTTGTACCCTGTGGTCATATCACTTAGTTCCTAGAATCAGGATGATAAATTTTAACACTGAACATTTATTTAATTAGTAAGCTTCTGTATTTTTTGACTGCAGAGTTCCTCATTTTACTTTTCTTTTGAGCCTGGCTTTTCTGTAAACTGGCTGTTTACTATGTTGGGTGGAGTCTGCTATACTTTCCAGAATAACTGCATGGGAAAATGTTATTTCTTTTTCTTCTTCCCACCTCCCTCCACCCTCTCTTCCCCCCTCCCCCGCTCCTTTTTTTTGGTGTTTTTGTTGTTTTTTTTTTGTGAGCAGTCTAGGATGACAACCCTGTGTGCTTTAAACTTGCTTTTTTAGAACATGCTGCACACTTTAATGCTGTTTTGTGTTGCCAAGAAAAGTTATATGTATAAACAAAAACTCTGAGACCACCATCTTTTTCTATACTCTATGTATCTTTATTCCTGAAGTTAACACCCCGGATGTTTCTTTAGGATGCACCTGTCAAAGAATTTCAGGTTATTTGCAAAATTTTTGTAAATACAGAACGTCTTTTTAACCCTTCAAATTAAACCGGATGGTATTTCTGCTTCACTGTAAAAACCTTTCTAACTATTTTTATGTCATGCTGCTATTTTTTTTCTCCAGTTTCTGGGTGTTGAAGAAACAACTGTGTGTTTATCCTACTTAATTAAACAAAGGTCAAGCAAGGCAAAACATACACTCTCCAGAATTTTGTGAGGATTTTGTGAAGGATAAGAGCATCACTAAATCTGAGCCATAATTTTTCTAAAAAGCCTAGGCAGTCCTGGATTAGCAGATCACGATTCTGACAACTATGGAGCATTCAGAGAATAGATCTGGATCTAAATCTTGTGTCCTAAATCCCTTTCAAATAAGGAGATGCGCATGATTTAAACTATAAGTAATGTATATCGATAGGTTACTTATTCTTCTTGGTCAAACTGGGATTAGTCAGAACCGTGTATTTTAGGCACATTTTGGAGACAGAAAATGTGCCCATTTGGTATTTCAGTAATTGGACTAAGAGGAAAGTAATCAACTTTTAGCCATTCAGGATGGAAATCGAGCAAAATCAGATCAGAAACAGCAAAGGGATGAGAATGTCTTTAAATTACTTAACTGAGATGCTGTTACTTGAAAGTGACAAATTGAGATAATATTTTTGTAATATTGGCTGCATTTTGTAAAAGTAGAAATTAACTTCAAAACAGCTGTATGTACACCGCCCACCTTTGGTGGGAATTTGCTGTGTAATTCTATTATACATTATTTACTTGCTACATATAGTAAAACATTAAGATCTGTATTTTAATATTTCAGAGATGCACGTAAGTTGAAATCTGGTAATTCAGTTCACAGATGTCATCTGTAAATGTGGTAGTCAAATTGTGAGAAGTCCCATGATACAAATGGAAGGCACTTGCTTTGGAAGTAAGTTGTAGAACTGTCCAGTTGTACCCTGTCAATAGGGTACATGTTCTGCTTTAATTGTGGTCTGTACTGAGATAATAGAAAACCGAAATCTTGATGTGTAAGAATATTTCAATAGTGTTCAACTCTAGCATATCTCATGTAGCTGTGTTTGGCAGGATAGTGAAACTGCAGGATAACTGTTGCCAAGAAGTGAAGATTATTTTTGTTATACAGTAAGAATTATGGGGGGAAGTTGTATAGTTGGATATTGAAACAACAGATTGCCAGCCTTTGTCTCTCAATTTTGTTCCTGATCTCCCTCATTAATTCACCATGTGCCTTTATGCAAATCAATCTCTGTTTTCATTTTGAAGTAACAACTAAGAGGATAAAATGCTTGCAGGTGGTTTAGAGTTTAAAGATGCTATTCTAGAGACTCAACATAATCTACCGATGTTAATAATTAAAAAAAAAAAAAAAGCTGAAAGGCGCTTTCCCTCCAAACCTAAGAAGGATAAACTGCAGAAGTTGTTTCTAAACAAGAATTTAAAAGCCCTTGGCTCTGGTATTTTAAATACAAAATCATAGTAAGGTGAACACAAAACCCAAAAGGCAACTTACAGAAAGCATAAAAGTATAAAAGACTTTCAAATGCACAGAAAATTGGCCTCTAATTCAGGAAAACCTTGCATTGATAGCTATAACATGGGAGGTCATAGTAGGGGAAAAACACTTTTTGGTTTGTTCACAGCACTCTTCCTAATCATCTATCACAGGATTCGTTATGGTTTGTGAAGTGCTGTGAGAAACCTAGGATACGAAATGCCTACAAATACACACCAGCGTACCTACCTCCTGAGTTTGCCTAATTCTTATTCAAATCTACCTTTTTAGTCCCTACGAGATGACTATACAGGCATCTGAGAGGTATTTGTCTTATAAAAAAAATTTCTTTTTTCTTTGTCATCCTTTTATTTTCCCAGTTGAAGAGTCCTAATCTAGTTAGTTGCTTATCATGTAGAAGCTGTTTCATATCTCTAAAAGTCCCTGCTGCCCTTTTCTGTTCCTCATTTAATTTTATTAAACATATATTCTGGCACAGGAACAGATCTGCATGCTGTATTCAAAATGTGGGTACATCCTTGATTTATACAATGCAATAAGTATTCTTTTCTGTTTTGTTCTCAGCTCTCATCCTAAATTCCTAACATTGTTTCTCATCTTAACCATTGCTGAGCACTGAGCTGGCATTTTTAGGGAGCTATTCACAGTAAATCCCACATCTCTTTATCTGGTTGACAAGAGCTAAACCAGAATCCCTTACTGTTTACATGGGATGTAGGCTGTCTTTTCCTAGATGATTGCTTTGCATTCACTTGCATAAGATTTAATCTACTATTTCATAATCTAATATTGCGCCTTTTCGATGTATGTGTTTTAGTCTCAACTATATTGAAAAATTGTGTTTATCAGCAAACTTTTTTGCCTTCCTATTTACTCCTATTGTTCTTTTTTATAACCTTTTGAAGAAGTCATATGGGCTTTTCTCAAACCAGACAATACCTACAGTATAAGAGGTAACTTATGTGGAATTATGAACAATAGACAAAAACCCAATTTAGCAACTTCAGCTCTGGATTTATATAATAATATTGCTGCTTATGTCAGTGTGATAAACTAATGAATGAGAAGGTATAGCCTTTGAGATATACTTTGCATATGCAAAAAGATACTCTTTCTGGGATCACAGAGTTTCTAACTACTTGGGCTGCAGTTTCACAAATCAAATAATTGGGACTGTAGGCTGTTGCCAAATGGGGAGATTCCAGTCTCTGCACACCTCATCCACTAGTTGAGCCTTCCTGCTCCTTCCTTTGCACTGATCAAGAAGTGCTGGGACTGTGAGATTAGTCATGAAAACATAAAAATCTGACTCACCATGCAGTGTCATGACTGCTAGATCCAGTGTGAGAGAAGGGGCAGAAACGTGCAGCTGGGGCTGAAAGGGGAAAAAGGGACTGTCCCTTTGGCAGCAGTATATAATTAGACTGTGTTACGTGTATTGTGAAATTGCACCTAAGCCCTAAAGCATAGCAGTCCTCCTACTTTTTCTTTAGAGAGGAGAGACATGAGGTGCAGAGAACTTAACCAAATCCGCGTTTTCTCTCCATGTGACACTCAGGAATGTAGCCCAAATGCTCTGATGCAGTGTGAAGCTTTAACCCTAGACAAAAATAACGAACTGCTTGTCTGCATTATTAGACCTGTGACTTGTTTTGAGCACATCATTTCTGATTCTTATGCAGGTTAGTATTCATACTGTTTATGCTGAAAGTGAAAGCTTTTGTTGGGAAATTAAGCCAAAAAATGAAAAGTTATCTAATGAATGATAAAGACTGACTCAGTTAAATCTGTCTGATAGTGTCTAATTCTAGTAAGAATAATTTGTAAAACTTTTCTAGCCTAATTCTATAACTTCTATGAATTGAAAAGCCCCCTGCAACCTCTTAATTACAAATAGATAAATGCAGTTGGCATTCTCAGTGGGAAAGCATACTGGGTGGCATACATCTACTGCAGTGCAGGTGATGCGACAACTTTGGAACTGATGGCAGTAGTGAAGGCGGGGAAAGAGAGCAAGGTATGAAGGCAGATAGTGATTAAGGCTGCCTGATAACAAACAGCAAAAAGGCTACTGTTTACTCTTGTAATATCAATGGGAAATCAGAATAACAAGTTCAGGTTAAGCTTAAAAATAAAGCAGTTTAGACTGTTTGAAGATAGATGCTAATGTAACTGAAAGCAACTGTATAGCATATCAACAGCTGCTTCAGTATGACATACTGACATTCATCATGACATTCATTTATTCTAAAATGCTAATGAAGACCAAGGCTGTTATGCCTTGTAGTAAATAGTTGTGGTAAGAATAGTATTTATATGGCTTATTGCTTTGAAAGTTTTCTACTGCATTAAGTTATCATGAAAGAATAACTCTATATTCTCTCCTTCCATGATAAAAATTTTCTTGAAACTGCTATTCTTTCTTTTTCTTGAATGAGGAATGCAGTATTCAATGTGAAAACTACCTATTTTAATAAGAAAATAATTGATATTTTTAATAACCTACATAAATGATTATTTATAATACTGCTCAGCTTTGGCTACCTAGCATTTTATATCCTTGTCAAGTCTTCTCTTATAAAACATTATTTTCAGTATGTTCTTTTTCTTTTTTTTTTTTTTTGAAAGACTGCTTAGGTTTCTGGCCCAGCAGAACAATTGAATTTACTCAGGATTATCAAATTCTACAGTACCAGCTACTTCCAAGTAGCACTTTCTTAGCAAGAACTTGAACTGCAAAGTAAAGGTAATTAGAACATACTGGCTTTTTGCCAAATTCCAAGGTAGGCTTCTTTGGCAAGCATCATCTCAAATGTTTTATATAAGTTGTTCTACAGCAGTTCCACTTTCCTCTAGGAAAAGCTATTTTATAGAAAGGGAGTCTTAGCGATCCTTACTTCTTGACTATTTTATTATTTATTGTTCCATATCACTATGCAGCAGTAGCATATTTTGTTGTAAATTCCTTCCATTGCTCACAGAGCCACACAAACATCTTGGCGCTTTCCTCAGAGAATTCTTAACTTCCTACAAAAACAAGCAACAAAAAGCTAGCAGGAAAAGTAACCAGATGATTTTTAATCACTTAAGTCTATTTCCTATCCCTGAGAGAAACTAGGATTTTCCACATGTTTAAGTTAAATACTCAAGTGAATTACATGGCCTGTATTAAACGAAATAAATCTATGATCTATTATTTTATATGAACTGTATTGTGTCAAATATGAGAACAGTTCCTATTTCTTACCCATACTCAAAGACTTCCTAGGATTGCTACAGAAATGGAAATCCTTCTTGAGTAGGCCTGTTTTATCTTTTGGTCACTTAAATGTGAGATTTCATTGTGTTTTTCAAATGTATGAACTAGCTGCCATCTCTCACTCCTTTTGATAAATGGAAACTTCTTAAATCCCATGTTTTAAATATAAAGTACTAGCTAACACATGTGTACAATAACTCAATGTCTTTAACTTAGAGTTTACTGTGGTAACACTCACTACTCTCCTCAGATACCAGAGGAATTGGGATACATTGTAATATCAGATTTCACCACTTTGAATATTGCAAATTGTTACACTTACCGTAGCGCATGATGCTAAAGCTTTGCACTGATAATGTTTAAATACTCTAGACTGCTCTAAGGTGTGTTCAAATGAAAATATAATTGCACTAAGGCTTGGCACATATTGTTACATATTTGTGCATTTAAAAGTAATGGCCCACCTTGGAGAGAATCTGGAAGCAAAGCGGGATGCCAGGTGCATCTGGAAGAGATGACTTTTCTTTCTTATAGTCAATTTACTAATAGGGAGTTTACTAAAGTTAGTAAATCCTGTCCTCTGATATGGACAGGTAACGATTTTTTTTTTTTTTTAAATCCTAATGTGGTCTAACGTAGTGTTTGGCTTGCTTTTGTTTTTGTTCTGTGGTTTGGTTTTCTTATCCCCCATCTCAAAATTCTATGCTAGATCTTGCCCTCCTACATCTCTCTGAGCTATATGAAGATGAGTAGGAAGGCACAATTGTAGAAGTTAAAGGGTGAAGTGTGGTAATTATACATAAAGTAATAAAAGTAAACAATTTCAGTAATATGCTTTACTATGATAGCACTAAAAATCTGAGGTTAGACCTTTGGTTTCAATGGAAATATCCTGAACTCTTCTAGATATAAACAAGGCAGGTGTGAAATATTAACTTATAATATATTTAATTTATAATAATATACATAAGGTATCTTATATTTCAAATATTCTGGAAACTTGCTTATAAAAATATGTTCAAATTATTTTGAACAAAACTGTCTATAAGCACCAATACATATTTAAGAATAAGCATAGTTGACTGTGTTATCAAATATTAAACGAAGCCGGGGGGGGAAGGCAAATAATATGCTTGCATTCTTGTCAGCTAAGAGCATGACCCTACTTGAAAACTTGATAAATCAAAATCCATTACTTGGGGAACTAACTTTGTTGCTTTGTACTGAATGTTTCACCCAGATATTTAATGAAAATAGCTAATTTTGAAGTCTGTGATCCTGAAAGCTACAAAAAGTCAGATAACTTACCGAGAGTGCTAGGTCAAAGCATCTAAAGACTGCATGCACCAACATAAGGTATCTTTGGTCATACTGTTTCCTATTCACTGTATGGCCTTCACAAGAGGAGGAAAAAATCCACCTTAGTTTATTTTCAAAAGACAGTCTTAAAAGAGGTGTATCTGTCAAGTGTGTCCTGGGGAGATGTCTCAGCAATTGATCCTCCTCAGAAAGCAATAATGCTTTTGAGTTTCACCCTTCTTGCCTCAGGAAAGATTTAACTTTACTTCAATTACAGAACCATCATAAAGCACCACTGACCCTATAATACTGCAAGTAATACTCTGTTTAGAATTAAGGTAATAGCATATATATAAAAGAATTAAAATGGTGGTATGTTGAAGTCATTAAACCCCAAGCTGGAATTATAAGTAAATATATGTTATACACTGGCAACAATAATTTGCTATTCCTTTCCCTCCATCAACTTTATATATATATTAGGGGGGAAAAAAAAACCCTTTTTTTTCCCCTTCATTTCCTGTCTGAAAGTTAGTGTGTGAACATAGAATCAGGTTACTCCAACTCACAAAGATGTTAGCAACATTTACTTTATGAAAAACAGGGCTTTAGTCCCCAAAAAAGATTTTTTGCTTTTTTTTATTCGGCCTTACCATCAAATAAACTCATGTCTCAGCAATAATGTCTTAGTAGTTACTTAAGTTCTTATGTCACTGTTCTCTTTAGGTGAAATGCAGAAGAAGGGCTTACATAATTTCTTGCTAATAGAAAGCTTCTGTCTCCACCAGAAATAAGTCTGAAGTTAAGGAATGTCTGAATAAATTAATCTGAATATATCTGAGTATTAGATATACATCTTGAAAGTATTAAAAATACTCAGGTTCAACCAGACATGTCGATACTCATTTCTCTGCAATTGCTGAAAGATTTAACAAATCTACTAACACAGCATACTAGAGTTTTGCAGTGAGACATAGCAATAGACTTGTATGTTTGCATTCCTTTGACCTGATGTCTTTGCTAATTACTGTTCAAGTAATTTAGTTGTTTTGCTCATAGCATTGTTTTGGGTTTTTATTATCTTGCAAAAAGAAATAAAAAAAAAGTTCTTACAAAAATAAGACCAAAATGAACATTATCTTGCATTAGAAGCTTTAAACATAATTAAATTGATTTTTCCATTGGAGGAAAAGCATATCCTGACGCATATAATCAATTTGATTACCACTGTCCAGTCTAAGAGAAATGAATTTGTAACAGCAACAAAAAAGCCTTAACAAATTACAAACATCTGACAAAAACATCCCCCACCTTTTTAATTGGAGACTAAATTAGCCATATACATATACAATTTTTTTTTGATAGCATACCTACACTGATGTATCATCCTACAGAGCTTCACATGGTGAAATCTACTGATGCGTTGTGCTGCTGACAAGAATAATGCTGATACCTGTAATAGAGATGTGGTCCATTAGCATATATTGAAATTTTCACCAATGCATTTTAGTCTAGCTCTGAAATACTACGTACCAGCATGCTTTATACAGATCTGTTATGAACTTATACTTGTACAGCTACCAAGCTTAATCAGCTTAATAATAAAAATCTTTCACTGTTGTCATATTTCATTAGTATACTGTTTCTGAAGCTCTGCGCTTACAACATAATTTTTAATTGTCATACCCGTCTAAGAACAATTTGGTATATATGACATTGAGGTACAAAGTATCAAAGGCTAGCTAAAACATGGTTTTATTGCTAAAGGTAATGTATGCCTTTGATCACCTATCTTTGTTTATCTGAATGTTTGAGATGAACTTGAAAGACAATGGATAAATAGGCTTATGCTGAAAGCCAAATACTTTTTTTTTTTCCCCTCTCCTTACTTTGCATGGCTTTTATAACAGAATCCGGTAAATCAGAGTTCCATTTCTCTTAGTACATGAATGTATGCACATGGCTAAAATGGACCTTTAATTTGTCTTCTTGCTAGATACATTGAACCCTTGAATGATGCCAGGTATTTATCACCTCATACCTATATTCTAATTAGTCTGGCTTTATCTGGGAATAGCAGTGCTGGAGAGCATCTTGGGTAGATAGGCTGGCTAGACTGCTTTTGATTCCCTTGTCTCTTAGAATCTACCTTTGATAAAAGCCGAGTGTGATGTCAAATAGAACATAAGTGAGTGTTTCTGTACACAATACAAACATATGACAAGAAGAATAGGTTCCTTGTCAAAACTATTGAAAAAAAAAAGTTTGGCTTTTTTATGAAGAATCACAACAAACAGGATTTATGAAAAGATAAAGGGAAGTTTAACTTTTTTCTTTTGTTGCCTATCATCCCTCCGTATATTTTGAACATATATACACATGCTCAGATATAGTCAGATACATATGTGCATGAACACACATCTTCCTATTTTACCCCACTACTACTGATTTAATACTCGTGATTCTTCATAGAAAACTAAAATTTTGCTGTCATCCTAATGTACTTGATTACAATGAATAACTTCTAGAGAAACTAAGTGTTGAACGTAGTTCAGTTACCACACACTAGAAATTGCCCATGCACAGGAAAAATAATGCATGGCTTGATGTCATTCCAAATCAGATGATCAGTCTTTTTATGTAGCTCTGTACCAGGTATAATAAAAAAAAATTTCTGCAGCTGAGAAATTATACATTCAGGCTAGGTTCTAAAAATGTTTGTCAGGAAAGAGCTATTTATGCTTTGTTATTTTTAAACTGTAGTACCTAGCTCTGAATAGATTTTATTGTGGTTAGACTTTTTCAGAAAGTCAAAATAAACCAAATAAACCAGTTTGGTTAGGTTTCAAAAATAGAATACATGTATAAATCAAAGTGCTGTTTTATTGTCTATGAAGTAGGAATGACTGTTCAAATAGCAACAAATTAAAGCCTGGATTTTTTTTTTTTTCCCTCTTGGAGCGCCAATAATGCTTATTCAGACTGAGTATTTATTCACTGTGCAGGTGGCACTCATCAGTTCAGCATCTCCACATTAGATTTATAAAACAATGATTTTCATGCTTTGATATTCTCAGTATATGGTGGTATAGCAATTGACTTAGTACGTTTGTCTTATGCTCCTCCTTGAAGCTTCCGAAGTTCTGTCTGTGATGAAAGGAATGTTACCCAGATTCTTGATCCTTCTGTTGTGAATCTGTTATCCCCCCAATACATTTCTAACTACAGGAAAAAACCACAGCTATAGTTACCTAATAAAATACAACTATACCTGTCAGACACAGTTTAACAGAGATCACTTTGAAATCACATGGCTGTAGTGATATTTTTATGGTTTTATTTTATTTTTTTCAAACAGCTTGTACTGCATTTGCAAACGAATGGGTAGCCAAGCTCCATAACAGCAAATGAGTCAATGGACATGGGCTGAGTCATGCAGCAGGGACAATTGTCTGCAAGCAGGACCTGCGCTTTAAATCTCAGGTTTCAAAGTTATGACCAGCATTCTTATGTGTCACAACTTCTTTTCACAGTGGAAGAAAATTAAATCTTGGTAACAAGTACTGCAAATGAGTATCTAAAATTCAGGAAAGCAACTTAACTCCTCCTGTCTGGAGAAGAGTCTGAGAGAACTGGATGGGGTAGTGCAGTCCCTCTGAATTTTCCTAGAAGCAAACTGCATTGCACTGAAATTGGAGAAGCAGAAATTCTCTGCTGCACTGTATATAACAAGCCCAGAGACACTGGATATCTACAATACCATAAATTACAGTAGGAGCATATGGAGGACTGAAAACTGGTAAAGAGTTTGTTGAAAATTTTAAGAATGCTTCATGTAAGTTTATCAGTGAAGAAAGGCTAATACAACCTTTTTTTTTTTCAGTAAGAGATTATTGCTTACTGTTTATAGAGCTGCTCTCTCAGAATAACTTATTACTGTAAGGCTTAATGAAAATCTGTTTCAATTTTACTCTGAAGTGTTCCCACTTCAGAGTAATATATACAAACTTGTATTGAAAATCTATTGCAATTGACATTTACATCAAATATTTTTATTGCTAAGTTTATATAAGGACAACCCAAGAACCATATAAGTATGAATACCTAATGGATGGATTATAGTATTAGAGATGGAATTGATTCTGGAAGAATATACAAATCTGTAGAGGATTATAGTACTTGACATTACAAGGAATTGCATATGTTTTTTAGATAAACACGTTTCTTAAATGAAAGTGTTAAAGCGGTAAAAAAGAAGAAAGAAAGGAAAAAAATAAAGACAATAACTTAAACTTATAACAGAATGAAGCGGTCAACAGATAAGGCAAAACTTGTTGCAGTATTGTGGAGGCAACTACGGCACAACGTATTTACCTCAGGCAGTGCGTCTCACGGGGTGTGCACGCGTGTGTGTATGTGTGTGTAAAACATAACAAACTTTGCATGACGGCTCCTGGTGACTGTCTTAAAGCACTTAAATTGGCTTGACTGTGCAAGTAAATAAACTAAGGTGAATTCAAAAATAGATACTGAAGCATGAAGTAATAACAGCATATATGAGGTTTGTATCGGACAGTCTATTCTGTATCATAAAGTACATGACTTGACTTTACACTGAGATGAAGATTTACTGAAGAAAATCCGTGGGGGTCAGAACCTGCAGATACGCAAGTCTACGCAACCCCGTCCCATAGCCTGACTGACTTCCTCTCAGTTCTCCGAGTGCAGGAATTGGTTAGATGGATCTGCTTCTAGAATCCAGCCTTTCCGGGGAAGTAAGGAGGTCACTACATGCTTAATCAATGACTGATGGTAAAGACTGAAGCTTTCAGAAGGTGGTGTCTTTTGTGTTGTGCCTATGGGAAGTCAGGTGTTATTTTCATAAGGAAGGGAAAAACTCCCAAGATTTAGCTTCTCTTTGGCTGAAGAGATGCTGAACAGAGTGGAGAAAGGTATGCACCATAGCCAGCCCAAAAGCAACAACATTTAGTTGGATATGGGTAAAATAAAAAGTTAGGAGTTTGTTCAGGATAAAATAACAAAAATAATTAATGTGAACAGATAGTGCAAAACAAGTTTACTGCTTTGTTAACAGCTTCATATATAAGATGTCCTATTGTTGTTAAGTAATGTATGTAATTTAAATTCTACAATACATGAAAAAAACCCAAACAAACTATAAATTACATTCCCACCCCTCTTCTTTGATCACTTCAGTGACACAGGGAAAAAATAAAGTCTTTCAGCTGAACTATAAAACATAAATAGTTTATGCACCATCACACAAATAAGATATTCCTTATTTGGAGTACCTCTCTTTCAGGTTGTTATTGATTTGTTCAAGGCCGCTTTCTTCATGGCCTCTGTATGTTGGACTTCTTTTGTATCTAACTTGACTGAAATTTTTCCTAAGCAATGCTCTCTTACTCAAAAAAAAAAAAAATTCTTCTCAGGGAATAAGAGAATAATTTATAGCATGTATCAAAATAACATGCAGAAGTACAATGCTGTGAATGTGGCCCAGGTTGAATAACCCTGGATAAGATGGCAAAGTTTGTCTATAGCAATTCTTGGCTTGAGGAGTAAGGGAGTAGGATTTGATACCCAAAATTCCATAATAAAGTATGTATATACATTTCATCTTTTTCCCAGCCAGCATTACACTCCTAATTCTTGCTACTCATTCTTCTGAGGCTTATAGGTATTTTATGTACTAAAGATAGAATTAAGGTTATATGATGCCACTTAAAACATTTTATATTTTTCAAGACTCCCCAAGTAATCACGGTGAAGTAGACTGGGAATACACGAATATTGCACATAGCAAACTGAACCACAACAAATAAAAAATAGGTTTAACTTTTACATGCTTCTTTTCAGCAGTCAATATTAAAACTCTTCTCAAAGAGTTTTTAACTATGAGGAAACTGAAGTCTGTGAAGCTGAGATGGCTTTGCCTGCGTGACATACCCACTGGATGAAACGGAGTTCCCAAGTCTACAACCACTAGACAGATTTGCCTAATATCTCAAGATTATAGTTACTGTCACTAGCCTACTCTAAACTCTAGTGGCACTGGTTCTCATTCTCTTTGTAATCACTCCTCAGGCTGCTTTTTATAGAGGTAGAAAACACTTCAGATGGTGAAAATGTAAGATTTGGTTATATGCCTGGACAAATGAAAGTCTAATACCTGGACATTCACATGTTAAACCTATTGTAAACCCAGCCACTAAACACAAACATAAACCAGATCAACCTCTGCAAGAATGCAAATAATTTTTAGTTTATTTTGGAAAGTTTGTTCAATTTTTGTTTCCCTTCTACTTTAGTGCTGTAATGTTTCTTTGCTTCGTTTCCTTGTTTGCTTTTCTTTTTCTTTTTTGTAATTATTATATTTCTTTGCATGTGCTACATTGTTTAACTATCTGAAATTTGGCTTGCTTTCTTCCATATCTGTGTTCACTTGTTCCATGACTACAGTCCTTGATCCTTCTACTCTTTTACAAGAAGTTTAAAACTTTATGAATGATCTTCTGTCAAAACCACCTTTTCTGGAGGTGGTTATCCCTCTTTTCTTTCCCTTTTTCTTTTTAAGCTTCTCGGGTCATGTTTTTATTCATATTTTACATTACAATATTTTAAGCTCCTTTTGCCTATTTTGCCAAAATCTGTACTACTGTCTACCATATTACATGGATATGCTTAGTCTTAAGCCATGTGAATATTTATTGTACACACTGTTTTGAGTTTATTTGTTTCTCCTGGGCCAACTCTCGCAGTCAGATACACGGATATGACTCCTTTTAAAGCCATGTAAACTGTGTATGTGCATCAGAGGACTCCTTCAGTTTAAATGTGACACTTAAAAGAAAAGCTACTGTATAAGAATTTGCAAAGAATGATTCACATTCATAAATTTTGTCCTTGCCATCTTGGTCTGGATTTGTTTTTCTGGGTTTTTTGGTAGGTCTGACCCCATGTCAATGGGGAAGAGAAAAAGAAGAGAATAAGCGCTTTTCCTAATAGAAGGGTTGAAATCTCCATGTCTTGTAAGAGTGCTGCAAAACTTTAGGTAAATCTTTATTTTAGCAATATCCTCTAAATTGAAGGCATTATATACTGGAATAAGTGGATAACTTCTAGAACATATGGTAATAAAGTACTGAATCACAGTATTCTAGAGACATGGAAATTTCTGTTTCAGCCTTCTGGTTACCATCCCCATTTCAATCTCCTATTACTCGGCAACCACACCTCTTCCTGGAGGGCACCAGTAGCTAAAGACTATGTATGGGTTTTTTGCTTAGGAGAGGCAAGCCCAACAGTGCTGCTTTTTTCTTGCCCTTGCTATGCCTCTGTGAGGTTAATGTGACTTTAGCTGAACTCAAGCCTTGGTTTATATCAGAATAAACCTTCTTCTGTAGAGAAATCCCAAATAAGGCTGAGAGAATTTTGCTGGAGGCTCTTTTTAGAGATGTGCTTATTTAATTAACAATTAATGTAACTTATATGACTGTAAATGCAAACGTGTACGCTTTTTAAAAACAATTCTAGGAGAAATGTTTTACTTTGCAATGGCTATCCTTAGAATTTTTGTTTTGGAAGGATAAATTAACTGTTTACCATTTAACATGCACTGCTGTACATTTTCAAAGCCTGACCTAAAATAGGTTAGTTTGTGGTGCACTGGTAGACAGCAGAGTCCTTCACTGCCTTTACTCTTACAGGGAGGCTGTGCTGAGTTACGTGCAGGGGATTGCTGTCTGACAGCTGTTCCCTGTCTCCTCCAGGAAAAGAGGCTGCACGCTTTTTTTTTTTTTTTTTTTTTTTTTTATTTCTCCCCAGATACCTTTCCCAGCAGTTCACACCCCACCCCTCTCAGCACGTACCGCCCCTTGGGAATTTCTGCCAGTTCCCTTCAGAAACAGGGTTTGCTTTCGAACAGGTAGGACTTACGGGCTCTATTCTGGACGCGCGGCTGAGGCAGGTGTCGGCCGGGGAGGGGACGGCCCTGCCCGCGGGGCCCCGCCGGTGCGCACACCCCCGTGAGCTAACTCGCCGCCGATGCGCCCCATTTAATTAATTGTCAAACAACCGCGAGGTTTAGCCTAGGCAGGGCTCAGCGGGGGGCGCGGGGCTGCAGGGAGGCGACTGTAACGCCAGGCTGGCGGCAGCGCAGCGGCCGCCTCTGGAGCACTGAGGGGAGGCGGCTCGGTCGCCGTGGCAGGGCCCGCTCTAGCTCCCCCGGCGCAGAGGCAGAGCTCATCCCCCACCCGCAGATCGGTTCCCGAGCAGGGGTGGGGGAGGTGAGAGGCGGCGGGAGCGCCTCTTCGCCCTCCGCGGCCGGGCGGGGGCAGCCCGCCGCGCCTCGGCCGCTGCCGCCGCTCCCAAATGGCGGCCCGCAGAGGGGGCGGGGGCGCGGGGAGGAGCGGGCTCTATCGACAGCTCGGCGCTCCGCGGTCAGGCCGAGAGGCGGGGAGGAGGAGGACGGGAAAAGAAGGGGAGACAGGCGAAAGGGAAGGAGCCGAGTGCCGACAGGTCGATGGGCGGAGGATAAATGTCTCGCTGAGTGTGAGGCCGCCATTTTAGATGAGGAACGAAACGAACGGCGCCGAGTGGGACAAGAGCCTGCAGGGAGCCGCCGGGAGGGAGTGACATAGGTAGGAGCGGCGTTGGGCTGCTGAGCGGCAGACGACAAGGCAGGGAACGGGGGAGAGAAGGGTTCCCCCTCCTCCCCTTTCTCTTCGGCTCTCCCTTCCTCGGTGCTGGCGCCTGGAGCGGCGCCGGCTGCTCGCAGCGGCGGCTCAGCCCCGGGCGCGCTGACCCGGCCGCCGCCTCGGCCGTGAGGGAAACGAGCCGCTCGCCCCCTGACAGGGGCCAGGGGAGGAAGGAGGGAGAGTCGGCCGTCTCGGTACCTGCGGGTCGCGGCTCATCGCGGAGCCCTTTGCGGTCAGATCGTCTGCTGAGCGCCGCCTCCCCTCCGGGGCCAGCGTCCCTGCCGCGGGGCCGCCCTGTTCGCGGCGGGGCCCGGGCGGGGGCTCCCGCCTCGAGAGGAGAGGCTGCGCGGCGGCCCGGACCCGGGAGCGGGGAAGACGCCAAAAAGCCCGGAGCGGTGCGGGGGGGGGTTGTCTGAGGCCCGGGGCGGCTGCGGCGGGGCAGGTGGGAGGGGAGGTGTGTTGTGGCCGCCGCCTGTCAGTGCCAGCGCGGAGCCCCGGGGCCGGGGCCGCCCCCCGGGCGGGTGGCGGGGGGGATGCGCGGCCGAGGCGGGTATGCCCCGGGGCTGGGGCCTCGCACCGCTTGGCCCGGCGCTGTGGCGGCCAGCGGACGGGGTGAGCAACGGGCATCCAGGAGCAAGCACCTGGAATGGTGCCCTGGTCGCGGGGGGGGGGATGCCCGGCGGTGGCTCCGCTTGCCCGGCCTCCTCGGGTCTCCGCTTCGCTGCTGGCAGCTTTGTCCCTCCTGTGCTTCCAGCGGGGACTCCCTAACCTTTCTGTTCCTTTGATCTACTGTCTTCTGAACCGAGAACGGAAAATGCGTTGAAGTTATATTAGCATAACTGAATGCATTCTGCTTAGGCATTCTTCGGTTTGAGCTACTGGATGGATTTTTTTTTTTTTTCCGATTTAGATTCAGTTTAAAAAGAGACATTTGAAACCTGCAGTAAGATTCTTTAGTTTCCCGGTTTCTTCTAAACTGTTACAACTTTGCCGTGTATAAATGAGCCAGGGCTCAAAGATTGCACTGTTTCTAGACTCTTTTTATCTACAGTCTAAATGTACACGCAAATAACCTGCCTGTGCTAACAGCCGCACGTCTCTTGTCCATTGTTCGTCTTGCCTACGTCAGGCTAAATAATTTGTGTAGAAATTTTTTTTCCTTCTTCGCCTTTAAGTGACATCCATAAATACAGAGACCTTACCTGGGACAATGAGACCTCAAGACCAGTTGTAGTGGAATTGCTACAGCACAGTGTGCATTCCAGATGCAATTGTAGGTTGTTGTAGATACGCAAAACAAGAAGGGTCTGTAATGGAGTAAAACTAAGATTCTTCAAAAACCAAAGCCAACTTAAAATATCTGAAAATAGTTTTGTACAAAAGACATATTAAAATGTCTTTTATTTTAATGCTTCTGAAAAACTCAGCTCCAAATATTGCCTGAAGGATCACTGCATTGGGTAAAACTAGGATATAATTTGAATGGACATGCTTATCCTTTAGGACATGCCTACAGTGTTGGTGCAGAAGAAAAGACTGAATTGGTGAAGGTGAGAGTTAATTTTGGGCAGTTCAGTTAAATCTGTTCTGTGGACACCCATTCAGAATGGAAGTGGCTTTAATTTAGTTTGTCTTAACGAATATTTTCTGTAAGTAAACCCTAAGGCTACAATTAATCTCAAAAAAGGTATGGATCTGTATACATGTTCATGAAATGGATGACTGATTAATATGGTAAGCAATTTAATCTTAGATTATTAAATCAGATGTGAACTAGCTTACTTGGGTTGGAGTAGTGGTGCTTTCAGAAACCTGGAATGTGTTTTTCATATGGTTAGTTGCCATACTTAATATCTTCAGGACTGGACAACTTATTGTGCAACACTGCTGACTAACCTGCTTTGAAAGAAAATCTGGAAGTAGCAGAGAAAATATATTTTTTTTTTCCAAAGAAGATAATAAAACTTTTTTTTTTCAGTTGAATGCCTTTGGTGTGTACATAAAGTTTTCCATTTTTTATTCTTTAACAACAACAAAGTCTATTCAAATTACATATGAAGTTTCTGCTGTTTCAGGGCCTGAACTTACTACAACTTATTAAACTAACTCATATTTTATAAACCACAAACATGACCCATGGAAATCATTGGTCAGCATTTCTTGGTACGCTAAATCAGCACTAGTTTCTTCTGGGACATATACTCCCCTCCTCCCCCAGTTTATTTATTTGGCTCCTTCACTGTTAGGAAACCAGGAGTTGAGGAAAAAACAAGTTTTCCTTGTTTTCTGTCTTTGAAAACAAATTAAATTGAGATGATGTGAGCTGTTGGTTCTAAAACTTTTGTAGGAGATGGGAACCAAAAGCAGTTAGTTCGAATTCCTATGCGGAAATAAGTCTAAAAATCACTTAGTTTCAAATGCAGGAGTTGTGCTGATAAATTCACTTTTGTGTTATGGATACATAATGTTTAAATTATTTTTATATTCCTAATAAAGTTATGAGAGCAAATGAATTAAAGTCTAGTTCGATAGAGATTTGTGTTTGGGTCTCTGATCATCTCTGCTGCAAACATACTTTTTCTCTCGTGACACCTTCCGTCATTCCCTTTGCCATGCTTTTGTAATACCTCTAGCACCCCTTGCTTCCTCATCTTTCAATATTGCCTTACTTAAACACCCTCCAGATTTTTTCTCCTCCTCTCCCTCTATCCTTGTTGCTTGTCTACCTTCTTGGCCTGCCAGCTAGGCAAGAGGGAGGGTTTTTTCTTGGTTTGGTTTCGTCACGTGGTGATGTGCTGCTGCAGCTGGCACACACCAAAGGTTTGTGCTGTGGTGCCCCGACTGATGAAGAAGCCAGGAGAGCGAAGGATTCCTCTGTCCTTTGGCTTCCTATTTCCATAGCCTGTGGAAATTTTGTATTCTTGATGCCTCTACCTAGCTGTTTAGCTCAAATAAGCTAGTATGTCCAAGAGTTGCTGGAGGAGAGGCAGAAGGGACAGCTGGGTGGCATGATCACATAAGACCAGTTGCCTAGGAAACAAGGGTAACGTGGTTTTGTGCAGTTGAACTTCCAAAACTTCCATGCAAATTCAGCTTGAAACAAATGAATACTTGAAAAGGATGATTGTTTTGTAAGAAATAAGTTTCTGGACCATCTTCTAACTTAAAAATGCAGAAATCTAAAGACTGTAAAGAGAAATAGAAGTCAGCATTCTATTTCTCAAAAAAACATCAAATTGCATTAGTCAAAATTATCTTTATTTGGGGAAGTAACAAAACCAGTCAAAGCAAGATTAAAACTTGTAATTTAACTAAAATTTCAAGCATGATAATTTAAACACGATTTCAGTAAGTTTCACATAAGTTTAATTTGTAAACGAGCAGACGTGTTTACATCTGCATTGTACCGATTTTGATTGATTTTGTGTAATTGCTTATGCAAAACCCTCCAGTATTTTCTATTGTGAAATATATCCATTGTGTATTGAATAAGGTTGTGGAAACATTTTGTCAGCTCTAGAAGTTAATTGAAAGAGGAGTTGATATAACACTAGGAAATCAGGTAAAAATGCTAGCTTTATGACAAATTAACAAGGTATTTTAGCAATGAGAATGCATTAGCTCATGAGTTTTGAGACAGCACGAAGTAGATACAACTTATTCTGTATAGGTAATCCAGATATGTATTTAGTGGTGTTCCTAGTTTTTCTGAGAAGAAAGTCTGTTTTGGACAAAATTGTGTGAATAATTCTCAGTGCTCTGTTGGCTCTTGCTGCATACGCTGTTTTTTTGTAAACAACTATTTTGCTTTGAAAAGCAGCTGGTGCACGTTTATTCCTTTAGAGACTGGAATATTGTGTTTGTACTATAAGTGTAATCTGTTTCACACAAAGGTGATTTTATTGTAGCAGTGTGTACTGACCTTTTACAGTTTAATAGAACATGGTCATCTTGTGTTCTGAAATACTGCAATGCATACAGTAGATGAGGATAAAAAAGTGCTGTTCTTGAGTCATTTGTAAATGAGTAAAGCATTTTCTTGATAGACTTCAGAGCTGAGAATCATAATTGATAATTGATAAATAGAATGTTTACGTCAGTGAGTATCCTTTTTTCAGGATTTTAAGCGACATAGTCAATGTGATTGAATTACATATTTTCCAGAGGTTTTTGCTTGCTCATGGGGAATGACAAGAGTTTTAGAGCTAACATTTTAACGTAGAAAAAGTATGGATTCGTGTAGAACAATATGGTGGCAAATGCAGGTCATTGGATTTGTTTGCAGTTGCAGGTGTGTCTGCGTTCTGCCATTTCTCCTATGCATGTTCCAGACATATCCTACACGCTTGCATAAATGAAGCGGAGCAGTAGCACAGTTAAATCAAAGCTGATTGGTTTTAACTTCAAGCAAAAGAGTTTTAGAATTGCCTTGCAAATAATCTCTGCATGTGGTGAGTGTGTAAGTGACTCTGCCTTGTTTTCTTTGCACTATCTGAAAATCTGCAAATGGGACCTGTATCTCCAGCTCTTCTGATATAAGCCCCTTTTTATGTTGTTGTTGTTCTCAGTTTCATTGCTCTGTGGAATCATTTCACTTGCTCTGTTGCGGCTCTCTGCAGATGTTGAGTTGATTACGGTAGTGCTGCCTGTTTTCTCTTACTACTGTATTACATTGCTTCATTTTAGATTTCAGCTTACGTTGCATACTTGCTATTGGTTTGACCCTAAAATATTTAATTTCTGACAAACAGCTGACAAAAGGGTGTTAATTAATATTGCATTCCAATTGAAATACGTAGTATCGGTTAAGAGCAGTTGAGACATCTTGTATATTTTTAGTTCACAAGCTAGAGGGAGGTTGCTTCACTAACTTGCAGCTGGGTGTGGCGTGGGGTTAACCATATTAATTAAAGCTGGCTCAGAGGTTTAGACTTTAAAAAATGGCTCAGAGCCCCCATTATAGTCTTCTGTTACATAAATTCTTTCACTATAGAACAAGCTAGGTTTTGAAAATGAGTGTTTTAGGAACACCTAGCTGGAGGAGAGACTAGCAAGAGGGAGATGCAAGGTAGTGCACAAATAGAAGAAAGATGTCTTTAATGCCTTTGTACCTTTGTAGGGCTAACATTTAGATATATATTGAGAAACTTTAATATATGACTAATCTTCCTTTTTATTTTTCTGTAATGTCTTTTATTTTGCTAGTCATTTGCTTCAACTATATGTCCCTGTCAACTCTATCCGTAATTTAATATAAATGAAATAAAAAAACTATAAAAATAGTTTCTGCAGATTCCACTTTCTTGTTCTATTCTCAATCATTTAACAGTGTTTGCTCAAAGTCTGGTCATGCTTTCAGTATTTTCTAGAGTGGTCTTTTCAGTCTATTAGCATACCATGAAAGGCACTGCTCTCTCTTTACTCTCTTACTACCTGTGGAAGAGATGAAGTGTGTCTCCCCCACTGTGACTGCTTGTTGGACAAACAAGTAAATTATCATTCTTTTTGCATATTCTGTAACTTTCCCTGTGTAGATAAAACTACGTGTGAGACTTTATGTAAGAGTTTCTTGGTGAAACTGAAGGAAGCATAGTGAAACAGGTGGAGATACTTCCCTTTCGTTTGCATGGAATTGTTACAGAAATATAGGAACACAGAGGGATAGTCTTGCAAAGTAATAGAGCAAATGTAGGGAGGATCATTAGAGTGGAAGCTTCAATGGTGGCAATGTTGCTGGGAAGAAAAAATACTATGTTTTAACAATTTTTAAAAATTCCTAATTTATTGCTACCCCAAAAAATGCTAGTTACGTTATTCCCAAATGATTGTAATAGAAAATAAAATATTTTAATAAATTTCTTGTAAAAGAAAAAGCAAGGTATATTTTAATTCCACTTAATGTGGAGATGAAAGAGCTTGTAGTTATTTCTCTAGCTTCCAGTTGAAAAGTTGTATTTGATTTATAGTAACAACGTGATTTTTTTTTTTGAAACTTTGTTTTAGAAACTTTGTTCTAAGTTTCACTGGAAGTTGATCATATTTACAGCATAGGATATGACTCCAACTTCAGAATCTATAAAACATTTTTTTAGAATTCCGGAAGTTCAGAATTTACCTAGCAATTGTTAATGTCAAGATTAATGACAGGTAAATATTTTCCCTATTTTGATAATTTCTGATAGAATTTGAATTCCTTCAGGTCTAATCTATTTCATAAGCGCATTAAAATACCTTTTTTTTTTTTTAATCAGGTCTTTATTTGGGCACATCTTTGTTGTAATTTTACGAGTTTTTTTGTA
Source organism: Calonectris borealis (assembly GCF_964195595.1). NCBI lineage: Eukaryota > Metazoa > Chordata > Aves > Procellariiformes > Procellariidae > Calonectris > Calonectris borealis. The sequence continues at coordinate 22,473,296 of NC_134321.1, read as the reverse complement.
AAACCTGTATTGTAAAACTCATGCATTAAGCATGGCAAACGTGTCTAAACTCTATCTGCTGTTGAATTTGCATGAGACCTATGTATATTTCTTCATATAGACACAGTACTGGGGCCACTGTGTGCAAATAAGAAACATATTTCTGATTATGGCAGCACTTTCAAACTTAAGGAGAGTTAAGTATGTTGATGATCATTCAGTTTTTCTTAGACTGAGGGAAAAAATGTAATAGTAACTGTGCAAGCCAAGTGACATCCTGCTTTTTTATAGCTTTCTTTTCCCTCCCTGTCACCCTCTCCAATAACTTCTGAAAGCCGTGTCCAATCAATACCAATCTGTAGGCATGAGCAGGCAGAAACCTGTTTGTGGTGTTGAAGATGGGAGGATACTGGTTTCCCTTGTACCTAATTAGAAAGCTAAGCAATTTCAGTCATCTGTAAGTCAAACTGCTGGCTAAAGAGCATGAATTTCTTCTAGCAAAACAACATTTCTGTCTCCATTTGATCACTGGTCTAACAGTTTTAAATGTTCATATTGTGATGGTTGTTATCTTTATGTGGAAACATGGAAAAACCCCATCTAGAGTTCAGGTGTTAGGGAGTGGTTGTTCCAGGGTGGTTGGAGTTGAGGGGGAGTGTTTGCAGAAACGGGCCGAAACGAGTTCATTGGAGGATGGCACATGCGCGGCTGCGAGAGAATGTAGTAAGTTAAGTAGCTTCCAGAGTGTGTGGCAGCCAAAAGAAACAACAAAGTGTGCAAGCCTCTAATTTTATGCTGACATTTAACAAAAAATAAACCGTATTCTGAATTACATCATTCATCTGTGTTAAATGCTTTGGAAGCAAATATAAAGCTTACACAGGCAATAATAGCATGCTGAAACAAAGTGTTCGTGTCAGAGTGATACAGTGGATTGATTTCAGCTGAAAGTGAGTTCCAGAGCTTACTCTTAGATTTCTCAAACCTTTTAAGTTGACTGTGTAACTTGTTCACTGGCAATCGAGAGGTTATAAAAAGAGAGCCAGCTGATGTTGCAACCTAAGCACTGGCCATATAGTGGAAAGACTCTCCTTTGGCATGTTCACTAGTGCTATTTTTACCTATTCCAGTAAGATCTGCCCTTGTGATGTTAAATTACAGGACGGTACCTGGAATTATTTTGTTTTACAGAAGTGCTGTATGCTCTGAAAAAAAATTCCATAAAATTGTCAGGCAGATTGAGACTAAAATTGTCTTATATTTGAAAATATTTTTTTCTTCTGTCACCACAAATAATACTGCTGCTGTAACTGTAAGATATTCTTTCACTTTTGTTTGCGTATTTTATGTCTGGCAGAGGGTTTTTTTTTTAATTTTGGTTTCCTTTGTATATTGAGTGTTTTGTCTTTCTGAGTTTCTCATGTGGAGACTTTAAATAGGCAATGTGATTTTTAAAGACAGGGAATTAACAATGTAGCCCAAGAATAAGTGTAGTAGTAGGATTTTGTCATAACTTCTAAAAAGCCTAGCTGGTTTTGGTTACATTTTAAGTTGAAGGTTCTTTCACACAATAGAAAATGAATTTAATATTCTTTTCTGGGAATAGACTGCCAGTGACAGAGTGCTGTATCTACAAACTTATTGTGGTGAAAATTGACGGAAACTGCAAGAATGCCACAACAGTATAACACTGGTGTTCAGTTGTAGAAGTATCACATATGGGATATTACATATGCAGATGTGTGACCGTCTGAATCACAGTGCTGAAATGTCTAACATTTGTGATTAGCCAGTCTTAAATACATTATTGCCCAGATGTATTTTCTAAAACTGTCAGCATCTAGTTCAAAAGTGACTTGACAACACTGAAACACAAAGCTATAATTTTAAAACTCTGTTTGTTTCAAACTCTTGTTCTGGCTATTTGTGCAATTAGGTGTATATTTGTAGTAGAATTTTTAATTTTTCAAAAGCAATGGTTTGACACTGAAGTATGATCAGTGATCAACTTGTGCGAGTTCAGCGTTCCACTTACAGAACACCTGCTTCCCTTGCTCCTTCTCTTGCACCGTGGAGTGTCTCGGGTGGAAATCCTGCAAGCAGGCACACTTCCTCCAGTATAGAGTCGTTTTCTTCTCCCTTGGCTTTGCCATTGTCTTAGGTGAACAATTCTACTTAGGTTTAATTGAATCTCACATCTGCAATAACAGCTGGTATTTTTGTCAACTCACTTGCTTCTTAAACCCTCCTTCTTGCCAGTGCTGTTAGCAAATGTTCTTACTGATTTTTGTTTTTTGTGTATCTCTTATCTGTCAAGAAAAATACATGATTTTCACTCCCTTACAGCTATTACTTTTGTTGCAGGTAGAAATATTGGACCTGCTTCTTCTTTAACCCATTACACTTGTTTCATGCTATGCCTTCTCTTCTTGATTTGTATATGAGATTCCTTTTTCTTCTGGCTGATTTTGCAATAAAAATGCTTTAGGTTTTCAGTCTATAAAACCTCTACCCCTCCCCATCAGTTTTCTCTCCTCTTTTTCATCTAACATTATCCGTCATATTGACTGGATTAATTTTCTCAAAGTTTGTCCCAGACTGTTTTCAGCTCAGTTTTTAGCTCTTGTTTTTGTCAGGAACCGGTCTTCACAAATCTCTTGACTTCTTAGCTAAATGTGAGGATCATAACTGTATCCTTGTTTTTATCAGTTTGCTAATTGTCAACCTCGCTCCTTTTAAAAACCAAAAACCCAATACTTCCCCCTTACGCCCCCATGGCTATATTGGTTCCTATGAGGATGACTTTCTCTGGTCCTCTCCTTGTTCTTACGGTGTTTTTGATCTTCCTTGGTTTTCTCTGCTTGTAGCCCCCATGTACTTTCTGGTCACATCACTTTCCACACCTTATTCCACAGTAATGTAATTTGTTAAAAATAAACAAACAACACCTCCTCCACCTTGATTCAGTGTGGATTATTTCCTAAATATGTCGTTACTGCTGACTGGTTGTCTTCTGTTAGAACTAAAGACCTCAGCTTTTCCTTTGGTGTGCGAAAGACAGCATTCCTTCCTCCCTTCTCCCCAGTCTCCCTGCTTATCTTCTTTCATGATGGAAACCATATTCACAATATTTTGTATGTCACATTCCTAAATGTTTGCTGTAGAGAGGTACGCAAGTTAGTAAGCAGGGTAAATGTACAGTTCAGACTGTAAGGAGGTTTTAGTTTTAAAATTACTATGTGGCTCAAGGTGGAGATCCCAAAGCATTCTTCTGGTTTCTTGTTAGTCTTTGGGAGTTTGCTATCTTGGCTAAAATCATTGCAGGTTTGTTTTTTTTTTTTTCTCCTACGTGCTCTATCCGGGAGAGAGGATACTTCTAACCAACAGTGAGCTAGCAATGTAAGATCTCCTTGAATTTTTTTTATGTGTACTTTCTTGTATTTCAAGTAAAGAAAAACTTGAGGAAGCTGGGACTCTTCAGCCTGGAGAAGAGAAGGCTTTGTGGGTGATCTTATCAATGTGTATAGATACACTGATGGGAGGGAATGAAGAGGAGGACACCAGACTTACTAATGCCCAGTGACGGCCCAAGGGGCAATGAGCACAAATTAAAACACATGAATATCCATCTGAGCACAAGAAAACACTTTTTTTTACTGTGAGGGTAGTCAAACACTGGAACAGGTTGCACAGTGAAGCTGTGGAATGTGTGTTTGTGGAGATGCTCAAAACCAAACTGATGTGGTCCTGGGCAGCCCGCTGTAGCTGACCCTGCTTGAGCAGGGATTTGAACTAAATAATCTCAGGAGGTACCTTCCAGCCTCAATGACTCTGTGACTGTGTTGCGTCTTTGCCTTCTCTAATCATCTCTGCATGGGATTGTTTTAGGAATTGCTAATTAGGATGAAAACTTTGGGTAAGAAAACGTTTTACCATTTACTGTCTAGTGAATATTTTTGTGTATTTGACTTACACTTCTCTCTATCTAATCTGAGCTTCCAATCTTTTAATCAAGACTTCTTCAGCTTCCCTAGGAATTCTTGCTCTTACAGTTAATGCGTATATGTAAGATACAGATAGCCTTCAGAGACTTAGCTTCTTGTTACTTACTTTTTTGTTGTTGTTTTGGATCCAAGATTTGTCATAACATTTGTGAGTCAGCAAGGTGTTTCTGTGTGTAAGTAAGGAACTGATGTCTGAGAAGAAAGTATTCAACTCGTACTTAATTTTTACTTTAGTGAGTTTTTAGCTGTAAGAGATTCTTATGATGTTCTTGAATAAGAATGAGATTATCTTGAGTTGGGGTAGCATTTGGTTGTCATGCAGTCTGGCCTTTCACAGCGTATCTCCTTACACTGAAGTGTTGCATAAAATAATGAAAGGCTAGAAGGCCCTGAAAACTCTAACAGTAGAAGGATGATAAGTTAACTCTACTATTGATGTAATTCAAAAAATATTTTTTTTTAATTAATTTGCGATGTTGTGCATGTGTATAAGTTTGTCTATTAAAATAGTAAATATCTTCTGTTTTTGTGTTACCTTCCACAGATGATGTACTTCATCCTTTTGTCATAGGACTTCATTTGCTTAAAGGAAAACTAAAGGTATAAATAACTTTCTCTGGTTATCTTTCCTTTCCTCCTTACCCTGCCCTATTTTTTCTTCCAAGGTCCCTGGGTCTTTCCTGGGGGAAGGGAAACTTACCACAACCAAGCTCTGTGCTTGTATTCTTTCACTGCTACTAAATTTGCTTTTTGTTTTTTTGAGAAATTCCACAAAATTGTTATGATGCCTACAGTTGTTTCAGTGTTTGCTTTATGAGAAGTATATGTTTAACTTAAGCTCCTACTTTAGTCAGTCTGCATGGATATTTGCTTTGCAGGGGGAAAGCCCTTCATCAGTTTAGAACTTTAGATCTTGATATTTGCCTGTCTTCTCCAAATAGCATTTGCCTTTCCACGCAACTACAGATCTGTTGTGAATAATCCAGACCTAATGTAAATCATGTCTGTGGCATTATCTTACAACTAGTGGTTGGTTTTTTGTCTTTTCTGAGATTGTACCTCTGAAACAAAAAGTCTTTATTAAATAAATAAAAACCCACCCAAACCAGAACTGTAATTTTATGGGTGTATTTAGTAAGATAATGTGAGATAGAGTTAAAATGGAGCATAATTTATTTTTGGAGGCACTCAAGACAGTAAATGTTTGACATAGTCTAATCTTGCTTGTATACAATCCGTAATTTCTGATTACATTCAGTTTTTATTTGCCACTTTATGCAGGCTTCTATACAAATACTGGTGCATAAGAAACAATGAAATAAAGTTAGTAGGGCTGTCCAGGCGGTTTGTACTCAAGTAGTCCATGTTAGATTTAGTTCGTATTGCAGAAGTATATGTTCAACTCTTCCCAGGTGTGCTTTATTATAAAATATAAGGGAGAATCATTTATTCTATCTTCCCGCAGAAAAATACCTCAAGGCCCCTTCCAAACCTTTCTGGGTGCTATTGCCCCTGTACCTGCTGCCCCCCTGCCCCGATCTGTACATTGTTTCCATGTCCAGGCTCTTAGAATTGCAGAATTGACCTCCCGGTGGCACTGCTGGTTCTGGACAGAGCCCATATTTAATAAACTAAATTTATTAGTTTAAAGCTGCCCTGAGTGAATGCAGAGAACACCTAACTCTCGAATTAGCTGGATCACTTCATCCTATTCTGGCTAACTGTACAGATAATCTAGCATTGTCTGGTATTTTGCAATGGTATTTTAACAGTAACTGTGGTATGTCTGAACTGCACAGTTAGCCTGCATAACTAGCAGCTCCCAGCAGTTACTTGAAAAACCTAATCTCAGGCTGTGTTCCTTTTCAGCAAAACTGAGGTTGGTTTAAAGACTGGTATGTTCTCAGTGGTGCTGTCCTCAGTGTTATTTCATTTACTACATGCAACTGAGGGAGGACAGAGCCAGTAATTCTTTGTGCTGAGATTCTCAGTCACTTTTGTTTAATCCTTGAAAACTTGTGTGGGAAGGGCATTTAGTGGATTGCTGACATTTGAGTAACGTTTTTATCCTTGCTGTAAAGTGGATGAGTTCCAGGCAACTGTAAACACAGTTTGGGGCTTTCATCCATACTTGAAACAATTCAAGCATGAGCAAGTTCAGAATGCAAATAGGCACGTGTCTGAGAATGTATGTACAGTTGATAGAAAGACTTGGGGGGAAAAAAATGCTTGTCCAAAGTGTCTTGCCTGTGTAATGTCAATACACATATAAACTCATAGCCCCACTTCTGCAATAGAAGGTCCGCTTTAAAGATCTAGCTTAGTAAATCTTTCTTTGGAGGATTCTGTTGTGAAGAATTTAACATTATGGTGAAGAAACAAGAAGTCTAAGCATGGCAAGTGTCAAATAATGTGATTCTGATACAATCAGATATAAGAAAGCAGTGTTCAGTATGCTTTTTATTTCTAGTAACGCATCTGAATTTACCAAATAAAAAATGAGGATGTCTTAAATATCACTTCAGCTTTAATAGTCTTCATAATGTTAAGAGAACACATTTAAAACATTGAGTGACCACTTCTCAATATTTATCAATTTTGATTATAAGATAAAAATTATAAATTATTATACTAAAAAAAGTTTTTTTTGGTTGGAGGTTTTACTCCATGACATAGAGTTCTGGTGCTTTGTTAGCAAAACTCGTACAAAATGTATGTGCAAAATTTGTGCACTTTCCTGGCTTGCCTTTTTCTTTCATAGCTGTTTTAATAGCAATTTTATAAACTTTTTTGTGAATCTATATAAATTCAGCAGCAGTACTTAACTAAAATGTAAACAAGTTCTGACTGAGTGCTTGGAAACACCTTCTGCATTTTTCCTTTTACCTGGGATTGCTTTTTTGCTTTGGGAAAGGGAAGGATTTGGATTCTATATCCCTTTGTGCTCTTTAGATACGAGCAGAGTATTCAGTGCTTCTGTTTCTCTAATGAAGGAATTCAGGTTTCGTAGGGAAACTTATAGAGCTCTGCGCTTGAACTTGATAGAAATTTCATGTGGAAAGAAATGGGTGACTGACAAGGGAATGATGCGTGGAAAGGACAAACCAAACAGATCTTCCTAGAAATTGGTTAGGAAAAGTAGCTTGGAGCTGTTCTAATCAACAGAGGAGAGCAGGCACAGAGCAGCCAAAGATACAGATAGTTTTGGTGACAAATAGCAACTAACCAGAGCCCAAAGTACAGCCTAGTACAGCCAAGTAGTATGACTTGGTTTATGCTTACTAACCAAATTTTTACTCTGAAAGTTACTCTTAAATACAGAAAGGTATTAATCTTGAAAAGGATTAACCAATCTGAAAGTGTGTCAGATTGAGAGTTGTATTCCTTGTGGCCTCCTTACTGTACAGCCCAATAGTTGGAAAACCAATGTTATTTTTTTCCTTAAATACTTCAAAGTTACATTATTTTTTTCCTTAAATACTTCAAAGTTACATTAGCAGCATAATGGCTGAAGTAGTAACTAAGAAATGAATGGTTCAGAGAAATAGAGAAAAAGGTGATAAAAGATACTTCCAAGAGCAGAACCACCAAGTCAGAAATTATATGTAAGCTTTCAGTGTTGGTTTTTGTGTTGGGTTTTTTTTTGTGTGGGTTTTTTTTTCCCCTGAACAATAACATTTCCTCCTGTTAACTGTTTTTTTTTTTTTCCTTCTATAGTTCTATTAAGGGGGGAGCTTGCTTTTTGGCATCAATCTCTTAAAATAAAGGACATTCGAAGGAAAAACTCCAACCTTGTAGATGTATGAGAAATCTGCTTGGGTTGTTAGTCTGATCCTAACTCATGCCCTGCACTTATGTTTACATTGATCACAGCTTTATTTATTAATATAGGAATGGGTCCATATTTATGTTCTACTGCTATGAAAAGTTACTTTTAAAAAACACTGCTGTGTATCACAATAGATACTTGTTGGGTGTGGGTTTCTTTTCTTTTTCCCCCAACAACTGGTCACCCATGCAATATTAAATCAATTGAAAATTACTCAGCTGGGGAGGGGAACTGAGAAAAGGCCACAGTTAAATGCATTATTGATCTTTTTCTGTCAGAGGTGAAAACTTTTCTTATAAGCAACTTTTAAAGCTTGTATTTTCTAACAAAAGTGTTCATTTTGAAATGGATTCTGGGTTTTGTTCTGTGGTGTTTTGCCTTTGTATATGTATTTAATTAAACATAAGCGTGACTATTAATTATTCGTGTGGATAAAAATGGCAGCATGTGTGTGTGTTGGGCGGGGGAGCTGTATTTACATGTTCTTTAAAAGCATTTCGTGTTTGTTTCAGAAATAAGGAAAGGGCAAGGCACCTAAACTCTATACTGAGAGGAGTTTACCTTTGTATCCTGCGAACTTCCAGCTTTCGTCATTACCAATTTCAGCATTCCTTAGGAAAACAGACTGAAATTTTTAACAGTTCAGACTAAATGCTTTTTGCTAGTCATGGGAAAAGTTAAAGTAACTTAAAGTATCTTTTGGATATGACTGAGTGATATGAGTGTGTGATCTGAGTGACTATGAGTGAATGATCTGTAGGAATTTGTTACTGTCAGGTGTGCACATTGCACAGCTATTTCGTGCATTTGGTTTTAATGCTTGTTCAAATGACTATCAAAATCTGTAATCTATGCAAAAAGTACTAATTAAAAGTGCAGTCTTGGTCACAGTGTGCAGTATACCTGTGAGAGGTGGAGAAATAGCGTGAGATTTTTTTTCTGCTCAAATTGAATGTTTAATATGAAACAAGTCAGTGTCTGTTTCCTAGCAGTACTGAATCTACAAAAGAACTGATGTGCTCATACTTGAATATCTTAAAATATTCTTTGAATGCTGCTATTGCAGTTTTTCAGTTGTAGACAGGCTGCTTGAAGTAATTTTCATGAAAGTGAAGAGTTGCAGGAGGAAAAATTTTAGAAAGATGCATGAAAACATTCAGCTGGCAATGGATTATTTGAGCATGGCATAAACATAAATCTAATACCTGGTAGTGCTTATGTTTCAGAAACATGCTTGTAACTCATTTAAAGGAAGAAAAACTAGTTTTGCTGGAATAGACTAAGAATTATGTATTTATGAAGCCATCATTGTAAAATCTTTCCTCCTTTATTTTAAATTAAATTTCTCTTTAGAGCATATCAGACCTCTTTTCACTGGAGTGAATTGGTGTGGATCTTGGGAGAGTTGGAGAAAATGAGTTTAGTTTCAGTAAAAATGGCTTTCATCAAATACTGGTTGGAGCAAAAGACCCAAAATGAATAAACAAATCAATGGTAGGGCACAGGTTACAGGACACTGAAAGGTAAGCTGTGCTGTGCACATGTCTTATCTGTGGTCAGAAATGCAACTAACCTGTGTCCTATGAAATAGTGTGTCTGTTGTCTTCTGCTGTTGTGCTTGCTTCTGTGTTCAATGCACCAACTAGAAATTGTGTGTGTGTGTGCAATATTATGTTGTGTGATTACATATATTTTTTTTGTCAGTTCAAAGCTGGTCAAGTAGTTGCCATGCTAATTCTCTCACCTCATATCTATGTATGCACTGAGCTGTTTGAGTTCAAAGTGGATGTTTTTGTATATTTTCATACAATTTTTTAAGCTAGCTTTCTTTACTCTAGAGCGCAGGGGAAAGGTGTAAATAATTCATAAATTACTTCTTAAGAAGCAGCTTTTATGACTGTCTCTCTTCTTCCATGATAATCATTTGAAATAAGAACAGTGACTAGGCTTGAGAAGTGTACATGTCCAATGGCTGCCCATGCAGTATCAGAATTGAAGTGTTCTTGGCTACACTGTTCTTGGCCTGAGTGAAGAGGTATTTCTGAGGAGCTGGATCCTCCTATCATCCCACGTGAGGGTTGCCTCTCAGCAGTTGTAAAAGTCAGCAGCTGGACAATTGATTATTGCTGTTTGTTCAACAAGCCCCACCTTACCAACTGCATGTCCTTGTACCATGGATGCCAAGAACAGGTTTAAGCAGCTTTTCATCACGGATTCCCTGTCTTTCCCCAGGACACTGCGAATATCTTAAACTTCCCTTTCTTCTCCCCTAATCCTCTATCTTCAGGCCACTTGCAGGTCTTTGTCTGCTCCAGGCCAGATCTGAGCCAAATTCTCATCTTCTCTCTTCAGTGGTGGCTCCTTCTTGAAGTGTCTGAGTAGAACCCATAGCCTTCAGTTTAGGCAGGAAGGAGAGCTAAGGATGGTGTGTTTTAAATTTGCCTGCTGAGGTGAGGAGGTACTTTCATTTTTCTAGAAAAAGAACTCTCAACATCTGTGAGTGAACCCAAGCTGCCAGGGATGCAATCATCGGCTGCAGCCAAAAAGATGGCAAAAAGGCACTGATGAAGCATGGTGGTGAGAGAGCAGGGCATTGCTGGAAGAGAGGATTGTGCCAAATATACAGAGTCCTGAGAATATCCAGCACTTACTTGAGGCAAAGATCCTAGGAAAGAGAAGGATGCAAATGCATAATCAAAGATACAACTGGCATCTGTATTGTACAGAAGGCTGATAGCAGTTGCTGTCTTTATGTTTTTCTGACTGCATGTACAACGACCTCAGAATGTGTTTCTGTGATCTTCTCTAGTAGGCTGTTCTACAGTACGCAGTAGGCCTTTCATATTCGGACGAGAGAACACTGTTAGAGCAGGGAAGTACCTTTTTTGGTATGAAACTTAGCTTTTGTCAAGGTGCAAGTTAGAATTTTTTTGTCACTTCCTGTTTTCTCTTGAATTTTTCAGGAACTGTTGGCAGCACGTCAAAATATTAAATATAAAGGCTGTAACATTAGGGTGTTGTCAACGTATGTCAGCAGTGACAACAAGGAGGTTTTGATGGTTGCCCCCGCTATTCCTTATCTCAGCTTACTCAGTAGAGAAATCCAGTTGAGCTCCTCTTCTTTTTTTGTCTCATGTATTAACTAGAAGGGTGAAATAAAGTAGGGTTCCCTACTTTAGTAGGTAAGTGGGTAAGTTAAGAGGAGGAAAGAGAACAAGTTGTCTGGGTTTCATCTTACCTCTCTTATCTCACAGTTTATCTCCACTCTGTTTTTATTGTTACCGTCTAACTAGTTACTCTTTTAGCTGTCTGTGTGCATAATACAGTTGTTGCAACTGTACATAACTTTTTCACCTTTCTGATTCCTGACAGTAGGGCAATGCGTATGATTTGCGAGATTGTTGTACTTGTAGTTGCTTATGGATGCTGAACTCAGTTGTATTCCTCAATTTTATCTCCCCTCCTCCCTCCTTTTTTCAGAATGTCTCTGTGTCTTCGCATTCCTTGTTCCCTTTTTACATCAAATGTAAGACTGTTGTCATTTATGTGCCACAGATTTAAAAAAAAAAAAAAAATCCAAGTATCTAAATCCTATTAGATTTCGATTGGGTATTGAGTTTTAAATCTTACTGATGTTTAAATATTTTGAACCTTTGAACAACTGGACCTGCACAACTGATGGCATTGATACAGGAATGACAACGGTTGGCAGGAGGGAAGGCAAGGATATATATGTTGTCATTGTATACGTTGTCAGTGAAAGAAATGTCCATGAACTGACCGAAAGATCCCTTTGTAGCAGAGTGTAAGAGGCCTAGAGTTGTTCTGCTGCAGAGTTTGCATGTGATGGTAGGTGCTTCATATAAACCAAGCCTTTTTCTTTGAGTTTGTTGTTACATGTTTCCTTTGTAGCTCCTGGTCAGATCTGGGTTTAGGTCTGTAGCAATGTTAAGTACTTACAAATCGAGCTAAGGCTTTTCGGAGTTGCGCTGTGAGTGAAAACACTCTGAAATTCAAAGTTTATCCTTTTGGGCATCCCAAAATGGACACTTAATACTAGTGGAGATCTTTTTTTTCCATGAATTCTATTACTTTAGCTCTTCATCTGTAACAAACACCATCTTCTTTTCTCTGACATGTGAATGTTTGGGATAAGAGGAGCTCTTTTTCTTTTTTTTTTTTTTTTTTTTATTTTGGCATGGGTGCTACACAAAAGGGCATGAGGAGATGAATTGGAGGGTTCAAATAATTTGCAACAAAGGAGGTACAGGACCACACATGAAATAAGACACTAATAGATATTGAGAGGTTCAGTAAAGGAGCGTTTGGTATTATGTACTGAATTAATTGTTGGTGATTTCAGGGGAACAATGTAGGTCTTTCAGTATAAGCCTTTCCTGTACCATAAGGGGATGGAATTAGGATTGCTTGGAAGACCTTTATTTTGGCATTTCCTGACTGATTTGCTTTTTGACTTTGCAGCTTTAATGCGACTTTCTTTATCTTTCGTAGAGGTGATCAGGAATATAGGTGGTGTGCACAACCACTGGAGATTAGTTTGGAAACGGTCTACTAACATGGCAAAAGGTGTGCACTTGCACTGTGTAGTTCTGAACATCAGCTTCTCAGATGTTTATAGAAGGATGCAGATTTATGAAGGAAATAAACAACCACGCTTATTTTCACTGTTCCTTTTTTATTATTTTTTTTTCTTTTTGAAAACTTGGTAATGAATCTGGCTACTTGGAAATTTAGCAAGGAGTATATTTCACTGTTCAAAACTGTTTCAGACTTTGGTTTTGCTTAGTTTTGCGTAAGATGCATTTGGAGTATAATTTGGAGTTCAAGCTGCATTGAAGTTGTGATAGCTGGGGAAAAAAATATACTGAAACCTTTATCTTTGACCGTGAGTGTGCAAAAATAGTACTCTGTGCAGATTAGGAAGTACGTAGGGGGTTGTTCATGTCTCTGCACTGGGAGAGGTTTATGCTGAAAGGTAACTGAGCATAGTGGGGGGGAGGGGGTGTAGAATTTTTTTTTTGCTGTTTCTTATTTTGTTATGATTAAAATGTTATGTATTTCATTGTGTACTAACAGTACTAAACTTGCTACCCTTTTTTTACAAAAAAAACCCAAACAACAAACCAACAACTAACACCCCCCCCCAAAAAAAAAAAAAAAACCCAAACAAACCAAAGCGCCAAGATCACTGATAAAAATAGAATTTCTTCGATGAATGCTTTTTATTGTAATTCCTGTTGGGCCACTTTTTCTTAACAGTACAGTCTCTGCTAATGCTTGCATGCCATATCTGGCTTACAGGACTATTCTTTTGGCCTGCAGCTAGCATCTAGCCACCTTTCTGAAGGCCCCTCAGGCATTGATTATCTAAATTAACATGATGGTAAACTGCTCCTGTGACACCAGAGATGTAGTGAGAGGAATCGTGCATATATTACTGATGATCTGTTTATGTGCAGAAAGTCAAATGCTTTCAAGACTCAGGCTAATTTTGCGGATGTGGGTGAACTGTGCCATGTATGTGTAGGTTGATCATGTCACAAGGGAGAAGGCAGTGCAGTTTTCAGATGCTTTCAAAAGAGGCTGTGAGGTCTGTTGTCTCAGGAAGAGAGAGTACCACTTTATAGCAAAGGATATTGTAATTTTTCCTGACTCTCTCAATTTTTGTTTCTTAGGCCGCATCAATGGAGCACATTCAGGGAGCTTGGAAGACTATCAGTAATGGTTTTGGACTCAAGGATTCTGTCTTTGATGGCCCAAACTGTATTTCACCTACTATTGTTCAGCAGTTTGGTTATCAACGCCGAGCATCTGATGATGGCAAAATATCAGATACTTCCAAAACTAGTAATACTATTCGTGTTTTCTTGCCCAACAAGCAGCGCACGGTGGTAAGTCTACATTACCTTTATGTAAGAAATGTCGTACTGTTCCCATTGCTAACACTGTGACGTGTATCTGGCAAGAGAAATGCCAAGCTTCACAAAAGGTCTTATTGTGATTAAGTGTGTTGCGTCAGTTTGTTAATTCTAGAAGACATATTTTGAAAGCAGTGTATCTGTATTTTGAGAACCTGTATTTCTCTACCTCTATTTCTGTTGTATTTTTCCAATATACATGAGCAAGATACTTTGTTTACATATTAACATTAAAAGACAGTAGTTGGCTGACCTAAACAATGATGCCTGTGTGAAGTAAAACATGTAGTCATTTCTGTCACTGTTTTCTTCACTTGGATGCCCACAGTGAAGTGTGGTAGTTAAAGCTGAAGTGAAACTTCTTGAGGGAACACTTCTATTAGATTTCTTGGAGCTGAGTGTACTAAGTCATCTTATGCAAAGTTCCCTGAAATCTAAGTTAAGCCTTTTTCTGTACTTAGGGTAACTCTATTTGCCTGCATTTCTATTACTTTTATAGGTTACCTACTTGTATGAGTGCTGTATAAAAATCCTGTTTCACAGAAACTTAGTATTTGTAATACTAAAATAGCTTCAAAACTTCCTTTGCGTAAGTACACAATAGTTATATATATGGCAGAAAACGTGCCTGCCTGGCAGGCTGGCTTAACGTGCGGTGAGTTAAATCCAAAGGCACAGCAGTCTGTTGTTACATCATACAAGTAATTTTTATTTATCTATTTACTAACTTCAAAAGCGAACAGCTGTGCAGTTTTACTGGAACTTCTAAAGGAAAGGAGAAAAAAATGACTTTATTTTTCCCCAAAAAAGCTTAAACAAATTCTGCAATTACTGACTAAAATATTTTCCTTTGGTCACAGGTAAATGTGCGAAATGGGATGACCTTACATGACTGTCTTATGAAGGCACTTAAAGTAAGAGGTCTGCAGCCAGAATGCTGTGCAGTTTTTCGACTTCTTACTGAACCAAAAGGGTAAGAGTCTGGAATGTTGTATGTGAAACTTTCAACTAGAGAATGTAAAACTCTTGTTTTTACAATAGCAACGATAATGCTTTCTTCCTCTCTCTTGCTAGTTTCTTTTAAAAGCACAGTTTGGTTGTGAACACTTCCATGTTGCTTTCTTTACCCTCCTCTAGGGCAACTCCTTCAGCTTCCTGGGAATTAAAAATTTTATTTTTGTTTTAAAGCTAAATATTAAAAATGCTCAAAATCGAGGGGTATGCTCAAGTGCTTGTAGTGTCTTAGAGAGGCTATTGTCATACTCAAGGTGAAATGTTGCGATATGCCCTCATATTTGAGGTGCATTTCTCCTCTGCATTTGTACTTGGTAAACTTCAGTGCTAGTGATTCTTAGCCAACTTAAATGAACGTCTCCTCTCTGTGCTCAGTTTTAAGGCTCTACATTCCTCTACAACTTTTCAATGTTTGGATTTAAATCTCACTTCAGATATTCCTTATTTTTTGTAGGACCGGGGATGCTGCTATTAAATACCAAATGATTCTTTTACAAGCTGAGGGAGTGAAGGTATCTCATGGAGTTAATACATTTAACTTCACACCTCGTAAGGCTTGGGCTTAATGCTCTTTTAAGCCTCAATCATGAGGCAGTCATTTGTGGGTTTACATCTCTATGTAACTGAGTCCATTCTGGGGTCACCAGTAACTTTAGTGCTGAAGCAGTAATACGGCTTTCATGTCACTTAGTCTGCCATTCATAATTTCTTATGTTTTGTTTATAAGGGTATTTCTGTGACTCCATTATAGCTTCTAGGTGTCTTATTTTAAATAATCTATATATCTAAATGACTTACATATTAAAAAATAAACAGAAAAAGAGGTGAATTGTTATGTTTTAAAAGTTGCTTCTAATTTTTTTAAGTGAAAGATACTGAAATATAGCTCACTATGAGAGGTTAGCCATGCTTTTTTGTATTTGTTTTCAGTTTACTCAAGAAAACTCACAAAACATAGATCATTGATTAGGCCAGACTTCTTACCTCCTAAGTAATTTTGTTGTCCCCATTTTCTCTTTCTTTCAGAAAAAAAGTGCGTTTGGATTGGAATACAGATGCTGCCTCCTTGATTGGAGAGGAACTGCAAGTGGACTTTCTTGATCATGTTCCACTCACTACACACAATTTTGTAAGCTTTTCCTCTTCTGTATTTTGATGTAAATTATATCAATTGAACCACATATTCAGTCAAAGAATGTTTTAGGCATTAGGTACTTCTGGCTTTCAAAACACAAGGGGGGATTTCAGAAGTGATGATTTCATTCCTTCACCCCTACTCCCCACAAATTAGATTGGATAAATATCAATTTGCAATGAAATGCCGGAATTCTATTTACATTTAGTGATTCCTAGGTGTCAGAGACTTTAAAAGCTCACATTACACATGTTCTTCAAAAGTCTGATGATTGCCATTTTTATTTTATATAAATATATATTTCTGAAACTGTCATATTAAGAAATCGTGTCTTTAAAGTCCAGAACTTGGATGTAACTTGCATTTTCAGTCTCTGGCTCATCAGTCAAAAAAGGCTGGATAAGTTTGGCATCTTTATTGGACTGTTGATAATTGTACTGAATGTACAGGGGTGCTGTTAATTCTGCAAGGTCATCATGTTGTTTTGTGAGTCTTGTAATTTGACAGAGTGTTTTTTGGGGGGAAGAAAGGCTTTAGATTTGTAGTTCCTTCTCAAAAATGGATTATTTGCTCAGTATAGAGCAAATAAATAGAGTTGTGGTTTTTTTTTTTGACACAGAGATAATGCCTAACTCTAACAGTTTTACCTTGCATTATTTTGTTCTCCCTGGGAAGGAATTCTATTCCTATATTCTAGTCTTTTTGTTGTTTTGTCCCAGAAATATATTGTGCCAAGTGGCAAAACTAAAGGATTGTCATTTACATCCATTAGAAAGGTTAGGGTTGATTTACAAAAACTGAAAGTAGCTTTGCTTCTACTTTTACATTTTTAGAAAACTACCAATAAAATCATCTGCACTGGTCACCAGAAAACTACTGTTTTTCTCCAGATCTGGAAGAAGCTCAAACTTCGAGCCTTCTTCCACAGTATGCTCTGGAGGAAGAAATGCTTTGGTTCATTTTAATCTTTTTTTGTATTTCAGAAGCTTTAAAAAAATGTTAGATGCCGTTTAAAAAAGTAGAATTTCCTTAAAATATTTTATTTACTAAGGAATTTATTTCTTATGCAAGGGGTATTGGTTAGTCACACAATACGCATTTTGACTAATAAAAAAAAATGAGGTGGTTCTTAGGATCTGATCCTCCTTCACCTCCTTGGTGATACTAAAAACAAACAAAAAACCCAATTCTTGGCCCACCCGATTCTGTCACCTTACTGAGCACAAAATAGTGGTTTTGAATTTGACAGAACACTTTTCTTTCTTTCTTTCTTTTTTTTTAATAATCAGGTAAACAAAGCCCTAAATGTTTGTAAGCCTTCCAGATTTCCAACCAAACTGGAAAGATATGCAAGAATACTCAAGTGTGGTTTTAAGTTCAGTAGCACTTTGGGGGCACCGATTACATTTTAACATGGTATTTATTTATGTCAAGCTTTGAAGATGTTCATCTCAGCTAATGAAGAGAAGCTAGTAGCTTGGATTAATCATTTAATGTGTTTTCTAGGCTCGGAAGACATTTCTAAAGCTTGCTTTCTGTGACATCTGCCAGAAGTTCCTGCTAAATGGGTTTCGGTGTCAGACATGTGGTTATAAATTCCACGAACACTGCAGCACTAAAGTTCCAACCATGTGTGTCGACTGGAGCAATATCAGGCAACTCTTGTAAGGACTGTTCCTTTTTAATAGCAACAGTAATTCTCTGTGACAGACAAGCATCATTTTTTTTAATCTCTTATCGTAGAGATAAATTTGGATTGTTGGGAAGTGTAGTCACTTTCATCAATATACAGAACTTCTGTATTGATTTCGTAAAACAGCCAGCAATGATTGTCTATTCCCAGGTGAAGAAGGCCGTTTACATTAAATGCATTTTGCTTTTGCTGTAAATTTTAATATTCTGGGACAGGCAAATAAAGATCTTGAATGACCAGGCAGTTGCTATAATGCCCTCTGTTTCAACAGAGTAATAGTAATTCCTCTCGCATAACATTTTTGTTAAAAGAAAAAAAGGTGATGATTCAGTTGTTTTTTTAGCTGTTGGAAGCATGAGCGTTCAGAACTACCACAACTTTTGACACCCTGTTGAAAATGCATGGAATGGTGAGAAAACTGAGGAAGGATAATACTTTCCTATTGTTGATCAGAAAAAGTTGAAAATTATTATGTTAGAAGAAGTCCTTTTATGCAAAAGTGTTAAAACCTGTAATTGATTTTATGCATCTTACTTAGTGATTGTATTTTTTTATAACTAAACTTGGTCATATAGTTATGCATTTTCTCATACTGACTAATTGTTAGAGTGTAGGATGACTTGTGCCACTTGGTGCTACCAGGATTTAATAGAACTTAAAAAATTTAGTGTTGAATACCCTTTCAGGAAAATCTGAAGTCTGATGTAAAAAGATTTGTATCTTAAGTTTAGAAAGAACACATGGAAGTTGTCTTTGGGAGTCTGAAGACATAGTTTTTAGTCATACCATACACAGAGGAAAAATACTATGTGAAGGTAGGAATGTGTTCATGACGTTAATTATGCTGGAAGGGAACAGCCCTTTAAATTTTCAGCTTTAAAGAGCATTGTACAGGAGGTAGTGTAGCAGTTGAAATTGTAATTGTTTTTGTTGATATTTCAGATTGTTCCCAAATTCAAATATCAGTGACAGTGGTGTCCCTGCACTACCTCCCTTGACAGTGAGACGGATGCGGGAGTCTGTCTCCCGGATACCTGCTAGGTAAGCTAGTATTTCCTGTCATTTCTGTTTTGGGAAATACAGTTGTTTAAAAACAAAAAAAAACAGAACACCCCCAACTCCTCAAAAATAAAACAATGTTATAGAAGGTTGGAATAAATGTGCAAAAGGCAACACCACTTCATCACAGATAATATGTAGTGTCCTTTCTTGTTCTTGGAATCAAGCAAAACATTGATTTGGGATTTTATATTTTTAATTTTTAATCTTTAAGATTTTAAGTGAGGGTATTAAAGGTTTTCTGGAGATGTTTGTTTTCCTGCCTAAGAAAAATCAAGGCTCCCTTTGGTATTTTTGTGAATTAATTTTATTTTATCTGATCAGGTAGTGTACATGTAAGCATTTGTGACTTGTTTTGTATGACTCGCATACATAAATTAAAATAATGTTCTAATATTATGATGACAGATAAGAGTTTAAAGAGAGAACAGTGGAAACTGAAAATACACTCTTCCTAAAGAAAATTCCGAGACCTAAAGAGACCGTTCCTATAGTT
Organism: Calonectris borealis; assembly: GCF_964195595.1. Classification (NCBI taxonomy): domain Eukaryota; kingdom Metazoa; phylum Chordata; class Aves; order Procellariiformes; family Procellariidae; genus Calonectris; species Calonectris borealis. The sequence continues at coordinate 22,454,148 of NC_134321.1, read as the reverse complement.
TTAAATGCTAGAATAAAAATTGCTTTCCTTTCAAAGGGGCCTGTCTTCTGATCCTAGTTTGTGCCTGTATTCTTTTCCTTGAAATTCTAGAGGCTGAAGAGGGCAGGCCATCTTTTGTTTTTTCTACATGCCTTTGAAAAATCTTGGCCTATTCAGGAATGAGGCACAGAGCACGTAGCTGACTTGCAAATGGTTCTATGTATTTATTTATTTATTTTAGTGGGAGCTGCATCAGGAATTGATCTTATGTTCTCTTTGCCATCTTATTCTATTTCCAGTGTTGAACAATGACTCAATAACTTGATAGTTTTTTAAGCTTTTTGTGAAGGCTGGCTGATTTCAGTTAAGATACTTGTGTGATTTGGGATAAATAAAGTTTGAGTGACCTTAGCTGTGATTTATAACTCTTTGTTGAACTGGATTTTAGTGTTGGCCTCCTTTTAACTGGTATTGGGTTTCATGACTTCCTTGCTGGCTGTTCTGTGCGAACCATTGAACAGTCTTGCAAACCTTTACAAATTTAGGGCTTAGCAGTAAAACTAGCTCTTAAGCTATGCATTTAACAGGCTTGAAATGAGCAGTTTGTTTAAATTTCACAGACCTGAATCAACCCAGCAGAGCCAGTATTTTATCAGTATATTAAATGTGATTTGATGGGGATTGAGGTGAACTGTGGCAAAATTTATAATGGCAGAAACAGACTTATGTTAAACACACTAGATAAGTATGTGAGCTGACAAGATCTTCGAGTTTTTAAATTTATTTCCTAAGTTAAACTGGGAATGATTCAGCTGACCAAATAGTTTAGTTAGTATGTAAGTGCCAACTTTTTCTCTGTTTGGGATTCTGTGTATATTGCTTTTGGACAGGTTACATTGAACAGTATTTTTCAATTGCTAGAAGGGAAAAAATAACCACAACTTTCCCTTTCTCTCTCTTTCCTTCTCAGTTCCCAGCACAGGTATTCTACACCTCATGCCTTCACATTCAACACATCAAATCCTTCTTCTGAGGGCTCCCTTTCCCAAAGACAGCGATCTACATCCACACCAAATGTCCATATGGTTAGCACTACAATGCCTGTAGACAGCCGGATAATTGAGGTAATACTGGTAGGGAGGGAATAGCATAAAGTTAAACTAAAATTGTGACTGGCCATCTAATAGTCACTGGTTGGTTTTTCTTTGCTTTCTGTCATTTGCTTACTTCTTGCCTTAGTTGGCTGAGTGATGAAGAAATATAGGTGACACATTTGCATAGAAAGTTAATAGTTCATTCTTGCAGTCTTTATCAACTTTGCTGAAGTTCTAGGTAGAATTTTGGTGTCTGTAAAGATGTGGGGGAGCTTAACAATCAAGTTTCACAGACCTGAAAAGAAAATAAGCTCAGCTTTGCTGAAGAAATACTTACTAGGCATATCTAAAAATGTTCTTTCAAACTTAGAAATCTGGATTTGTTGGGAGGCTGGTGTTTATTTTAAATCAGACTATAGGTACTGTAAGTCTGGATGTAGTTCTCGGAGTTCAAATATTCAAGTCAAAGCTTACTGGCAATATGTTTTCTGTTACACCTATACGGAATTAACAGCGATTCTGGGCTAGTGTGCTAGAGCCATCTGTATCTGAGAATATTTCTGCTGTTACTTGCTTTCAAGCACCTTTTTCTTTTTTTTTTTTTCCTACCTTAGACTGGCAGTAGTGAGAGACAATTCTTTGAAGTCAGGCCTAAAGTGGTTTTTTGTTTTGTTTTGTGATAACCTTAAGAAAATAAGGGAGTGGTGTGCAGGAAAGGGTTGCAGAAAGAAAGTGCTGAACTGCAGAACTTCAGAGAGAGCACTGTTTGTTGTTTTTTTGCTCTGGAATAGTTTAAAAACTCTTTAGGCCAAGCAAAAGCCTTTGACTGCCGAGTTTACTTGCATCTTCAGCTGGTAGTTTATAGGCTTCTATGGAATGTGAAGACTCTCTGAAATGGGCCAGAGACGTCCTCTGGACCTTTGGTGGAACTGAAGAAAAGTGCACTGCAGCCCTATGAAGCTTTTTTGGTTAGAAGCTTTGTGTCAGCTGGGTTTTATGAGGAAACATACCCTCCTTTTCTCTTTGGTTTTCTTAGGCTTACAGCCTTTTTTACTGCTTCAGAAGCCTGGCTGACCATCTTTTATGGCATGAAAAATAATGAAGCACTCAAGAAAAAGAATGTGAATTATCGAACTTTGTAGTGTGATGAGCCTTTAAGGAGACATTGCTTTCTTTATCCTTTATGCATAGCAATAAAGACAGAAATGCTTTCTATTCTGGCTCTTCATAACATCATAGGGACTGAATAAAAATAGCTAGCGTCTTAAAAGCAATAGCTGCTTTTCCAAAAGGCTTTAAAAAAAAAGTTAAAAACAAAAAACACCACAAAAAAGGTAGTAAGACCTTCTAGTATGATATGAGAAAGACTACCTTAATAAAGTGGTTTACCAAAGGATGGATACTAGTGATCTTTTGGGTTTGAACACGAATACTTAAAAGTTTTACTGCACTTTATTATCATGTATCAAACAAATTAGGTTACTTTTTCTTTCATTTATCCTAACATTTAATTTTTTTAAATTTTTTTTTTATACTTCCTCTGTTCTTTTCTTTTATCTCTTACTGTGTTGGCCTAGAATAACAGCCTGAATGCTTCTCCCAGTTCCTGGTGCAGACGATTTTGTTTGAGGGGAAGAGTAGGTATTTTCTTGGTGCCTTTTGTTTTCTTGTGATTAACAGGATTGCTATAACTTGTAAGCCATGGCAGTGTCCACATGAAATGTTTAATCTGGAGTTGATTTGATGAAAATCTTTATAGCATGTTTATACTTAAATATTGAGGACACTAATTGGAAGTGGCAAATTGATAGAAGAGCTTCATTTTTAGTTTAGCTGGATGAAGCCATACTACTATGAAATTTAGTGTGAATTTGAATAGGCTTGTATTAGAGATGCATTTGGTCACACAGTTTTTAAAGCAAAACCTTCTCAAACACATCTATTGTGTGGCTTTTTTCCTCTGGAAACTGTTGAATATAACTGTACAAAACCCTTAGATTAAGAACATAATGTTCTATTTTTATTTCACATCAAAGCAAAGGTGACAGACTACAGCACTGTGTATGGTATTATTTGTGTTGCAAGAACAGCTCTAAAGTACACTGGTTTTGGTTCATTTGCTGTAGGATTCATAAGCAAAAAAGAAAATACATCAGGATTGAAGTTCAAAAATACTTTTTTCTTAAATAAGAATTATTTATACATAAGTATGAGAACAATTTTAAATTACTTAGTTATCCTTTGCCGGCTTACTTGAAAGTAGTTACATTCTCAGGCTGATGTACAAAAAACATCACTTATTATTAATTCAGGTTCTTAAAGATTTTTGTTGTTCTCAAAATGGACAAAACTAGTAACTTGGAAGAGTTCCTCCTTGGTAGTTTATGCAGATTTTAATCCAGTCAGGCATAGCGGTACTCTGCAAGAATACTGTGTATAAAGTCAAGCCTGGGAGAATGCAACTAACTAGCTAAAATGATGTATTTCATAAATGAATCTTTACTAAGGATAATCTAAGTTAATTTGAAAACTGTATGGTGGAATGTAGGCTTGTTCTGTCCTCCTATGAAATCTTACATTTATTATTCTACTAATTAGTTAGAAAGTTTGAATTGACTTCTATTAACTTTGACAGTGTTTAACATTGTTGTAGTGCATGTTCTTGCTTTGTACTTATACAGTACCTGGATATTTTACCTTTCCTGTATGTACTTTGGGATAATACATAGCAGGTGAGAAAAGTTGTAAAGTCATGTTTGTCAGAGCTTAGTTTATCTTGTGCATGGCTGTAGAATTGTGTTGTAAAGTGCCTGTGGCATGAGGTGAGAGTTGTCGCACTGTCCAACTAGTGAAGTGTGTAAGAACATGCTTTTCAAATATCATCAAACTTTCATCTGTGGAAAAATGTTTTGAAAATTACATGTTTTTGTATTAGGGTACTAGATGTAGCCTTTTTTGGGTTGAAATAGTACGGTAGAGATATTTCAAAATGTATATTGACTTGGAATATTTTAGGGGCTTTTAAAAGTTTTCCTACTTGTAACCCAAAACATTTTTGAGAACTTGTCCTCTAGAGATGCAGGACTATTGCAGGAGCTATGTTCAGATCTGAAATACAAGCATGTACAAAAATCCAGTGGTGGGAATGCAGACAGTATTTCTGGTGTTTCTTCTTGTTACCTGTCTTTCTTTTTTTTCCTCCTCTTTTTTGGGTAGTAATATCTTTTAATATGCTGTGAATATTTTTAATGTAGTGTAAGAATTCACAAACTGCATGTTTTTTAGCATATAGGATTGTTGTAACTAGAAAATAACCAAGCTGATATCTTTTGGAGGGTGTTGGTCAATACTGTATCACACTTGACCAAAACTGTCAGGAACGATTTCAATGCTATTTCTGCTTGTTCCTTTATATGTTCTCATATATTTTTTAACTTTATCTATCTCCTCTGTTTTAGGATGCAATTCGAAGCCATAGTGAATCAGGTATGGTTTCAAAAAATAAAATAATATATAATATTACTTTGTGTTTGTTTTCTGATTGATAAATTTTTTGGTGTTTATTTTTATATTTAAGCTTCGCCCTCTGCTCTGTCTGGAAGTCCCAACAATATGAGCCCCACTGGCTGGTCTCAGCCCAAAACCCCAGTCCCAGCCCAAAGAGAGAGAGCCCCTGGATCCAATACACAAGAAAAAAACAAAATTGTAAGTATGGCAATATTTGGGTTTTTGGTTGGTTTGTTTGTTTTGTTTTGTTTTGTTTTTTAATATATTAAACTAGGGTGGGAGTAGTGGTGTGTTGGGATAAATTTCTGTACTTAAAAGGCAATGCAAGCTGATGATAATCTTGGATTGCTCTGCACTGTGTGTATATAATAGCAGTATAATTTTGACTAACTTGGGAAAGATAGCACTATTGCCTTGCATTATAAATACCCAGAACAAAGTGTTTTGGATTGAAAATTAATTTCAGACAGTATTGTGAAATTATTTTTCAGTACAGATTCAAGGATTACCTTTTTAAATCTTCAGAGGCTGTGTCTTTTTTATTCTTTTTTAGTATGTTTAAAATTAGCCTTGTTATCACTATTTGAACTGTATTGCTACAGCTTCCATAGAAAATGGATATTGATAATGCCATCATTTTCATAGTAAAGTTAGTTAAAATGTCTCAGGGAAAAATGGATTTAATAAAATGCAAGTTTTCTCTTAAAGGCTTGATTTAAACTTGGGGGGGCGGAGGGGAGAAGGAAAAGTTAGAATAATAATGAATAATATCTCAAATTTTTTGAAGGCATATAAGATGTAAAAATGAAAGTACAGTTGGTTACTGGGACTCAGAGTTGTTAATCACTTAAACATCTTTTTTGTTTATTCCTTTTAAATATGTAAATGAGTTCCTGAATTTTAGTATTGTAATTTTGAAAAAGTCAGTAAGTTTCTTAAGTATTTCAGATGTCTTTAAATAGTTGATTATAAAATATTTGTTCCTCTTAAGATCTAAGATTGGGGTTTAAGTTTCTAGTGCAGAAGTTAATGATAGCTTCTTAAGCAGTTAAAGCCATCCTTTTTTTTTTTTCTTTTCTTTTTTCTGTAAAAAAACCCCACCACCCCTCATAAATTGACGAGAAAAATGAAAGTCCAAAATGCAGGACAAAACCCTCAAAGTTTCAGCGCATCTTAAAATTGTATGAAGGCAGTTATTTAATTCTTGGTGTGTATATATAATATATTTGATTAAATACTTAGAGTAAAGCCATGACAATTTTTGTTCCAGAGGCCTCGTGGACAGAGGGATTCCAGCTATTACTGGGAAATAGAAGCAAGTGAAGTCATGCTTTCTACCAGAATAGGGTCAGGTTCTTTTGGAACTGTTTACAAAGGCAAATGGCATGGTAAGTTCTTGACAAGTTTGTTACCACCTTCTCAAAATGTTGATACTGTAGGACAGCAATCCAGAAAAAGGTAAAATTGTTTTAATGGTGCTTATCTGCCACTAAAAGTACTAGGTGAGAAATATTAATTTCCTAATATTAACAGCGGGGAAATTAAGGCAAAGAACAGACATCAAAATCTGAATCTCATAACTGCCATCTACATGTTCGCTGTATTGGAGCCAACATTGTTTTCTTTATTACCATGTTCTACAACAGCTTGTTTTCTGAAAAAATTTCACTTCCCATTTGCAGGATTGAAATAGCAGAATTAGCTAGGAAATTTCACAGCTTGGTGTTAAATTAAATTTACCTTTTTTTTTTTTTTTAATACCTCTGTGGTTTAATTAGCATTGTTATATTCAAGGTGGTACGGAAAGGAAATAAGGATAAATTGCTTTTACTGTGGAGTTTTTCTAAGGAGAAAATGGTTGATGTGAGAGTTTATGATATAAAGTTAGTTTATGATATAAAGTTACTTTGAAAAGAGGCATGCTGCAGAACTACAGAATTATGTTCCAAATTCAGGGCTTGTGATTTAAAAAGAAACGCACACAAACCCCTCCAGGCCGTAATTTAAATAGTGTAATTGTCATAAAATAAGCTGACAAAAAAAAATCTGGAAACTTACCTTCCACCCTCTATTTTTAAAGCATAAATACTTGTATGTCTTAAAGCCCATTGATGTCAACGTCAATGGAAGGACTATTCTTATGCTTAAAGTAATATTCATGAATAGTTAAACTGATTTTCATTATATAAGTGAAATGGAACACAGAAATCAAGAGGAAAGATAGGTTAAGTAAGATTTCGCTAAACAAGGTAATAAATGTGAATTTCTTGTTAATATTCTTGAATTTCATGTTAATAAATACTCTTCGTGTATCAAGAACTTTGGTTCTTCCTATGTGAAACAGGAAATACATATTTACATATTTACAAAGAACCTTCAGTTGTGTGCACAGGATGGCTGTATAGCTGTCACCTAACTCGGTATTGATAAGATTCAATATCTGATTTGTGGTAACTGTTTATATTTCTCCTGATTTCTCAGGAAAGTCGAAGTTAAATTAATAAATTCTTTTTTTTTTTTGTAACCATCATTTGCAGTGTGGTCTTAAAGGGTTTAAAGGGTTTATATTTCTTGTGAGTCTTTTCTGTGTAAAAACTGGGAGTTCATAGTGCACAAATTAGTGAAACTGCAGGCTTTTTTGGAGTAACCTATTCTAATAGTACAAATGCAGCAATAAAAATGTCTTGGTGAAGCTAAATGAAATTAATCGAAGTGGGCGGATTGCTGCAAACGTAAGTAAAAATTCTGTATTAAGTTAGAGGTGTTGGGTTTTCTAACATGCCCAACTAAGAAGGCCTGTTTGCAATGAACCTTTGGAGAGCACCTGTGGAAGATTGTGTAGAACTTACATGCAAACCGTATTAGGTTTCCAATAAGCTTCCCTGATTTAGTCTTCCAAAATAAAAATGAAACGTCAAGGACAGTCTTGCTCTGAGGAGCGCGTGTCTCGTTGAACAGGTATCTTGCACTTCCATATTTTTCCAGATTGTTCTGATGGTTAAGTACTAATTTTCGTATTTGCACCACTTCTGTTACAGACCCCATTTGGATCCTGTAGTGTCCTGTAGCATGCTTCTAAATTTAAAAGGCGGAAAGAGACCAAGGCAGTTTAAATGGGTTGGAAGACTACCTATCATAAACACTCACATTTCCCCTTTGACCCTGGTAATCAGTTCTAGGGTTTTGGTGGTTGGGGGGTGGCGGAAGCTGATTTGTCTTCAGATTGCTGCTAAACAAAACAAGTGCTATTGTGTATTTGTTTCTGTAGAGAAAACTGCTTGGGAAATGCCATCAAGCCCAAAAAAAGTATGGCACCTGGTTCAGTAAGAACAGTGTAAGGTTAAAAACATCTTTTCATCCGTGGAGCAGGGATCATAATGGAGAATATATTGAAAAATAATCTGAAAACATTTGGCCTGTAATCAGTGGATGCTGCATCCTTGCCTGGTCTTGGCATAGCTCATAGCAATATATACTTCAAGTATTGGTAGACTATCTGTTGGTCTTGCATTGTACATCAACAGGAGTTGCAGTAGGAACTGGCTACTTCAAAGCCTGTGATTTTGATAGTCACATGAAAGTGTAGTCTTTCTACTTGTTATGTTCTCCTGTTCTGGTCTGCATCAGAGAGATCTGTAAGTTATAGAACGTTATGCATGCTGCAAATGTGAGATGGTTCTCTTTATGAAGATGCTAGAGGATGAAATAGGAAGTATATTGCATTTACTGAAGTTAAAAGGAAGGTATAAATGTATAATAATGTGTTCAATATTTGTGCATCTTTGTGACTTCAAATTAGATGTCAGATTAAGCAACTGGTAACTACAGTGGAAGATAGTGCAGTTCACTCAGGGTACTCTGAAACTTTCAAGAACCAGTTTGCATGTCCTGCTCATACTTTGTTGGCAACGTTTTTTTTTTTTAATTGAGCGGTTAGTATTCCTAATGTACTCAGTTGATCATTGTATTCTAGAGACATGCTAACGTATTTTTCAAACATATCTTGGAAAAGAGACCATATTAAGAAGAAAATAATTAGTGATTGTGGTAGCAGAGAAATCTGTCACTCCAGGGATTTTTTTAATGCAGGCGATGATTCTGTAATGCTAAGTGTCAGCAGCCTTTAACCTATGGGATAAGCCTATGCTGGAGTATAGCATCTCTCAAATCTTTTTACTGCATGTGGACTAAGATTGACGTTTCAGTTTTCCTAAGCTGCTTTTACCTTCCTGTGACAGTATCAGGGCAGGTTTATCCCCCTCTTAAATTCTAAAATTCTGTCCATCCGTAGTTAAAATGAATGTGATGTTTACTTCTTTCGCTGAGGAATCTGTGGGTCTTGCTGCTAGTGCTTTTACTTTTGTTAGAACAGTTGGCTTCATTCCACTATTGTACCTTTGTTGAGTCAGTTCAGTTCTACTGTTTTCTGGATGTACACTGTAAAGGTTTTTACAATTTTATTCTCTGGAAACAGTCTCTAAACAGATAGCACTGGATCATTATATATTCCTCTCTGTATTGCCCTTTAACAGATACTGAAGTTTAAAGCAAACACTGGCACTGAAAGCAATTCAAATGAAGCTTTTAAGTAAAATTTTATAATGTATCAGCTTAAAGAACAGTAAGATATTCTTACCGTAATCCCCAAATTTGTTATTGAAATATTAAAATCAGTTATATTGTTCATGATTTTTCTGCTATTCCTGGATAGAAAATTTATCTCTCCCATTCCTGAAATTTAGCAGTATTTAAATCTAGAAAGCTTTTTTTTAAAATAGAGTTTATATTAAAAAAGGATGTGTGTGTATATATCTCTATAGGTTTATATGTATAAAACTTTAATATAGAAACTTAATTATATAAAACTACAAAGGTGTATACATATGCGTGCTAAAGCTGGGTAAAAAAGCGAAAATGATGAAACTTTGGATACTGTTTGGAAGCCGAGAGACTCTGATGTGACTGTGCTTGAAATAATGTGCTGAGAATGCACCTACACTAGAATACTTTCCTTTTCAACAACTATTTGAGATTTTAGGAGCTTCATATCCTGCAAAAAGCATACATGTAGTTCTAGCCAGCCACAGCTGTTAAAAAATAGAAGGGAAGCATGTGAACAATTTAATGACTTTCTCCATTACACTGAAATTCAGGTAAATGGATTGCTTGATACTATGGAAGTTTCTATGTCTGCAGGAAAATCTTGACCTATGTACAAATTCGTAGAGGTGTACTGTGTGTAAATTAGGAATTTTAAGTATGTTGTATGTTAATGTTATTTTTTTTGGGGGGGAAAGAAAAGCTGCATTTTTAGTAACTTTTACTTAAATATATTTTCAGGGGATGTAGCAGTGAAGATACTAAAGGTTGTAGATCCAACCCCAGAACAGTTCCAGGCTTTCAGAAATGAAGTGGCTGTATTAAGGTGAGTTCGTAGTTTCACTGTTAAATTCTGTTCCAAGGCACTGTATTTGACTACTACCCCTCCTTTAAGCCATCTTGCCCAATATTCTAGGTTTGATAGACACAAAAAGCAGATCTCGAGAGAAGAATAAAAAAGAGATCGTATAGTGATACTTCTGAATATTGTTGTGGAGCTGTGAGACAGCAATCATAATTCAGAGTATTTCAGTGGTTCTTCACTGTTTCTGAAAGTTGTCTTTTCAGATAAATAGTATATACTAATCCATAATTGTTCAGGTCACATTTGGCATGCAGTAAAACGTGAGGATTCATAAATTGTGCCATAATTCTCATCACCGGAGAGAATACTTGAACTGTACCTTTTTAAAATTGCAGCATAATTCCTTTTTTTTTAATTTTTTTTTTTATTTAGAATGTATGCTCTAATCTACATAACTGTTTTCTGCTTTCAAATACTGTTTTTGTAGTGTCTAATTAACTGTCTGTAATGTTAATCGTGGAACTGAACCAGTTAGATAAGAACTATCTTCTCATCTGTTAATTCCTTCACAGTTTATAATGACCCTTTAGTTTCCTATTGGGATTCAGTCTTCTAAAGTTGTCACTTTTTCACAGCTTTCAGGGTGATTTCTGTTATTCCAATAACTTTTTCTAATACCACTTGCAAGCGTGATTGTTGGTTACTAATTTCAAAATCCATGAATTTTCATGACATCTTTTTCTTAAAGGTTGATTTTAAATACTTCCTTGGAACTAAAAGAAAGTATTTTAACTAAAAAGCAGAAAATCAGCTGATTTTATTTAAAAATTATAAATTGGCAACTGTGGCATACTTTTATTATTTTTAAAAACAAACTTTACACACACATCCACTTAGCAATGATTTTGCAGGAAACTCATGTTTTTGGACTCAAAAGCTGAAATATGTTCCTTCAGTCAGGAATGCATTTTTAAAAGAACTTGAAAACATTTTTCATAAAGATACTAATTTCTCTCTCTGCTACTTCCCATAGGAAGACTCGGCATGTTAATATTTTGCTCTTTATGGGCTACATGACTAAAGATAATCTGGCCATTGTTACACAGTGGTGTGAAGGAAGCAGTCTGTATAAACACCTGCATGTTCAAGAGACCAAGTTCCAAATGTTCCAGCTCATTGATATTGCTCGGCAGACAGCACAGGGAATGGAGTGAGTAGGATAAAGAATGCTGGCTATTTTCGTTCTTGGAGTGGTGTTTCCCTTCTTTTCCCCAAACCCTAATATGTGGAGTTACTGCGCTAAAATAGTAACGGGTCAAAATGGTATACCAAGTAAAGGTTTTGTGCAGCCTTAATTCAGCACTGTTGTATTCATTCTTACTTTCATTTAGTATTTCTTTTCCCATAGATTCTTGCCTTAGTTCATGTTAGACCACTAGTCTCTTAACAGTCAGCCTTTCCGTATTTTATCTTCTTTTGTAGCTTGAGGTCTTACTGTAATGCACTAGATGAGATCCTATTCTAAACATAGAATTAACTTCTTTTTTTTTCTTCTGTGTTACTTACTATAACATTGCAGTGTGTGGCAAAGACTAATTTATACTCATGGTGCTCCTGTGAGGTGAGAGGATGGCTGTTCCTATTCTACAGCTGCAGGACTCACACATGCAGATGTATTTTGGAAGCATTCTCCAGATGTTTGAGTTGATACAGTAACCACCTCACTTCTCTTTCAGAACATGTTTTAATGTTCATAGCACAGAAGATGCTGACATTGGCCGACGCTGTCAGTGCTCATCCATTTTGTAGATCAGGACCCAGGTTTCCTGTCAGACACCCAGAAAACTAGGGACATATATTGTGACTGCAAATTAAAGCAGTTTGTAAAAAGTAAACCTTAGCATAGCGTACAAATTTCATGCATATCAGGACAGCACCCAGTTTTCTAGGGCATTATACAGTTATATAACAGTGATGCCACTCTCTCTCTTCCTGAGATTTATTTACTGCATTGCTTCCACTTTCGGGAATGCATAAGGCAGGAGTCTTCAGCTAGTGCTTGCTACGTTTCTCTTTTCCCAAAGTTGATGCATCCTGTAAATTGACTAAAGCAAGAGGTCTCTGAAATGGTTGAGTATGTAATAACTGTCACAGTGTCGTATCGGTACATTGAAAGGCTAAGTTTATGTGAACAGCCTTCAAAATGGCACTTTTCTGCTTTTTCTTTCGCAGCTATTTACATGCAAAGAATATCATCCACCGAGACATGAAATCCAATAGTATCCTTTCATAAATTAATTGTATTTCCTTTCATGTGAGAGTGATTTGTTGTTAATATGGAGCTTTTTGGGGGGTTAAAATAGCTGTTTCAAATGTATATAACTACTAATGAGCAGTTCCTGTTGATGAGTAAGAAGTTACTTTTTAGCCAGGACTTTCTTAGAACATACGTGCTTGCTTACCAAACTGTTGTGATAAAGATGAAAAAAGATGTGCAACAGTTGTGATCCGAAAGTGCCTTATTTTACTTAAATGGTGCTTATGCAATTCTCTGTTATCCAAATGCTATATTGGAGAGAAGCTGCACTCTTTATTGACGGGAGATAGGTGTGCCTGTGCATGCTGATGTATGTGTGCACATATGGGCTTTGTTACTGTTTCCCATATATTTTTAATAAATTTAAAACACATTCACATGACTGGCAGAAATGAAGCCAAAAATCTTACATTAAACTCAAGAAAAGGTAACCTTTTACTGCCATATTTCTTGCAAAAATATAAATTTAGTAATGCATATGGAGTAAAAATATTGTGAACTGATGTCTTTCGGCTCTGAAAATGCCTGCTTTTGAAATTGCCAACAAGAGCATCCATGGAGCTAGCAGCACAAATTGTAACTTCCTTTCATAACATGTGAACAGAATGTTTTGCAAATGTCATCATAAAAAACCACACCAAATTCAGTAGCTCTATAATGTAAGGGGATTCCCATTTTCAGTTAAGCTAGAAAAATAATCATTTTAGTATATAGGAGGTCGGTATAGTATATTCCTGATAATGATGATCATTTTTGTGAAATAAATTAGCTCTTCTTCTGACATGAAAATGAGAACTAGGAGTCTGTCATGTTTATATTTCTGAATCGTCTTTTTGAACTTAAAACATTGTTAAACGAAATTGTAAAATGATACCTTCTTAAAATAACCCCAACAAAGGAAGTGCTAGCTATCAATCTTAACAGACAAATCTGTTAAGTAGATAGATTACATACAGTACAGTGTATATTTCCAGTTGAAGTAGTTAAATCATAGTTAAATCTCAGAGATCTGCCCGAGAGCTTTATGTAAATAGATTTTATTTTGATAAATACTTGTAATTGTTTCTTCTTAGTTTTCTTTTTCGAGTTGTGATGTCTTCTATGTTGTTTCCCTATGTGTCTCTTGACACCAGTTATTTAAGTACCTGCAGTCATTGATGTTAATTAACACAGTTGATTTCTATCCTAACTCACCATAAAGAAAAATGTACAAATAATGCTGAAACATCTGGTCTTCTTTAGTCTATGTTAACTCTCTAAATATGGATGCCATAAAATTACTTTTCTTCTGCTTAAGATACAACTCGTAGCAGGTTTGAAAAAAATAATCAGCAATATTCTTGGATAGTTGGCTTGCATTTGTGATAACCTAGCCAGGCATTTTGTAATCATGTCAGAAAATTCAGAATTGTTTACTCAAGTTTTCTACAGAATTTCTTTAACAAATGTTTAGATATATTTCTTCATGAAGGCCTCACAGTGAAAATAGGAGACTTTGGACTGGCAACTGTAAAATCCAGGTGGAGTGGATCTCAACAGGTGGAACAGCCCACTGGTTCAATTTTGTGGATGGTGAGCAAAACTTTTCACTGCTTTTTAAATAGCTGGCTTTCACTCTTAATATATGTTTCGTCACTTGAATACTATTTTAAAGCTTTAAATCTAAATGAATCAACATATGCTGTTAGTACTGTGTAGACTTTTATTCCAGTTGTAGGACAAGTTAAAATTGAATAATGAAGTGCTGGAGTACTTAATTGTCCAAAGTAGACACCGTTCACCCAAGGATTCTCCTTTTCCTTTTTGGAGTTATTTTAAATATTCAGGGCAGAGACAGGGCTGTCAGTGGAACTGCAAGGAGCTGTTCCGAGGGGAGAGCAGAGCCTTTCTCCCACTGTAATCCTGCCTTTCCCCAAATGGGCTTGTCTCACTGGAGAGCAGGCTTTAATCTGCTTAATGGTGGCTTTGTGGGGTCGGTTAGACTCTATCTTTCTCCGTGTTCTTCGTTGCGGCCTCTTCTTCCCCTGCTCCCTGCTTGGGACTTGGCAACATCCCTTCTCACACACACTTGCTGATCGCACATTCGGCAGCTTTGGCAGGGGACTAGGGAAGGGATAGGGAGTGCTTCTTGAAGTACGGGAGTGAGTGCAATTCAGCTTTGGTACTGTGGTAAAACGTTTATATACCAAGATACTGCTGTTAGGCCCACTACTGCTCCCTACCCTGCGCCAGAGAGTTGTGGTAGGTTTTGAGGGAGCTCAGAAGAACTGTAGCAGATGAGTGTCAGTTCAGGTACAGAAGTTCTCAAGTTCTACTGCAAAGTTTATGGAGTTTGTTTTGGAAGTGTACTGCAAAGTCCTTGTCTGAGAGGATGTTCCCACCAACTGCCTTATGTTTAGCTTCTGCCGGAACTTAAAAGGCAGATCCACAATTTTCCTTCCAAAAATCACCTGGAGAAAATCTATTTAGTAACTTTTCAAATGTGCGACTTCAGTGGGGTAAATGGAAAAAGTGGAACAGTGCCTGTTACCAGGTTAAAAGGCATCATTAAAATTATGCAAGAATGTCTTATTTAGCGCTCAAATAAAATATTTTGTTGATGTTTCACTTGACCCATTTTTGTTAATATGATGCAGTTTACTTAAATTCAGTATGTAGACTGATCAGCAGTATTTTCTAGCTCCCAGGATAGGGCACGCAGCAACATTTGTGGCATGTACTTCAGGGACGCATATTCAAATAAAAATGACTTGCTGAATGCTACATGTTAGTATATTTTAAATCTTTAGATATTTAGCATTTAATGAGCTGCAGGTGTTACGTGAAACAGGTTTTCCTTTTAAAAAATTATTCTTTATTACTAGGCTTGCAGCCTTCGTTGTTACTTAAGTATTTGTATTTTGAGAAAAGTCATGGCCAAGATTTGTTTGTGACCTATAAAATACACAAATCACCTGAAACAGTTACAAAAGTAGAAACAGTTTTTTCTTTAAAAAAAATGCAAAAAGCCAAAGCTTTTTACAGCTTTCCATAAAAGGATTTAAAACTAACTTACCTAATAGTATGCCAATACACATGAAACAGATCTTAGAAAAAAAACTCTGCATTTTTGCTCATTGCAGTTTTTTTCATTTCAATAATTTATATACCATCTTTGCTGAGTCGTCATTACGTAGAAGGGGAGGTTGATTCTGTTTCCTTGAAAGTTGATATAATCTCGTACTGGGTTTTTGTTGTTGTACTGTTGTACTTTAACTAGTACTTTGCTCAGTAATTCTGAGGGACTTCTTTAGGGGGAAAAAAAAAATCTTAGTCAACAGGAAAGATATTTTGATGGTTTATATCTTGTTTTATTAAATCATTCAACATTGTTTCTTTTAAGTTCTTTAGCTTCATAATTTTGCTTTGTTTTGCAAAGATGCGAGAATGCTCTTGCACTTCTTCCCTGATCTTCAATATATGCTATTTCATATTTGGCTTTCATGTTTCATGTAAATGTTTTGGTATCAATTTTACAAGAGATTAAGTCTGTATTAGAATTTTGTATTTTCCCCCGTTAACATCGATACCTGTTTAAGAACTGATGGTGAGAGACTCGGACTCAGTTGTACGTAGATGTAACAAAAGTCAATATATATTGCAAATCGGAATAATAATAATTTTTCTAATGGTAAAATGCCCGTTGAATTAAAGGATTGCTTTTTTGTTTACTCTTAATTGTATTGATTTTTTTTAATAAGATGTAGAGTAGCACTGCCCGAACTTTTCCAGAGCCTTGGCTAAAACTCATCAAAGCTTCTGAGGTATCCTTTGTTCACTAAGTTTTGGTTGAGCTCACTGTCTGCTTTCCAAGTATTTTCCCCTTCTCTTGTCTCTTCCGTTTCTAAGTTCTATTAATATTGCTCATAATTTGTTTCTTTTTTCCTCCTTCTACAGGCACCAGAAGTGATACGGATGCAGGATAGTAACCCGTTTAGTTTTCAGTCAGATGTCTACTCCTATGGAATAGTATTATATGAACTAATGACAGGAGAGTTGCCATACTCCCACATAAACAACCGAGATCAGGTACGAAACAGTCTTTGAATGCTGCATTTTATTTCTGGGCATAGTACGTTTTGTTGTCCTTGAGAAATGTAAGATAAAGACAAATGCAAAACAAGAATTGAAATGTTGTTTACAACATGATTTGTTTCAGCAGGCAGTAAATCTGTGTAATTGAATGTTTACTTTAGTATTGACAGTGACAGTTACTCAAAGGAAAAATTTTTTTAATAAACATTTTAAGTGCCCTGTTAATTTATTCATGGGTTAAAGCTTTGGCTGCATCAGTAAAATCTTGGTTTATATATTTGCGGTTATGTGAAATTTCCCTTTTGATATTAAATACGCTGTTCTTATATCAGCAAGATTGGATTCTGTGTTTTTTACTAAGGGAAAAAAAATAGTGGCTATTGTCAAACCTTTTAGTATTGAATGTTAGTCTGTGTGATTTAGTCTTTACTAAATTGTATTCTTACCAGTCAGTTAACCAATAATTATAAAGATGCACATTAAGGACAGAAACCTCAACTGTTCTCTTTACATGAATGCTTTGTCTGGCTTAGCAAGTGTAGAGCTCACTCATGTAGGGCAGGAACTTAGACTGTTAGATATTTTTGATGTCTGTTTTGCTGATCCTCAGTTGTGGTTTGTGGTTTTTGTTGTTTTTTTAAAATTAAGATCTTATAATGAGAAGTGTGTGTGTATGGGGACAAACTATTAGATTTTAGCCCCTATTATGTTATATAATCTGTATTCCAAGTAGAAGAGGCCAGTTCTGTTAAGTTAAGGAAGTTTTTTCTTATTTTTAAGGTTGTCTACAAATTGGGATATTGGAATGTGTTTTAATTAATAATATTGAAATTATATGCAAGCTTTAATAATCATTACTGTCGCAAAACATGTGACACTTGACCCTCAAGTTAAGTTTTCTGGGGAGGGATAGCGTATTTCCTGGAGAACAACACTGAGACCTTATTTTAGCGACACTATATTGACCCTTTTTTTTTCCCCTGAGACAACATCAGTTGAAAAAGAAACAATAGCACAGTTAGTTCTGTTTACCCCTCCTCCCCCCCAGTAAAACCCACACGCAAACAAACTCCTCTCAACCAACCAAGCCTACCATTTTACCAGATAATAGTCTTATCAATACTAAATAGTCAACTATTAAGGTTACTGGAAGTCTGATGAAAATCCTAAATAATGACACTATTAACTTGGACTAAAACAGAAAATGTAATTTCCTACACTAATTAAGTCTTTTATTGTTTGTCTCGAAACAAACCAAACCAAACCCCATTTCCTTTTTTGCTGCATTAGTTATCGTTAGTTATGATGATCTCTTTCAACTTGCTAGCTGTACATCTCCTTTTGCAACATGTTTTACAGAGAACTGAAAGTACAGTTCTACTGACGGATTAAGCTGCTGTGCCAAATTGGCTGGCTGCTTATAACTGCTCAAACTGAGGATCGTTTGTCATTGTAGCCTTCAGTTGAAGGAAACTGCCATGTCATGTGCATGTCATGTAGTATCTCCTCTTCCATTCTGAATGCAATGGTGCCTTCACTTGTTGAGCATTACAGACCACAGCGTCACTCTGATTTAATCATGTCCTACATTGTACAAAAGCAGGACCGTTGTTTCGGTTAACTAATTTGGACAAATCTGCAAGTACCTGCTGGTGTGTGTGCCTTTGGCACTCATGTTTAATCGCTTTGGGACACTAAAGCTATCAACCAGTGAAACAACTTCTACAACTTTGGTTTTCTGCTACTTGCTGCTTCTTTTTCAGATTATTTTCATGGTTGGCCGAGGGTATGCTTCTCCAGACCTCAGTAAATTGTACAAGAACTGCCCCAAAGCAATGAAGAGACTTGTAGCAGACTGTTTGAAGAAAGTTAGGGAAGAACGACCTCTGTTTCCACAAGTAAGTGTGTTTTCTGCATGTAACAGTTTCAGAGTGTTTTATAAATAGCCATTAGCACACAAAACATGCCACAGGGATACAAGCTTTGGTTGAGAAACTGAAGGTAGACATAGGAATAAAGTGCAGCCTGCTTCCTATTTTTGTCTTTATTCATATATGCATCTTTCATAACCCAGCTCCCTTAGGCAGTTTGTTATTCTGATTGTACATAACTCCTGTAAAGGTCATTAAAAAATATGCATGCAGACTGAAGCAGCGTTAGACTAATACTACAGCAGTTTGCTTTTCAACATCTGACCCATTTTAGAGGTAAGCAAAAAAACCCTAACCCAATAAAAATCAAATCTATCTTTGTATTTACATTTTATTTTAGTGTAGATTTGAGGGAAATGAGAGACCATTCCTCCTTTCTTTCCCCACAACTATGAACAAGCAAACAAAATCCACTGGGGGATTTAAATTCATGTAGCAATTTTTGGTATTTTTACAAAGGATACTTTACCTTTTCCTGTCACTATGAGGATGATGAAGGTACTTTCTTGTACTCATTAAATAACTGGAATTAAATATCAGCAGATTTTGGAAAAATAACTTCTTGCTGTTACAATCAAGTTTAACTTTTGTTGTTTAAAAAGTTCTTTCTAAATGTTGTTTTCTAAACAGACTGTTAGGCAGAAGATGCGATTCTTTCCCTGTTACTCTGTTGGAGAATTGCATAGATGCTTGTTAATTGATCATGTCTGTGAACTAATGAAAAGTATCCTCCCATCGTCTGTAACTCAGACTCCTCATAGCAATGGAACTGTACGGTGCATTCCTACACTGTTGTTTTCAGTGTCTCCACATAGTACATTGTTGCTCTTAAGGGTATACTCAAAGCCATAATAAATGAAGGTTTAAGACTTAAACAGACAAGCAGCTCTAACAAGCCTTCTTTTCGTTTTACGTGTGTTTCCCCCAGATACTGTCGTCCATTGAATTGCTGCAACACTCTTTACCCAAAATCAACCGGAGTGCTTCTGAACCATCTCTGCATCGTGCCGCCCACACAGAGGACATAAATTCATGCACATTAACATCCACGAGACTACCCGTGTTCTAGGATCGTGCTCCCCTTCCCTGGTTCTCTCCGGTGATGGGAAAGGAACAGAAGTAACAGAAGTTGTGCTTTGAATGCCTCAGTGTACAGGATCAGTGCCAGCAGGATTATCTGCGTCCCAGTTTTAAGAACAAGCTGCTAAGGATTTCTGCAGTTCTTATCCTGCAGGGACACAGCTCCACATTGCCTTTTTCTACAGTTTCTTTTACTGGGATAGTTAACAGACTATAAATCAAGAGATCTATTACTATTTTTTTAATAGATGCACTTGAGCCTTATTTTTCCCATACACAGAAGCGATGGATGTTTCTTTGGCAGTGTTTCTGGATTGATCTGAATCTGTTGATAAACTGGTATTTTTTATGGCAAGGATATGGGCTTGCCTCGGCGTTTGAGGAAAGATGATGCGTTACGGTGCTCCTTGATTGCCCCACGCCATGTGCCACTTCATGTTGGGGGAGTTTCGCCTGAAATGGGTATCTGCAAACAGGACTGAGGGAAGAGGAAAAAACTTTCTGGAAATCAGCTCCTGCCTAAGAGCTTTCATCAAGCCAATGAAATAAGTTAAAATGCTAATTCAACACAAAATAGTTTTGCAATAGTTTTGCACATAGAAGAAAAACTCTTGCAAAAGAATGGAATATATTCTGAACTGTACTGCTCAGAGAAGGAAGCTAGCCAGTCTTGCTACGGTCATCTTCAGTAACTTAAGCAGCTTACTTTGGTACTATTGACTTGTCTCTTGCAGCCCAATGAGGTGGTAAGTGCGGAAAGACAGGCTTTTGTGGCTGAGAAAAGGCTAATTAACATTATCCGTATACTTCTGCAAAATGAGCATAGTCTTCATCCCATCTGAAGCTGTCGTCCAAGAGATGCACTATCAAGAGGAAACTGAGCATATACAGTTTTTCTTGCTGATTTGGGTTTTAATTTTGTTTTTATTGCTCCTGAGAAAATGCATTTATTGTAAGCCAAGGTTCCTCTGATTATCTTATTTTAATAAAATAAATTAAATTTTAGGTTTAAGATTCAATGTCATTATTTAATGTAGTAATCCACAGTTCTGACATGTACATCTAGACTTGAAAAACTCAGAAAATGACATTCTGAATAATTTTTTAAAAGTTACTAGAATAGGTAATAGCACTTCAAGTAAAAACACACTTGATATGACAACCTATAGGTTTCCAATCACATTCTTTACAAGATGTTTTTTATTCTACTGTAATAATCTTTCAGCAGCATCTACTTATTAAGATACCTACACTGATGCACTATCAAGCTATTTCACTGCACCGATTTTCCTCTGCATTTTATTTTCTGTGAACCTGTTTCTACTTAGAAGTGAGTGTTTTGTTGTCTTGGCTAAACTCTGCAGATGACAAAATATAGGTGGTTTACTCTAAGAATTTATTTTTTAAATAGCATTGTGTTTAAATATGTTCATTAGGGAAAGAGTGAAGGCAAGTGTCCGTTCTTGGAATGGGAGCTTGGGATTTTGTGCGTTTCTCTGCACATACAGGTAAGTGTGGGGCTCCTGTCTGAATACATTGCTGAGGTCTCGTGAGTGAAGAGACGAGACGTCTGTAACCATTGTTATCTCAATCTAAACTGCTGCCTGAAATTCGTTAGGCAAAATACTTTTGCTGTGAATTTTGACAGCTTACATGCGCAGCTCTTAACAGCCTGTAATGTCAAAACAGCCACTTCAGCTTCTTACTCGCAGCAAGCAAAAAAAACTACAAAGCGCTTATGAAAGGGGAGAGAGGAACTTGAAGTACATAAGCCAGACACATACTTAAAAAAACCATCTAGACTGTCTGTCCTCAGAATGTCGTATAACATTGTAAGAAGGGTGGAATATTAATCCTGAGGTGATAATTGAGCAAGCAGATTTTACAGTCATGCTCAAAAGTAAATTGAGGGTTGACAGAAACTGTTCCATATAGTTCTGCATGATTTTTAATAATATTCTTGGTATTTTAACTGCAGGCCTCTCTAGACATCATTTATCTCTTATTTTACCTTCATTTTAATAAAGAAAGAGTTTAAGAAGGGGAAAAGAAGGAGAAATGGTAAGCTGTTTTTACTTTAGCTCTAATTTCCAAAAAGAAACCATTAACTCCTGATTTTTAAAACAGGTTCTGTGTCTCTTGAAAAATTAATATATTTTTGATAAATAGGCTTATTTTGACCAGCACTTGATGTCAAATTAGATGAAAGCTGCTAAGTGAAGAACTGAAAAGGTCTGAGTTTCTAAGTCTTACTACTCTTACATTAACACTTCTCTTTATGTTGTCCCTAGGTAGCTTTGAAAAACAAGTTACCTTTTTAATTTCAGACTATTGTTACCTGGTTTATGTCTTCTTGGGGCAAGTCTTGTTTAAGGTAAAGAACATCCTCTCCATTGACTTTTTTTGGTACATTTTATTACTGAAAATATTTCTCTCTGGGAAAAAAGTATGTGTAAGACCAGCTAGAAACAAGCTTCAGCAGGGAGGCTAAGGGGTGTAAGTGTTTTGGGTTAGAAACTATGGGCAAGTGCTCTTGAGCATTCATCTTGCAGTACTACATCTCCCCAGGGATCCTTCACCTTGCCTGACGAGTAAGTTGTTACAGATACAAGCTAAGGCCTGACTTCGCAGTGAGCATTGTTAAAAATTAACTTTAGAGTAGAAACAATTGTGGAAAAGTTACATGTCCTAGGTCAGAACAGAGAGCAAAATTTGCATGTTCAATTTGAGGGAACCGTGGGCCAGCAGAGATGGGGGAGTTCTCCCCCTTCTGTTGGAACCCTTACAGAAATGCAGTATTTTCATGCAGGACGTTTCTCAGCTTCAGTTTTGACCCAGAAATGCCAACCAGCAGACGAAGCGGATAATCCTGGAGTCACTAATTTGGTGCCATTTAAAAATGTTTGAATCCCAGATTAAGGTTCCTGCTGTTTGCTTTATGACAGTGACCTAGATCCTAGTTTTTAACCATCAAAGCAGCGCCCTATTTGCTGTGCTGACATCAGGCTTTTTGCACAAGTGTCTCTAAATATGCTTTGCTTCACAATACAAATAATTTCTGTTGTCTCAACAATCAAACTTTCTGAAACGCTCGAGTCTTTAAAGCAGATGCAACCTCCCAAGGGTGTGCAGTCTCATCCTCAGGCCCTTGTTAAATTGGCCCTCTACTTACTTTAAGATTGTGTGCTGAATGTGCTTGAGGAAGCTCTGCTTGTACTCCTGTGTTAATGCTGTCTTACTCAGTGGCCATTTTGAGTGTAACTGCAAAGTTAGTACAAATGACTTGCAGCAGAATTAACTTCTTATATCCAATTTCACAATCAAATTGCTTTTGCAACACAAACATGAATTAAATTTTTAACAAAAATAAAATCCAGTAGCAATTCTGTTAACTCAGAGCACCCCACACCTCCCAGGCCTTGGGCAGCGCTGTCCTTCATCTGAAAAAGGCAACGGGCGGCTGGAGCCAGGGCCCTCCCAAGGAACGAGGGCGCCAGGAGGGCCGGGGAGCGCTCCGGAGAGGGCCCGGGGCGAGGCTGCAGCGCGGCCGCCTGCAGGGTCCCTTGCGTGGGCCGTGTTCGAACTTTGCCTGCGCCCCCAGCAGCGCTGTCTGCCCGCGGCACGGGAGGAGCCTGGAAACGGGGCTGGTCTGAGGCTGTGTAACGGCTTCGGAAAGGGATCGCACTGTGCCAGAGGTGGGATAGGAAAGCCCAAGGATCAGCCGCAGTGTTAAGAAAAGCAGCAGTTAAAAATAATTGTTTCCTTTGTAACAGAAATTATTTATGTTGTAGAGTTGCAAACGATAAGATCACTGACGTAAGCTGATCAGAAAATTATTTAGTTACTTCATTTAATTTTGGCTACTTCATTTAACCTGAATCAAGGTTTCCCTTCCAGTTAAATACATCCGAACTAGTTAAATTGAAGAAAAATCTAACTAGTACTGTTGCAATAACTACTTACTCTCATTATAGAGTTTCCAAAATCCAATTTGTGCTGTAAATTTAATTTAGCTGTATGTTGTGACTCCAGCATTGCTCTGCCTGAATATGTTAGTACAGTTGTATTTGCTTTACAGTGGGTGCTCTGAGAGACGCTTCCTGCCACTATACACTTTAATTATTTTAAACAAGGGCAGGAGCTTGACTTGCGCAGTCTTTGAAAGCCAGGCAGGGTCCAGGCCCCACTACTGACACACTCACTATGAAAACACAGTAAAATGGATTCTGAGCTCTAGGTACTACTTTGAGGTATAGTATATTAGTTATTAAATCTTCTTTTTAAGGAAGAAAAAGCTACACTGACCATTATTCCCAGTGGATTTTTGTAGATATACATTTAGTTGATTTAGTGGGAAAAAGAAAGCACCCAAAATAGATTTAGCAACAGTTTTTAACAGCTTAAGCTTTAAATGTTAAGAGAGGAGCTGTATTTACACTACCGCTCAACGCACAAGACAGCATATGTTAGGCCAAAGAGGGAGAAAACCCTCTTGGGATTAAGGGATTTTTTTCCATGCAATCAATTTAACTATTTAAATATATTTTAGTAATTTTGTTGCCATACAAAAACTATCTGAAAACTTTACCAGGACTGCACAAGTAAACCACAGGGCACATTCATTCTAACTGTGCTGTAGAAAGTAAAAGCATCGCTAAATAAATAGCTAGGCTGCTCTAGAAGACAGCACCTTTGGTTCTCTTTATTGAGAAGTAGCAGAATCCTCATCGGCCCCAGAAAGGTGCATGAAAAGTTCTCCAAGTTCTGTTACTTCGTCGTCTGTGCTGGTCACAGTCCTACTTTCTCTGTCTTCGATAAAGTCCCACAGGCGAACAGAATTGAAGAACTGGAATAGAAGAAAATCTGATTGAGCACGAGCCAGAACTTGTCACAGCTCCGTCCAAGTATTTTCCATTATCAGCGTTATTTCTTCATTAAAAAAAGTCAGAAGTTGAGATTCAAACGCTGGCTTTGTGCTGGGATTTACTAACACTCTCAGCAACATTTGCTGTTAAATTCAAAGTGACAACCGCTCTCCCCAGCGTTACAGTACGAGTAGAGCGAGGTCGAACTGGCCCGTGTTAACGAGCTGTATCTGAATTAATGTAGGCCTGCCTTGACCATTCAGGGTGGTGGCCAAGCCATAACGAGTTTTTGAGAAGGCTTTAACCATTTTAGCTGGTCTTATCGCCAGCTACTTGCAGGCACGTGAGATGAGTTTTTAATACTGCCGGTGAAAGCTTTAATGGCAGAATTCCTTAGAAGAAAGGTTTGCCATGAGAAAGATTGGTTGAAAAAATAAACACTAATAAATTCTTGCTATGAAATGAAAGGTGCCTTCTCCTTTCCCTAATAACAAACCTGTGCCTCAAGGAAAATTGAGGGATGCTTTCTTCACTTCTCCAGGGCCGCGCATGGTATGAAACATATTGAAGTGGTACACTTGACATTCAAAATGTGTTTTTAATTACACTTGACTGGAATATTCCCTTACCCGCACAGTCCCCTCAGAGCTGAGCTGTTTCCGTGGTTTTTCAGGTTCAGCTCTTGTCCCATCTGGATAAGCATGAAGGTAAAGACACTTTCCTCCAAACGGGCAAGTTCCTTTCCCTTGTTCAAAGTACTTGCAGGGTTTTTTCCTGATTTAATTAGAAGAGAGCGTTATGCCTTCAGCTAGTAGGAAATGGATACAGTTCACGCTCCACGGCTGCTTATCTCATCCCCAGTCAGTGACGCAAAGTACTGCTCCTGTCAACACACCAGGAGTTTTGGTCTCCCATTCCCTAACTGATAGCAGTCAAAATAGGTGGGAAAGATTATTAAAAGCAAACAAAGAAATACATAAAACAGCATCATAAATCAAAAAAAATTAAACTATTGTAAGACACGGAAAGTGAGGGGTGTTCAAAGAAGATCATCGATCCTACACATGCATGTTCATCATAATGAACAAATCCGTCGCTATTTCTCTAGTAACGTTCCTCTCCTGTATTTTCTACCACTACATTTTTATGCACCCGTTCCTCTCATCATCTCCTTTGGAAGTTCTATGATAATACTTCGTTAAAGTTTCCATCGGCTTGGTGGTTCAACTAAGCTGTTCTAGCTGTGTAGCACATTTTTGTAAGGGTGTTCCTTACAACGCTCATGCGACAGTACTCGGGGTGGTGGCCAGGGGCTGAGGGATTGTTCTACAATGAAAAACATCTGATGAGGAAACTGCAGAGAAAATGCAATTGAACTTGCATTAATATGCAAATAGTGGTGAAACTGGTTCCTAAGGCATAAATGCAGTCTACCAAACAGCAACTAAATGGAGAAGAAAGCACAACAATAATAAAAACCCCAAAACAACCAAAACCCCCAACCAGGCAGTGCATTAAAAGCAGAATGAACTTGTCTCGGTTTGGAACTCAAGTGGTCTGAGACTTCCACGTTTCTAGATCTGACTTTTTCCCTCCTGCGCTGGCATATAAAGCGGACTGGATTTGTGCTGGCATGACCCCTGCTCTTAGCTTAGACGCCTCTTTATTAGCATTTTTTCACTCCATGCAATACTAAATCCTCAAGCTGAACTGACTGCCAAGAGATCTATCCATAAAAACCTCTTTGGTACAGAAATTCCAGCTACAACACAATGTATCAGTCTTAGCTGAGCACTTAGGCAAAAACCCTTTCTGTATTCTCTTCCTGACAAGAGCCAAACCCAACTTCCAGCACTGCCCAGCACCGCTGGTCCGGTAACACCAAAGCTCACCTTGCAGAGAACACGGCCGTTTAAAAACTGCACTAAGCTGAGGCTTTTGAGCGCAACTTACCACCCGCAATTCAAAGTCCTTATGAATTAAAATGAAAACCCACGACAGCAATAGGGTATTGAAAACAAACTGTATCTGAAGAACCTCTGTTTAAAGTGATTATTTAAATATTTTGCCTGACTATAAGATAAAACAAGACAAGATGCTGGATTCATTTAATGGAGCAGTACTGCTTTCAACAATTCTTCCGCTGTGTTAAAACAGGGCTTCAGAGGCTTAAGGCTTCCCAGGCGGCTGAGAAGCCAGCAGCCACAGCTACGCGCAGTTTTAAGTTAGGCCTATTTTCTTCTGCACTCCAAGGGGCATGTTTAAAGGTTGGGGCACATCACCGAATAAAGCTGCACAACCTTCAGCAAAGTGGTCATCGCTCACTCGGGTCAAGCACAGCTCTGCTTGTCTGCCTTAAAAAGAGCGAGCAAGGAGATGAGATACGTAACGGTGTCTCACTGCTCTGCGAGCCACAGAGCCCTCACGCGTTCCAGGCAAAGCTGCTGTCAAACCACCCGTCAGCAGAGCTCTCCCAGTGCTCCAAGCACCGGGCAAATCGTTATTAGACAATAAGAGGAATGCAGTCACGTAGCATTTTCCATTTCCAGTAGACATCACAAAAGGCCCGTGAATTTTTACCCCTTACTTCAAGAGACTATTACATTTTCCTTCCCTATTTGTTCTCCTCGGTAACCGACAAAACCTTCCGGGCAGTTATGTCTAAGGGATCAACAGAAAACGCATGAAGCCAATTTTGCCAAGCGAACTGAAATAGCTTCAACATTTCAGAGCACAGTGAGTTTGAATAATTTCTGATCTATAATTACGCCACAGACCCTTTCGTAGCAGTCACAAAGTTAAATAAAAGTGTTAACAGAGATGAAGAATTCCCTGTAGAATGGTTTGTCATTACATAAAGTTTAAAAATACAGGCGCTTTGATTGACTAAGTCTCAGCGTATCTATCTTAAGGACAATGTAAATAGTATTTGCGGTTACTGAACTTACCCCACTCCCTGCTTAAATGCCTCAATCAGCTCGTTTTTCTTCTCCTGGTCTTCTACCCAATACGCACTGGGAATGACAAACTCGGATATCACACGGCACTCCGGGCAAGACCTTAATGGATCAAGACAAAACAGCAATGCTCCGTTACTTTCTGAGAGTAAGTATTCTTTTCCTCAATAAATCAGCCAGAAAGAGCAGTCTCCTGAGGGAAAGGGAGATGGTTTGTCACGCGGAAGCAGCAGACACCTCCTCACACACCCGTGCGCATTTGTTATTAGTTTCAGTTGAAATAATCCAATTCAGTGCAGTCAGGGCTTGCGACACCTTGCGTTTGTTTCTAGACTTGAGCAAAAGTAGCAAGTATTTCCCCAATATGCAGAAATAAACTGTACCTGCTAACCCCAATACGCAGAACTAAACCGTAACTGTCCCGCGAGGACTGCAGCTCCCGCGCAGCAGAAAGCCGAACCAGTTGAGAAAAGAAAAAGGAAGGTCTCTACGCCTTTTGAAACGTGATCTGACTCCTACCAGCAGTGACGAGTTGTTCACTTACTGGTTTTATGAGATGGATTTCTACATGAGGAACGAAGATCAAGAACCAAATACACAACTTCAGGTACCTCAACAGCCCAGGACAGGCGTTATTACCCCCCGCATAACTCCCACAGAACACCCGGTCTCCAGCAGGCAGCGCTTTTAGAACCAAGCCAAGTCCCTCCTTTAGATTAACTCTGCAACAACTGGTACGTTCACCGTGATGGAGAAATGTAAAGAACACGTTTGAAGAATTTGTGTTGGTATTTAATCCGTACTCAAAACGGATTCCAGGGCGCTGTTTCTGAAAAAAACCCTCGCAGTCCTTACTGTAGGCAGAATACCGCAGTACCTGTCCAACAGAAGCTCAGCTCCAATACAGGTTACGTCCTAACGAGCGAACGTTCACTTCAATGCAATTTATAATTAAAGTTGTGCAGAAAAGTCTATTTTGGCAGAAGACTGAAAATATTTCCCACCTTTTCCTCAGCACGCTCGTAATTTGAGAGAGTTTTCAAAGAGATGCTCAAAAAAGGAAACTGCCCTCATTGGATGTTTTAAATTCTCTCATCTGAGGAGAAGCATGTTTGGAATACATTTTTATAGAGCTAGAAGATGAAGGCATTTACTCAGACACAGATAAATGTGTGATTAGTGGGACATTTAGCTTGAGTAAGCTATAATTTAGAGAAAAATCCAGTAATTAAGCACATACATAGAAAAAAGGGAGTTACTGTTTTTACACACAGGGCACAGGTTAACAAGGCCTCAGCTCTTCCAGAGCCTACGCGTGTGCGCTTTGCCCCGCCAAAAACACAACGAGAGAGGGCTAAGCTACAGAGGGCCGAGCTCTTCCCGCGGGGACCGCAGCGTGCAAGGGATCTGAGACCAAGGGACACCCCATGCGCCCTACTGGGCTTGAAGGTAGCTCTCACAGGAATTTGCCAGCACCTGGGCCAGGATTTTTAGGCTCAGATCTTATTGAGGGCTATGTTAACATTTACGGCTACGGAATCCCCTATCACCCGTTTTATTTCCGCACCAAGTCAAAGCACAGCGGAGAGCCCCTCTCACTGACACAGGCCCCAGAGAAGAGACTCTGGTTAACATCAGCTTACTTTATGATCGGATTCTCGAACTGCTTGGCACATCTCCACTGCCGGATGCAAGACAAGCAGTAGGTGTGATTGCAGTTGGAAAGGATCCCAAACCTCCTCTCGGAGGCTGATGGTTTCTCGTACACCACTTCCATGCAGATACTGCACACTTTGTCCTGGCTTGCCTGAAAGGCAAAGGCCTTCTCCATGTCATGCTCAAACGTCGCCATGCACATCTGTCACAGGAGAGACGTCATTGGTTACTGCAGTCCATGTATCAGCCTGTTCCTTGTACAACAAAAGTGTCTAGGAAAGGGATCTATTACAGGAAAAATAAGGCAGACTGATTAAGAGCATCATTCCTACCCTTCATCGTCATAATTTAAGAACATTAAATTCAATCACGTATTTCAGCCCTTCAGTGTTCTCTGCAGCTTCGGGAGTATCAGAAGTAAAACTGCCTGAACACTCCTCATTGACACCTTTCTGTGTCCCTGTCACAGAACAGGATTTGCACAAGGAATTGCTTCAAACACCCCGCAGACCATCTAGTTCAGGGTCCAGAATGGGTGCCACACTCAAGATGTTACTCTGCTTAGCATTAGGGCCACGCACATTCACCAGATACTAAGTTTTACCCTCGCTAAGGAATTAGTCTCTCATTACAGGCTTTCCTACAGCACTTCTCAGCACAGTATCCCAGTAGTGACAATCAATAACCGATTTACACTTTCACAGCACTATAAGGTGAGCTGGTGGTTATACCTGCATAGTTTTACCTCTTGATTTTCAAAGTTCTCAGGACTTGACAAGTGAAAGAAATTTAAAAGACTTTAAATTATAATAATAATAAAAAAGGACACAAAATAATTCCACATTAATAGCAGCATTCTGACTACTGCACCTTCTCACCCAACGCAAGCTCCGCTTCCGGAGCCGAGCCCCTGAGAGCAGCGGTGACGCCATACCCTGCCAGATACCAGCGAGCTCCCGGGAGAAGTGAGAACTCCTACACCAGCACGTTTTGCAAGTATACGTCAACTGCACAAAAGCTGAGATTTTTAACCCCTTGGATCCTATTCCAGATTCTGGAGACACTCACGATTCAGTAACCACTAACTGCTCTTTCTCCTCCTCAGCCTTGAGAACTCCTGCTCCTGACCAGCCCTGACCTACATCTGGTAGCCAGGCAGAGAAAAGAGCAGCCCCTTAAGCCCACCTCTACCCAACCAATTCCTCATCCAGCCGTCCTACCTCAAGTTCAGCTCCAAAATCTTTGTCTGCCCCTACTTAACCCCGCCCTGAAATCAGCCACGGCCAAGAGGGGACACCTGAAGAGGCGACTCAGCCGACCGGCGGGGCGATCTCTCAGGAGGCACCAGCAGCCCACAGTTCCCCTCCCCCACCGTACACAACGTACCATTGAGACGTCGTGTAAGCTACAAAAGACATCTTCCTGGTAGAGCTTTAGGGTGTTCTGGGAGAAGGCTGCAGGCAAGTTTCCCATAGGGATGAAATGGGAAGAAAAGAAGTTGCTGTAAAAGGCTATCTGCATCATCATTACCAGTTAAGCCCCAGATGCTTGAACAGACCACTCAGAATCATTTTATAGCTAGACAAACAATAAAACAAAAGCTCTTTGGAACAACAGGCTCTTCTACAAAACACATCTTTGGATTTTAGAGCAAACAAACCAAATCTCGCACTTCGCAAGGCAAATCTCACACCGATTTCACGTTACTATTACCATCTCGTGAGCCTTCCTCTGTTCTTGGTCGAAAGGGTGAAGTACTTGCAATCCACATATCTCACACACGTCTCCGTGGAGGTAAAGGCAGCGATCTCCGAAGTGGCACGCTCCCGCCGCAGCGTAAGGACACAGCTGCTCTCCATCAGCACAGGAGCTTCCAGCTACCGGATCTTCCAGTCCGCTGCAAATAGCTTCCAAATACGAATGGGGCTTCATTTCCAGGTTATCGTTTTGGTCACTGCAACACACCACATCGCTTGTGGCACTGGGCTTCTGCTTTTCTTCACTCAAGCCACACAGATCTTGGGAAACAGAAACATAATATGAACCATAGAAGACCCTGCACCAAACCCACGCAAAAAGCTCCACAGACTTTCTTTCCAACGATTACCAGTTGTTTGTTTTTTTTTTTTTTTCAAAAGTTTTCTTCTCAATGAAATCTGATCTCTAAGCCCCTTTCGCTCACAAATCACAAGGATTTTCACAAACTATCTACTGAAAAGTTTGATTTCAAGATTTCTTCAGCTGTTTTCTGTTTACAAATAGGCTAAAAAATCCTCTCATTTCACATTAGGGCAACTGGCCCGTTCACTGCGACAGCGAGAACAGGCGGGAGCAGCGTGCAGGCGGCAGGGGGGCTCGGCTCCGCCGCCCGGCCTGTCAGGCGTGGACGGATGTCTCCGTGCCTCTGTGCCAGCCCTCAGGAACAATCCTCCAGAGAGCACGTCCTCTGTGGCACAAAGCAGCCAGGTTTCTCACCATTTCAAATGCCCTCACGTTGAGAACAAACTGCACAAAAAGATCTGAGAGGCAGAGATATTTTAACCAAAAAACCCAAATCAAAGCAAAAGAAGACCCCAAAAAACCCCATCCTTCAGGAAACACCAGGCTAAAAGCCAGTCAGCTAGACACGGTCATTAAAAAGTGCTGACAGGCACAAGCTTTTCCAGGAAAGAGGCCTCGTCGGGTAGGAAGTCCGACTGCACCTCTCCGGCTGTCCATGAAACTCAAGTAATAAAAGGAGGAAGAACTACCTAACTCCTATCAAGCACCAAGGAGGACGAGCACCGCACCGCTCCCACTCACTTCTGTCCCTGAGCACTAGCGTTTTCTTCTCCCGCTTGCCAGTCTCGTGCAGTTTGCTCCTGATTATCGGCGCGCCGTGCTCGGGAGGATGGCGAGGGTTGTGCAGCGCTGCCGATGAGAGGGGAGGCGGCGCAGGGGCCGCTGCAGCCCCCGACGCAGGAAGTCTGGTGTGATCATACCTGCGACAGGAAAAAGACAAAACAAGTGTTACAAAGGGTAAACTTGGCACAGCAGCGGGACAGCTCCCCTGATGAATATTTAAACAAAATAAAACTGAATAGTTACTTTTTTTTTTTTTAAAGGATTGTTCTGACAAGTCGACTGAACTCTTTCAAAGCCAGACTAAAAGGTTTCTCAGCCTCAGAAAAGAGATGCCTCTAAAAGCACACCTATAGTTTCTTCTCCAGAGACAGCCAGCATAGCTGAAAGGACATTATTCATGTGCATATTAAATTAGATCTTCGTCATCCCCTCGCACAAACAGGTTTGCTGGCATTTCTCAGAGAAGGAACGTCAAAACGCTGTGCAGGAAGGAGCGACATTTCGTGGTCTTGTTTTCCCCTTACAAGCAGCAACACTTAGACTTCACGCTCCAACACCACAGGCGAAGATGCAGTATTTGCCTATGGGATAGGAAAGGACTCGAAACATCCGGTAAAGCTATGGAAATATACTCCAGCAGCAGAGCAGAAGCAATCAGTGCAGCAAAGAGCCTGGTCCAGTACAGCCATGGAAACACCTGAACCCTAGAGTTTTTTGATGGGAACAAAAATATTCTCTGTATCTGTTTCTGGTCCTGTACTCGGTGCCCACAGACGTGCCGTATACACGAATTGCTTATGTGCGAGTGCCCTGAACTAGAGCAAACCAGCTGGAGTGGAACCGCAACGCGCCTTGCCGCCATCACTACGGTCCAGTCGGCGTACGAGGTGGCCCCCGTGAATAACATGGTGGCCAGCAACATTAAACATTACTAGTTCCATGTGAGCAGCTTACAGAAGCTACAGGAATCACCGATGTTCAGCCTCCTGATCCAAGTTTGGTACCAAGAACTCAGCAAAGGAAAGGAAATGTAACTAAGCCTTTGCAACCGCAGCAATGCCACGAGATCCCATTGTTGCCGGGGGAAGGTACAAACAGAGGCTTCTCATCCGTGACCAGAATTTTTCCACCAAGGAGCCACGGGCTGCCCTGTGGCACATCCCTGATGGAATGTAACAACATTAACTAAGGCATAGCATTTACTAGAGCGTTTCTCAAGGAGTTTTAAACAGAAGACTTGAGGAAAGGGTGTGGTACTGTTCAGCTTTCCCACCAAACCGAGGGGAGCGTGAGAAAAACACTTTGCTCTAAGACAGAACTGAAAGTCCTCAAAACTATGCATTAGAATCTGCTTGAAGGGGACTACGAGCTACGTCAGGAGAAGCGAGTGAAGCGCTGCCGGAACACTGCCCGCTTCCAGCCACTTCAGTCACGCGGAAAGCAAACCGCACAGCCAGGCACTATTTCATGTGAAGCTGCACACCTGAGGCTCTGGCTTTTGTCTTTAATAGGTCTTACTATAACAAGAACCAGATGAAAAACATACGTGAAACCTGAAGTTTAATTTCTACAGAGTAAAATAATTGCTGAAGCCAAGACAGAGTAAAACTATAATACTGCATCCATAAGCTGGTTTTGGTCAGGGGAGAAAAAGCTCATCCGTAATATATTACTTCATTCCCTTTGTCATGTAAAAAGTCGTATCTTGATCTTTGATTCCCTGGAGTGTAAAGCTGACTGCACGTGATGATTATGCCCAGTTCTTCCGAACTCACTGTTCCAAAAGGAGCCGGGTCTTTACCTGCACCGAGCTCCATAGGCACACTGTCCCTTCTGGTAGTACTTGCAGATGGTGGAGGATTTGCTCGTAGATAAGTCGTGCGAGAACAGACACTTGTTCCCCTCCCGACACACTCCCTGCACGTAGTACCTGGGGAGAAGCGGTTCCGGTCAGAGAACGTTCTGTAACGATGAACGCTTTACTTCCCGGAGGAAACTTTGGAAGGCATTTCCGCCCCCACCCGGCCTCGCTCCTTTCTCGGAACAAAGATCCCGCTCAGGAGGCCGCGCCCCGGGACCGGGACCCTAACAGCTCCCCGCAGCCCCGCCGCGGGCAGCGGCGGGCACCGGGCAGCTCCTGCCGCCGCCTCCCAGAGACGCACCGGCCCGTGACCGGCCGAGCGGCTGGCGCTGCCGAGCCCGGCCTTCCCCCGGCGGAGGAAAACGCGCTCCCGCGGCGTGTGCCCCGGGGCAGCGGCCGCCCGGCCCCGCCCGCGCGAGGGGCGGCACGGAGGCCGGGGCGGGGGAGGCCTCCGCGACCTTGCCCTCGCCGCGAGCAGGCCCCAAGCGGCCCCGCGGGCCGGGGCGGCGGGGCCGTCCCGGGCGGGGGGCGGGCGGGCAGGCCCCGGGCCGGGCCGGGGCGGCGGCGCTCACCTGCAGGTCACCTGCTTCGTGCTCATCCTCGCCCCGCCGGCCCGCCCCGGCCGGCTCCCCGCGCCGGGTTCCGCTCCGCCGCGGGAGGAAGGGCGGAGCCAGGCGGGGCCGCGACACCGCCCCCCGCACGGACACTATTCACCGACGCGCCGCGCCACAGAGGCGCGGCGGGGCAGGCTAGAGCGCCGCTCAGCCGGACCATAGAGAGGCGGGCGACGGAGCGGAGCGCCGCCATGGCGGAGGCCGCCATCCTGCGGGTGCGGCACTGCCGGGCCGACATCTTCTGCCGCCGGCCGCCGCCGCGCTGCCCCGCCTGCGGCCGCCCCCTGCGCGGCGCCGGGCTGGCCGCCGCCCCCGTCCGCCTCCCCAGCCCCTTCCGCCACGGCCACCGCCAGCCCCGCGCCTTCCTGCTCCGGCCCGCCGCCGGCACCTTCCTCGGGTAGGCAGGGCGGGCGGCCCCCGGGCAGAGGGGGAGGCCCGGGCACGGGGCGGCCTCCGCCGCCCTGTCACAGGCTCAGGCTGCCGGGCTGGGCCCCGGCGCCGCTCTCCTTCGGCAATGAAAATGCCTTCTCCGTGTGGGCCGTGGGGTTCTGCCGCCCGGCCGGGTGCCGCCTGCCCCGGGAGGGACGGCGGGAGGGCGGCTGTCCCCGCGGGCACCCATCGCCAACGCCGCTGCTTTTCTTTCAGGGGATACGACGGGAAATCTGATCTCCACGTTGGAATAACCAATAGTAGTGGTAAAAAGTACTTTTGCCTTACGAGCTGCTGCCCATCTCCCATAGCTTGCATTTAGACTGCGTGCCCCGTTCCGCTCTGCCCCTCACCTGAGGGAATCCGGATTGCGCGGGTTATTTCAGAGCCACCTCCGCTGCTGCAGCAGTATCTGGTACCTGTGAAAAATGCAGGCTGCAGCATCCAAGTATCCTGATGCTTGGCTGTTGAAGAGCGCGTGCTTCCTCAGCGTGCTGCAGGTGTCGGAACCGGGCGCTTAGCTGTTCACGACAGAAGAGTATCATGTAAAGATCAAAAAATACCGAGTCCAAGAATTTATCTCGCCTTGCAGCAGTGAGCACACAGAGCTTCAAATCAAAGCCGTACACCTCTCCTCTCGTGCTGAGGAGCTGCACAGAATGGAATGGAGAGGTGACTTCTATTCCTGACACAGGGAAGTAGAAAGCTGGGCACCCTACTTTCTTAAAGAAGTTTCAGGAAATTTTGACTTAAACACAGTTTCTTCTAATTCTAAAAATACCCCTAATAAAATAATACCGTTAAAAAAAACACATTAAAAAATACATCAGGTTCTCCTAAAGTAGGCCCATCCTGCAAAATCTCACTTGAGATATTTATTTAATATAAAAATGGTCTAATTCGGGCGTTTAAAAAGCCTGGTTGTCCTTAAGTTGCTTTCATTATCAAAAGACATCTGAAATTACATTGTAAAAATGAAAACAGGCTTTTGATAAAAGCAAGGACTGCGTTTTCTGCTCTGTAGCCACAGAAGCCACTGATGGCAAGCTAGGGTATAGCTAGTCTAAGAAGAAACGGCAGTATGGAAAACTAGTAGCAGTTTTCATCACTTAAAAAAAAAAAACACCCAAACACAAAAGCAAAGGCTATGAACCTGATTCTCCAGTGCCACCTGACAATCTGTTGCTCTTTATTTTCAGGCGTGGTGTATAATTACAACGAAGAGGGCATTCACAGAGCTGAAACTGGATGGGAACAGTGCATTAGCATCCCACTAGTACAGCCAGACATGTTTGGGCTTCTTCAGCAGTGGGATACGCTCCTAGAGGAGTTTTCTGTGGGAGAGGCCTGGCTTCCTCACAGGTATGTAGTTTCAAAGCTGGATGCAATAGGGGTTTTTAGTCTGGGATGATAAACTGGGCTATTCCGTTTTGGACCCTGCGAGGCTTGTGGTTCACTCACTCCTTTAGAACACACATTTCTAACAAGCCAGTCTAAACAGCGTTGTCAGGCTGTCTGGAAACTTAGTGGCCTTGCTAAACAGAAAAAGAGTATTTTTTAGTAGTAAGTAACAAACTCATCTGCTGGAATGTAAAAGCTCTAAAATAGATATCATTTTAGGGAAGTTTTCTTCAGCCACAGAAGAGTTTTGCGTGAAAGAAAAACCCCAGTTCACTGGAACATTGCCTTGAAGAGTATACTGCTGGGTACAGAAGTAGAAAAGTCCAGCTGCAATTCTGTAATTATTTCGTCTAGGTTTCAACAGTTCTAGGTGGATTTGCATTTAGAGGCTGCCCAGATCTTGCATCCAAATGACTTCTTTGTTGTCAGTGATCAGAAATGGGCAACACAGTCAGGCTCGTTTCCAGCTCTTCCAGCTGGTTCATAACATTGCTTTGGATAGGTAAATATAGAAAGACTTCCACAGATTTTGAATTAAACCAGTATGTTCTAATGAGAATGTTCAGTTCTTTGTAGCCTTCCTTGAAGTTAACGCCTGATGACAGCGTTACAAGTTACGCAGCCCAGCTAAAACACGCGCTGCCACATCACCAAGCCTGCTCCCCAAGAAAACACCGGTCCTTGAACTGTTCATCAGTAACAGTACATTTAACAAACAGCCTGTCTGAGCATAGTTCTGTGAAGTATTTTAAGTTAATGAACGTAGACGTCATCTTATATAAAAGAAAAATAAAACACAACAAATCAAAATCAGGTTTTAGCAATTCTGTGTGTGCTTGACTATAAAATTTCAGAGATAAGGTATTATCTCCCTAGTACCAGGAGATGAAAGAATTTGACCTGCAATAGAATTTTTAAATGTCTACGGAACTTGTAAAGCCAACAGGATTGTCTCTCTTTGATACTTTTATGGTTCCCAGTGCCCTAACATTATTACTAAAATTAACTTGATGTCAAAAAAGCATTGGTAGAAGGTGGATAGATGTCTGCATCTCTTCTACAAGCTTTTCTTTGGTTTTCCTCCGTCTGCCCCTCCTGACAAAGTGACCTACTTTTTCCACAAACAGACCAGCAACCACTAAACTGCTGAAAATTAACATCTTAGAAGGAGTTCACTTAACTTCCTCTGTTTATTTTTTCAGTGGACAGGAACACTAAACTAATCCTGTAACTCCTTTGGGTTCAGGCCAAGCTGATTCTAATTTTCTTGATTGCTTTTCATTTACTGGAAGGATGGTATAGAACAGCAGCAAAGAACAGCGGCCACAGCCATGACCAACAATATCTTAAATTACTGAAAGATAACTGGGGTTGCTTGTCAGGATATAAAGACTTGCTTCCCAAAAATGAGATGCTAACTGGAAGACACAGATGGTAATAAGAAGTGTATTACAGAATCTTTTGCATTATAAATACAAAAAGGAAAAGTTACGTGCTCTGCTTAATCGTGGAACTGATTCAGTAAAGCACTTGGGTACAGAACGTAAATTCTCCAGACGTGCTGCAGCGCTCTGCAGATTCAGCCCTGAGCTGGTGAACCCAACGTTTTTTCCAGTGTAATTTCCAGATGGTTTGTACTGCACAGTGACGATGGTCACTCTTGAAATTACTCATAGTTATTTTTCCTTAACAATTATTCTGGTAAAGTAAGTACACTGTAGCAAATTGCTTGCTTACTAAATGGGAGCTCACAGGTCACTTCAGATACCCTTAACAAACCAGAAGAGCTTTGAAGAAAACAGCGAGCTGTCCTGAACGGGGCTCCGGGTCGCAGGGTTGCTTTTGGTACCATTAGTCCTCAGATCTTGCCAAAACACCTTGTAAATTCCCCGGGCTGACAGGCAAGCCTCACAGAAGATTCCCTGTGGCAAGACAGACCGTGGAGCCACTGACAGTACGAGGCAAGGAATGAGTCACAGGGCTAGGAAGAACAAGGGAAAAATGACACAGGATGAGGCAATTACGGAAGCAGCTCGAGGACTAGGCAGATGGCAAACAGGAGTCTGAGCAGGTCTCTATCAAATGCAGTTACACAGGGCCAGTGGAAAAAGCAGCACTATGTGGTGAGGGAATGGAATAAATTACTGAAGTTGTTAGTGGCCAAGATGAAACATTTGGGAGAATCTGAGAAACGTTCTGACCGTGAACAGAACAGGTAATGCCATATGGTCCTAGGTTAGGGTAGCGGGGGGGAAAAAAGAAGAAAAGAGGCAAGAACATTTTACATGGCTACTCCTCCTATTCAGTTAGTATTTCTGTCCTTGCACAGTTGGCACAAGTTATTGCCAATGGGAGGTTGAGTGGCACACCGTATAGCAATGTATCAACATATTAGTGATAGAATTTACTTGATTTTAAATAAGCTTCCAAGTTAATGCCACTGAAACAAGCGCACATGGTGGCACACAGTTGACGTTACTGCTGCAGGAAGAAGTTTTCAAGAAAACAGAATAACAATACATGGAAGAGCAAAGGTTAACAACATAAAAGCCAAATAAGTATAAAACATAAGAACTCATTATTGTAGAGTCTGCAGCCCTCTTTTTTTCTTTTATGCTCACAGTTTCTAGTATCCCTGGCTGGACAGTACAACTTGTGATGAATAGAATATATTTAAGCACTAGCATCCAGGGAAAGTGGCAATAGTTCTTGGGGAGCATGCGCTTTCTTATTTCACTCAGTAAAATATTCATCCGTGTGCAGTAATTAATGGATTGGTGCTAACTCTTACTAACGAGATATTTTTCCTAGGTATGAAGAACATGACCACAAC
Organism: Calonectris borealis; assembly: GCF_964195595.1. Classification (NCBI taxonomy): domain Eukaryota; kingdom Metazoa; phylum Chordata; class Aves; order Procellariiformes; family Procellariidae; genus Calonectris; species Calonectris borealis. The sequence continues at coordinate 22,415,302 of NC_134321.1, read as the reverse complement.
TGCTACACATACGCACTGGCATTCATTAACAGTGTACTGACGGCACAAGGGAAACAGCAAATGAGTAAAAGTGAATTTACAGAGAAATTTGTGATCCCACAGACAAAGAAAGCTTCCAAATACATTACTCTGCATCAGGAGCTAACAGCTAATGATTTCTACATTGTGCCCCTTCCTGATCAAGAAAAACAGTGCTGAAAATGACAAGTTGCTATATTAAAACATCTACAATGTGCAATAGGAAAAGGAAATCCTAAGACTCCAAATCTCAGGGTTTAAGATGCATGATCTACTTAATGTATTTAAAAACACAATTAACTTCACACCTTAACCTGCACATCATGGAAGGTGAACTTGTGCATTTGAATGAAATAACATACATACAATGTACACACTACAGAAAATTTCTATGGGAACTATTCATATGGCAAAATGTTTTCCTATTTACATTCACTATATGCTCTGTTCTGCCAAGACACTTGATACTAGAAATTGTAACTGCTGTGTAATTAAGGGTTTTAACAAATGAGCTGTGGTAACAAGCTGTAGCAAACCAAAATGTTTTTTCCTGTCACATTTGTTTAGTGATGAGTGAAAAAAGGATATTTGTGCTTGCGTGCTGCTGAAATCTAAAGTCCATGACTTAATGCAGATTCACTACATGCAAAGTTATTTTTCTTCAATTACTAATAAATATAACAACAAATAAATCCAGCCTCTTTGCCAGACATATTTCTTTTCCAATTCTTCTTTACATTTTGCACATTTATTCCTCAAACCAAGACAGATGCTTAGTATTAAAAGATGGTAATTTAGTGTCTCTATCTGTTAGTATCTGTAATAAGCAACAGACTCCTCAGGATTTATCTCAGAGTTAAAACTTCAGAACTTAACAAAAAGAAATCTAAGTTAAAAAAAAATTAAAAAGATCCTCCAACAGCACTTTTACCTATTGTACATTACATGGAAGTGTATGCTGAGGTGAAAATTGTGCAGTCCATAATTTTGTGCAGTTTCACTTTATTTACTTACATTGTAGTTTTAAGAAAATAATTTCAGCTTTTTTTCCTTCTACTAATTTTTGCAAAGGAAGCTGGTTGTAGATGTAGGTCCCATTTTCTCAAAGAGGGAGAAGTAATCATAAATGATTGGGGTTTTGTCCACATCTAGTTTATACTTTTGTATACACAAACTGCATTAACCCTGCCCCCCCATACTCTCTAGCTGCGTACACCTACACCACATCTTACACACTTCCCCCCACCATGTTCTTCCACTTCTTGCTAAATTCTAAGTTATAGCTCCTTTAAAAACATACTCAAAAACACAACGCAATAGAGACAACCAGCTTGAAATGTGCTGGTTAGAAACAGATTCTCTGCTGCTGTTAGAGACCTCCTATCCACCCACTCCTACTGCAAGTCAGAATTCTTCAGCTAGGATTTGGCTTACAAAAAAAATTACGGTATGCTATTTCTGAGTCAATCAGAATCCATACTTCATTTAAGTACTGTATTTTAATTGGTAAAATATAAATACAATGGCAAGTATCGGTGCTATGGTACAACAATCTGATACTGTTGTATCAAATAACTGAAACATGAAGGACAGTCAACTGCAGCTAGAAATAAAACACCTTGCTATGTACAGTCAACACTTACGTACCTGTTCAGCTTGAAACAGCTATTATGCAATTAATGTTTTCATTTTACATCTTTCCAGTAGAAGTTGTATTAAATGAAAGCGAAGAGCAGAAGATCTTCCACTTTGAGTTGTACGTAGTTTCCTGCATTCACGAGATGGCCTTACAATCTAAACTGCCTAAGTAAAGAAGATTGTGGTTTTGTGTTTGGTGGGAACAGTCCGAGTTCACAGAATTTTTATCAGCCCTGGAAAATTTCCTGCGACCAGGAGGCAAACCCCCTTTTATAGTGAACGCAAACAGCCCAAAGAAAATTCAAAAGAGTGTCATTGTCACCAGCTGTAACGTACCTTACTGGTGCAGCAAACGTGTTCTCTCACAACACGGGGGAAAAAACCCAATCTTAACAGTGCGGTGAAGCAAGGAAGCCTGTTGTTCAAAGGCTAAGATGGAATTCAAATGCCTGAATCTAAAGCAGCAATACTTAAAATGCAGTGTAGTTGATACTCAAACCGCCTGGCTCGGCTTGAAAGACAGCCGAATACCTGCTGGGTTTGTTTGTTTTCCAAATGTGGCTTAGCAATAACAAACATCATATTTAGGAACCTGCAATCTACATAATTAAATCATACAAAAAAGTTAGAAAATAGCAGGCACTTAGTGTAGCAAGGCAGAACGGCTCAGCACTGTCCTGCACCTCACTCTATACAAAACACAGTGGTGTCTCGCAGTCTGTTTTACAACATACGATGTTGCAGGGCAAAGAGAGCTACGAGTCCACTATGAAAAAAAATGTATAGACTGTTGTAGTTGCTGGATAAAAGAGAAAAAAGCAGTGATGAAACAGACCTATACTTGCCGAGCTAGAGAGACTGACTTCCTCTCACTAGCTTAGCAAATCATTATTTTCTACACAGTAACCCATCTTCAACAAAAGTAAAGGGCATCAACCTGTGGCCAGGGCATCGTGCTGTCACGGGGCAAGATTAGGCCCTTACTTTCAAGAGGAATCTTATGCTGGAAATCCCAAGGGAAGTAAGACATCTCACCGAAATGGGGAAAGGTGCCCCAGCATTCCCTACTGCCTAACACCTCACATTGCTGTTAGGTGCTTAGGCTCCAGAATTAATTAAAATCCTTGCACGTTCTGGGAAGAGTTCCTCAATTCTGAGCAGTGCTTGTGAAAATAAGCACTTTTAGTTGGGACCACTAAATTCCAGGGTCTAGGCACCTAACAGCAATGTGTTACAATGCTCGATATTGCAACAACCAAATCTCTCCCCAGATCTAAGTTTGTGCAACTTCATCAAGGCCGTGAAGTCAGGTCTTGGTTGAAGAGGAACGGTACCATAGGTATCCCAAAAGGTTATTTGACTCACCGTAATTACTGCTGGTTTTTAACTAGTTTTAACTAGTTGAAAACCAGCATTAAACTTCAGGACTATCAAGTTTAAGGCCTCATTTCTGACGAAATGTAGGACCCTGTGCTGAGCTACAAAATGAAGTTAGCCTTACAATTCCCAGGCTCAACTCTGAAGAATCTGTGAGGTATTCCCAGAAAACTGTTTGATCCCTCATTGCTTCGGCTTTCAGGCAGACATTCAGGTTTTGGACTTCAGTGGCTCTGCAGGCCGTAGTGCCTATTCAGCGCTAATGCCTGGATCTGTTAGGATATTAAAAATACCATTACTAATCACTGCAGTCTAGCCACCATTCAAAGATGCAAGTTCGTAAGTTTTAAGGAAACAAACAAGTATTTTGAGTTGGGACACAGCTTTATTTTTTTTCCCTTCATATGCATTATTATAGTTCAGTTATGTTTTTCAATACAAAATTCTCTCCAGTAAACAGGGCATACCTCATTTTAAATAGCATTTATACATACCAGCTGAATATGTTGATAGAAACTGTTCTGAGGCAATGGTTCATCATGATAAGATCAGGTAAAAAACAAGATGTGGTTTTAAAAAAAAAAAGTTTTTCCTATACAGTTAAAGTTCATCTTGCTCACTGCGCTCACGGGAAGAAACCCAACGAGTTACAATCAGTTCCTGAAATAAAAAACAGCAATTATTATGGGGGAAAAAAAAAAAGACAAAGCTACAGATAATCCATGAAGGATGGGGATTAAGTCTTCAGCAAATTGACATATATTATGTGACCATTGAGACATTTTAGTAGATGACTACATTTGTTCCTGAAGTAAGCTGGTCTCTCACACATTTTTCTCCATTTTTAAACATATTTTAACCTTATTGTCTCCATAGGTATCCCTGCTTCCCCATGCAAGTGCTTACATTCACAGTAGCAGCAACATTAAAATTTAGGTTAGAAGATCTTATGTCGTTAAAGAGCCTGCAATGCACTTCTCACGCCTTGGGGCACAAAGGAATCTAGTTATTTTATTGCAGCTATGCATGCAAAAACCAAAGCATGCTAAAGAGCAAGCAACAGTTCAAGGGGGCTCTTACACAGTTAGCTGTCCAGCTGCCCCAAGGCAAGCTACACAGGCAAAGGAGAGGAGTAATTACACACCTGAACCTTAATTCTTTTCATGCATTCTGGTGTCGACATCTCTTTTTCAGTCATGTCAGACGGTCTAATCAAATAGCATAACATCAGTTCCTGTTGGTAAACAGAAAACATGAATACATGAATTTCAACTGATTTCCTTCTATACAAGTTTTAGATTAATGAGAAATGCAGATACCAAGTTTCCTACAAGATGTCTTCTGCAAACCAAGTTGGGGAAAGCTCTATAATATGTGTATCTCATTTTCCTTATCAAAGCATAATACTGCTATAAGATAAACCAGAACTGTAACACAACACCAGAGCACTATGGCTGTGAGTATGGAAGCACTATGTATGAGGCTCTATCGCAGAGAAAATCTTTTGGAAACTTTCAGTTTCACTGTTCAAACGAAAATCCTGGTAGATGGAGAGAGCTTTAAAAACAGAAGTGGCAAGCAGGAAAGAAGTTTCCCTCGAGTCCTTCTTCTGTTCCTCACACAACTTTTAATGTTCCTACAGGCAACAGAACTTTAATACGTTTCTTCCAGAATTCATCTGGATATTGACGAAGGAAACTCTTGTTTGCCTACTGGCAACTCACCACGTTCTTCAGCTGACTAGAAAGAGAAGGATTCTCCTTCCAGCCTCACTCCAACTCCCTGTTCTTTGGAACTAAACTATACATTTATCATTTTAAAGCTATTTTAAAACTACTGTCTTACACTTACCTTAGAAGCATTAACAGTTGTTCTGTTCAATCCAGACAAGGACTTCCAGCTGAGTGGTCTGCGAAGGGAACCTTCAAAACTATCATCAACTAATTCAGCAATGACAGAGTAACTGGAAAACAAAGCAGATAGGACAATTCACAGAAAGAAAATTAACATTTTTAGGAAGATCGTGAAACTTAAGAATTAGAGCCTAAAAATTGTTTTTAAACACTATGCCAGGCATGCAGTAAGCAAGTTGTGAAACTTAAGTCTCCTTCCACTAGGAAAAGAGGAGAAAAGATGAAGTTGTGAATATGCTTACTGGCACTTTCCCTCCCCACCCTTCTACTGACGTTTGTAGCATTCTCTTATGAATGCAAATCTGACATTTACAATAAATTTATTATCTAGGAGTTCAACCTGACTAGCTAACGAATAAAGACAATTATCATACCTTAAAAGATTTTTCTCCCAGATTACATAAATTATCCATACCATATATTTTTAAAAGTTGGCATTACTAAATCAAATTACTTTCCTGAAGGCATTCATCATATGAGTGCTAAATATGCTCATTGCAACTTTTACTTTTTAATGTCTTACTACTGTTATATGAATTCAATGAAATTGTGTTATTTAGTACCTCTGCTAAAAGGACTTTTGCATTCCCAGTATGAATGCATCTGGCAAAGTGTTTTGAGTGAAGAATATGTGCTTACCCAGTGAAGATACTAAATTTGTGCGAGAGAAATTTACTAATTTGAAAATAAGAAATTAGACAGAAACATGAGCTTCAAACCTTGCATGATAGAAGGGGGGGCCTTTTCGATACAGCACTGAAATGAAAGAGAAACACCTTAATTAGATAATCTCAGAGTTTCCATCTAAGTTTAATACCTGGGTCCATAAATATTTTAAAATGTTTTGGAAGATTTAATTACACAAGACAAAACGTCAACACTTTTGAATTCTGCTCAGAATTAAGTTGTCCCAGCAAGTGGAGAGAGGGAAGAGACAAAAAAACCCATGGGAGCAGCAGGGTGATTCCGGGCAGGGGAGTGGCAGGTAAAAGATAAAGTAGAAGAGCTAAAGGACAGTTAGCAATTGCCGTGGGAAAAGTTTAGGATGGAATTTTTCTGCAACAGACTCATGTTTTTAACATTATATTCACAACCGAAGTTGAGCCACTGGAGTACAAGTGAAAGATCACAATAAGCCATCGAATTTCTGTTCCACCCAAGCATTTTCCACAAGTTTTAGGAGAGGCAAAGGGCACAACTTAGAATCATGGGGTCATTAAGGTTGGAAAAGACCTCTAAGATCATCGAGTCCAACTGTCAACCCAACACCACCATGCCCACTACACCATGTCCCTAAGCGCCTCATCTACCCGTCTTTTAAATACTTCCAGGGATGGTGACTCCACCACTTCCCTGGGCAGCCTGTTCCAAGGCCTGACCACTCTTTCAGTAAAGAAATTTCTCCTAATGTCCAATCTAAACCTCCCTTGGCGCAACTTGAGGCCATTTCCTCTTGTCCTATCGCTTGTTACTTGGGAGAAGAGACCAACCCCCACCTCGCTACAACCTCCTTCCAGGTAGTTGTAGAGCGCGATGAGGTCTCCCCTCAGCCTCCCCTTCTCCAGGCTAAACAACCCCAGTTCCCTCAGCCGCTCCCCATCAGACTTGTGCTCCAGGCCCTTCACCAGCTTCGTTGCCCTCCTCTGGACACGCTCCAGCACCTCAATGTCCTTCTTGTAGTGAGGGGCCCAGAACTGAACACAGGATTCGAGGTGCGGCCTCACCAGTGCCCAGTACAGGGGCACGATCACCTCCCTGCTCCTGCTGGCCACACTAGTTCTGATACAGGCCAGGATGCCGTTGGCCTTCTTGGCCACCTGGGCACACTGCCGGCTCATGTTCAGCCGGCTGTCAACCAGCACCCCCAGGTCCTTTTCCTCTGGGCAGCTTTCCAGCCACTCTTCCCCAAGCCTGTGGCGTTGCCTGGGGTTGTTGTGGCCGAAGTGCAGGACCCGGCACTTGGCCTTGTTGAACCTCATACATTGGCCTCAGCCCATCGATCCAGCCTGTCCAGGTCCCTCTGCAGAGCCTTCCCACCCTCCAGCAGATCAACACTCCCGCCCAACTTGGTGTCATCTGCAAACTGACTGAGGGAGCACTCGATCCCCTCGTCCAGATCATTGATAAAGATATTGAACAGGACCGGCCCCAGTACTGAGCCCTGGGGAACACCGCTCATGACCGGCCGCCAGCTGGAGTTCTTTCATACTGCCCACCAGACCCACTAAAAGTTCCTTCTCTATCCAATGGCACACAAGACTCATTGCAGCTGGACTGCTGTAACTGAGCTAAATGGTAACATTTCCTCTCTTCCCTTTGTCACGAGCTTATAAGACGGGACTTTCTTTTACTAGCACAGCTTTTCTTACACAGCTGGCTAGCACAGACCCTGTCAGGAAAAGGACGAGCAGCACTTCATTCCAGTGCCAACCATGATTTGCAAATTACCCATTATAAGCAACTGTAGTAATATCAACTCTAAGAAGGTACTGCCAAAGAACAAGAAGCTAGAGGAGCTCAGGAGCAGGGCAGAACTCCTACTACCCTTAAACTAATCCACTTCCTTTGTCTGGCACAAATCCAAAGGCAGTGATATGCTAAACAACAAATTCAGGCCAGAACACAAATGAACGGTGAACAAACTAGTATCAATCTCACATACACATCAGGTGATCAATAGCAAAACCCCATCTACAGCCCAGGGTACTAAGAAGAGTGATGTGGAATTCAGCCAAACCTACACGCTGATCTAAAGGACTAGCTCAGCACAACCTCGACAGACTCAAATACACAACCCCAAAATTATGTAACTGCGTCAGCGGTATTAAAACACCTGCTGGTTTGCATGCATACATTAAAAATATCTCCCTTCGTGCACATTTTCCTGTAACAACAGGCATTACTGTACTGTTTATGTTGACAGGAGCTGAATGTAGTTCTTGAATTACTTAGCAAGGCATTATGGACACTACTTATTATTTCTGTAAGATTAAAAAAACCCTACCATGAACAAACAAGCAAGTCCCTTCCCCTCCCTCCCCCCCAAAAAAAGACACAGAGAGAAACAGTCTTAGCAGTAAGTTCAGCAGAAGTCCAGCTTCCATTAAACAGGATGAATGATGAGGTGCATGGACTTTGATGTGAATTGGGATCTAGATGCAAAGCTGCTATTCCAGAGACTGTCATGTTAACACTGTAGAAGATGTGTTTAGAAGGGGATAGAGAAACTTGGGAAGGGAATTCCAGTGCGATCCTGTATTAATTATTAACCTCATGAAGCAAAACAACAGGCCTTTCGAGCGATCTCTTCAGCTACTGGATATGTGATGTTATTTTCCACTCACATCCTAACTTTATTGCTAGACCCGTAGTCTAGCCAAAAACATCTTTTGCCAACTGCAAGCACCAAAGCCTGCTCCTGTCACGCAGCTCCTCGTTCATCTTTGGCACGGGAGTCTTGCAGTGCCTGAAAAGAAGTCAGTTGCAAACGATTCCATTTTTTTAAGGAAGCTACTCACAGAGATCAGTTCCATACTTCAGCCCGACTTTGGGGACCCAACCCTTACTGCGGAAGTAGTGATACGCCATGTAAGTAGTTTTAAAATTGGGCTTCACTTCGCTGAAAACTTCCCATAGCTTCAAAATAGTTAGGGGCTCCTAAAAATCATGAGCAAAGGCATCAATGTGACTATATTAATAACAAGCAGATATAGAATACTGTGTGTAGTGGAGCGTAACAGCCAAACATCAAATACCACAGTCTACTGCAAAGAGCATGAACTTTTGGCAATAAATTATGGAATCCCTAAATCTCTGTTGCTCCATTTAGTGTTTTTTTTTAGAATTTCACAATCAGACCCATAATGCCCTTGTTTAAAGGAAAATCTGAGAGGTTTCAATTATTTTGTCATTACATTAACAGTAGCTTGATATACTTATAGATCAATGCTTAAAACTCCACGGAATTTTCCTGTTTCAGGAAAGAGAGACTATTCACCATATTATTCCTCTCATACTTGCTTTCCCCGTATTTCCTGCCTAAGTTTCTACCTTTCTCTACAGAAAGGCTGTGCTTAACTATATTTGCCTTGGTAAACATAAAATTTCAGACCAGTATTTCATAAACAAATATAATTACTTTTAAGAAAAACTTCCTAATTACTGTGTTTGGTATTTCCTCCTTCAGAATTAACAGCATAAAATACTGCCACAGTAGGTAAAAATTTCAGACCAAAACATATCCAAACTAATGGTATCCCCAGTAATCCAAAACTAATCCAAACTCTTACCTCACCGTAATAAATACTTAAACATCCCAGAGCATACACCAAGAAAAAAGCCTGAAAAATAAACAGAATAAGTTTAACTGATAGCTAGACTCTTCCTGTAGTTTATATTCCATGCAAGAGCAAAGGCTCAAATTAATTTTATGCAAGAACCCTAATGTCATCAAGACAAACAAGTTGCCTGAAAGTTTCCTTTGAGATTTGTCTTCATGACCTTTACATTTCAACAGACACAGCACTACAAAAAAACTTATGCATGTGCTGTAGACTCCTGAAGGCATTGTGTTAAAACTAACATGCGTGAATATATTTAGAAGCAGCACAATCAAAGCAGGATTTATATAAATGTTATATTCCTGGTATTTCTACACTTAATCCTATCACTGGTCTCTGTCAGTGGGATTATTCATCTAAAGCGAATGGGATTGGATCCTACATTTTTTTTTTAACAATATCATGCAATTATCGCAGGTTATTAAAGTAAGTTTAATGACTTAGACAATCCAAATACTTAGGAGACACAGAAAAATCCTATACTTTAGAAACAGGTATTAAATATGTTGTAACATAGATTAATGTTTTCTTTTCAGATTAAAAGTAAAACAACTTGTACTGTACTTGAAACATACCTCTTCCAAGCTGAGTTGTAAATATTCAAAAATCCTAAATGGATTTCTTCTGCATACTAGTTTTTCCTTCTTGACAAGCTACAAGAAAAATTTACTATATTACTAAAACTTTAAACTGGAAAAAATACTGAATACTGAAAATAGCACTGACGATCTAATTTTTCTAAAAGATTAGGATACTCTTTATCCTTACGTTTTCTTGCGCATGAGCAGAGTCATCTTCAGGACATAAGCTACCTTCTTCTTCCTCTTGCACCAATACATATTCTGGAGCACATTCTTTTGACTTGATCATCTCACAAGATCTTTGCTCAGTGCTCTCCTTAGCCTTGCAGCCGCAATGCACCAGAAAACCATGCTTCTGGCAAGACACTTCAGCTGTCTCTTTCAAGTCACCTTGTTCCTGTTCTTTAGAGCCACACACGGCCACGGGATCAAACGCTGGATCTCCTTCCAAACAGGCTTTCTTATAGCCTTCATTCTGATTCTCAGGACTTAGGGCTACTACGTTTCCAGTATCTGTAGAAGATTGTCCGGAAACTTCTGTATTTTCTGTATTTGGGTCCATTCTGTTGCAACTATTACCCGTTTGTTCAGCTCCATCCTCTTCCAAAAATGGCAGCTCAAGAGGTTTAGTGTAATTCTCAAGAATTTTGGTAACCGAGCAGTCATCAAATCCTTGCTCTTGCAAAATACTTTTAGCCCACTGAACATGACACTCGTACCTAGTAAATAAGTAAAATAAATGAGAAGTTCTAGGGCATCACATCCTTTAATTAACATCTTAAAAAAAAGAAGATTCAGCACAACTCACAAAACAAATCTGAACACAGCCCCCAATAACTGCTATGCAAAATACAAGCATGCACAATGTAGCAAGACTCCAGTCTTCAGGAAGCTGCAGACGACATTACTGAACATCAAGATTCTGCTACCTTCTTTGGCTTTGTTTTGCCTTTTAAATTTCTGTGGCAACAAACGCTGTTACCGAATGTTGCACAAGAACCATGCATTGAGGACTACTGCTATATAGTTTTAAGACGCAAGAACTTCACCAGGCAGAAACTCCCTTCCCCCATGGAAGCCTTAAGCCTGAATTCCCTGCAAAACATCTTGGTATCAGAGCTTGCATGATTAAAATACGCAACAAGACTTTGCATATAGAGCTCTCACACATGTCATCTATTATACAGCTAACTACCGAGAACAGTATTTTCCAAACTCTGTTTTAACTATCTTTGAAACAGCAATGGCATAGCAAAAACACCAGCTCAAAAATCTTAAGAAACTACCTTCAGTTTTAACCAAAACTCTCACATTCTTGAGAAATAACAATAATCCTATCAGTGATACAGTAGCTGAAAGCTGTAAATATTTCTAATATTTTTCAATTATGATAGAGTTTTTAGTGTCCCTTCAATTATTTCTCCTTAGAAGATAACATTAATATCCAGTTGAAGACATTAATCTTCATTCTGTGAAAGTTACAGGTAGCTGAGTGCAGCTGTCCTTGCTCAAACCTGGACAACCCTAGTACAATATTCTTTATTTCCCAAAACAATATCCTAACACAGCAACTACAGACCAGGTAATGAAGAACTACAAAGACAATTAAATGCAAATTTCACATGTCAACACAAAATATAAGTCACTCTGAAGTCTCATAATAAAGCTATATAACTCAGTGCTGTACTTTTTGTTATAAAAAATAGACTCCTCTTTGTCCTATGATTTAATTACCATATAATTTGCACTTACAGCTCTCTACTGAGACAGATCATGATGTGTTTTCTGCACCAATGTAATTACACTTTCATTGATGCTCAGCTGTATTTGCTGGCACATAAAGCAGTCACAAAGTACACTAATAAGAATGACAAGTGTTTCTGCAAGTAGTAGTAACTGTAGTAGCTGTAGTAGCAATATTGCTACTGTTTGTCTTACCTACAGTTGAGGACTGAAGGAGCATAACTTTTAAATTTAAATAACGTAAAACTTTTAGAGTTATCATAGATCAAAGCAAACAGAGTAACTAACTGGCACACTCTTAACAGTTAGTTCATATCCTATTTAAGCAGAACAAAATAAATCTGTGGTCCAACACTCTGTTTTGCTAAATGTACAAACTAGTAATGTTAATAGAGACTTTAAAAAAAAAAAAAGTAAAACATTTATGTATTACTAAAGTTCAAAAGGTGCTTCAGCCCACACTATAATAATTCAATAAGGAAATGGGAGAGTTATTTTAAATAGCCTGCCCCAGAAACTCTCTTTCTCCTCCTCAGCTGAGAAACAGGTTTATTATGCTTGATATTATTATTAATTAATTACCCATACTACTATGCATGCACTCAATCTTGGCTTCTATTCAGTAATTAATGCCTGCAAGCTTACATGAAAAACTATGCTGAATACCACCTACTCTATTTCTAGTTTTTCTAACGTGATTTATAAATGAAATAAAAAGAAAAGAAATAGAAGCAAGTCGTCATCATCATTTATACAGTCAACAAGCTGAAAACCAGTAAGATAAAATATAAAATAATCCGTTTCCTAAAAAAACCAAGAATAAATTCATGTAAATTAACTTACTTTTTAGATGTGATTATAGGCATGTTTATGTTAGCACCTGTATAAAGAAAAATCATACATTGTTTCAACAATATAAAAACGTTTTCATGTGATTTTGCTCACTGAGGTAATCTGCAGCCTAGTAATTACCCCCATCTTCAATACTCTATGCCACTTTGGTCCCACTTGTGTTCAAGGACACAGCAGAACTAGAAAAGGTACAGAGGTAACAGCCTGCACAAAAGGAACAATTAAATACACTTTTTTCCTCCCACCCGTAAAAAGACAGTTACGGAGGGATATGATAAAATCCAGTGATGTCTATTGAGACTTAACTGACCTGGAAAAGATGAATAAACAACCAAGAGCAGACTAGATGTAATTGGCTATAAGCAGATTAAAAATTTCACGTATCCTTGCCTCATGATTTCGTGGACACTAAAATCTACAGATTAAAACCAAGAAAAACTGGGCAGTTATACGAAGAAAAGTCCAAGGATGATACCTCTACTTACAGACTTCCTAAGCAACAGATCAGTGAAGGCTAGGAGAGCGCACTAAGGAGCTATCGACATATGTTTCCCGTTCTTGTATTTTTCCTAGGCATCTTGTACTGGCCATCATTAGGTATGGGGGGAGAGAGATCCTTGATCTGACCCAGTAGAGAGATTATTTTTCTGTGTGTGATTTATAAACATAGATCCTCAATGAGTGAAGAAAAGTTAAAAGTACTATTAGGATAGTGATGGAAATACAAATGGACAGAGTTTACCTTGCCACTTAGTAACCAGTGAAGGATCTGAAATGCTGTATACTGGTCGACTTCTTGAAAGGATACCTTTTCCAAAATAGCCCTTCAAAGAAAAGGAAAAATCCTTATTATATCATGACACAAAAACTAGTTTCTTTCCAAGTTACATGATGTTGACTGCCAAGATCAGCTGAAAAAAATAACTGAAATTCTGCAGCATTTAAGCTTTGCCCAAAGCTTGTTGCTTAGCTTCTGATAGCTAGTTCAGTATTAAACACCTGCACTCAAAGATTTAACCAATGGAGGGTGTTGGGTCTTTTTCCTCAATTCTAAATATTTGTCAGTCGACACCTCCAAGTAGACTTTTGAAAGCAGATGCAGAAGAAAGCACCTGTGTATCAACGCTGTGACAATGCGTAATAGAAAACAAAGAGATGGATAAAGCTGCTGCATAAGAATGGTGGTGAAATGGTACTCAGACATAAAAGGCTTAATGTAGCTTATTTTACTCAGGAAGAAATCGCTCTGAAGTTAAAAGAATTATACAAGCATTTGTAAAAACATTAACATTCCAACCTCCTGAGCTTTAAAAACAAGAAAATGCTTTTGCAAGGTTGCATAAAATGTTGAAAGGAGAAATAAACATAACAAACATGAAGTTTTTGCAGCTGTTTTTTAGCTCACAATGTCACTTCATTCCAAAATTTATTTGCTGGGATACGAACAAAATACTTTTCGCATTTGATACAACATAGATGTTTTGTACTGATTTCAGGAGAGGAGAGAGATACGGAGGATTACTGGAGGCTGAAGGGGAAGAAAAGCATAAAGGCAGGCAGATTTTGACATGTATTCTGCTTTACCTACGTTTAAAACACTAAAAATACTGTGCAAACAGGGTACAGCACCTTGTTATAGAGCTGTTCAATATCTTCAGGGTTCCTCACAATAACATTGTTGTTAATGATCTCAGCCTGGCATATTCTGAAATCCTTCCCACCTACATCTACAGGAAAGGGAGACTCGTATGACTCAAAAACTCTTCTTTTCCTTCTCGGGGGATGAAAAACTGCTTCTGCCATTTCCTAATGTTAATGTTTCCTCCTAAAATGTGGAAACAAAACATTTAATGTTCAGGAGTTGAAGTTCACCCATTTTTATATGTTTCAGCAATATTCCCTTCCCAATAGCAAATCAGCAACAAATCCTACAGTATAATCCAAGTTTAATTCTGTAACTATTATGCAAACATAAGCAGCCATTTGCTAGTGTTATCTATTAATCTCGGGCACTGCAGTATCCCCTGAAGACCAGGTAGGGATAGTTCTCAGCCAAGAGTTTATAAAGTAAACCCAAGATGAAAAGCGAGTACATAAACTGCTGAAAACGTTTCAAGAATAAACCAGACGAATGAGCAGAACAGTAGAAACCGCAGCGCACAAGTGCCTAAATATAAACTGTTTTGAATAATTACGGGAATAAATTTTGAAGAGAGCGCCGCGGCTTGGCAGGTTTCTCTTCTTTCAACCGGGAGCCCCTTTCACGGGGCCCGAGGCTCTCTGCAGACGCAGGGGACAGGTAACCTTCGCCGCCAGACAGGGCCGCCGAGGCGGGGGGCTGGTGCCCGCCGCTGCGAGCGCCGCCGCTACCGCCGCGGGCCGGCGACCAGCAGAGAGGGGCATAAGCCCCGCTGATGCACAGGCCGGGCCTGTCCCCGGCGGGATAACCGGAACCCACAGCTCCGCCCGCCCTCCCGCCCGGACCCGCCGCCGGGGCCAGGGCCGGCAGCGCGGCGCCGCAAGCCGGGCGGCCACCCACGCAGCACCCAACCCGCCCCGGCGCCGGCAGCCCCGCCTGGCGCGGGGCGCTGTGGAGCGGGGCGGGGAGCGGGGCACCCCGGCCCGGCACCGCGGCTACCGGGCGGCCACAGGCCGGGCACCGCCGCTCGCCCGTCGCCATAGCAACCGCACGCCCCACGCACCCCTCACCGCCGCACGAGGAAGCCGCCGGCAGGCAGCGCCGCGAGACCCCGCCCCGCGGCCGCGCGTGCGCACGGGACCGGCGCGCGGGCGCGCCTGGCGGGTGGCGCCGCCCCGCTGGCGGGAGGGCGGCGGCGGCGGGCGGTGCCTCCCCCATGGCGGCGGGCGGCTGTGGCCTCGCTCGCTTCCAGGTGTGGCAGGACGCGGCGTCCGAGCCCCGAGCTGCGAGCAGAGGCAGCCGGGCAGCGTGTGGGGAGGTGGGCCGTCCCGGGGCTCGCTCGTCCGGGGCGAGCCTCGAGTGAGAGGCGCGGATGTGGCTTCCGTGCGGGGAGAGAAGGACTGGGCTCCCGGGGAGCTCTGCACCGCCGCTCTGCGTTTCTAGTCTTGGTGCTGCAGTAGTGTCCCCAGACTGCAAACCCACTGGTGCTGGCGGTTTAATAAAGTGAGAGAAAAGTGACATTTTGTGTGGAACACCCATCCTGAAATGAGTGATGAGCTGCATAATGAGGGGCATTTGAGACACGGGTGGATGAAATTTTATAGCTGTGGGAGGTGAGGCAGAGGTATAATTTTCAGCTTGAAGCAATTGTTTTTGGCTCTGTAACAAACCCTTGACGTGGCCGTGACTCATAACTGCCTGGGATAATGCAATGCTACTTACACAACTTGTTAACAGAGATAATTGTGATCGTGCTGCTTATTACCAGAGCTGAATTCAGGACGACATGGTGGTGCAATTTAAAAAAAAAAAAAGGTACCTGAATAAAATGCAAAGCATTTTCACCAGTTACTGAGGAGCAAACATCCCTTTTTCTCTTATCATAAGCAGTGAACTTGTTACCAGCTTAAGCCTTGCTCATCAAATTCATAATTGTGTGCAACTACGATGCGACTACTCATTCTTACTTTGGGGTTATATTGTGAGGTACCATTATCAAAGAAGACGACGACATTTTGGTTCCAGGGAGGCAGGCTCTCGGTAGAGAATTCTGTCTGATTTTCAACAGAGAGATCAGTGAATTCACTGACGAAAAGTTGTAAAAATACATCGTTCTTATGAGGTATTTTATCTCTTATTCCCATTTTACAAACAGACTCGTGAGGCATAGGGGGGCAGTAATGGTTGTAAGGGCTCGCAGGAAATGTAGCGCAATACATGAGCTGGTGTTCTTACAGTGATGTCCTACAGAGGTCCACTTTATATACCAGCCCATGAGCGTTCATTTATTTTGAATGTTGATTCAAAAGTCTTGAAGCTAAACCACAAAGGACCCTGTTGTATTCCTGTCACAAAAGTACACAGCAATGCTCTGGTAACTTCAGGTTCATTCTTGTAGCTCTACCACTGAAACACCTGTGAGTTAAAGTACTCTAGGTAACGACATGAAAGTAAGCCAGTATCAAAGATGTCACTCCGTTTCAAAATTCCTTCCAAATTGGTCAAATCCAGTCTCATTTAAATGGAAGTGGAGTTTATCTATGCTAGATATATCTGTATTTTCTCATTGTGCAGACACATTACTATGAGACGTACATTACAGTGAGGAGTAGACAAAACATAAAAAAGCTATAGGTCGGTTGCTTTCCTTCACATCTCATTATCTTCACACAGCCTTGAGAGGGAAACCGCAGCATACGCCATTCGGTCAATTAACTGAATCACACTCGTATTTCTTCAACCAAACATCTGCTCCCATTTCTGATTATAAGCCCAGATTGTGCTTCAACCAGAAATTTTGCTATCTGAAGGACAAGCTCGCCTTAAGATGAGTCATGCCAATTTTTTTTTAGAATATCAATAATTGCACAGGCACTTTCACAAATATCTGCATCTCCCTTTTTATGATGAGACAGCAAATGGCAAGGCGGCAGCTAAATGACTGGGCCGTAGCTCTGAAAAGCAAACCCTCAAGATTGTGGTGAATCACAAACGGGGCATGAGTCAAAGGTGTCATACTGCTGTCAAGAGTCAAGAAGAGAGTGACAAGAGTGACCTATGAGGAAAGACTGACATAACTCAGTGTAGAAAAGGTAAAATGGGCAAAATAGACCACTGCAAAGAGGGAGACGTACATAGTTCTGCATGACCACTGGAAAATAACAGGAGGAGCAAGGAGATAATATTGCAAAATAATATTGTACCTGTGAGGTGAGGACAACACTGTCATTACCTGGGAGGATTGTATTGTGTCCATCACTGGAAATTTTAAGAGCAGGTCAGACAAACGTCTTTCAGGAACAGTTCGAGTAAAGTTAATCCTGCCTTGAGACAAGGGACTGCACTAAAAGCACTGACGATCCCTTTCGTGGGAGTTTCCAGCATTTATCTTTCCAGGAGCTTTTCTGATCTCTGCAGTGCGACAGAAGATGCAGTACTCTATACTGCCCTACAGAGGCTGAAAGCCTGCAGCTTTTGTTAAATCATCTTTCAGATTTCCATTTCTTTTTTTTTTTGGTTCAGGAATGTCATTATGAGAACAGACTATTTCATGTTGTCTCTGGCTGATTCATTGCTTCTAATGCAGAGTACTCAATTGCTTACTATTTCTTGATACTCGGCTGAATTATTCCATTGCTCTTTATTAAATTAAGGTCCAAACCAATGTCAGCTTTCTGAAAAGACTAACATGACCCTCTTTTCCAAATCATGATGAGGACAACTTGGTTGTAACCCTTCAGTTCTAGAAATGCTTTGCCTTAAACTTTCACACAGTTGCCTTTGCTGCATAATTTTTAGTTGTCCGTTGCCTGACTCTCAATGTCCTGATGTTTACGTTGCCATACCCAGAATTTCCTGCAGCATTGTCCCATTTGGGGACACCAGTGCATGCATAGTAGTCCCTCTGAACTAGCAACATGTCTTTCCAGGGGGAAGTGGCTAGCTTCTGCTCTGTGTTGTTATGGGATTTCTCAGTCAGTGGTAGAGGAGTAGAACTGAAATATAGTCACAGTGGAAAGACATGCTCTCACCATTAGGTTTATTAAACTCTTTCTGTGACCACATATGCGGTAATACCCTTTAAAATCTACATAAGCATTTGCAATCATGTACTCTCAGCCTTTCTGTGGTTTACGGTGTCCTTCCACAATAACAGTCATATTACAAAGTTCGTCTGGAATCGTTTGGATGAGACATTCTGTTTATACAATAAAAGCTCATTTAATATTATAACAGCTAATATTAACTAATTTTCATGCTATGAAGATTCTATTGCCAGTAAAATTAAGTTGCCATATGCAGGAAAGTGCTAGGGAGTTTTGTTATCCAAGGTGGTTGTTTTCTGGATGTTTGGGGACTTTTATAGAGAGTTGGGAAGTTAATTTCCAGTCTTATCTCAGCCAAAACATACAGGCCAGGTACTCTTTAAATACATATTTTACATTCTTAGGCTTATTAAAAGAAACAGAAATGTCAGCCTGTAAAATGATTTGCCTATGTAGCACTCTCAAGGAAGTTAGTCATAAAATTGTAAAAGAATGACCTATTCTTGTGGTGTCTTTAGGTAATTTTGGATTGCATACCAAAAAAAAAAAAGTTTTGTATAAAATCCCATTAAATTCAAGTCATGATTTGTCATTATGTTCATTTCTGTCTCCGGTTTCCACAGAATGTTCCTGTAAAGTTTTCTTATCCCATACTAGTTGTAGTCCGCAAAAGAAACATTATGACACTTTCTTTTCGGTAAAACTCTTTTCATCACCTTTCTCACAAGGTGATTTCAACAGTAGTTGGAGGATGGGCTGTAGTTATTTACATTAGCCAGTTCCAATTTCCCCAGACTGACAGAAATTCCCATGGAAATTCTGGTTACATTAACTTTGACAGAGATACAGGACTGTTTTTGGAAACTTTAAAAAAAACAACTAGGGAATAGTTTTCATTTTTATTAATATGCAGTATCTTCATTTTGTTTATTAAAGAAATAAATCAAGGTTAGTTTCTGCTTCGTTTCAGATGGTTTTCACAGGAGACAAAAAATGAAAAGTCAGACAAATATTGGCCAAGCATCAACCCAGTAAGAAATCCCATGATAGCAGAAATCCCGAGGTGGACGGCAATAAAGTGAATAGCATGAGAAAAGAGAACATTAAAAATGAGTATGTAGTTAGCATACTTACTTCAGACATGGAGAATGATTTTGTGTTCTTGGAGATTAAACACACTTTGATGAGGAATTCTTATAGAACCATTTGACCCAGCTGACATCCCATCACATCAGTGTCTCTGCAGACATCGCAGGGCACAGTGTCACCTTTTTGTCCTCATAGCTAGCTCTCAATTTGTATTACAAATTATATGTGTTTGAAAATCTAAACATTAATTTTCTCTGCATCAAGGCTTTCAACACCCCTGAAATTATCACTTTCCTTCTCCCCATGGAAACTAATGCAAAAGGTCTGAACTTGCAATTTCAGGGGAAATTAGGGGCACTTACAACCTCTGATTTTTGCCCATCCCTTGAGCTCCCATATCAGATTTATTTACCTTTTGTTGAAGAAACATTTGTTCCTTCATGGGTCATTAGTTTTTCTGCTTCATCAATCACCTAGGTAAGTTGTTAAGTGACGCACAGCTTCTGTTTTGCCAAATTCTGACTCTGTCACCTTCACCTCATGCAACTAAGCAATGGGCCAGGCAGTGAAAAGCAAGGACAAAACTCCAGGCTCCAGCAAGATAATCAGTAAAAGTCCATTTCGGCGTTTTGTATTTCCATTGGAAAGAGAACTGTAATAATTAGATGTCTCCACTAGATGTCCATATTTCAGCAATTTTCAATTATAAATTCAATGAAGGTAGCTGCGCTGTGCAAAATGCATAAAAATGCTATGCTCCATTGAAAGATCTAAATACAAGATAGATTTTCATATTAGTGAAGTTGTGCACCTGGCTTTTTGTCTAAAAAGGCACTGAATCTAGTGCAAAACACTGAAAAAACACCTTTCGCTTTGTACATCTTATACTCTCAGAAAAAGGTCCTTTAACACTGTCAGATTGTTCAGATATTGAGTATTAGCTCTCTGATTGTTTACAACCTTGCCTTTCTTATTATTTTCCAAATTATTATGTGCTTTGTATTAACTTGTACGAATAAATATTTGGAAAAAGCTTTCAAGATTTTTAGTGTTTTTTTTTTCCCAGTTTGGCTTCTAGTTTTCCTATGCACAGTTCTTTTTTGCATTCAGATGTGTGCAGATTCCAAAACCATTGGCTCAGATTTTTAGATATGTCTGCATAATTGTAAAATAATTGCTTTGCTCATTACATTTCTCTTCAAATATTGATGTCTAATATTTACCTACTTTGTCTGGGTATCTAATGGGTGTTGGAAAGCACAGTTATGCTTGCGTGCACGTAAGTACGGTAACTGAACACGTGTTCTTTTTCATGCTCTCAGTTTTAAACAAACTGTGTGTAGACAGCCGTTTGGCCTTGGTATTCATTTACTGAAGATGCTTTTCACTGCTTTGGCTGGGCAAGGGAACCTTATGGCAACTGTGAAGAGCAAGGTTTGCACTCCATTTTAAGCGTGTGCTCATCTTCTGCCAAAGTGGTGAGTGTTGTGGCATGGAAAGTGCCAGGCTACAACTCCAAACATCTATTTGTAGACACTGGCAGAAGAGGACCTCTGTCATCACTCTGCTCATTTGCCTCAGCAAATCTAGAGAGTCGTCTTTATCTTGCCAAATTGGTGACATTCTTACTCACTTCCTTGATTACCTGTAATACTGCAAACAGAGATAGCAGTTTATGTTCTCTGTGATGTTTTTGTGATTTGCGTACCCATTCATTAATAGTAGGTCAGAGACCAGCGATTTAGTTCAAGTACTAGGGAATTCCAAGGAGCTGAAACGAAGGCCTTATTTAAGATTACTGAATTCCGTTCTAGGAATAACCCAGAAGAGAGACTTTTTTCACTGTTTTTCTTCTGGTTTCCCAGGCATTTTCAGTTTTGTTAAACGTAAGGGTAGAATAGATTTCAGAGAATGCTATGTACCAGGACATTTTAAGGCAGCTTCCAGGAGCAGATGCAAACTAGGCACTAGTGATTTATAATTCCCATAGATGTGAGTATAACATCTAAAACTGAATTTGTCTCCAGCACTTTTACCTCATTTACAATATTAAGGAAAGAGAATAGGTTATTTCTGTTGTATAACAAAATGAAAATTTGGTGTCACTCCATTTAATGTAGACCATGCCTGATCCAGGAATGTGCTTTAACATGGCTGTCTGCCTTTGAGCACATAAACAATCCTACTGGATTCGGATATTATCTGAAATGTGTCTCAAAGCTCATCCTAAATGCTCATGAATAGGTTCATGTGTCATAACTGACAAAAGGACAAAATAACAACCAAATCAAGATAAATCCCTAAATCATCACATTCCAAGAACTGAAATAAACCAAATAAATCGATTTGTTGCCAAAAGCATATACATTTTTAAATAAAAAAAACCCAGAACATCCTCTTACGGAATATATCCCAATCTTGAATATTTACTTTCCATTTGTTTAATAACAGGAAAAGGTTTGTAGCTCTTTTGTTGAGTTTTACATGTCAGCATCTTAATATTCCTAAGGTATTCTTAAGACTTTTACCAGGAAAAAAAACAGTGCCATGGCCTATACTAGGAAATGTTCTGTTTATTTTAAATGCATTATGAGCACACAAAGGCAAACAATTACCTATCATAAACCAAGGGAGCAACTTATAATGGCTTGGTGTCTCATTTGTACTTCTTTATATAGTTCCTTGGCTCATTTGTCCCTGCCCTTCCTGTGTTCTGTTCATTACCTCCCTCTGTACCTTTTGAACTCAAGTGTAGATTAAATCCTTTTTTTCATTTCCCCATTACCTGCTGGGCTCTATTTCTGTTGGTGTCTCAGCCATAATGAACATTGGGCTAAAGGTTTATCATACATCTGCCAGTGGATCCATAGGACAAGGATTGTCACTAGCATGAAGTGAATCCTAAAACTGAAGGGCTGCTTTTTAAGAACATAGCTCTTAGACTCTGAAAGAAAGTATGACAAATAGCTTTCAAAGATCATTAGACTTCTTACAGAAGTACTTTAACCTATTTTGGCCTTGCCTGTTCTATTGTGGCAACTGCAGTAACTACAGCAAAATTTGGCCTAATCATGTTAAAAAAGTAGGATAATTCTGCCACTGTAGGCTAGACCAAATGATATCAAATAGGCTGGTTCTTTTCACATAGTTATAACATGATGTGGGCTTGTTTAAACAATGAGTAAGGTACAAACAGCTAGCAACTGGATTCCCTAGGATTATAACTGTGGGCACAGTAGTGTTTGAAATCCAGGCTTCAGATAAAAAAAAGTAAATAACTCATAAAAGGAAGTGCAAACAGTAGGGAAATCTTGTTTCCATCTGTCAAGCTGTGTAAAGGACAGTCATACTGGTAAGAATGGTTAGCTTCATGGAGGCTACTGGGGCTTGGGCTTTGAGGACATTTTATATACTTGAAGGAGTTGGGGAAGGATGTGTGATCTTCACCCAGTTTTTCTGCATCTTCACTAACTTAGCTACACAACACATCTCTGGCACAGAAACCAAAGTTTCAGAGCTCAGAGACCGAGGCTTCATTGATCATATCTATCTCCTGATTATTGTCATTAAAATGAGATTCAACAGAAAACTAGGATCATTACCACTCCATTAAAAATTACAGGTTTCATAGCCATTGAATAAAACAGCAGTGATGTTGATCTGAGGTAGTATACCAATAATTAATTTATCTAGGAAACACCTTTCATAATTCAGGTGGCTATGATCAATTATAGCTAGAATGGGTCAAGCATGGCCTTTTAAAATTGCATGCTAATATGGGCATGCTACTTCAGCTAAAGTGGAAGTCTTTATAGCAAGATACTAAAAACAGTAGTTAGTAGTGAGGGCTCTGTAAGCAAGACGTAATTTGGAAATCTGGGGGCAAAAAAGAAGGAGATGGTCCAGAAAGACTTTCTACATGATGCTAAGAATTGAAAAACGTAAGCATATTAACCCTTATCATTAGCATGGTCGCTGAAAGAAGTGGCTGTATGTTAGTATGAACATATTAATAAGATATTAACAACATTAAATTAAAGAGGTGGGCACAGGACAGAGCTGGTTGTTCGGGACTTTTCTGAGCAATACAACCAGTCAACAGTGCTTCAAATCTCAGAGGATGCATTTTAGGTTGAAAATGACCTCTGCTAACCTGTTGAAAGAGTGGCATTTTATGTGGCACTTGACTTGGAAATGGATGAACTAATACAGAAGCTACCATATTTTGAGCAACCTGATCTAGTTGAAGATGTCCCTGCTCATTGCAGGGGAATTGGACTAGATGACTTCTAAAGGTCCCCTCCAACCCAAACCATGCAATGCTATATTACAGAAGGCTTTGTTTTCATTGCTCAAAATGCAGGCTTTTACACCTTGGAATAAATAACTGTTGGAACTATTTTGAAGTAAAAAGAGAAGACTAAGCACTTTATTTTTACCATGATGTAACTGTGCTATCATCCAAACCCACACTTGGAGCTGACCTTGGTGTGTTTAACTCAAGACTAAACTGAAGTGCTTGGTCTTCACTGTGCTTTTACCTCAGGATTACTTCTGCACGTTAGTTGTCACAAAGTAAAAATCATAGCTTTTTTAGCAGCCAAGCCGAGCCCTTACTGTGAGTTTCTGCAAGGTTGTTTTCACACATGATAAAATTTACAACAAGCTACAATTCTTTTGCTTCTTATATAAATCCAGAACGGAGGTATGTGGCCAAGCAATATGGGTGGCTGTAGTTGAATACGAACAATCTTGTCATCACATTGCAGCATGTTATGAAACCTACTGTGCAATTTATGACATGATTGGATTTCATATCACAAGGGAAGAAGCTGATTAACAGTCACATGACTACTAGGTATTGGTATTCAGATTTGTAAAACGATACATACAAACATGCAAATCATACACATATAATTGAAAGCCCCAGCAAAACTATAAATAAACACCCCATTTCTCATAACTTTTCCCTGACAATAGCAGATAGAAATTACACACATAATTTACTGATCTAAAATGTATTGGCTTTCAACATTTATCATATTTCATATAAGTGATTTCCATTCTGTGGTGTCCTGAAACATTAGAGAAAAATAAGAGATATTTGAATTGTTTAACATCTTCAACCTGTCACAGATGGAAAACTCCATCTATAGATGAACATGTTCCATTCCTCGCATTATACCCACAAAATCCCGTAGGAGAATCACAATTCTGTGAAATGCCTTTAGGGCACTGGATTTGGATCTTGGATTAGGAAAATCATTTGTAACCAGAGAGCACCCTGATGAATACACCTCTGAGAAGGTGTATTCACATGTATGCTTTTTAAAGTGTTTAAGGTCTGGAACAACTTACACATACTCAATTTCTTCTAGATATAATTGTATGAGTTTAATATATAGGCTCCCTAGAACAATGGGATAAAACTTCCTGGTTTGTCACATCATTGTCCACCCAGGGTGAACAGAGAATCGTTGTGTGCTGATACATAGAACTTAATCATTTGGGGAATGATAATAGAATAATGTTGTGAACGGACAGTCTCCAAGACACATGTATTTCATATTTGCATTTTGCATATGTTCATATTACATGCACGTTGCTGTCAGGGGATAGCTGCAATTTTGGAGCCTAATTCTGCAGTCATATAAAAAGATATTCATTACATTTAACAGACCACAGTCATGTAACGACGTCTGGACTTCACTACCTATATTACTGATGGCTGAAAACATAGTTCTCTTTAGCCTTCAGATATAAATTTCTGTGCTTACTTCTAAAGAATGTTACAGTTTAAACCATGAATGCTTTCCTTACTCTTTTACCAGATCCTAGAGGTCTGTGGTACCTTTTTCCTGAAAACTGCTTCTTTAGCTTTCTTTTCGCCTTGAGGTATAAGTTTTCCAATTGATATTGCTTACTGATACAAGCATTTTAGGTGTATCTACCTTTGTAAAAAATGTTTTTCTATGGCTTTTGAATTGTGGTATAAATAGCTATATATTTCTGTCTCAATAATGTAAGGATTTTCATTCTTAATGTTCTTCGTTCACTTAGCTTATAATAGCTACTTGTGTCTTGCTTTAACCTTTTCTAGAGCAGGGACTGTTTTCAAATGCAGCCATAGAGCAGCAAAGTAAAACCTTGTTCCTCCTTGAATCCTTAACACTGCTTTAATGCAAATATTGTGGCAATGCGTATAGTTTTTTAAAGCTAAAGTTACTCAGTGGAAAGTCTCACAGGTCTCAAATTAGCAAAACTTTTGTAAAGTTCATATTACTAATCTATGGAATTTATAACAAAGGTGTTGAAATCATTTACGCTTTTGCTGACTCATTTCCCCCACGGGATAGCTGATGACCTCAGAAATACCCTCACAGAAGTTCAGGGCACATAGCTGCCATCTGTACCATAAAGAACATACTGAACTCTCAACTCTAGTTCATCCTAAAATTTTTGCTTAATATACCTTACTGCACTGCAAACCCAAGTTTATTTCATGTGCCATTTTCTTTTATAACCTGTTCTGACTCAGATGCTAAGTTAGTAGGGTATTTACAAAATACCTGTATCACCATCAATTTATCTTGCCAAGAGAAGTTAAATGGTTACATATTAAAAAGATTTTATAAGCATGATATGCCACGGTGAACATTAGTAAAAGCTGTTCTAAAACTATTTCTGTCTTTTGTTGGGAAACAAATTATTGAGGCTTGAAGGGGAAGACTGCTTAGTAAAAGGAAGGAGAATTAAACGCACTGAGGTTTTAAAGGAACTCTGGTTTGCTGATTAAGTGCTTTTTACAGAAATGCAACTAATGTTTCCTTCTTTTTTAATTCTTAAGTCAGGCTCAACTGCCAGTAAGTGTCTTTCTTTACTGTGGGTGGAGGTTTATTTTTAGTCACAAGAACAATATAGATTAAGACAGCAGGCTGAAAATCAAGACGTCTGCATGCTAAATAAACTACACACACTCGAACTCTTGGTGTCAGTTCATTCATCTCACTGTGGCTCAGCTTAACTTTCTGTTAGAAACAACTTTTCAGTAGCCATCTGCCAAGGCTATAATGCTGCCTCACATCTGAGTCCCTTTTCTTACCTTTCCGAATGCATCTTTTGGTTTTTAAGCTTCAAGCCTTTGATTTTACGGGGGTTGAATTTTGCAGTACTTTGAGACTCAGAGTGGAGCTGGAATTTCGTCTTCTTGTCTGTAAACATGCCTGTCAATCTAAAAGCAGGACTGCTTGGCAGCTCATCTTGGCAGTCTGATGAGTGGTGGGCACTATAACCCTACTGCCCTTTTAAAACAAAAATATTAGTCTCAATGTGTGATAGATAAAATAGTTCAAAACAAGTCTCTCACCAAATGTTTAACATCACCAGATGACAACCTGGTAACCAGCTGGTAAAAGACAGAATTAGGTTTTTTAGATGCCCTCTGGGTTGTTTGTGCAGTTTTTTGGAGCAGGTTGTCACCTTATTCTTAATTGAGAGGTCCAAGAGATCCAGCTTTTAGATGAATGATTTTCCTTTGCTCTTGAAGGTATTTGTGTCCACCAATGCTGTTTACCAAACTATAGTTTATGCTGAGCTACTACTTTTCCCTCCTGTTCCCGTCTTGTTGAATCAACACAACAATAGAGAAAGTAATTCTGATATAGTCAGCATAAAGTGTTTGTTACATTATTAAAGAACAGGACACTCTCTATCACATCATCTAGTGTTGAAAGACTAAATTGGTTAATGCTTGAGAACCTCCCTGAGATCCATACATAATCTCTGATGAATGTGCTGTTTGGTTTAAATTAAGTGCAACTCTACTCTGAAAATTAGGCTGCACACAGTGCTGCCTCTTCAGTAGAGTTGTACTTTGTTCATATCAGCTGACCAGTTAAAAAACTTGGGTTTTTTGACTCCTCCTCATACCGTAGAGTTAACACAACTCCAAGCGAGTGAACTACTGATTACAGTTCATCTCCTGAAACTTCAAACAGAATTGTTTACTGAGTTTCAATCAATTACACCTATACAAAGTCATTGTAAGTGACAGGTGGGTCACTGAGGGCATAGTTTGCTGATACGGGGCATAGCATGGATGAATTTGAGGGCCTAATCTGACCTCTAGAACTTTATACTTTTGCACATGTGCAAGGAACCTGAAAGACTTATCTTGCGTTCCAGAACCCAAGCTAAATTTGCCAGGCTTGTAGTTGGCAAAAAAATGATTCTGCAATGTCTGTAGTCAGTATAACTTCTTGTACACATAAATCTATGTGCCTGTTGTCCTCAAACACATGATAAAGTCATATGCATATATGTTGTTGCTTGCTACAGAAATCATACAAAGTAAATACCCACGGATTCTTGCAAAAATTTTAGGATTTGAGAGCGCTGGATACTATATATATTAATGGCATGGTTATCCAATGACAACCTGATGTCAGTAACGTATATTAATGGAATGTCTTGGGACTACAAACTATTAACACAACTCATTGCAAGACTGTAGCACGATTGCATCAATTCAATTCTTGCAATGCGTGTATGAATCCCTTGAGTGCACACTGTCTGATTAAAAAATGACTCGTGGTTGGATTTGAATACTTGGAATAAATAAAACAGCAACTGACTATTATGCAAGGTCTATATACTTTCCCCATAGACTTTCACAAATATGCCACATTTCTGACACCTTTCCAGCAAGCTATTTAGAGGCACCATGGTCTATGCAGACAGAATGGTAGACTAGAAATATGAATACTGGGTCCTATTCCCCATTGTGACACGCACTTGGCCAATAACACCGCAGTTACTCAGTATCCCTATTTGCAAAAGGGAATGAAGCCGCTTACATACCACTTACTTTGATATAAATAGCGAAAGGTACTGTTATTTAAGAATTATTATTTCTTATAATTCCTTTAAAAAATCCTTTAAAAGTAATTCTTTTACAAAAATTCATTTAAAAATGATTATGTATTCATAGGAATAGTAGTATCCATCTAAATGCAAATTTACTCCTTCATCCTATTAAGTATCTATAATGCATATTTAAAATCTCCATAAACCTCCTTACTCCATAAGGAATATTCTGGTCTCATAGGTAAGCAGCAGGAATTTGAAAAGGCTTTCTAACGCACGCTTGTGGTCTGTTTGCAGGTTGTAGCAAATTGGAAAGACCCAGAAAATGTAGATTAAAGTCAAACTGCTCTTAAGGACAGAATTTAACTGTTTGTTCACCTCTGCAACTCTGAACCAGCAGTAATGGCAGAAGTTCAGATTCTGAACCATAGAAAAGCCCACTGCGTGACATCTGATAAAATGAGGGTCTTGTATTTGTTCGTGTAATGTCAATTCTAGAGGTTCTGAGGACCATCATTTGTTTACATCACTGAGGAATTATTAGAAAAATTAAAACATGACATGTATTCACACCAAATGAATTCCTTGCCTCTCCCTTCTATTGTTTCTGATTTTACATAGTTAAGTGACATTGAATCAGAACAGAGAGATGAAATAAACCCATCCTCTTTCAATCAAAATCTTCCCATGTGAGTCCGTACATATTTTTATGGACGGCAAATTTAAGTATAAGTATCCCCTAACGTGCCAGAAAAACAGTTAGGAATTGCTAAACTGTATCAGACCCCACGTTTTTCTAATCTGGTAGCATGTATTCCAGTGTGACCTTTCCCCCTTCTTCAAAGAAGGTGTGAAAAAAGAATGTAAAATGTTGCATTTCTGCAAAAGCTACTGTCCTTGCTGGAATGATAACCGTGGTTGTGGAAAAAATACATGTGGCATGCTGAGTAAAGACCTAAACTTCATGGGTTTGAACTCATTCTCAAGAGGTAGTCCCTTTCTCAACACACAACCGGAATAGCCAGGTTACATTAGGTTTCAGAGGAGAGAAGGTCTCCTCTTGATACCAGCTCTGAAGCCGTGGATGCAGCTGCACAATGGCTCCCATTCAGACTGTGTCACACAAAGCGAGATGGGGTTTGGGTCTGTGGTCTGGGACCCCCAAGTGCCAGCCCTGCTTCTCTGCTACTTACACACATGCAGTCTTTCCAGAGGCGTGCAAAATAACCACATGCATGACAACTGCTGAAAGGCTAAATGTTATTGAGGTTATTTCTACCTCTCATTTTTTAAATAAGAGGTTTAGGATTAGGAAGGATCTGGAGCTCATAACTGTAATTTAGACTTCTGCAGGGAATATCCGTGTAGATAATCTCACCAGTGTTTGTTCCACATATCAGAATTTCAAGGCAAACTCAACTGTTTAGTCTCTGTTACATTGTTGCAAAGTTAAATAATGTCAATGTACATAAATAACTTAAATATATGTATTTTACTACCTACAATATAATAACTTCTATTTGCACCACAGGATACCTAAATTCAGGCTGCTAACTGCTATTTGAAGAGAACAATTAAGAGGTGTGATCTGTATTACATTTCTGTGAGGCCGTATGTATTCAGAATTAGCAGATTCTAACTATCAGTGAAGAAAGGAGGTAGTGGATATCAGCTTATTTCATAAGAAAAACAGGAGTCTGCTATATCTTATCATTGTATAGCCAAAACAAAAAGGAGGTGCCAAAGTACTAGCTTTCTCCACTGCTATCTGTCTAGTGCCATTGAACAAAAGGATCCAATGTCATTTGGGTCTGACTGTGGTATACGATATTTTGGTGACATTATCAGGACATGTAAATCTGTGGAAGCCAAGGGGGTTCATAATTTCCTACCTGTTTGCAGCCACTCTTGGGAGAAGAATTTTCAGTAGCAGTCAGTTCATATTGGCAATAAAACAAAGCAAGTCTTCTAGGAAGAGGGGAAGCTTCACTTCCTCAACTGCAATGAAAAATAAAGGCAGACACGATAGAATGAATATTTTAAAACTGGGGAGTTAACATGTTAATATCATTTATTAATGTTAACAATGTTAATATCATTAATTCTAGGTGGTTTTTTTCACATGAGTGGCCAGAATCTTCATTTTATGAAACCAGTACTACAACGTTCACAACCATAAAAATAAAAATAAGTGAAAGGGGTAAAATAGACTGTTAGCCCACACAGAATTGTTTTCTACAGTAAAATTGCTAGCATTTTATTTAATCTATCTTTAGGTCTGTACTGATCATTAATATTAAGTGTGTCCTCAACCTAAACTTTCTGATGATCCTAAAATAAATTCCTCCATCCTATTAAAATTGAGAGAATCATACAGAACTTTGGATCTGAAAGCAAACCCTATCCGAGTCATCTCCCAGTCTGCCTTCAAGCAATGTTTTAAAACTTCTTTCAAGGCTAGAAGGTCCACAGCAGCAACTGTATATTTCTTTGAACCAAATTGCTGAACTTCCCATAAACCAAGGATGATAACTTGTAAAATAAATCCTAGAAGAGCTCCTTGTCATAAAGAGACAATCAACAATTCAGTGTTTCTCAAGCGTTTTAGAATTTGTTCCCTTCTTCCCTGTAATAATGTGACCCAGGCAGACAGTCACGGCTATGCTGCGTATTGTCTAAGCCTGCAGCCTTTGGTCTCCTTTACCCTTCCTGGCTTGGAGACATTGATTCATTCTTCACATGGCTGCCAGAAAGGAGAAATTTTCAGAGGGAAGAGAAATGGGTAGAGAAAAAAGGGGGAAAGAAGAGGGACAAAAGTCAGGACTTCCCTGCAATTTGCCACATTCGTACTCCTCCTTACTCCCCCACTAGGGTTTTCCCTAGTTTTGAGAAACTCGTATATAAGTGAGAAAGAGGCATCTCAGGAAGATTAAGGTAACTTTAAGTTGACCCTAAATACTAGAGTAAATTTGCTTTTAAGATCCCAAGAAATGGAACTTACCGTGCAAAAAATATTCTTCCATTATGGTCTTTTAGTTTTCCTTAAGTTTTTAACCAAAGTTCTTTTTCTGAATTATGTTCCATTATTTCCAGTTGCCTTTGCAAACACACTACCTTGTATCCCTCCCCATATGAACGCTCTCTAACAACACAGAACATTTGGTCATCGTACTTCATTCCCATCACTTTGAAGGCATGTGAAGGGCACCTAGGGCAAATATACACCAAGCAGGTCTTCCCATTTTGGGGTTGCACCAAACGTCTGCTATTCATGAACTTCATGTGGCTTTGTCTGGTACTGAGGTGAGGTGAAACTTTTGTTGCCTTTTTCAAACACAGGCCTCTTGCAGCACCGCAAGGTCCTGTTGCATCAACATGAGGTTTCAAAATGTAGTAAAACCAACTTGGCCCTAGATTATTTATTTATTTATTTGTTTGGTACTAACATCTAAGAGAGTAGCAGCATTACTGACAGCAAGACGATTCCAAGCATCTGTCCTTAGCTTTCCAGTGACCCTAGGGAAGCAACCCATAATCCGCATTTTTTAATTGCCACAGGGGGTTGTGGGCTGTGGAGGGGTGGGAATGTGGGCAGGCATATTTCTGGAGCTATAATTAATCCTGCTTGTTGTATGTGTGTGATTTATGTGACAGCCTCATCATTACGGGAATAAAGGAGTTATTATAAAGAGATGTGGAGGTATATTATTTGAAGGAAGAGAAATATATAGAAATTTCACTGTCTTTAATAAACCATGCATATTGGAAAGGCTCTCTTAAAATACATTAGCACACTGCCAAGAATTATCCTTTAGTTTTCTACATCCTGAGGATTATTCCAAGAGTGTCCCTAGAGTTTTTTGGCTACTGAGATCAGGATTCACCAAGAATTTGAATTAAAGGCTGCAGCAGAAGTCAGAGCTTGCTAAATGACACAAACCGGGGCTTCAAGATCTTCTGACAATAGATGTAGCAGAAGCACATGATCCCCTGCTCACCTCTGCTCCTTCCCAGAACACTTTGTTGTCAGTATTTGCCCCATTCTCCCACAGGAACACAGAAAGAAAGGAACGAACCATTCTGCCACAACTTTTTTTCCACTTTGGCATAGGCAGGTAAGATATAACCTGGGTATTATTTCATGCACAACCTCTTCTGAAACTTAGTCATCTTTTAAAACAGTATTGGATATTTTAAAATTTTCCTGTGTGAACTCTTCAGCTTTATCCAGGATGATTCTGCATTAATACCAGACTCTGTATCATATTTCAGAATAAATTATGGCACTGAAAAAAATTAGCATACCAGAAGCATTCTTTTGTCATAAATGTTTATGCACATGCTGACCCACACATTTTGTGTGACCAAAAGCAAACGTTTCTACAGAAGTATGTCGTCTAACATCTATATCTTTTTTGCCCTCATCGCTTCCTCTTTTTATGTACTGAGGCTATGAGGTGATGCCATGTTGAGTCACCCATGTGGTGACAAGACACAACATATTGTTAGTAAACAGGGTTGACTTACATAAGCGCTTGTAAAAGATTAATTTTAATTTCTAGGTACGCTACTTGACATGGACCAGGGATAATCCCCTGCTATGGCTAGTCAGAATACAGCAATTTCTTTTCCTGTATTGTTTAGAAGAATAAGACGACTTACATTCTCTATATTTAAACTGCTGGGTAAAATGTAAAGGAAAGAGATTTGTCATGTTGTTCCCTCAGTTAGCATCCTGCTAGCCCCACACATTGCCTCATAGTTCAGGCTGTATTCAAGTTACTAATTTGGATGCAAAGCTAGTCTTAACACAGTTGCATACAAATAGATATCATTTGCTCAGACAAGAAATTATTCCATTTCTTCTCCTGTGAAAGCTTAAAAATTTCTATAGAAATTATCTGGCCAATATATAATTATCTATAATCAGCAGCAGCTCAGCTATGGTATTATCTGCAGCTTCTAGTATACAAAATTTCAGGGTCCAAATTCAGCGCTAGTGCAAATGTCTATGGTTCCCATGAGAGTCTGGTAAGCTGTAAATGCAATACTGGCTGTGTTCCTTTACAAAAAGATTTCAGAAATAGTACTGTGTAAAATCACAATAATTCCAGAACTTAATCCTAATGTTAGAAAATTCGCTATGGACCTTGCATCAAGAAGCAGGCATTTTTTCTGCTTTATACAAAATTGAAAAATATTTTGTATTGAACACAAACCAAAAGAACTTCCATGTACATCAGCAAAACTATTGAATAGTGCAGAGGTAATGAAATATGGACAGAAGCTATATGTATTGCATAGCATTTTACAGGAAACAAATTGGTTTTAGTCCTGTTCATATAGAAGAGGACCCAGTCAATTAGTAAGCCCTGTTGTCGATTATCTCAGCAGAGATAAGGAATGAATGGTTACAGATGCTAAATTAACATGCACCCCTAGAAGTGGCTTTCCAGGCTAGTGCCTGTAGCCATGAGTGACTTCACAAACAGGTACTCACAATCTGCCAGAATTGTGCTGTTCTGCAGGCAAATAGACTTAATTCTCCAGAGATTAATGATTTCATTGGCATTTGATTTATTGCATGTGTATAAACAGAGGAGGAAATAAATGTGTAAACCAAAACCCGAGTAGGATTCCATAAATTCAGCCATTCTTTTCAAATATTACCTTGGAGGAATGTGACAGAAGAAGCAGATGATACAGACTGTTGGTCCTACCTATTACATTTCATAGAGCTACTACCTGTGAAAATAAAATAAAAATTCTTTCTATCTAATATCCCAAGCTAGTGGGTGATGGTGAGGTAGAGTCAGGGTATTAGATCTGGTATATTAGATACCTAGGGTCTCTCTGTCAAAGATGTGGCTGCCAGTCACAAAAGGAAAACAAGAAAACTCTGCATGTATGCTGTGGTGGTATATGTGTAGCCGTTCCCAGGACTAGGCTGAAAATACACCCCTCGCCTCCCCTATCATTTCAGAAAGCTTGCTTATCAGTGCTGGCTCAGATTAAGGGCCAGAAGACAAATTCTTTAACATGAAGGACCCCGTACTCTCCTACCTTGGAATCGCAGGAAAGGGTGCTGGCTCAGAGGCAGTATGGACACATGAGTCATAATTTTGTCGAATTAGGAAAAATAGCAAATATTTCATGAAGTAAATGATACTGTTCTCATCTTCGTGAACAGAACAGTGTCGTGTAGCCGTAAATTCAACGGTACTCACTTTTCAATAACTGGAGAGGCTTTTCCTGTTCGGAGGCAGCCATAAAACAAAGTGAGACTTAATGATCAGCCACCAAAAATTCGTAGGCCTCCAAGACAAGGAGGCAGGAATAGAAGTCCAGTGAGCAGAGCAGCTTAGCCCATTTAAGATGTTTAGATATCACTTAGCTGTTTGCTGAAACAACTGAGAGTGAAAATGAACAGTCAAAAGTCAAGACAGGTAGCTGCAGAGTTGTTCAGAAATGTGAGTCCAAACACTTATTCAATCAGTATTTTTAAAGCCAGTTTATCCGAATACTGCTGAGATTTTAGAAGGATGGCAATAATTCTTCACACTGTGATTCTGCCTACAGATCTGTCTTAAACCACTTCGGTACGAGAGATTTCCAGCTCTTTCTCACTGATGGCTGGCATGTTGCCTCTCCTGTAAGTCAGCTCGGGCTCTGCTGCCCCTTCCTCTGATGTCAGGACAGCCTTCTCTCTCGTGGTCAGCAACCAGGCAAGGCCACTGCCCCATTAATCTTCGCTGACTAATGTGTGGGGAAAGGAGGTGCGTAAATTGTCTCTCTGTACACAGAAAGCATCGAGGGAATTGTCTTGTGTTGCTGCGTTTGAGAGCTTTTTTCCCCTCTCTGGCTTACAGACAGAATATGCGATGCAGCCTCTCTTTCTGAGAATATGACTCACAGTGACTTCTGCTATCATCTGAGGATGTTCAGGCAGAACAAATAGCATGTGACCTGAGGCCAATTACAGCTGGGAATTTGGATTAAAAATAAAAGAGGATTGAGAACATTTGTCACAGAATACTCCATCCTTCAAGGAGCAGAAAATTTTCTAACAAGGAATAAAAGCAGCATTTGTTTTTATTAAAAGTGCTTCTGTTTCACTGGTGTTTTCTGACCCTAAGAACACTCATGTTTTGATGAAGAGCAATTCTCTGTCATGAGTTTGGCTTAAGGAAGCAATCTGTGAAACAATACAATATAGGTTCTTTCTCAGACTGGGAAGAGAGGATGTTGTGCTTGTGAAAAGCTGCCTGCACCTTGCACTTCTGAACAAAGTAAAAAAAGCAATCGGATTGAGATTCTTTACGGTAGATATGCGTGGGGTTGATATCCTACTGCCAAACCAGGTCAGAACAAGGAGAAAAGTTTACACATTTGTCGTCTGGAACAAATGTTTGGGGAGCGTCCAAGCTAGGTTTTATAAGGGGATTATCTACTTTGAGTTAATTGTCAGTCAGTTAACCAGAGATTAAATGCTCATGTGTGGATACAAGGTCCAAGCAGTATTTTGCTCTGAGCATTCACCTTGTTTCCTGTAGAACTACTGATGAGGGAAGGTATGTTGCCATGTAGGTGACAGGAGTGTGCACACAGTGGATCACCTATTGGAAACAACCATCAGGTTGGGGTTTTTTGTGGGTTTTGTTTGTTTGTTTGTTTGGGGTTTTTTGTTTGTTTGTTTTGGTTTTTTTTTGTTTTCATTTTTTGTTTGTTTGATTGGTTGTGGTTGTTGTTGGTTTTTTTTATAATGCCCATTTCTGCATTGCTTATTTCAGAATAGGCACGGGACCATGACTGACCTTAGTAAATACGGAGCTGCACAGTGCAGTCAAAAACATAGAAAGAAGCCATTCTATTCACTCTATGCTATCTGCTTTAGCGTGGCATTTGCTCTTCAGTTAATCAGTCACCGGCTCCTTCTAGATGGCTGGCTTCTCCAGGCTAGCGCCAAGTGGTTTGGTTTGATTCTGCTGTAGTTACACATTTACCCAATGCTGTATTCCCCAAGTGGAGTAATAATCGGACATCAGTACAGTCTGTAAGTCACAAAGTTCTCTTGCTGATAATTTCGTCATTTCTTTATCATCTGGCAGTGAACCACTGCTATCAATTTGGCAGAAATTGAAGCAGTGGTATTCTGCTTACAGATTGTCACTCCAATATTTTGTCTATATGCACAATCCTACACAAGCAAGCCAAGGAATTTTGCTAACTCAGCTACAGCACTTATGCTTTGCAAAGCTCTGTAAACACAAGTTCCCAGAGAAGAAATCCAAGAGCACGTTGTGGCAGGGAAAAATATGTTTCAAATACATTTAGTGAGAATTACTTAAACAGTTCATCAATCAAGTGACAAACAAAAAGTAAGATCTTATTTATAATCCTTCTTTGCTTTGCATATAGTAAAAGGTTAGTACATGGCAGGAAATTAAAATCGTATTTTATTTTTCCACCTGCATCTTTCTATTATACCTTGGCCAACAGTGTGTAGTCTTAGTACATTCCATAGCAGACCTCAGGGCAATGTGGGAGCAATAATGAAACATCATTATATTTTCTGGGAGCAACTGCAAAAGCTGATGGTAAGATTGGAGGCTCACTTCAGCTATAGGTTATTGCACACATTTTTCAGACAGCTGATAACAGGGAAAATAGCTATGCTGAAAAATAGATAAACACTGATTTCTTTTATTTGCTTCAGGAACAGATTTCCAAGAGCATGGAGTCAGAAGAATGATTTCTTTCTTATAGTTGTATTTCCTTTCTTCTCTTAAGTGTTGAAATCTATCATCTAAACCAAAGAAAAACTATGGTGATTAGTAGGCTGAAACCTTCAGCCTCTGCTAAACTACTCCAGTGTGTGTTTTTGTCAGATTTTCTGTTACTTTAAAACAGAAATGACATAAAAAACTCAGTAAAATAAAGGATTTGAGGCAAGACTGTATTTTACATGGTGTCCACTTTTACTCCAGATAAAATGAATAATTAAGTTGTTCTCAGCTCTGAAGAACAGGAATTCAAAGAAGCAGTAAAGAGCACTTGGGATATCAAGGTTAGATATTGCCATCTAAGGAAAGCAGGGTGGAGAGGTTGGAGAAGGACCTGAATATCACAATTTGAAACAGAGAAATAGAAGAATAGTGCTAGATCTTCTAATCCATTCTCCTGTTCCAAGGCAGGAGCTGAGAGTCTTGAACTATTCCTGGTAGAGTGAAGGGAAAAAATAGAAGTTGGTGGTAGAGGTATCTGAAAGAGTGACTGCTGTAGAGGAGCACTTCTGTATAGTTTCCCTTTTTCTGAGTGAGGTTTATTTGAGGTCAAATGTACAAAACTTTGTATAACAAGATGCTGTTGTACAATAGCAAGTGTAGCCTGTGCTCCTGCAAAATCTCTTGCTTTTATGAGCAAATCTGTGAATTGCACATTCACACAGATAGTTAAACATACAGTTAGTCTGTTTGTTGTCTCAAAGGTGGGGTTTTGCAGGCTTTGTTGGCAGCTCCAGATGTGAAAATGCTGCTACCAGTGAAATGGAAAAAACCCAACACATTTAAGCTAAATAAAAGAAACACTTTGATGAAACACAATTAACTTGCAGCTCCTGTTATCACGGGACATTGGTGAGGACATTTACATAGTAAGCTGTTTCTCTCAGTGGATAAACCTTTGCTAATGAGAACAGTATGGACATATGTATAGAATAAGCATTTATCTCTTTGAAAGTAATAAATAACTAACTCATTTATAGGGATAAGCATAGTAGCACTGGCTACTTAGCAGCAGCAGCTGATCATGTGATATCTGTTGCTCAACCTGTTAAAGGCGTTTTATGCTTTCTGCTAAAGGAGCAATTCCCCACATTTGAGTACTTGGACCACACTTAAATGAAAAGGCTGCCTTTTAGACCCTTCTCCTTCTGTTCTTGAATATACCCACCAAAAATTTTCACCTCACCCACCCACAGTTTGCAAACATTGCTGCTTCTTCCAGCCCTGATTGCATATTATCCCCATGGCAAATACAATTGCCTAATAGAAACAAACATTAAGAAAGCTTTTAATGTATTGTTGCTTGTCCTCTAATAATAAATGCAACAGCTGAAAACAAAGAGGAGAACTGTCATCTGGAACAGCCAGTTCTAAGCACCCAACATTTTGGGAGTGGTCCAGTAACATGCATGATGCATTTTGAAATGGGCGCCCAGGAAGACTGGACCACGATTTTGGAAAGGCAAATTTGAACCTTTTTTCTTGAATATTAAGAGAAATATTATCATCAGATCACACCTGTATGACAAACTCAATCTGATCCTCTTACAATGATTTCCTGGTGAATGGATTCATAACGAAAGCCCCAAATTCAATCTTAGGATGGTCTTTGAGAACTTGATCCTGCAATTAATTTTTTTTTTTTCTGAAAATACTGAATGCCCTTTAACATCTTCTTGTGCATATAGTGCACATGAATGACATAGATCCCCCTCAAAGAAGCTCAGCACTGTGCAGGACTGAGTGTATATTCAGTAAAGCAAATCTCTCAACTCTTTCAGCAAGGCTGTATCAAGGTCCCTAGGAAAAGCCAGTGACAACTGTCTCCAGTGAAGTGAAATCATTGCGGCACTTGGGCACCCTGAAGACTTGGAAACGATCTTGACAACCACATCCCAGTATGGGGAGAAGCATATACAATCACATCAAGTGGAGGGGATGTATATTAGAGAAAAAATTTAGATTTTTTCAGGCAGACCCAAAATTTCTTGTGCCTCATGTTTCCTTTGCCTGACACAAAATAATTATGTCCTCGTTATTTTACAAGTCTCATGAAAGTGAGAAGGAAAAGAGGAGACCAGAGGAAGAAGAGAAAGAGAAGAGTGAACTAATGACATCAGCTTTGCTAGGTTCCTTGGATATATGATATAATTTAGTTATAGGAGCAGACTCCTTTAAAATTTCATATATTATGTGAGAGAAAGAAGCCTTCTGTATATGACTGGAGAGAAGATATAAGGGTGTCACATTATTGTGAAGTGTTTTATAGGCTATGATTTGTCTTATTTTTATTGAGTCATCTAAAATTCACATCCATAGCCTGTAGAAGGAGCAGCATCTCCAGAGTGCAAGCCATATCACAGCCTGAAACATCAATCTTTGCAGGAGATTAATGCCATGCTGAACTCCCCCTTTTGTAGAATGAGACTACTTGGATGCTTGGCTTTTAGACAGTCTTAAATTAAGTAATATGAAATCAAGCCATAGTATACATGCACATTTTTGCCTTGTAAATAGTAGAATAGCTAGAGGAGAGGATCTAGAGGGAACCTAGAAATCCATTCAAAAACAGATGCTGACAAAAAAAAAATCTGAGACTCTTTGGTGTAACTTACACATCCTTTTTTCCTACTTAAACGAAGTCATGACAATTAGCTAAGCTATCTTTCTCATGTCGTGTGCCATAGTTTTTTCTGCAGTTTTTAGATCATTACTGTCCATTAACTCCTGAAGTATCAGAGAGAATGTTAAAAAAACCCTATTACTTCTCTAAAAGGAAAAGAATGTTATGAAAACAAACTGTGGCTTTTTAGGACTTTTTGCAATTTCCTGAGGCTTTTTCTTGAACTGGAGAACATCAAGTCCTCACTCTCCAGCAATTCGTGGGAACAGTAGACTATGCACGAGAGACTGGTTAGTGTAAGTCTGTTAGAGAGGGAGAGACAGATTAATACAATCGTCTGGTTTCAAAATGTCTTTCGAAAGAGTGCTGCTGTCTCTAAAGTATACCCTGGATTTGAAGCATGCATTGTCAGCCAGTGTTGACATAGATATGTTTGAAATGCCATCAAGAGAAGACTATAGTGAATGTATTAAGGGCTGGTTTACTACTGGCTTGGGAGGATGGCTTTCCTCAGCAAGAAACAGGGTCTTTCTATAGAAAGAAATTCACATCCTACATGACAAATGAAATAAGGTGCTTTTTTTTGTATTTTCCAGTTCTCCTTCCCTGTCTCCTTTTCAGGCATCTTAGGACTGTGCCATCAAACTCAAGGCAAGGACATACCAATCATGGATAGTGGTGATAAGAGTGAGTTGTCAGCCAAACAGATGTTTTGGCTACCAAGTAGTGCCTGCCTTTTTTAGCAACACCAACATAATACTGTTGTGGATTGGGATCATGATTTGCTTTATCCAGATACTCATGTCATGCAGCAATGTTTCATTGCCAATTATTCCACAGTTTGTAATGGCATATTAGAGTTTTTTCTTGTACAGGTAAAGCTTCACATCTATGTTTGCTGAACGTTACTGCATTGATTCCAGACACTTATCCCAATATCTCAAGATCAGGTTGAATTAAAATCTTTTGCTCCAGAATGCTTAAGTCTCTGTGATGTGATTTAGAAATGTTCTAAGTGCACTGTATATTTTGTTAGCGTAGTCATTAAGCAAAACTTCAAAGCAGATAGCACCCAGAAAAATTCTTGTGCATCCCGGTTGGTATAATTTCTCAGTTTGACAGCAAATTATTGAGAAATACTGTTTCATCCATTTTTGCACCCGGAATAGCTTCACCTTTCAATGCTTCACTAGCTTGTTCATATGAATGTTACATTCAATTGTGCAAAGTCATGTCATAGCATATCTACTGCTTCCCCCTTATTCACAAGGCCAATTATTCTGTCAAAAAAGGACATTAAATTAACATGGCATGATTTTACTCTTGACAAAAATATGTGGACTGCTTATTATCTTGCTATTGGCTGGATATTTTAAGATGGATAGTTACTTGGACAAATCAGTAACCAATTGGGTATTTGAAGCTAGACTAATCTGTAATTCTCCGGGTCCTTCTTTTTCCTTTAAGAAGGAAAAAAAAAAAAAAGAAGAAAGAAATTTGTCCTTCTTAAGTCCTTTGAGACCTCACTTCTCCATGATCCATGAGTTCTTAAAGATAATCATGTAATGGTTCAGATTGTTTCAGCTATTTCCTTAAATACTCCAGGGTAAATTTCCTTACAGCTTGCTAATTTGAATATATCTAACCCAGCTGAAGATATTTAACCTATTCTTTTCCTACTCTCTATACTCCAGTTTGTTGCTAATTTTAATTGTTGTAAGCATCTGGTAGGAATTAACCTTTTACTGTGAAGACTTAAGCAAAGAAGACATTGAACAATTAATCTTTACTTTGTCTTCTGTTATTTCCTCATCATCCCTTGGTAGTACTGGACCCCTGCGATTTCTATCTTTCTCTTATTTTTATTTTAATGTACAGAATCTTTTCTCATCTCCTTCAATGCCTCTTGCAAACTGTAGTTTTCTACTTTAATATTATAACACCAATGGATATTTCCCATCAAGGGTGGCTTTAATAAGTCTGCACCAACAGAAAAGAAACACTTGATTTTAGAGCCAGTGTATAGTAGGGAAAAAGCTGTCCTGTCAAAGTCAGCTCCAGTGATATGCTCTAGCCCATTAACTGGATGCATTACACTGGTTAGAGAATATATCATTACATAGTTTCATTTTGGTTTACTGTTTATTAAACAGCTACACTGACCTGAGGTGATCTAGAGTACTGCTTCTTCAGATGTTATCCAGGAACCCCTGCTCTTCTATGAGACATGAGAAAGTAGCACACAAAACCACTAGGAGGGAAAAAAAAAAAAAGAGTTGCTCACTTGCAAGCAAACACACAACTGGGGAAATCAAATTTTAAAGGAACAGTCCTCACTTAGCTTTCTTGTTCTTAAATTAAAATCTTTCTGGTGGTGTTTTATGAGGCAGCCAGTGGATTTCTCCTCTGCAAAAGAAACATTTTTAGGAATACTGCAGAAGATTCTGTAGCAGAGGGATTTAGAATGAGGCTTAGTATGCAGCTGGCTTTCTGGATGATCTCAGGCTAATCACTATCTGCAACCCCAGTGCTCCAGCTTCCCCCATCAGTAAAATGAATCTAGCTGATACTGATACAAAGCACTTTGAGCTATTTGCTGAAAGACCACTCCTGAATTAACCTTCTCCATTGGATTGGTCATGCATAGTGTTGTAAAACCAGAGAGCTGCGAATGGTCTTGAGTAGAGCAACATGTTTTCTTCGGTAAAGGTGCAATTTGGAGGCTGAGATTTTATCTTTGAAACCACATTTGAAAGACATATTAAAATGCCCAATAAAACATGTTGGATTCTTAATCCATTGAGCAATTACTCATTTCAAATTATAGCAGCAGCATTAAAACGCAGCTGGGGCAATTTCTAAGAAAATCAGAAGATATAATCATATGACAACATTCTTGTGCCCTGCAGTCCTAACATATGCAAACTGAGCTTGAGGAGGTCTTGTGTATCTAAGCACAGTGGAATAGGCTTTACTTTGAATAAGAAGTTCTTTACCATGCAGCTATCAAAGTGAAATTTTGTTCCTCTGGATGTCAAGCAGAATGTACCCACTGTCTGTGATTTAAGACTTACCAGGCATGCCAAGAATATATTAGCGTACTCTTGGCAGTGGGAATTGCATTTGTGTAACAACAAGCTTTAAAACCCTGTTAAGAAACATTGTCTGATCTGTAACATGGGACTCATTCATTTTGTTGTTGTTGTCATTTTACTGAAAAGAAAAAAAAATGTGCACAAGACATTTTTCCAAAAATCTGTAGGGTACTTTGGAATGTCTTTTTTAAAAAAAAAAAAACAAACACCACAACAGATTGGGTAATAGCTCCATTTACTACTTATTTAAGGCTTGTTTATAATGTAAAGGAGAATGTTTGTTGTGTCTCCTAGACACAGTAATGTCCCTACACTATCGTACAATGTGAATTGCACAAGAATTTCAAAACCAGTGCCTAAAGTTAGGCTCTTAAATCTATATTTAAGTATTCAGAGTCCAGTTGCTTGTTGCTCAGCTCTTCTGAACACCAGACCTTGTATTCATTTGACTAAATGCAGATCAGAGAAGGATCAAACAAGGGACAAGGAAGGGCCAATGAGTTAAAGCACTCCCCTGTAATGTGAGGGACAAAGGTTTCAAGTCCCTGCACTGCCCTCCAGATGAGTACTGTAACTTTCCGTGCCTATTTATTTGTGCGAGGTAGAAGAGGTCCAACTGGAAAAGAAGCTGACTGCAATGGCTAAGATATCTGCCAGAGCTGAGGAAAACTAGATTCCAGTACTGTGGCTCAAGAAGAATTAGAGTCTGAACCTGGGTTTTCAGCTTTTCTTGATAGAGTCATGGAAGTTTTGAACTGTCTCATTTTTGTCCCAGTGCAGACTAGAGGCTCATTTTGTGGATTACCTTTGTATTTGCTTTTGCAGAAGTGTATTCCTGTTTTCAGCCCCACTGCAATAATTTAAAAAAATCTTGATCATGCATTCACACTCAGCAGGAAAATTGCCTGTAAGTTCTCACTTAGTTCTCTCACAGTCAGAGCTGTTGGGGAGAAGGTTTGCTGCCGTATGGAATTGG
This sequence comes from Calonectris borealis, assembly GCF_964195595.1. Taxonomy (NCBI): domain Eukaryota; kingdom Metazoa; phylum Chordata; class Aves; order Procellariiformes; family Procellariidae; genus Calonectris; species Calonectris borealis. Next base: position 22,371,724 of record NC_134321.1, on the reverse strand, counting down.
CAAGGTGCTCCTTCCTGAGATGCCTTAAGGTTGCCATTGACCTCAGGATAGCTGCAGAAGGCAGGAACAGCTGGGTCTGCATAGCTCCCATCCCCTGGCACAATGGTTTCTGGGGAAGGAAATGCTATTATAATTTGTATCCTCAGCCCCTTGGCTGCTAACCAAACTATCATAACTCTGAGCAAGACAGACACTCACACCCAGCAAGGGCACAGGCCGGATGCAGGGAACAGGAACTGGGGACAATGGGAAGAATCTGGGGTGCAGCAGCAGCCACAAGCTGTCCTCTAGTTTGCACTGAGAGTCAGCTCCTTGTGCAGCTACTTCTTTACGGAAAGATACGAACTAGGAAAACCAGTCAGACACACTCCTTTGTACAACAAAGTCTCCTCTCTCCCTCTTGTTTGAGTAATGCCCGCAACTGAATGTTATTGTTCCTGCAAGTGGAAGTTAGAGGGTTCTTGCTGGTACAGAAGGAAATTTCTCAGCCACTGAAAATCAGCCAGGCTTCAGCCTAACCCAGACATGGCAGAGTGCTGGCAAGAGATTCACATTGTGCTTATTATTGAGCATGGATGTATTGCTTCTAAGTGGGCGGTAATGGCACTGACAATCCGTTTTCACTATTTTTAATGTCTAATTTCTCTGTAAAAATACTTGGCATTTACTGTTCTTTGCAAATGTCTTTTCTGCATTTTGGGACAGGTATCCCCCGTCTTCCATTTAGGATCGGATCCTGTTCACTTTGGGTACTAACAGTACCCAGACAGTACCCAAACTCCTCACGCTAACAGTATAGTGGGGAGTACCATTTATGAGCAGTGTGACTGACTGCAAAGGGCTGTGGTGCAGTTTGGGAGGCATTGCACACAACACCAAAAAGCAACATGGATATTAAGGAATGCTTCTGACAAAACTTGAGTTGAGATTTGCTCTCCAAACCTACTCTGTCCTGCTTGCACAGTAAGTATTTCTTTATACATTACTGAAGAATGAGTGGGAATGGTCAAGGGCCTGAAACTCATTATTACATTTCATCCTCTGGAGGCCAATTCTACAATTAGTCCTGGTTTGAAGGCGATTTCACTGGGACTGTGCACTGGCAGAAACACTTTTGTGAACAGAAACATAGTAGAACTGAGTAGAGACAGGAATATTTTAACAAGTGTTATACCTGGTGTTCTTTTGTATTGTCTCTTCTCCTTTGCTAGCAGACCCTTTCCAATACTCAGGAGAGCTGATCTGGATGGAAATACAAAATGGGATGCGAGATAAGGAAACATCCAAATGAGACTGAAGATGTGATTATACTGGAGAATCGAATGTGCCCAACACTTAAGCATTGAAGCCAACCGGCATGTAACAGCCCATGTCCATTTCACTAAACTCAAAATCTTGTCTAATTGAGAGCCGCCAGAATCCAAACCACAAGCACTTAGGTCATGTCATATACAATACAAATGTGCTTTTTCCCTAAACATGAACAGCTACTACATGGTAGGCTTGACTCAGATTTGGAGATTTTTCCTTGGATTCAGAAGGTTTTCAGTCAAACTCTATATAACTTGGTTAATTACATTCCAGGCTTGGTATTAGTTAATGTATATAGCTTTACTATGTACAAAAAGAAGTGCAGTGAAGAGCAAACATCTATGAAAGATTACCTATAAACATCATAAGTGGATACTTTACAGCCCATTGTTTCCTCCCTCATAATATATGTATTAAGTTGTATATTCTCCAGTAATGACAATCTATTGTGGTAGCACAAGGTAGAAATACACTGCACTTGTATTGTACCTTGCAGGTAAGCACCTCACAATCTTCTACAAAGAGCAAATTAAAGGTTATGCTTATGGGGATCCAAAAGTAGCTTTCATCAGAAAATATGAGTACAGGAATTTTTATTGCTGGGTGCCAAAAGGACCCTCTTCAGAACTTAGACTATCCAGATAATTCCTACATACTACCTTCGCAACCCTGTCGTGTTTTCAAAATCCATTTTTTAGTATGATTTCATCCACTATGATTTCATTTTGGTATAATGCCATTGCCTTTAACAACATTATACCAGATTTGAATTATACTTGCAAGCAGACTGGACCTTTGCATTACAATGGTAAATGCAATGATCACTTCTTGTAGAGTTCACCCAGAAATGAAGGTGAAGAACTCCCAGTGACTTAATTTTCCATTACCTTTGTACATTTTAATTTTTCTCAATAACAGCTGCAAAATAAAAAAGATATTAATTTACTAAGCATTTAATATGTTGTATTTTTAATAATTTAAAAAAACCCTGTTTCTGATAGTCATTTGCAACATCTTTTTCCACTGGACTGCAAGTGCAAGCTTAATAATAAGACTCAGGGAATTTTGTTCCATAAATTGATCTTGCAAAGGCAAAGCACCTTAAAAGTCCAATTTTCCTTGAAGCAGGCTTTATTATCCTTGTTTATATTTTATTGTAAAAATGCATAGACTACAAATACCTAATGTTTGTACCTCAAACTGTATATGCAGAGTCTGGATGCAGAAGAGCCTGTAAGAGCACAGTTATTATGGGTCTGATTGCCTAGCAGTCTAGAATTAATCTGGCAAAAAAACGCTCTTGTAAAATGCAGAAAAAATGTGAAAACTAGAGAAAAATGAAGTATAAAAAATGTGTAGAAAAGTTCAGCTAAATAGCTGCTAGATCTTTTGATTAAAGTTCAGCTAAGAGATCGCAAGTATAACCTGGGTTCAGACACAGTGCAACGAAACTATTCTGTGCACATTAAGGTGGACTACTGGATTGGGCACATCAGAATCCACTTCCAATTGCATTACTCTAATCATTCCTTTCCTTTCGATTTATTCTGTTTTGAGGCTGAACTGTGAAGGAATTTTGTGAGACAACGTTCTTTCTAAAAGGACCTCCCCATACAAATGGGCCACAACTGGAATTTTGAATTTGAACAGCTTTGAATTTCTGTGTGTGTCTGCATGAATGTTTGGAACGCTACATGTAGATTAGCCCCCATGGTTTTGGTTCTGGGTCATATACATAAAAAGAAGGAAACCTAGCAACGAAAGTTTCACAAGAACAGCTGATTTGAAGAGATTTCATTGAACAGTTCATGATACTATCCTGTTATCAAATAGAGACCCAAATCCTTTTTTTTAGTCTAGAACCCAAACCTTGCCTTTGCTATGAGAGCTACCTCCTTTGCTCTGCTGTGATTTTTTATTTAATAACAGGAAGAAGAGAGCTCCTTTGCCAGCAAGCAGATGTCCACCAAAAAGATTTTACTAACTGATCAATTGCAAAATCCCTCACTGCAATCCTTTATAAAATAAGATGCCCTCTGTCCTTCCTCCCACCCCAAGCTTAGTTGCCAAAACTTACATACAAAATTATTACTGTAATGTTTTATAGTCACTGGGAAAAAAAAATCCATTTGGTCTTACAGAATGATGTGAAATGAATCTCTGGCCTCAAAAGAAAAAAAAAGAGTCTATTAAAAGTAGCTCTTTTTCCTCCCTCCTCCCTCTCCCAGGCCCCTTCTGCTCCCCTCCCCCAACAATAAAGGATGTTTTGGAACAGCCTTTTCAGGAAACATTTCCACAGCAAAATGCAGCATCATTTATAATATTTAAAGCTACATTTTTGTTGAGATGGCTTGGCAGGCTTTGCTTGCAAATCTGGCAGGATATGGCCAGCTGAGAGTTAGCACTAACAAACTGAGGATATGCTGACACAACAGAATGCTTTAATCATCATTGCAGCAAGCAGGACAAGATCTTCTCCTGCACTGCCAGCTCTTCCCAGTGTGAGAACCAATGGTGCTGCGTATTTCTCCTTCCCTCCCCTGCCTCTAGAGAGTACAGTTTTCCCTTGTTGTTTCCACTGAACTAAAAAAACCTTGTTGGGTAACAGCATATAATATAATGAGCAATGGATATTCCTCTTGGCCAATGCTGTTATGAAAATGCTGCCCATTTCCAGCACAATAAGGAAGCTTAGTAATTAAAAAGAAAGTCCTTAAACAGTATGTGTCTCCATAGAAGGGCTATTTTCATTTGCAGCTAAAGCTCTTTTTCTGCTTTACCATGCATGTCCTTTTCTAAAGCAGAGCTGAAAGTTATATTCAGTTAGCAAAATCATAATTAGAAACTTGTCCCATTTGAGAGTTGAGAACTGATTTTAGCCGTTTGCAAAAATCTATTGAAGTAAATGAATTTCACATTTAAAAGAAGTCCCAAAGAATTTAACCCTGAACACCTAAGAGTTACTGCCTTGAGTAAGGCTTGCCCAGAGCAAGGCTTGCCCAGAGCATTCCCGCTATATGACCTAGATAAGCTGCAGTGTAGAGACTATGTTCTTGCGATAATTTAGCACAGGATTTGATACATCAAACAATAAAGACCTGTGTCATGGAAGAGACTGTGGATTGAACTACCATTCATATTTTGGGAGCATATCGATGTATAGGTGCTGTTTACTGGCTTTGTTACACTAAAACTTCTTGCAAACACACAGTCTCATAAGGCAATTGGCTGTTGCAAAGCATAAATGTAAAAACCTGTAAGAGGCAGCCTAAGCAATTGGGCTGGTTACTAAGCTGAGTGTGGTTTCTTGTCTGTGGATCCTGAATAGGACAGCATAAAATTCACTTACTGCTCCCTCCCTTTTTCTGCCTTGTCGTGGTGTGTAAGTTCCTTGGAGCAGTGCTGATGTCTATACGGCCAAGTATAGCAGGGCTCTCTAATCTCGTTTAGGAACTTTAGGTGCCTTGCATACAAATAAGTTTGATTAGGATACATTTCCAAGATTACGTACTGTGCATGTTGGGAAGAAGGGTTGATATCTTCGCAAATGTGGTGCTTTTATACAGAACACGAAGGTCCAGGGACTAGGGTACCATAAACGGGGAAACTCTGTATAGACCTTGAAACAGAGTATGTATTTGCCAGGTCTGATGAAGGAGCAGACATAGTGAAACTACACTATCTCCATAGCCTGAGTTGCAGTCTCCAACTCAACACTGAAACTGTATATCGAACAACAGCTCACATACTGAGGAGAAATCCAGCTGAATTCATATGTCTTGAAAGTAGGGGTGTGGCAAAAGAGGACTGATGAAATAGAGGGCCAGATGGCAATGCAGGTTGATCAGAAGCAAAAATACTTATATCTAAATATTCTTTTTATTCTGGAAAATGAGTGGTATATATTTTGAGGCAACGCTCAGAATGTATGAGCAAAAAGGTAACAAGTAGCAGTTATTTTTTACTGTCTGGAGTTATTCCACCCACAGATTACTAGTAATGGTTTCTGGTTAGGAGCTATACTATAAATGAATGTTATGTATGTCCTTTCTTATGTGCACACACACATATGTAATAATATTATATTGCATCTAAAGGTTTGGAATCTTTTCCTTACTTCCTTTTGTTGTTGGGTCAGTCATTGGCTACGATTGTTTTCTTAAAGCCAGTGAGCAATATTTAAGACGTGCTGCTTTGCCAACTCCAATTTCATACCTATACTCTGCATATCAAAATGAAAAATCAGAAATTCAGAAATTGTTTTTCCTACATTTATCAATGTTTTCAGGGCTATTTAGTGCTGATAAGTGTGAAAGTATATTGCTCTATTCATGTAGTTGGAGACGCACCTATGCAGCTGATTTTTAACTACCGTAGGCAAGGCAGTTGGAATGGAATTTAAGAAGAGGCACATAATTTTTTTCCAATGCTTGAATGAAAACCTGAAGCATTTGACAGGTGCATGATTGAGCTTCTGATCCAGGAGGCTACTTTGTTGGGGTTTTTTTTCCCCTCATTTTTCGTTTCCTCCTTCTATAAATCTCTAGCTGCAGCTTTGTATTGCTTATGTTTACAAAGTTGATGTTACGTCCGTTTAAGGGAGAGATATTACCTCTTATTAAAAAGGAAAAAGTCCCATTAAAATGTACTCAACTTCAAGACAGAGTTTACAATTGCAAATCAAATATTAAATCCTGATCCCCCAGGGCTTAACTGTACCAGTGGTGAATTGAAACCCAGAGTGTGTATGCTAAAATAGAAGGGCAGGGCAGGCCTGTGGCACTTCTAAAGCTTTCTAACACAAGTCATGACAACAATTATCAGGAAGTCCCTTTTCTAGGCTTCAGTATTTTAAACTACTGAAGAGCTGTCTATGTTAGGAAAAGATTACGTTAGGAACACACAACTCAACTGCTTCCTTTCATGCCGTGCTGAAAGGCAGTTAGATACCTGCATTAGTAGGATAAAGAGTTTTTCATTGCTGTTACGGAAACAGTGATTAAAATGGTCTCAGCTGCCTTTACTATAATAATGGCGATGCTGGAAATGCTTTTCTCTCATCTAAATTTTCATTTTAGGCTACTCACAGCAATATTTACTGTAGAAATGGTCACCACTGAACTTTGTCTGAAGGAGGTAATTTTTCCTGTTAAATAGAGACCTTTGAGCTTCTACACGAAACGTTTTGATGACTAGTTGATGCTTGACATGGTGAGGGAAATAGGCAGGTAGTTGCTGGATATGTGCAGGTATACCAAATGACTTTCTCTGGACATGATTTACCTCCAGTGTTTTTCTACTGAAAAAGCAGATCAGTGTAAAATACAAGACAGAGTAACAGCTCAGAAGTTTTAAAACCTGTGGGAATGTACCAGCATCCCACTCAGCACATCGTCTCTGAAGATGTTACGATGTAGTGAACAGATGACTAAGGAAGGACAGTAAAACACAAGCAAAATGAAGTTCTTCAAAGGAAGGCATATACCACTTGACTGTTTCTATTTTTGAGTTGTTAAATGTTTTTAGTAGCACTGAAGATCAAAAAACAAATTGTTCATTTATGGCATAGCCCATTCTAACCAAAACTCTAGAGAGTCTGAAAATATTACAACCTACTTATAAACTCCCATTAGCAAGTTTTTTTGTTTTTTAATAAATAAAGTCCCATAGAAACAGAAAGTATTTACAACTAGATCAAAATTCTGAATATAATTCACAAGAGAAAATGCTATTTTTTGAGAAAATATTTTCATATCCTCATAACAGTCATTTGTTCTAAATTAGTACATAGCAATTGTCCATTAAATGAACATTTTTCCCTTAAGACCTATTCTTGTAGAAAAGTATTTTAGGCAAAACTTCCTAACCATGATGTAACCGTTTAGAATCAGAACATTTCTGTGATTAGTAATTCACATAAAAATTAACATTTTCCATGGCTTGAGGAAAACATGATGAATAACTATCAAAATGTAAGAGAAGACAGGATGTAGGGAGAACAATATATTTTATTAGAGCAGCTTATACAGTTGAAAGAAAAGTATAGGCTTTTGGGCATTCAGTCCCTTCATCCTAATGAAGGATAACACCTGTTCCTGCAAAACTGTCTTCTCTTTTATCCTTAGACCATTATGACTACCATTACGCTACCACTCTCAAAATATGTGGTTGTATAGGTTGGTATTGGACTAAAACGGCTTAAACACCGTCACTGCTAAACTGCTACTTTCAAAAATATTACCACTTGCAATAAAGTAGAATTAAGCTCTTTGAGTTAATGTGCTCCTTGGTTACACAGAGGTTTTTCCTGTAACAAAGTCATGAACTTAATTTCATTGTCAGTGCATCTCTTCCACTGTCCTTTTCAAATAATTTTGAATATTACTTACATAAGAACATGCCCTAGAATACTTCTTTATTTAAAACTGATTTTGAACTCTCATTTCCAGTGAAGCCAATGTAAAATTGGATTGTATAAGAAATGCAGGCTCAGATTAATAGTTTTTGCTGTGTATTACTATTATAGGAATTCAGTGTTGGAGCTGTGGTCCGTCTCAGTGCCAGTTAATCTTTGATATGTCCTCCTAGAGGAGGGGATGAACTCTGCAATTAAATAGAGGTTCTCGCACTAAGTGATAGATGGCAAAATTTCAAATGGCTAGTGTCCAGTGGAAAACAACTTAAAACAAGAAGAGAGAGAATATTTTCTTTTGCATTGTAACACCCACAAATTAGTGTGCGTGTAATTCCTGTCAGAATCCGATGCTCAACTAGCACAATGTGCCTATCTTGAAATGTGCAGGAAACATGCAATCCTGAGCATTAACATGCAATATTCCATTTGCTTTAGGGCAATCATTTCCAAGTTACCTGAAATGATCTCATTGCGAACTTAGTGAAGATCAAAGCTGTTCACTTTAGCCTCATACTGACTTCATCTCAGTGCAATTTCATCTGTGGGTTTTAAACCTTGAGGCTGAATGATCCAATTCTCCAAACTTCCTGGTGGGCATAATGCTTACTACTGACCATAGGCCCAGAGGTTATCTGAAATAAGTAGTAGGAAACATTTTCAGATGTAGAAGGCATGAGCTTAAGGATTTATTTTAATATTTGCCTCTGTCAGCCTCTTTATGGCATAATTTGCACCAACTTAGATTTTCAAGGTCTACATTGGGAGTAAGGCCAATTTATATTCCCTGAAAATCCACTCTACTCACATATATACTTACATTGCCTCTTGGTCCACTTATATATATCACCACTAAACTTGTCTCACTAAGTTTGAGGCACACTTTTTGCTACATAAATAAAATGTGGACATGGTGAGGAAACTAAGGATATTCAATTGAGGACCGCTCCTTACTTCAATATATATGTTACAATTAGTGGCTTTTTTTCCCAACATTCCCTCTTCGGGTCCAAGTGTGGATCACACCTGCTTGACCTTGTCAGGGTCACATTCACAAACAGTAAGTGTGGGCAGGCTAAATGTGAACCTAAGGGAATCTCGCATCAGTACTGAGAATACCAAAAGAAGCTAGTGTAAGTAAATTTACCTTCTGTTAAATTTATTCACTCTCCTATGCTTTGCTCCCAGTGGAAATCTTAGGTGACATTATAGAGCAACATATATAAGAAAATTAACAGTCTGAACAGCAGTGAACATCTCAAAGCATTCTTGTTCCCAGTGATAAACAATGATAGCTCAAGCCAAACTAACATAGTAGGGTTTCCATACAGGTTTATGTTTTAAAGAACGAGTTCAAACCTTGCTTTTGTTTAGGAGGAGTCACGCTATTCCAATTTTCCATGACATCTTTGACTGAATATGTTGTTCAATAACAGTTCATCAAATAATTTGGGAAGGTCTCAGCCCAAGTGGTTTGTACAAACCTATTCCAACTACAGCCTCAACAGAGTGACTGAAAGCGGCATTAGCACTGGCTGCTGTGGCATGCGCCTTGGAGGCCACGGCGGGGGCAGCTGCACGGCCCTCCACGCAGGCTGCTGCTCCACCTGCCTCGCACTTGCATGAGCAGAGTAATTGAAAAGACTCTGCTTCCTAAGAGTGATGAGCAGTGCATATTCCTTCCTTAATTAATTCTTGAAATGGCATCTAGTTTTTGGATTTGCCCACATGGGCCTAATTCTTACTTACACTAAGACCTCTTTACAGAGCTCTATCAGTGTAAAATTATATTATGGTAGGCACAAATATTGTCAGACCTGACATTTCTAACTTTTGCCTTTTAAGCTTTCATAGGAACTTACACTAATCTGTGATTCAATTTTATTGTTATTTTGCTGCTGCCTTGGGAGCACAAAATCAAACATAATACTCAAAACGTTTCCCTAGAAATGTTTAAGGAGAAAGATTTTTATCTTTAAGTTGAAAATTTAACTGCATGCTTAACCAACTTCAGTGAAGCATCAATCACACTGGACAAGCAATTTTAAGAAATAAGATAGTTTAAAAAATTAATTCTGAAAATACTGCCAACAATTTCATGATATAGATATTTTTAATATTAAAAGTAAATTGTAAATGTGTCTTTATAAACAATATGCATAAAATAGATCTACTATACTAAGCTCTCTCTTTTAAAATGCTGTTTCACAGTAATTTCTTAGGTATGCAAAGTTTTCCCTCAAAGAGATAGTGCAATCTGAAGAACATACATTATGTCAGCGGATTAGAACTACTATGGTCATTAATATAAGTCTTTATAGATTTCTTGTAGGAGTGGATGAAGACTCATATCTGTCTCCGTTTTCTTTATTATTTGCAACAGCTGCACATGTTCCGTTACAATCTGTCTGAGGTCCGTCATTTTCTGAAGCAACTTTGCAAACAGCTGTGATGATTCTGGATGATTCAGCTTTAGCTGGAGCTCCAAAGCTTGCAACAGATTGTCTTGTATGTCTTCAATGGGCTTCACATTTAACAAACCTGGGCGATCTAGGAAAAAAAATCGGGAGTTGTAAGTTTATGAAGAATATGGAAACATTGATTTAATGTATTAATTTCTTAAAGATTTCTTATTATGTTAAGCATTTACATATGGCACTTCCTGAGAACTGTTTGACAATTTCTTAATGCATTTATTTGTAAGATTTTACCAGAATTTGCTCAAAGAAGTTTTAGAACTAGTCTTAGAAACGGTTCAAGCATTCATGTGGTGCAGATACAGAGACAGGTTTATACAATACTACAATGCATTTTCCACAGTAAACTGGGTGTGTTCATGGAAAGGAAGAGGGAGATCTAGTTGGGGGATAAACAGTCCATATCAGGTAATAAACTTTTGGAAAATCAACATATACTCAGATGGATTTGCATGTAGTTGCTACCATTAAAAATGTTTCCTACTAAGGTGGATGCTAACTTATCAAAATAAAAAAAAAAGTATAAACTTCAACTTCTGCAGTCATACTAACCTGGGAGATTTAAAAATCACAGGTTCAGTTCTTCTCCACACCCAAGTTCCAGTTGCTATTAAGAAGTCTCATGATAGCTTTTAGCATCAGCTCATCAGCTTAGCCAGAGATGCTTATGGCAGTGGAGGACTGATAAATGTGGCTTGCACAAAAAAATGACTTTGCTGGGCTCATGCCAACAGAGTGTTCTCCTCCTTATGGAGGAATCCGGATGGATGTTTACAACCAAAGTCAGCTACTTGCACTGCCACAGAGTCCGGGATTATCTTTGGCATATCTTATTCTTTGGCAAAAAGCAAAATCTTTCCTTTTTAACCATTATTATCTTTCATAATAATAGCTGTTCTGTTATTTCTGTCTGTCCCCAAATACCTTCTTAAGTGGTTGCAATTATTATTGAACATGATTTGTAACATTTGTTTTCTAACTTGAGGTAATAAATTATTTGATTCTACAGCCGTGAAAGTTAATAAAGTTGCTTAACATTATTAAATCCTCACATATGACAATGAACACTAGTAATCTGTTAGTGCTAAACTACTTTATACTGGATAACGCATCCTGATTATCAGCATACTCCATGAAAAAACAGTCAAATAATTTAAATAACATTTGCTGTGTAGCTATGAAATTAATTTCATAGGTTGATCAATAAAAAGCAGTGCCTATAGCTAGCTTTAAATTACTTCCCTAAGGCAATATTTCCATTTCAGAAAGGACAAGGGGTTGATCTATATTAAAAATTTTAAAAATAGGCTTTTATTTCCTATGATCTTAGTAACCTTTCTGTGCATCCAGTTCTAGTAACTCTGCTTGGCTTGTGTTGTATACTAGAAAAAAGTTTGAGAGAAAACAAAGCTCTTTATAAATACATTGGGGTTTTACTTCACAGAGAAAAAATTGCAGTGTAAACTAAAAGGCAAAGTTGGCATGAAAACAAATGAGTATACACAAGCCATGAATACATGTAGGTCACTGATAAGGAAAGGATAGTTAACTCTCAAAGAGGTGAGGTTTGGGGATAGGACGAGAGGAAATGGCCTCAAGTTGCGGCAGGGGAGGTTTAGACTGGACATTAGGAGAAATTTCTTTACTGAAAGAGTGGTCAGGCCTTGGAACAGGCTGCCCAGGGAAGTGGTGGAGTCACCATCCCTGGAGGTATTTAAAAGACATGTAGATGAGGACATGGTGTAGTGGGTATGGTGGTGTTGGGTTGACGGTTGGACTCGATGATCTTAGAGGTCTTTTCCAACCTTTATGATTCTATGATTCTATGATAATTTTTCAGAAACAGGAATAATGGCAAGTTTGAATATGGAACTTGATATTTGATTGACGGTGGTTTTATGAAGTGACTGCTTTCAGTTGTAGGTGACTGGACTTAGTGACCCGTTTGGCCACTCTTTCCATTTGGTATTTCATGCTAATAAGCTGTGCTTGTCTTGCAGAGATCACTTATCTATGCCATTCAACTGGTTGTACCATAAAATATGGTTCAGAAAGTCTGTAAGTAAATATCTACAATCAGAAAATTGTCTCCAAACAAATGGCTCCTTTTTATTAATTTTTTTGGCAATATTATTTTTAAAGATACTTAGATAATTTTTGATAAATTTTAGATGTTTATTTTTAGATTACCTAAATGCATTGCATGTGCTGCAAAATCTAGTTGCCTTTCTTATATCTTTCAGAAACTTCCCAACTTTCAGTACTTCAAAGCAGTTAATAATTTTGGCTTTGGGTTGCGATAGCTTTAAATTTTACTTCTGTGTTGCAGATGAACTCTGAACTAGCTGGGTATGACTCAGTGTACAGTGATATAAAAAATCAAAAAGCACAAAGACTGCAGCCTTGATTTCCTCTGAGATTAATCTCCATTTGCCCCCTGCTTCTTTTATGGTGGGAATTTTTAGGGTGTGAGTTTTTCAGAAGTGAAACCCAATTCAAACACTGTGCTCCCCAGAGCAACTTTAGAGTCCAGGAGGCAAACCCAGGAGATCAGTACTGAGACCGGAACTTACCAAGGAGCCCCCCGAATTCGGGTGCCCAAGGTCAGTTGAAGTTCAGTGAGACTTAAGTGCCTAACATCCTTAAGCTCCTTTGAAAAACCCAGTCTAATGGTTTTATAATGACCCAGTGGAACTAGAGTCAGAAAAGATGACTATGACAAAAGCCTAGGAGATCATCAGATGTTATTTTTAAATAAGCCAATTCAAGAGGAAGGAAAATTCCCATTGAAGGCAAGAGAGATTTTTCATGAATGAGAACTTCAGGATATGGACATTATTTTTTGGGTGTTGACAGTTTGCTATACTTTCTCAGTAAAAATTTCTTACAAAGGAAAATGCTGTTTCTGTTCCAAGAAACATATCTAAATCAGAAAAAAAGGAAATAGGAGGCAAAAGCTTTAACATACAGGTATTATGGTATATTTCAAGTTGTTAAGATGCTCTTAAATATATGTGCTCCAGCCTCATTGGGTTACTGTAGCAAAAGGTGTATTTTGTGCAGAAAGGAGCCCCAGATAGATGTGGCTTGTAGAAAAAAATACAAAGCAAATTATTAACAGTAAGCCTTGAGAAAAATTTAGATAGAGAATAGGAAGAAACAGAATCGGGAGTAAACTAGATGTGATACTGTGGTGGAGGCCTTTGAAGAGGCTAAGTAAGACAGAATGCTGTTTGAAAGCTCACAGAGAAAACTGCAAAGGAAACTGATGAGGGAAGTGAAAGACAGAAACAAATGAGTTGTAGCAGGACATTCTTATGATACAATGAAATTAGGTTACAGAAGGCCAAAGGAAAGAGAGTTGAAATCGTTAAGGTGAGAGAGAACTAAAAGTGAATTGGATACCACTTTTAAACTTTTCTGATACATAAGATTGTTTATTGAAGTTTATATTTTTTTGTTATGTGCTATTTGCGACCTGCCTTTTATCCATTCTGACTATGCCATGAGAGTACCACATTTCTCTTTTTATTATTACTTTTCTTTATTCAGTTTTTGTTTAGGTTTTCATTCATTGTCATTTGGCTGTTTCATTTGGTTTGAAAATTCTGCAGGAAGTTGTTCTAAGTAAGAAAATGTTCACAGTGACTGGCAAAGGCTAATAGCCCTCTAGTTTTGAGTGTCAACAGTATGACTTCGTATAAATTGATGTTCTATACTATCTCAGGGAAAAATATTTTGGTTGTTTATTTACTTACAGATTTAGATGCTTCTTTCATGTTCCTAACAATAATTACAGTTTTTTTCTGTTCCTCACATATGTAATTGCCATCTCATGCCTTTATTCATATCTTTATATTTTAATATCTTTGATTAAGTGCATTTTGCATTTAAATACACATTCTAAAATCTTAATGTGATAAAACAGGCAAAGATATGGCTGACTGAACAACTGTGCTACTTCTTTTGCTGAGGCAGATATGACTCAGCAGTTTGAGGTTTTTCTTCTGAGACTGTCACATGTATTGTAGTCACCAGGATTTTGATTCAAAGCCCACAGTGATCATCTGCAGTTCTTGGTCTGATCAGGAAGCATTTCTTTGTTCTAACAGGTTTGCTAGAGCAGCATTTCTGTAGCCGTCGAATATGACCTATTTCTTGGTACTATTCAGTGATAAAACTTCAAATCTTGCTGATCTCAGAGCGTAGCAAAATTATTAAATATAGTGTTTAAAGAAGCAGCAGTGATTCACAGCTCAAAATTTACTGTAAAGAACATACTCAGAAAACAGAAAAGTGAATGTAGCAACATTTCTGAATCCAAATACTAGTTTGACTACATGTTGACTAACAGAGTCTGGGTCTTCACAGGCATACCCTACTACAATTCCCAAACACCACTACATCCTGAACACTGCAGAAGATAATACACAAAAGTTCAAGTCTATCCATGGTATGTAAATATGCTACAAAATTACCTTTTGAACTTTTTCTTCATTTGACAATAACCTGCTTGGGTGAGTTTGCTCTGTTTACAAATGTGGATTATCCCAGTAAGGCTTGGACTATTATCTTTCCTGCCCAAACACAGACATCCAACTTGCTCTCCTTAAATCTTCTTCTTATGATAGACTTTATTTTTAGTTCAGGTATATATAATATTTGTAAAGATGTTTCAAGTCCTTCAACATATATACCACAGCACTCACTACTCGCTGAACAGTATGTGTGGCACAGAGGAATACAAGAGGGAGGAAGAATATCTCCTTGAAAAAAGTTTTCCAAATCTCATTTTACCAAAGCATATTTTTCAAAGTCACCATAAGTAAAAGAATGTTATAATGAGAGTTTGGCATTGCTGTTAATGGCATAAAGCATTTCTTCTGTAAAAACAAGGTAATATCTTACTGCTCACACACACAGTCTCTCTGTCTTATCAGCATTAAATTCAGAATACTAGAATTCATTTGCCAATTACAGTATTATTTTAAAGTGCAATATAGCAACATTAAGAACAACTCTTCAGCTTTGTAATAATGAGTTCAGAGTAACATTTGGTATCATTGAGACAGAGTGAGGCTGCACCGAGCAGCTCAGAAACAATAAAATGATTGACTGTGGAAGTGGGAGTACTTTCATTTTGTTGCTATTATAGTTAATTTGTCAGCTTCTTATTACTGTTATATAGGCATTTTGCCTTTTTACATATAACGCAAAAGCAATCGTTTCGATATCAGAAGGCTGAACTGTTTTATAGGATTTGTGGCAAATTCCAAACACTTCACAATGAAAAGCTTTCTGCATGTAATGTTCCAGCTGGAATTACCTTTCTCTTTCCCTTCCCTCTTCTTCTTTCTAGAGCTGCATAAGAGATAGCACCCGTGGAGCCAGCAAAACTACCACAATTTCGCTAGGCAATGACAGATTCACTTAGAGTTAGAGCGTTTGGCTGGGATCTTTTTTTGATTCACAAACCGGTTTTCTTTTAAGATATTTGCACACAGGATTTCTTGAACTGATTTAAACATTACAGTATTTCTGCAGCTAGTAAAGTCCTTGAGGTAATATGAGCTGGTTTTGAAATCCTATTTTCAATGAAATCATCCTGGTTCAATATTCATATAGTTGTTAGAGAAATTAAGTTCTGTAAGAACATAGCTCCTACAGAAACAAGAGCATCTGAGACATCTGAGAAATAGGATTTCAGTTCCATACCACATAAGATACTATAGTCCCACAGAATGCATACAGTTCAATATAGATCATATCTGACTGTAAATTCCATGATAAAAGCCATTCCCTAATTGGCAGCAAAGCTTAATTGTTTTCAAAATATAAACTCAGTTTTTACAAATAACTACCATGCTTTTTTGAAAAAAAAAAAAAGTAGTAGTTCTGAATAAAGATAGTTAGAGATCTTTGTTATAAAGAAATCAAAGGATTTTTCTAGAAAGGACTGATTTATTTTTATATGGATTTATATATTTATACGGATTTGCTTCAGAATTATTTGAGAACTAACTATTAAAATTCAGGTAGTTCTTTATGGATCTCTGTTTACAAATTATTCTTAAAAAAAAGACTTGTTGATAAATCTGGTTCAGCGTAGTCAATTTTTTTTCTGTGGATCATTGTCCTCCTGAGATCTAAAATGGAAGATTAGTTACATCATACCTATTTCCTCTAATGTAAACCAAACATCACTGAAGCATAGCAGACCTCACTTTGCAGATTGCAAGTTCCCTTTTTTCAATTAGAAGTGGATTTTGAGAGGCCTGTTTCTCATCTGTCAAATTTCATTATATTAGAAAATGCAAAATATTGGCATGTTTTATGTAGTGCCCTAATAGGCTTGTATAATTTCTCCTCCCCCATCAAAGCCAACCAAAAATATACCAGTAACATATTTTCCCTTCCTGAATTAATTCAGAGTCCTCAGGGATCATTGTGTTCAAAGGTTTGCACAAGAAAATGTCTTCTGGGAACTGTACTTGTTTGAAGTGGATTTAGTTAGTCTAATAAACCATATTGTGATACCACATTTTTACTGAATGAAACACAATGCCAGAAGTAATTGTACGTGATTTTAAACGAAGCTATACGTTCCAACGCACTCTCAACAGCATGTTTGTTTTTAGAATAATAGCATGTGGTTGTTGTGTTTGATTACTTAAACATAATTTAATAACAAATACTCTGCGTTGCTCTGTGGAGGATCTGAATTCGGAACATTCAGCACATTCCTCCCATTGATATCTGCAGTACCATCCTAAGCCAAAATACATACAAATCAGTTGGGTAAAATTTTCTTTGTGTGACATCACTAACTTGATAGTATTGGCCAAAGTAAAAGACCTTCAATCTGACCTGAAATGTATATCTGATATCTCAGATTCTCGGTGGCAAAGTTTCTAAGTGAACTAAATCTGGGTAGCCGTCGCTGATTCACAAAATATAATACCTACATCACCTCAGAATCAGAGAACATGCTGACTGCCTTCAAAAAAGCTGAAAATTCAATGTCTTTTTTAATGAAGTGTTAGAATGCCTGTAGTCTGATACCTGGGCTTTCAGATTCATGCTTTGCTCAAAGCATAATGCATAAACATTAATACAAACACAGCAGCTTAGGAAATCTGAACAGAAAAGACACACAATGGCTGTTTTTCTCAGGCATTAGGAGACCATTATTTTCCTGAGAAATGCATTCTCCCCCCCCACTTTTAAAGACAAAAGAAAACGTTGCATGAATGAAAAAAAAACAACAATAAAAAAACCCACCATAAAATCCTGTAAGCCAATTGCCACATATATTTTGAAATTGTTATGGAGTCAAAGCTATTTGTGTACAATTAGCAAGCCACACAATCTAATTGAAGGTTTAAAAAATCCTCATGCAGAATTTTAACTTTTAGAAGCTCTTGCCAGTGAAATTCCACCCTTCCTGTTTTCAGAAAGATAGTCCTGATCTTGTTTTCTAACTAAATGAACTGCTGATTCAGCAGGCATTTCCAGCTCCATCATTAATTATCAAGTCATTCATATTTTCAGTTTCTGCCTGAAACTGAAAAAAAGGCAAACAACATCAAGCAAGCTGAAAACTAATAAAAAACCTACGTGTAAATAAATTCACTCCCATCCTGTAGCGCTGAGCACTTCACTGTTCGGACAGGAATTAAAAGTGTAAATTCTATTATATAAAATATCATATTAAATAAGACAGCACTTACCTCCACTTAGTATAATGACAGCTATAAATATTGCCAGGTCACTGTCATCTAATTCCAGTGCATTGAACTTCACAGCAAACTCAAACTTGGGCTCCATAAAGTCACAAAAAGGTTTTCTCAGGCTCTTCAGAAACTCTCGTGTCATGAATCCTTGTCCATCAGATATAAGAACTCCATCTTTATTCATCAGAGAAGCCAGGAGAGTATATATGATCTCATGGACCCCATATTTCAGGAGAGTTACTTGATCATTCAGGTCAAGATTCACAAAACCTGGAATGTTCTTGGCAAATTCTGTGATCTCCTGCACTGCCTCCACAGAGCGAAACTGACATCGCTGGAAAATGCGAATTGCTACCTCTTTGTTCTCCTCCTGCAGCGGTGACACATGCTTGCACTTGATCTGATCTTCTCCCATCATTAAAGAGTTCATGTCATAAATAACAAATGGCTAAAAATAAAAGAAAAAGACAATTTACTTTCAAATGTCCTTTCTATGAACATTTGACTCCTGAGAAACTGAAGTAGCATACAGAGGTATAACACATCAGAAAACACTTAGAAATCTATGAGGAATATATCAAGGGTAGTTAACCCAAAAGGGTTAAATCTTCATGAACCTATTAAAGCAAATATCCTTACAATGTTAAAATGATTTACAGAAAGGACAAGTAGTTCCTAAGGACTTCTCACATGTTCCATGAATCCACATTCTAAAAATAGGACTTTGGCTGGTATTTTTGTTAGTAATTAGGGGAGGGGGATAAGGAACACTATTTTAAAATATCCATGATTTTTGCCTTTTGTTTTTTGGATTTTTTTTTTGTTTTACAGAAGTTCTGTAATACCAGAATTTAAAGTTTGGAATGCTTGTTAGCAAAAGATTAAAATGTTACTCCTTTTACCTGAATTTTACTGGCTTCTGTAAAACAGAATCTAGTAAGTGTACAGTAACATGTTTGCACTTCTGATGATATAACTTCTTTTTTGTAGAAAGACAGAGTATATTCACATTTTGAATACTTCACATATTGTCATGTTCTTTTCAAGTTCTAGCCTTCTAGAAAGTGCTGCAAGTAATATCAACTTTATGGTATTTTATCTGATAAATTTAACCTTTTGCTGTTAATTCCTTTAAAAATAACAAAGTTAGGATATATTTAAACTCAACTTGTCAGGGGGAAAGAAAACACAAATAACATGATACAAACTACAGCAGCACAATTCAGAACACAAGAATTATTTGAGTGAAATAAACTTAACTGGAATAAATCAATTTTGAAAGCAGATTAGAAAAAGTGGTGCCAGGAAAACTTTCGTTAGGATCTGGAAACAATCTGTTTCAGAATATGCAGAAGAAGCTCCTGGTTTTAAAGAATTGGTTAAGTGAGGATTTCTTGAATTTATCTGAAGAATCTTTTCCTTAGAGGATAAACGACTAAATAGTTCATTGCTGCACTGAACAAATATCTACTGATATTGATAGGTTTGTTAGTATACTTGATTAATTAATTAAAATACAAGGAATTATACACCAACAATTGGACTAGAGAAATGCATTTTTTTAATTTAAGATCCTTTAATAAGGATATATCATAAGATGATAACAGATTCTAATGCCTTATTCGTATGGGTGCTCATTTTTGTGGTTTTATATTCACTGTAAGCTGCAGAACAGATTCAAAAACAACCCAAGCCTTCCTATTCGTAGTCCGTGGTCCTGTCCCACAGAATCAGCTTCTGGAAACTCCTAAAATTCTATTCCTATTTGATTAAATCAGTTTTGAAGTCTATTCAGTGCTAAATTATTATGGAATTTTTAAAACTGGAAATAGCTACTTTCTTTAGAGTCTGGTGGTGCCTCTGAAGAGGATATTGCCCACAGATGCTTATCACTACCCACCAGCTAGAGGTTACTACTCCCACCTCCCATAGTTCTGCAGATGGAGATTGTGAAAGCGTTCGGTCATCTGTTTCAGGCTAAGTCGAACACAAAGCTCCGACCTGCTATCACTAGGAAGAGAGGGAGGGATGACAGCTGCCAGTTTTGTCTTTAATTGATACCGCTGCTATATCAACTGATACAGTAGAGGTCTATCTGTGAACTGAAATAATAGTATCTGCACAAGAGTATTTCAGCTTTCAAAATGGTTTAGTTAAATCAATATTCTGCTGCTTACAAGACCCATGAAACTAGTGCTCTCACTTTCACGGTAACCACAGGCAAACATAGCTCCAGACCATGAGGAGATTCAGTTAAATAGAGTGTGAGGTATGACACTATTTTTCCACTTGCACGAGGATTTCAGTGTGAAACTGAAAAACTAAACACACCGCACTGAGAAAAGCCTGGAGGATAAGGTATTTTTCAAGATGCAATGCTATTTTGGCAGCAGAAAAAACATTCTGTACATATCTGTACATAGGTATATGCATGCATATGCAAAACAGTGGAATAA
The DNA here is from genome assembly GCF_964195595.1 of Calonectris borealis. Lineage (NCBI taxonomy): Eukaryota > Metazoa > Chordata > Aves > Procellariiformes > Procellariidae > Calonectris > Calonectris borealis. Next base: position 22,351,335 of record NC_134321.1, on the reverse strand, counting down.
TAAGACTGTAGAGGAGGCTTTTAAAATGCATGGTTTTTCATGCATTTCTTTTCTTTTTTTTCTAGAAAATCTTAAGTGGGAGCACCAGGTACAAGAAAAAGTCATCTATTCTGTGCATGTACATGTGCTTTAGAAAGACTGCACTATGCCACCAGCCTACTGACATTAGAAGATGAAAATCAAGAAAGAGTTCAAAATAGCTAAAGAAATTTTTAATATAAAGATTCATATGAACTTTGTGAGTGGAATCTTATGTCAAATAAGCACTATATATCCCAGAAGAGGATGAGTTAGTAATTTCAGTTTTGACACACTCACTTAGCATATCCAATAATTTTCAGTTCATGCAGATGATATAGCAATTAAAAAATAACATAAATTTAAACTATACCCATAGTAAATAGTTTGATGTTCCAGAGCACAAAGTCCATTACAGTTCAAATAACATAAAAGTCGTAACATTAAATACTGAGTGTCGTTCTTTCAGTGTTATTTTTTTTAAAAAGACTTGAAAATTTGCAGCAATGAAAAGCTGAATTTTATGTCTATTGTTTTATTGCTATATACTAATCTGGCAAAGTTTTAAAACTTTCAGTAAGAAGGTAGAACGTCATTGATGGCATACTATATATTTACTGCATGAGTATTGCATTAATGTAACTTTCAGACATGACCAAGTTATGCAAACCCAGACATTTGTTAAGTATCCAGCACAGCAGAGCAGCAAACCACACGCTGATTGATTTCTATGACAACTTCATAGAACCTTACAGAACAAAAGTAGGACTTGTGGATGCACTTGAGACCTCAGAAACAAACTTCCCAGATTTCTAAATATGTGTCTGGAAAAACAGAAGATGAGAGCACCGTAGGTAACCCTGCCCAAACTTCTGTTACGTTCCAGAGTGTGCACAGTGGGCAGCAAAAAGGAGCAGGCCTCCTGGTGACATTTTTAGGATGAAGAGGAGTAAACAAGATATATAATTACACACCCCACTTCTATTCTATTTCCCAATGCAGGTATATAGTTATTAAGAACACACAAAAAACTAAATTGCTGTATTTATTCTTTCCCAGTAACCTATGTTTCTGATATAGAGAGGGAACTCTGGAAAGACTTGGAAAAAGCAATGACCCGCAAGTGGACTTCGCGTATCAGCTTTCTGCAGAATAAACAAACTATGCTAGTTCAAACTTTATATATTCCATGAGGAAAAATTACTCAAATTTTAAGTGTCCACCAAATCTGAAGTTTTTATGTGAGGAGTACAACCAAATTAGGGACAATACTTAAATTATGATTTTAACTGCCTTTAAAGAAAGAAAGCCTAAAAAACCTCCAAATCTTTCCCATCTTTGAAATCATTAAGAAAATAAAATACAGTCTCTGTTGTAGTCCTGACAATAAAATTTCTGCCGATCATTCTAGAAAATATATCAAATTAAGAGTTATTAGTTTTGGAAAACTATTTTGCTCTTTAGGTATTAAAATAGTGACAAAATTTAAAACCTACCATAATTACCAGATCTAATTTATCCTCCTTCTCACTGATACTGAAGATTGTTATATATTGCCAGTGAAGTTTCCAAAGTAACCCACGAATACACGTATTTCTATTCCTTACTTTCAAAAGATTGTCTTGTACATTCTCCTAAAATTCAAATTGCACCAGGATACTGCTCTGATCCAAAATAACCCAGTTAAATGCAGGAAGTCATCAGATCATCATAAGAGTAAGCATCATAGTTAAGGCTAGCGATGGTGTTGGTACTGCGAATCATTTGACTCGTATGAAAAAGAATATTCCTTTGGGTACAGCTAGTACTGATAATATGCTATCATAATGTGCTATGATACTGATGCTTGAATAGTATAGCAACCAATTCCTGACAGCTAGATAGCCACCTTAAACAGATAGCGTGGAAGATAACCTTTGGTGAAGGAGAAGGAAAACGGGAAGAGTGGATCAGAGAATACAAAAAGGTTAAGATGACCTTCAAATTCTTGTCCTGGTTTCAAGTATTTTATTAGGTGAACTTGGAGTTTTTTCAAATAATGTTTACTTATCCTATCTAAAAACATTTCCTGTGTTTCAGACACAGCTTGAAATATGTAACTGCCAACAGCAAAGTTTTTTTTTTTTTTTTTAAAAAAAAGATGTGTTGTCAGTGTGGTAAATCATTTACTCAAAAGAAAGAAAAAAAAACACAGAGGGAACTAACTGATTTGTCTGTCGTCTTTCCTGTCAAGATCGCCCTCGCCTTGGCTTTGGTCAGAGGGAAGGACTTTATGTATGAGTCATACAAATGCTTGGCAAGTGCTCGTAGATCAGCAGATTCAGGGTTTAGCTGGTCGATGTCGTTGGAAATCTCTGCCAAGAGCTTCTCCTTCTCCGCTTGTGGCATTCGCCCAAACCTGATGGCTGAAGAAGATGACAAGCAATTACTATAGCTATAGTTGCACCTAAAAAAGCATATTTGAATAGCTTTTTATGTCACTTTTTGTTACGAGGTCTTCAACTTTTTATTAAAACAGTATTTAGGCAAGTAAGAGAAAGATGATTTTCTCCAGTAATATAGGCAAAACAGCAAGTGCTTTAAAGAAATGTAAACAAACAAATCTCAAAGAGGAAATAATTTATGGCCCAAACAGTAAGATTACAATATCTTGCTTGGAAATGCAAAACTACTGTCAGCTCACCTGACAGAGTTGGTGAAAACCACTGATTCTACTTCCAATCTAAATAAAATGTAAAGAATCTTTAAGATATTAAAATTCTGTTGGCTTAGGGTAGGAACCACTGTTCAGCCTTGTATTGTTCTGGGCAAATCATCATATGGATCTCAGATCCTTCAGTTGTTTAGAAACAAAACATTCACATGCCTTGCAAGAATAAATTCCTAAACAGTTCAACAGAACTTAATGTAGCAATTGCTATAAAATGTTACCAAAAGAATTAAGGAGTAAGAAAGAAGGTTGTGCAGAGAATAAAAAAGCCAGAAAAGGCTGCTGAGTTCTTCATGGTAACTCTATGTGCATGCAGTATTGAAAGAACAGGAAATGGTTCTACCTAGTCATATGATCTCACAATTGCTCAATGCCAACATAAGGCAGGCTGTAAACTTCCTACTTTTACACCTATGTACTTACTATCTAAGACACTATTTATTCATATGGGGACTGACTTGGAAAATATTTCAAATGAGCCATCAAGATCAAGACTGATTTATCGTATGGTACTTCAATAAACAGAATTTATTTTATTTTACGAAAACAAAACAGAACAAAAGAGCATCAAAACAAAAAACAGAAGGAAGAAATAAAGGCTTGTATTTTGGCCTTAGGAGGAAATAGAAATATTATAAATATTTTTTCAGTTGTTAGTGTCTTCCCTGGATAAAGTAAAAGTGCTGTTAATATCATACGTATGAATGATTATACTAGGGACGTTTATTTTGGAAACAACCAGCCACCTTCCCTTTATGAGGATGCTTACAGTCTGCTGATGGACAAAAATGACACTTTTTTCCAAAAATAAATAATTGTGTCAAAAAACATATAAAAACCATTTGTCATACATTATATTTATTAATCAGTTTTCTTATTTCATGGCTGTAGAAACAAGGTTGTTTATTTTTACAACTGTACTACATTTCTCTTTCAGCAAACTTAGTCTCTGAATGATGCATACTGTCCATATCATATTTGCTTGGGTATTCTTAGAGTTAACATGTCAGAATAAAAATCTGACACCTAGATCAATAGGTACAAATTAACATATTTTAATTTTTTTCTCTGAAATGTCTGTTGCTTATAATTTTTCATACAGAAAATTTTGAATAATTGACAACTGATAGTTGTTTTGGATCACATATATCATGCCATACATATTTTTTTCCTCTCTCATGGGCAACACTAAGTGTTCTTAATCAGCTACTAACAATAGTTTTCAGGGAGACATCATTGCCAGCCCTCCTTATTTCTGAGAGCAAAACATTTAAAGAAAAATTATTAACTTCGTATTAGTTTATATGACATACTACAATGGCTTAAAGAGACTGACACCATTCTGTAAAGAAGTAATGTGAATGGATGAACATATGGTAATGTTAGTGATGTATAAAAAATTGATATAAAACAAAAAGGGAGTTCATATTTGTACTTAGTGTAACCTAAATAAAAAGATGAAAAAATTCAGCATAACTACAAAGAAATACTTAGGAACTCTAAGGAATGTGTCCTTTGAGAGATTTCACAATCAGAAAATTCAGCTACCTATGCTTCCATGAACACTGTGAATCAAGACCATTTTGGCATTTTCATTTCGCAGTTAAAATGGATTCTCTCACTATTAAAAATTCTTATTTGTAGTTAACACAAGTCCTTTGAGCGTTTTTTAAAAAACATGCATGGATGTTGATAATATTAAACCCACGATATTAATATCTGCATTTTAGACATTCTTGAAGGTGTAAAATGAATGAAGTATGAAGTATTTAATGAAGTAAATAGCGTGAAAACTCACTGAGAATATTTTATAGCATTTACAGATTTTTTTTGTGATACTTAAGGACTAATTCAATAAAAAGAATCAAACTGTCGTCAACATAATAAAGCTAAAATATATTATTACATACATATCGTAAGAAGTTGTTGCAGGGACAGCAAGTATAACTAAAATGTGGGGTCAAGAAGGGGTTAAAATAATAATATAGCTAATAAAAGTATTAAAGGTTAATTCAAAATCCATGTTGAACAATGCATCTAGACATTTGTTAAATTCATATTTTCATTAAAAGCTATTATGTTCTTCACTAAACCAGGTTTCAGATTTAATGTTAATTTAATATTAATTTTGTAACATTCATAGGATTACGTTTTATGATTAATTTGTCCACTTTTCAAATGTGCATTTTGCAATAGCTTCATCAATAGAAAACCTGTTGTGATACTTTGATGCTTCTGGTAGTGTTCTTGCCAACAAATTCAACTCCTCCTCACCATTTTTTTTGAGGAAGAATTTGCAAACTGAAGACCTAAGTGAAGTCTAGCAAGACTTCTCAGACTATTACAGTGGACCTTTTAATCTGGAAAGAAAGCAAGGCAAGTATTAGCCTCATATAAAGAACTGTTAATAAAAAAGGGAGATCAGAGTTGCCCATGTCTACAAAATGTTCCAGAAATATATGGAGTGCAATTTATTATGACCTGAAGACTTCGTAACACATAGTAAGAAATACTTAGGAACTCTAAGGAACATGTCCTTTGAGAGATTTCACAATCATATCAGGAACTAGGTGCTTCGGACCAGAAAAATATTTTGTTATGATAAATCCTACGTGTAAATTATTCTGATATTTTATATGGAATACATTTATAACATTATATATAATATCTTTATAATATGTTTACAATAAATTATGCATCCCTAACAGCCTGATGTGAATTCTATAAGCTCATTCTGTAAGCATACTAACTCTAAGTATTATGAAAACGAAGCTTGACTGAACACCAGTATGAGATATGGTTCTGTTGTGGGCCTGTTCTTGAGAGTTGGGGTTTGCAGAAGCAAATTTCTAATCTGGGATCTCACTGGCATAAGACTCCCCTTCATCAAGGTTATTTTACAAACCAGGGATTAAAAAAAAAAAAAAAAAAGGACAGTATATTGCTTCCCCTTCCTATGTTTTAATATTAACTTAGATCTAAAATAGCTTGTACACTTCCCCAAGGCATTAAAAACAATAGGAATTTATTTTTTCCATCTTTTTTTTCTCTTCTTCCCCCTCACCTTTAATCAAGTATTCTTAATGATATACCACAGTATATATACCAGCTATCACACTGATTACTGAAATAGAATTGTTTAATGTAGAGATTTTATGGAAGAATCGGGGATTTTCAAAACAGAGGTTGTTTTGTCATTAGAGAATAACTGACTACGCTGTATAATTGTATTCTTTTAAAGAACAGAAACCAGACTGGTTACAAACATCTTGCTAGAAATTCATACGTGGGTGAGTAAACTAGTGCCTGCTTTTTTCAAGTAAATTTGCCAGAACTGAGGGGGATAGTTTCTTTTTTAAAACTTATGGCAGTTTTCCACATAACTGCATCTATCTATTGTTGCCCTGATACTGTCAGTATAAAATAGGCTTACTTTTAGTTTTGAGTATAAAATGACAGCATAGTATGTATACACCTCTTATCCTATACCCTGATTCCTGTGCATAGTCTCTTGTCTCCTGTCCAAGGGTCTCTTGGAAAGTAAATTACAGTATTCATGCTAGCAATTTGGTATTGCTAAACATCATATTGTTGATAGTTCTCTGTTAAAAGTTTACAGTAACGCTGGTGTAGAATTTATAATAAATGACAACTTACATTGTATTTATTTTTTTAATGGAAAATAAGATTGACTAGGGGTGTTCCAAAATCACATTTCTGGTGTGCTAATCTATCCCCAACAAAGGATACCAAATTACCTTTGCAGAGTAGGGATGCGTTATAAGCCTCTAATAATTTTATGTTAGTGCTTCTAATATAAAATTATTTCCAGTAATTTACAGATTGCATTGGAGTTCATCATACTGTTAATATTTCATTTACTGTTAATAGCTCTAGAGTAGATGGCTTCTTTAACTTATAATTTATTTTTATTTTGCTTGTGATGGTGATACTTATTTTCCTGCAAGTGCTTTGAGATCTCTGCATGAAAAGTGTTATAAAACCCAAATATTATTTATTACTTTGCTTTTGGTTTCAGTACTCTTCCTTGTTGGAATCATATCTAATTTTTTGTTTCCCTGTGTTTGTTTCCCTGTGTTTGTATAATTTGTATAATTTTTATGTATACAGTCAAAACCCCCCGTGAACATTAATGTTAAATCAGAGCATTGTCTTCATTGTGCAAGTTTTATGAATGCGAGCACCCTTATGTATAATCTATTTTGGAGTTAAAGCTCAAAGACGTGGAGGAAGACTATATCAAATGATACATGATTAAAGCTGCATAGAAATTTGCTATATATTTTCAAGGAATATTTGGCACAGGTTTGGCATGGAGCCTCATGATGCTAACTCTTCTATGAAGATCAGATTCCTGGTTTCTTTTTAAAAAAAGATTATTTTAAATTCTTTTGTGTAAATGAAAAAGGAAAAAAACCACAAACAACAAAAGAAATAAGTACTATTGCCTAAGGTAACATTGAATTATATAGCAAGTCTGTTAAAATGCCAAGGAGATTACTTTGAAAAAAAATTAGCACATATGTTGTTATATGGTAAACTAGGTTAAAAGCATTAACTTCTATTCTTGAATGCTTGCATGCCGCATTCACAATTAAGTTAGATATAACAAACAAAGCTTACTCATAGCACAGAAAGCTATTACATCAATGTCAAATCAGTCCAAACTACCCGTTGTTATCAAAGAATGCACTAGCTGATTAGCTAATCAAAGTGGTATAGCGGGGGTTATCTCTTACTGGCCTAAAACACCCATCCTTGGTTTAACAACCCACTTCAGCAGGATTGCCACATGTCTATCAGTTCAGCAAAACAGCCACTAGTATTAGCAGAGTTTGCATTTAGCAGATAGGACCAAGTCTTTTCTAAGTACATGACTTGACTTCACTAAGAATGGAAGTAAGATCTTACTCTTTTCTGTACTATATAAATCCTCAGGGTGTATCTGGTTGCCTGCCATCATAATATCAGACTTTTACATTAAATAATTCGGCAATAATGAAATCCCTCAAGCATCTCATAACATTTTCTCACATTTAGTGTGTGAAAACTGTGCTTGGCGTAAAGTTTGTTATGCATCTTTATTTTTGTACGGATTGTATATTTATTAGCAATCTATCATTTCCACATGTGTTCGTTTCTTTCTAAATGTGTATTTGTAGGATGGATTAATAGCAGTGGATCTTTCATGATCCACTTTAAACACTGTCCCTGTTTCGTGAAAATATGTGTCTTGGAAGATTTCTGATGTAATTAATGAATTATGAGAATAAAGCTTCCTAAACAAAAGGTGATCAGGACCCAAAAGTATATTTTAAATATAGCAACATAACATTAACAACATAAAGTTAGAGTTGTGAATCAAACCTTCCTATCTTATAATTTGAGAGGCAAAAGGATAGTTTTAAATTTTTTTTTTTAATGTTTAGAATATATTTTATAAATATTATATTAGTTGCAGCAGATTCTGTTCAATGTTTATTAGCATTGCAGGCAAAATTGGGGCCAAAATTCAATTTTGTGGTACTAGCCTAGTGATTTCCTTTTGGAGGAGTCATTGTCATTGTCATTTTCAGGGGACTGAGACAAAAGTCAGGGAGAGGTCAGGCATCAGGAGGTTTACGGAAGGAATTTGGAAAGTGGGATTTTGCATGAGAGGAGAATTAGGAGGGATTGGTGATACTTACAGAGGTTAGGGTGAAAAAAGGAGAGTTCACAGGGTGGATAAGAGATCACAGCATTTCTGGTAGTTGAGGAGAATTTCAAGGATGGGTGGCATGATCTTCTCCCTTTTCTGCTTCTTTCTCCACACCTCCCTCCTGTGACCCTGACCTCATCTTCTATTTCCCTGGACCACTTATCCTCCTTGCTACTCTATCTTCTCTCTCCTCCATCTACCCTCACAGCAGGCCCAGCTTCCTTATCTCCTGGGAGCCTGGGAAGTGGATCAAGGCAGGATCTGTAGGGGCGGGAAGGGCAGGGACAAGCCAGTGAGCTGGTATAAGAGATCTGGAAATACGGCTCGCTGCTCATGCTGCAAGGGCGGAAGGGGTTCAGATGGCAATTTCTTTCACAGTAATAGAAGATTGTGCAAGTTTGGGCTCGTGCCTGCAGCTGGAATGTATGATCTCTCTCTCTTTCCTTTGGCAGTTATTTCTTTTACTTGCATTTACAGTATTCTCCAAATGTCAGTGATATAAAACCAATAGTGACTATAGTAAGATATTACATGCTACATTATATTCTTTGCCTTTCTGTGGCAAAACTAGAATATTTATCCTTACGCCACATTTTATGGCTTGGAGAAGTCACTACAATTGCTTATAGACTATTCTGTATAGCACCCTACTCTTCTCATCGTCTAGATTATTTCTGACTATAAATAAGTCCCCAAGTAGACTATAAACACAGTTTCTTACACTAGAAAGCACAAGACAGAGCCAGGGCAGATACCTGTCTGAGTTTACAGGAGGCATGTGCCCAGATTGAGCAATTCACTGCTTCCAGAACTGATAATAAAGACATATTGCCATGTGTGCTCTTTTTCCCATTACAATAGTTGTTTTTATATAAATAGTACTTTTAGTAGAAGAGAAAAGAGTAATGAAATTCCTAAAATAAAAGAACCAAGCTCCTGCTTAGTGGTATTTCAGAATACAATTTGAGCAGTTAAGGGTTAAACACAGAGCAGCACTGTGGCTAGAGAAGGAAAGGAAAACAATATTCAAAGCATGAGAACACTACTGTCTTTTTTAACCTTCAGCCAAGTGGTATGTAGCATTTATACGTGAAAAAATGTGGCTGTAGCTGCTAAGTGTTTCCTTGCATTCCCTGTTTTTGTAAGTGCCCTATTCATTTTGCAATAATATATCTGTGCAAAGACAGTCATAGATTGGAACTCTCAAGCAGAAATAATCCACATTTTGATTCCAAGCATTTAAAATTCAGATAATTTCACTACCCAAATGGATGAACTTTCATCTGTAAATGTAACATAAAAATGCATCTCAGTGTCATTGACAACATCCAGTGTTGCATTTCTGCACGCTTCTTTATATAAGCCCCTGTCTTCAAAGGTGAAATTTAGTTCTTTTTTATAAATTTGTTTGTTTAGAAATGATGGAGGAAGGAGGGTGTTGTTTCATGAAATGTAACGTAACCAGAGTGGGCCACAGGGGCAAATGCAGAAGCCAATACTTGAATATAAACACTACTAACTCCCTATTAGGTGAACTCACGGTGAGAGCAAATGAAAGCGTTCCTTCAAGCCCTGGGACAAATGGCTTTGCCCTTTCCCCCTCCTCTCTATGCCTCTCCCCGACTCCCATAACCATGGCTCCTGCTGGTGCCACAGCTTCTGCCTTGGAAAAAATGGCAGGTGAAATGTTAATTTTAAAAATATTTCTTGGGCCCTTTATGTTAGTAAGCCAGAGAGGACGGTCTTGGCCTTCCTCTTCTTGATAGAACTGCACATGGTTCCCATTGACATAATTGGAAGCAGTGTTGCTAGGTTATGAGAGAATTTGGCATGCACCTTGAAAATAATAATAATAAAACCTCCTGAATTACTAGAAAAATACCCACAGTAGCTTTTCAAAATTAGATTTATTTTTAAGCATTACTGTTGCATCCCAGGAACTTGAAAACCATATTTTCTATTAGCAAAACATTTCCCATACCAATTTACATTCACTGCATGTATTAACTTCGCAAACCACAGTTAAGCTTTCCTCTTGGGGACAGTACACTCATTTTTTATATCGAAAATAATGGAAGTTCTAAAAAAACCACAGAGAAATTATTTTCCCAGTCATGTTTGCAATTCTTTACCCTTAGAATTACATAAGTCTCTATGTTATGACATTTAATTCCTGTTTTTACTCAACTTTGCCAAAGCAAGGCAGCAAAGAATCTTCATTATGCCTTTCTATCCAAACATTCGTAAGTATTTCCACATGAATTGATATTTTAATTTTAAAGTTCAGAGGGACTTTCTTCTAAATTCTGCGCAAGAGATCAGTAGCATGATATGCTTAATGCTATCTGCTTACTTACTGTAAAGGCGGCAATCACAGAACAATACGCAATTGCGAACACCTTTGCAATCTAAGACTACAACATATCAAAAACGGAAACGCTGCTTACAGTTCACAGGGAGGGGATATTCACCTCTGGATGGTGGAGAGGTCAGACAGTGCATATTACATAGGAACCACAGCTGTACACACTGTATGATGAGAGGCTGATAGCTGAATGGGCATGCTAAGAAACACTACACTCCTACTTACCACACATTGGAATCTATGCCCAGATGTGGGTATCCTAGGAAGGAGGAGGACAGTTTTTTTAAAACAGTACAGGGTCTGGCCCATTCATTTAAAGTATGGGTTCTAGTATGAGGAAGTGTTAACTTAGTGATGCTAACAGTCCTCGGTAAGTGTCCTATGCATCAAATTCAAGTTGTTGTTATTCACAAAGTTTCAGTAAATTCTCTAGTCCATTTTTCATAATTAAATTAAGTTTTCTGCTTACAGGAAACGGATATTGAGCTACAGTATGCAAAAGAGTCTTGTCAGAAAATAAGAAAATGAACTGAAAAATAACAATTACACTAGGACTATGTTCAGGAAGAACAACCAACAGTGTAATGAGCAAGAATGATGGAGAGTAAAACCAACTCATATGTTATATTATGTATTATATCGGTAAATGCAGATCTCTACCTATCTGATTTTTATATCGAAAGTAATCTCCAATCATATACATAGTCTCCTAAACTCAGAGGCAATCTGATACGTATTTCTAAACTGCCTAGTGTAAAGAAACAGAAGACTCTAGATGTTAAAGCAGCACATTCAGTAATCATATTAATGTTTCATGTTATTTTTCAGATGAAACATTATTGTTTTAAAATATGCTATGTGCACTTACCATTATGTGACATTCCAACGGCGAGGCATTTCTGAAATCTGCAGTATTGACATTTATTCCTGCTTTTTTTATGGATGCGGCAATTAAGATCACACCTGTCATAAATTAGCTTTAATCTGATTGTTCTTCGGAAAAAGCCCTGGAGTAAACGTAAAAACATGAAAAAGGATGCAAGAAACTGCCAGTGTCATCGTTTCACTTCTCTATACATACAAAGCACCTTACTGTATACACACTGAACCTAACTTTTAGACAGATTTCCAAAGGAAGCAAGGCTCATGTGATCATACTGTCTGCTTACCAGCGTGCTCCTGTTCTTATCTTATTAGCCATTTTCAACCTAGTTTGATAGAGGGGTAAAAATCTCAAATAGCTGGGGAAACCTAGGAGAATCAATGGGGTTTGAAAGACACTAAGGACGTAAGTTGAGAGCTCTACAGACATGCTGAGCATGAAGAACACTATGCCAAAGGAAGTGAAGCTCCATTTGTTCCACTGCTCATGGGACAATTTGTTATAAAGTGAACATGAAATTTTCAAAATTTGAAGTTCACTATCAATTTAAAAATTTTTTTTATAAATCACAACAAACCAAAAATTCTGCCAACAGCAGTTTGATCTCAAGTAAATAAAAAAGGTTATGGGTTTTCTGTTTGTTTAAATTTTCTTTCCCAACTAAGTATTTTTTCATTCTAGTTCAAATATTTATTTTCCTTTTTGAGCCTGAGTACTTAAAGAGAATTTATATTCTCTCATCTATTCTATTTCTTTGTTTTTGCAAAGTGCTGAACTAACTTTGCAATATTTACTTCTGGGTTCTATTTTCTAGGTTGTTTTATTTTCTAGTTTATCTCCATTGTTTGGATATTACAACTTTGCAAAATACATTGGCACATGAAATATCCAAAAGCTTGGTGCCAAACTCATGGAAATTATTGCACAGAAGTCTTATGAAGTCTTATAAAGAGAGAAATTATTATGAAAATTTACAATTCTGTCTTTTTACAATTTAAAGATGCTTTCTCAGATCACACATAATCAATTAATAAAGTTTATCCAAATTTATCATCATTTGTTCCTTGTAACAATTAATTCTTCCTCACAGCAAATAATAACAATAAAAGCATAATGCCAACTCTTATTTATATAATTCACTGTAATTTAAGTAATCAACAGCATACTTATTGCTTTATGTGTGTTCCTAATTCAGTGCTACAAATTTTATTTAAACTCTGCATTGGATCTTTCCTATTAGTTATTTTCCTCAAGATATCGAAAATAGAAAAAATGGGAATTTCACATTAAACTCTAATATTTTTCTTTTAACTCAATGAATTATTAATTTCTCTGGCATTTCTTTTCTCATTCTTGAGAATGGTAAATTTTTACACCATTCATTTGTCCTTTATGTGTTATAAACACTAAATATCACTGACATAAAAAAAAAGCCAGTGGAGTTTTAAAGCAGAAAGCCACATTCTTTAATACCATTAGACTTTTCTGTAGTCACCTAGAAATATGTAAATTGGGAAAAGAAACTCTAATCAATCAGAATAACAGAGTCTGAATTTTAAATTGCTCAGAGTATTGATCTTTGGAGTTGGGTCTGAGTCTGCTTTTGCTGCATTCTGTGAATTCAGGTTCTGCAAGTGACCTCCAAGACAGCAGGAATGAAATATAGTTGCACAATTGACAAAAGTAGAAGAAATGCACAAAAAATTCGAATAGATCAGTAACATAAATGATCAGTAACATAAATAATAAAAAAAGCAAATTATATTTTAAAAAACTCCCACTTATTAAGTCAAAAAGTATATGCAGTATATGTGGAACAATTTACTTAATTTACAAACAAATTTACTTAAAGACCTAAAACTTTTTTAAAAAGCACAGATCTCTGATTTTACCAAGTGATTATTCAGATGAAATTAGTATCAAACCTTACTTGAGAAAAAATATTGAATTTGACAGCTTACCTTACAACCCTCACATGCATGCACACCATAATGAAATCCAGAGGCCTTGTCCCCACACACACGGCATTCAATAGCCATAAGGGTGTTGGAAGACTCCTCATGAGGTTTATTGTACAGCTGAACTTTTTCTGAAAAATAGGGTGGGGAAGGAGGCTCCACTTTGATTGCACCTGTGCACAGAGAAGATTTAAATGATAAACTCAAAGTATAATTAAATATATAGAAGAAGCAGCAAGGAATAATCACAAGCAATCACAGTAAACATAGACAGCTTCATAGGTCTGTTTCATAATACAAAATGAGTAGTAAACAAAGGGTGTAAAGGGATGTAAGCTGTAAGCAGCTATTTCACTGGCAGTATATAGGCTGGAAAGCCTTGAAGAGGCAGATTCTGGTGTAGAAAGTGTATTACAGATTCAGTTTTCAGCTCTGTAGTGTGGAACGATTTGAAGATAGGGATGTTAAAAATTTACATATGGAGACCTCATACTTGAAAGGCCTTACTTTTCTCAGTATCTAATCCGGTTGTATTACTTTAAGGTGTTCAGAACTACTGCAGGGAGATGGACTGGAGTTTCTAATCTAGTCTAAAAAAAATATTTAAGTATTTAATAGACCTATACATTGAATAATATATTACTGGATAATATATATATAGAGGATAATATAATATTGGATATTTAAAGAAATTTAGCTCTCTCCTGGGGAACACTGTTCAACTTTGGATGCAGTTTTCTTTTCTGCAAGTTTCTAATTGAGAGAGCAATTTGTAATATTGAACAAGCTCAAACAACCAAATGTGATATCTTTAAATCAATCATTACTGGTCATAGAAGAAAGCTGTGACATTTGACACTACAACATTACATCAGATCACGTCTCAAGAGTGATGGAACAGACATTGTATTACAATAAGGTGAATGTTTTTCTTTTCCAGACTGGCTACACTATACAAACTAGAAAGTTTTCTTTCCTAGGAAGAACAAAGAAAAGTGAAAAATTATCTGAGTAAAGATGAAGAGGATTTACCCTACCTAAACTCTACTGCACTCTCTAGCTTGTTGTTAAAGTGTTATGGACGTTTCTAATTAAACAAAAGAAAAAAAAATTGTTAGCTGGAAAAATGTCTTCTATTAATTTCATAAGTAACCCAGAGGTACACAGCACCTGCTTCTCTGTACAATCAAAATTAAATACCACAATTTTCCTAGCAAGAATTCCCTGAAAGAATTCCTGTACAGATTACTACAAAAAAAAGTAATGTCAGATCTAAGTAGGCTAAGTGGATCTTTAAAAAAGTTCCAGGCACAGCAACCTCACATTCCTACTTTAAGCAGGAATGCAGTAACAACTTATTTAAGAATAGGTCACTTCCTTTCTTAAAAGGAGAGTTCTGTATATTTTTTTTTACTGTAACTGGTGAAAGGGGGGCGTTTTTCATAGTATATAAATAATACTAGCCCACAAAGCTCCAAGGTTTGGGGACATGGTTTAGTGGACATGGTGTGTTGGGTTGACGGTTGGACACGATGATCTTAGAGGTCTTTTCCAACCTGTATGATTCTATGATTCTAAGGTTACACCTGCATTAGCCACACTGATAAAAGTTATACCAACGTTGTGACTCCAATGTAGACTATATGAGGAGCAGCTGAAAGAACTGTTTAGTCTGGAGAAGAGGAGGCTGAGGGGAGACCTCATCGCGCTCTACAACTACCTGAAAGGAGGTTGTAGTGAGGTGGGGGTTGGTCTCTTCTCCCAAGTAACAAGCGATAGGACAAGAGGAAATGGCCTCAAGTTGCACCAAGGGAGGTTTAGATTGGACATTAGGAAAAATTTCTTTACTGAAAGAGTGGTCAGGCCTTGGAACAGGCTGCCCAGGGAAGTGGTAGAGTCACCATCCCTGGAAGTATTTAAAAGACAAGTAGATGAGGCGCTTAGGGACATGGTTTAGTGGGCATGGTGGTGTTGGGTTGAGGGTTGGACTCGATGATCTTAGAGGTCTTTTCCAACCTTAATGATTCTATGATTCTATATTTCTACTCCATCAGTTTCTTAGGCCATTTGGCACGTAAAAGCTACACGTATTAATAATTAATATGCTATGTATGCTGGGGCATTTTTTAACATCCAGGATATTTATTCTGCATTGTGTGCATAGAACTCCAAAGGACAATTTACACACAAGATACATGAATAGGAGACTGGAGGTTTCAGAAACAAATGGTGGGGATCATGTGTCTAATAAAAAGTGTTTAATGTCATTTTAGATACTTATGATACCTTGCCTAATCTCCAGCTGCTGCTCTGGAAGGGTGAAGGTCTGCTATATGTATTCTATCTTTTCTATCCGCCCTGCAAGAATATCTTGGGGACATCTCTGATGACACAAGATACCAGCATTTAGGCATCTGAATACTTTTAAATCCTTTTGCTGATAGTACACTTTCCAGAGAATGAAGCAAATGTGAACATGAAGGAAATACTAAAAAAATTAAAAGCATACTTTGACAATCCTGGAGCTTGATATCATATTTATAATCAATGCTTGTCTGATCAGTTCTTGCAAGAGGAATATCTTCATAGTGCGGTGAAGAAATGCTTGAAAAATCAACAGTCGTAAATGGCTTTATATCAAAGGAATGTGTATGATCATCCATCGCAGACAGATCCACTGGACTAATTCCAAAATTAATGGGCCAAAACGGCATTTCTGTGTCAACCATTGTAATCCCTGAAAACAAAAAAAGAAACAGACATTTTAAAAGCTAGTTATCTCTGTAATGAGTTCGGGCCCGAGCTGAGGTCCAATTGCCTCATGTCCAAAGAGCTGAGAT
Source organism: Calonectris borealis (assembly GCF_964195595.1). NCBI lineage: Eukaryota > Metazoa > Chordata > Aves > Procellariiformes > Procellariidae > Calonectris > Calonectris borealis. The sequence goes on along the minus strand of NC_134321.1, from coordinate 22,334,842 downwards.
GCAAACTCACAATCAGGTGAGGGAAATGTTTTGACCTCATATATCATTTGGCTTGAGTTTGTCGCCATATAATGCATGAGGCTGTATAGTAACATTGAATGGATAACAGTGGGCAGCTAACCCAGCTTTGAGGTTCTTCTTAGGAAGGCTCTGATGTCTCATGTCATAAAAGCAAATGAGATTTGCTGGCATCCAGGGGTCAGGCTAACCTTAGAACAGAATGGCTGTCTTAAGCATGCTACTAGACTGAACTGATCTGATCTGTACTTCAAAAGGCAGCAGAGACAACTAGTGGGCTCAAAGAACAATGGTTGTTAGATGAATAATTAACAAAAATATATATGGGAAAAATAACCATCTAAATAATTATGAATGGTCAGATGAAATACAATTGCATTTTAATAGTATGTTTTACAGAATATTTATGTGCTTTATTAAGCATGCAAGTCATTAAAAAAAAAAGATGTGAAATTAAAGCACAGTGATGTGAAATTGAAGCAGCATAACTGGAAAAAAAAGCTTCACTTTTTTTTTTTTAAAACAGACAGATAAGACTGACTTTAATTGCATCTCTCAACGCATGCATACAAATAGAATTAGAAGTCTTTCACAATTAGTTTTTCAGTTTTGCAAATTCTAATCATCACTCTTCCCAAGTGCCTGAAAATCTTGAGGTTTTTTATATTAAGAAAAAAAAAAAGTAGTTGGTATTAAATAGTGGTGATTTTCCTCCAAATAACCAGAAATATCTGAAATCTTTAGTCATTCAAGTATATCAAAAGTTTTATCCCAGAGCCTTAAACCCAAGGCTCAAGGAAATTTTATTTATGGCTTTCCAAATTCCATATGTATTTATATAGATCTTGAAAGTAGTAAACAAATAAAAAGCTTCCACCTGCAAAAATCTTCAGCAAATCAAGTGAATTTAGATTGAGATATAAAATGTTCTTCTGAGTCTTCTTCTGACAGTTAGCTGAACCTAAATCCCTGATTTAGACATATTTCAACTATGAAAAAGTTCGTAAGTAACAGCAAGCGTAAAACACTTACTGTTTTATAGCTAGGGTCTGTCTTTAATTTTCCATGATTTATAAAAAGAACATTCTAATCTAAAAATAGAATAGATGTTATGGAACTAAAATAACTTGGTCACTTTGGTTGTTTAATTTGGACTTTACACCCAATCAAGTAAGTAGCCTTTAGCCTCTAGCTAACAGGAACTTTGATTTGATCTACTTTGAATCACAACTACTCTGTCATACTGCCAAAACTGTTGTTGCAAAATGAATATAATGGAACAGACCTGCTCTATAGTTTTGAAATCATCCTTTGTTTTGACAGGCCTACAGGTAAGTAAAACAGTGACTGTCCTCCCCATCAACTATGCTGAAGTGCTAAGGTAGTAATGGCTAGAAATGGTGCAGTTCTCTTAATCTTTCCTCAGGGAAGTCACCATCATTCTTCGGTCTTTTAGGACTCGCAGCACAACCCTTTAGTTCTTCTACCTTGAACATTGACAACAAAGGTTGTAAGACATCTTTCTTATTCTTAAATTTCAGATAAGAAATTCTCACTGCAGTGGGAACAAAACAGATGCTACTGTATCCCATGCTGCACAACATACATGTTGCCCCTAGTAGAACAAAAGAGGAACCTATAGCTCCTTCATACTGCCACTCCTATTACAACATGACTGATAAAGTAGAGTACTGTAAAGCAAACAGTGTTTAAGGGGAACTGTTGGCAAGGTTAGCCTAACGGTCAGCGAGCTGTCTACCTTCCCAAAGGCTTCAGCCATTGAATAGGATATAGAGTCTCATGTTATCCTTAATGAAAGTAAGATCTGCCTACTACTAAATAGCAGAATTTCTAACTGCCACAAGTGAAAATTATCTGGTGAAAGCACATTATAGGTTGTCAGAGTACCTTGGTGTTACATAGTGTCTTCCAAAGAGTCAATTTTTCTGTAAGCACAAAGTGCTAATCCCTGGCCCTGAACACTGGGAATTGTCTTCCTTAAACAGATTTCCAAATAAAGCAATAAAATAGAATAGACTCCTTCTTAAGAGTCCATTTTTGTAATTAACCAGACACATCTTTAAAAAAATAAAATAAAATCAACAGACATCTAAAATTTAAACATTGGCTTATATTCCTTTAAGCAAGTGACATTGAGAGTTATGTCCACTTTGTATCTGGAGGGTTGCCTCAAGGGTGAAGAAGGATGCCTACAGGCATGGTCCTGGTTATAGCCCAAGTTCATCCCCTGGAGTCCATAGGACTCGACATGCGCAGGTGTACCCATGAGGTTACTGTGCGGCCAAGAAACAACGCAGGCAACCATCAGAAGGTCTGCAGGTCATCAGAACGCAGGAGGACTCATACTGACAGCTGCCCTTGCACAGACACCTCCCCTGCACTAGAGAAGCAGCTGAAGAGGCTTGAGTACATACTTAAAGGCAAGTGCAAGCTTAAGTCACTCGCTGACTAGAGATAACTTAATCACTTGCGATCTCAATTTTTGTATTACACACAAAGCAGAGGTAAAAGAGTTTTCCTGCATCATCCATAAAACGTCTATAAAAATATTCTCACAATCTTGAGGTGTTATCACTTTGTATTTTCAATTTAAAAGGCTTCAGTTTGCAACACTGTGAGCTAAACGGCAAATTAAAGCTAGTCTATATTTCACTTTATAACACAGTGAATGACTGTGATGTTTTGGAGAATTTGATTGTGTATAATGTGATTAATTCTATGAAACTCCTGAATCATTATAGCACAGTGCATGAAATTCACGATGTACATATACACTACAGCTTAGAAAGACTCAGGTAAGCATGTAAGTGCAGAGGTCTGGCTTGCTAGGCACAAACTCCAAAAGCTAAGAGGGTATAGCAATTCCTTAGCAAGAATTTTCTGTTTTCACAGTCAGCACAGCTAACTTGTTTCAGCAAAGTCTACCAATAATGCCAGAGCAGTTTCATGGAAAAAGTACTTCTAGCCTAGAACTGTAGTGTTTTAGATTTTTATTAAGTTATAGAAAAAAAAAACAAAATAAAAATAAATAAATAAAAAGTAATTTGTCATTTTAACAGTCACTTAATATGAGGGATTGTGTTCCATGCACGCTGTTTTTTCCTTACTAATTGGTTTTTTTTCTGGGCATCTGTTCACATCACACACATGTTCTGTATGCTGGGAATAGAGGAAATAAAAATGCCAAGATTACACTGAAGAGAAAAACAGGGAATTGTGGGTGCACCTATCAGCTACTACAGGTCACAAAGTAATTCCATTTTATGCTACTCACATTTCTCCTCTAAGGTAATAAAATCTGGAATCAGCAGCCATTTAAAATTTTTTGAGCAAAAGCCTATAAACTCCACCCCTTCCAGAGGTTAACATCCCGTGACTAGTAATATCCGTTCTTCTGATCTTCAGGCAACTAAAAAGGCTTTGCTAAATCGTTCCACTACAAAAAATGTCTACTTTTAGTTTTGAAAAATCATTATGTTGTTTATATTATAATTTCATCTAAGGTGTCCACAATGGTACCTAGTGATGATACTAATATACACCTAAGTGTGTATATCTGAAGTCTTCTGTTAAAGTGTAAGGTTCTGATATGGTAAAATGCCTTAAGTAGATAGGATTTACTCAACACAAAAAAAGGCTTGCATGTACCTTTTTGACTGCTTTCCTTCCATTGAAAACAGTTAACGTTAGCTATATTGTAAATCTAAATTGACAAGGCCTTAGCTCTGTACAATTTACATGAATTTAATTTCCACTCCCAGTCTAGCATGAACCTAGGAGGGCTCACAAACACAGAACTTCTAATCAAACCACAGCTGAGAAATATTTTGCCTCTCAGGCCTCACAGTTAAGGAAAGCACATCTCTTCTGAGGGATGTAACATTCTCCAACAATAGCACCACAAGACAGGATAAGATGGGTGTTTATATGCGTGTGTCTACGTGGGGAGAAACGGAGAACGTGTGGCTTCTACCTAATCTTGGCTTTCCTTATTGCTGTGTAAAATAAAGCAAATTCTGTGTGTTCCCAGCTGTAGGGACTATATTTCTACTACTTATTAGGATGTCTGTGTAAAGAGGTGGGAAAGGATTATTTTCTTACTATATTTCATGACAACAAAAGGACTAAAATATTTGACTTTCTCTCATTATGCACACATTTCTGATTTGTTTGGTTAAAAAAACCAAAAGCAGCAATGTGACCTGGTATACAGATATACCAATCAATAGCTATTTTTCAAAGATGCCAGTAAATTCGAAGTTGCTAAAGGAATCTTGAAGATGTCAGTGCAATAGATTCTGCACTGTAAGAATATCTAAGGTCAAACTAATCAGTTTGTGCTTCTTTCTCTATTTCTGGATAACAAGATGCATATTGTAGCATTTCTTTATACAACAAAACAGCTAGGCATCAATGATCCCAGATTAATATTATTCATAAACATTTCTGAATTAGGAGAGTTTTCAGGTTTGCTCAGATTTTGGATAAAAAAATCAAAGCATTTCATTACAGTTTTAAAGTTGGCTGCTAAGTCTTAGTCAAATTATGGATGTCCTGTTCAATTTAATAAAATTTGCTATTACACTGGAAACAAAATGAATTTTACTATATATATAAAATATGGTATTATGTAAATATATAATATATTTACATAATATTTATATTATATATACTAGAATGAAGAAAATGTTTTCTGTGCTAGTTTTATTCTTGTATTATTGAAAACTAAAATGTGAAAACTGTTCCTATGTTTAATAGTTAGTTTATAAATATTTCTATTTTGCATGTAACTTTACTTGATTTCTGCTGTGTATTTTGTCTTTTTCCCTCCCCATAAAAGATGAATGCCAACATTTCCCTCTGAAGAAAAAAAAAAAAAAATATTAATTGTAGTCTTCTCACGGCTTTTTAAAAAAAACAAAACAAACACCAAAACATCCAAAGCATAAGTCCAATCAACAGACTACTCCAGAATTCTTCCATAAAATTCTCACATGTTCATGTGAGATCCAGGTAATAAAAACATAACTAACATTGATTAAAAAGATTTTCATGTGCAAAAATAATTCTTGGCCAGGAAAAGACTATGCAGAATAGTAGCAGAGATGTTATTCACATAAAGTCAGATGAATATGCTTTAACATTTAATCATCAAAAAGACCAGAAGTAAAAGAGAGAATGCTGTTGAAATAACATTAAACACTGAGATATGAAACTAGTTGTTATAACTCCCTTTACTTGCATTTAATCTCATGTAGCCAACTGCTAACTATTATCTACAAGGAAGTAAAAGAAGGCACATGAACTCATCTGACACACGTCTGTATTGACTATCAGCCATATTGACAGCTTACAGTTAGTTAATCTGGTGCTGATTGTGAGAACTATCATATCATTAAATTACTTCATTCAGTAGCAATTGCAAATTGAACTAATTTCCAATTCCTAAGAAAGTTATTCAGTGCATTTTTTATATTAGGAAAACATAAAATATAACATAAGAGATTACCATGGTATGAAAAACATCTTGGATCACAAGCTACTCTTTACCATAAACACTACCTGTGCTCAATTAACCTGAAAGGCCTGTTGCACTACATTCTAGACACGCTCTTTCCAGACAAAACTACAAAAATATGACCCTAGAGGTATTTAATGAAGCAACCAGAACATCCTAACCTCATATGAGTTACAGAAAATCAGAAGAAAAAAAAAATAGTTAAAGCCTCTCAGCTTTGAAACATTACTAAGATGAAGGCAATGGTATAATTATACTACATGAACAGGTATAAATATGGACAAATATATACATGATGTAAATATTGGGTTTTGGTGGTTTTTTTTTTAATTAAAACATATTTCATGGAATAGTTTGAATTTCATCTTATGTATAAATGTGTCAGAGTTTGTCAAGTAAACTCATATGCAAGTACTGCAGAACTTAATGGGACTTTTTCTAATTAATTTAATTAAAGCAGGCTCAGACCATCTCTGAAATAATGTCATACATAAGTTGGTTAAGATCACACAACCATTCCTAGCTTTTAAGAAAAATTTAGAGGGTCAGCTTGATATCCCCATATATTTAATTTATTTATCTACTTAAGAGGAACAATAAAATGCTTTATGTGCGCCTTGCAAAAACACATCTACCCTAAATGGTGGCACCGCATCCACCGAATTAAAGACCTTCATTGATCTTTTAGAAGAGAATGCTGCAAAAGGACTATAAGAAGAGAAAGGACAGTCTTATGATAAAACAATTGCATTCCCCTCTCAATAACTCAGTTCTTTCATTGCCTCTGACACAGAAATTCTATGTGGCAATGGACAAGTAGTTCAAGCCAACATTTTCATCAGTGCTGTTTTCAGGTCCTAAATGTGAGGCATAGGGTCTGGTGATACACTGTGTTCAGAAAGTGGTTAACTGATGCCTCTGGAAGGTGGAGATGGTCATCAGTTCTAGTAAGACTTGGAAAAATAGTATCACTTTGTCCTATTCATTGTTCTGGTTATTTAGAGAAAATTGCATCTTCTTACTGCATTTACTTTTTCCTGGAGAAAAAAAAAAGATGCTACTATTTAGACTTTTGTCTCAGTGAAAGAATATTATCTTCCCCCCCCATTCTGTGTGTTATCACTAAAATGGCAATCTTCTTCAGCAGGGATGGTATTACTCTACAAATTTTTAATATTCCTGATTATGTCTGAGTACAATGAAGCTTTAAGCTTAGTTGAAGCCTTTAGAAGATACCTTCTTCAATCATAAAAAGATATATTTTTCATTCATAGTATCTGTCATTATAACAGACTTTAGCTAATGGACAACATTTGCATAAAATAAGGTAATTTGGTTTTGGATAAACTAGAGTATGTGAATTTTTTCTGTATTTCAAACAATGACTCAAAGCTCTTGGAGTTTAAACATTAAAACAGCTACTGTATGGTCTGCAGGTTCTTAAATCTAACAACCACTCCATAACGTAGGACCTGTACTACTTTGTGTTCTGTTGCTGCAGAGTCAGCAGAGGGAGCACAACATAACTAAAAAAAACCTCTTTCCAAGAACTCTGCTGACACAATCAGTGATGCTTTTAAACAAACAAACAAGCAAAAAAGTACATAAAAAGAGCCTTATTGGCTGATACCCCCAATTCAGTGTTTTACAAAATCAGTAAGCTTCAAACTGCAGCAAGAAAAACAAAGTAACAGCAAAAAGTATAAAAACTTGCTTTAAAAATTCCATTACAGAATTTTGTATTGTTATGTTTGCATTACCAAGAAGCAGAGATAAAAAGGATTTTTTCTTTTTATCCGTGCACATGTTCAAAACATTGGTATAATTCAGGGCAGAAATTGTTTCATTTATGTGATGAGGCGTGCACTGAACAGCAACGTATTGGTAGGACTTAAAATAGTTATCCAAAGGAGTCTTTTTTCCAAGCAAATTACACATTAGAAACCACTATGATTGTGGGAAAAGGACCCAGGCTTACTTAGGCAACCGATAGAATAAGAATTGACAGATTTTTGTATTGTAAATTCAAATGGTTTTTGAAAACGCAGTATTGCCTTTCAGCATTCCTACCCTAGAACTGTGTACTGTAGTAGGAATGAAAGTACTTCTGCGTGCACCTTGGAGTCAAGCACACTCCTGCTTGTACCACTGTCTCAGTAGACCTGCTATTTTTCTTTTCAAGTATGAATTTATCAAAAATATTTACAGGAATGAAAATTGAGCTCACTGCAGAACAAAATAACAAAACTCTTTTACATTTGTTTCAATTAGAGAACTCTAAACTAAAGCTCCCTGCCTCCCTTAATTTACCTTAATAAACACCTAGTGTCCTCTAGCAAATGTTGAGTGTCAAAATCAGCTCCATAATAACGAGTGACTTAGTGAAGAGGTAAGTTCATAGACGATTTGGTGCACTGCTTTTAACGCCAGCCCTGACTCCATGCACAAGATCAAGCGATGATCTTGGATGACATGAAGAAAATGGATGACATTTTCTTCTCTGTTCCTCAGATCCAACCCAAAACATGGCCCAACCCAAAACATGGCCCAAAAATGAACATGTCCATTAAGAAAGATACCTGACAATACCAAAAAGATGCAACATGGACAATATACTTTTGAAAGAATGGGAATAAACATTCCACATAAAAACAAGCCAAGTGGTTCTAGACAAAATGGTTTTGTTACATCTTTAAGCAGAGGAGGAGGGATGTATCACCACTGAGGCAGGGTGCAGCCAACAAGCACACCTTGGGGGTTAATCATTGAGTGGGAGGGGTATGAGCTTATGAAAGTCTCCTTTTACAGTCTTCTGTACTAACCTGCAGAACCAGCACAGGACCAAAATTCTGATAGCAAAAAAAAAAAAGCAATAAGCTGGGGCTGAGTGGAATGTTAAGGGTGTGACAGCAAACCAGATACTCCCAGGAACATCTTGAAACACTGCCACCAGATGCAAGTTTGTGTCACATCTCCACAATGCAAACCTTGGAGGAGTGTTGAAGACTGGATGGCTTAAGAACCAAGCTGAGAAATCCAAGTGATGCACTGTGCAAGGGCTGCAGAGAACAGTGACACCGAGATCCTTCAAAAAGCCAAATAAAAAGTCAACCCATTCATCCTCTCAGCAAGGTTGCACAGTAAAACATCAGAAGAAACTTGAGGAATGGTGTAAATCCAAACACTTGAAAAGGCCGAGAGCAAGCAATTCATAAATCAGTAGGAAATGTATTTTATTCCTATAACTGAATTATAACTACAAGCTGCAATCACTAAAAGCACAGTCTATAAAATTTACTACAATGTTTAGGAGGTAGCTGCTAATAGAAACAGGAAAAAAAAGCCCATTCAGTGAATAATATAGCTGTTTAGTTTAAAATATATTTTCTATTCTGTGCCTATGGAATTCACACAAAATGGTAAATGGCCTGGGTTCTTATTTGAAATAGCAGCATTTTATACCCTTGCAGCAACATAAACCATTGTAAATATAAACGCAAATGAGAAACAAACTCAAAAATGCCACAGGCTACTCAGATATGCTACAAATTCTACCATCCTATTTTAATTATTTAATGTAGGGTTTGTTGCTTTCTGATACTGGATAGATATCAATGAAACTTTAAGTTCTTTCAGGATATAAAAGAAATCGATTGCAAGGCTGTGCTCAAATAACAGCTTAAATAGAAGTTGAGAATATTGGACAATGGAAGATAGCTGTATAAGAAATACTGATTTATATATCTGCAAAACTTCATAGACAGATAGATAGCTCAGATTTAAGAGGAACAGCACTTCAAAATCATGGAGAACATAACTACAAAATTCTGGAAATGACATGGTGTTGGGCTCCTGGTGGTAAAAGACTGACTACAATAGAAATGAAGTTTTCTACTACTGTCGCAAGACTGACAGAACACTGAGCCGTAGAGATAATTTCTGCCCTGTTAACTCAGATTCAAAGTTTGTGGGAAAGGACCCTCAAATTGTTCTTAGAAATACTTGAGCAGAAAAACTGCACAGTTTTCTAGTTACAGGCAGCTGCAATCCCTGCTTTGTGAGGCGCCATGTATTGAAACTAAAATGAATCCTTATGGAAGGCTTATCTTCCAATGCTTTTTGTTCAAAAATGTCTTAAAAATACTTCCCACTCTTCAAAATAGAAATGATTGTTATTTCATTCCATTGAACAACAACAAAAAAAAACACCCAGAAGCATAAAAATCTGAAAAATAACATATCATCGGATTGCTAATATAAAAATCAGAATAAACGACTGCAGAATTCTAATGGGCAAAGATCATATATCGGTATTTACAATATGTCTACTTGCATTAGTAGAGCTCAAATCTGGATCATGTTGGTTTTGAGGGATTTGAGGAAACCAGAAACAAACAACACGTCTCTAACTTGCACTGGCAATATTGTAAAACTATCTCATGATATAAAGTGTAGGCGTTACTCTCTATGAATCATTGTGATTTAAAAAAGCATTCTGATAGATAGGCAATGAATCACACTCAATTTTGTAATCAGAAAAAGCTGGCTTCTTAAGAAAGACCTTTGCCCCCTTTGGCAAAGCATAATAACTAAATGTGCCAAGCTACTAAGGAGTAGGCCTTCTCTTGTCGTGTAAGTGGCCTCCTAAGACTGAAGGAAGTAATTGATTTTGAAATATACAAAACCATGCTGTGTTGTATACAAGATAGAAAAGCTTTATCAACTAGAAAGTCACAACACAATTGAATTGACAAGAGCGTTAACATTCTCAGAACTGTACTTGGCTCCAAGACTCGATGTACCTTTTATAACTGGCATTTATTTATACTGGGTAGACTTGTATTACTCACGTCTAGTGAAAGTTTTACTAACTACAGGAAATTAATATAATTCAAAAACTTCATATTTGTGCAGATTAACCTACACTATTTTTTTAAAAATTATTATTCCTTTTTTTTTGCCACTGACTTAATATGAGAGAACAATCTGCTTCAAGATTCTTGGATTCTTGCTGTGCTAAATAAGGTGACTAAGACAGTGTTCCAGAAATCTTTCCATTATCCCAAAGATGCACAATAAGATAATATAATTTTTACTTAATTTAAAAATAAAATGTCCTATCATATAATGGATATAAGCTTTTTTTATTAACAGTAACAAAAATAGAAATTACCAAGGAGTTAAAAACCCTTTTAATTCTTTAAGTTTTCAGTCAGATTTATAAGTTCAGTGCATGCCATTAAAAGTATTTTAAGAGAAAATTCCACATTCAAAAGTTTCATATGCGGACTTATGCATAACCTGTGACTGTGCTTTCAGATGTCAAACTTGTTTTGAAGTCAATAGAAAGTTTTACAGCTTCAATGGAAATTCAGTGTTTAGGCCACAGTTAAGCAAAACACTCATTTATATGCTTTATTTTGAATATTGTATTATTGCTAATGATATTTAAACACCTGCTAAAAGTTAAGCACTTTTAAAAACTCAGTTCTTGGCTAAGGAAGGACTTCTTTAGCTGGGGTATATTATTAAATTACATATCATACACACATATACACACAAATAAATCAATGTATGTTGTAATACAGATCCATAAGAAATTACGTTCTCATAAAATGCCATATTTTCTATGTAATATTACTGTTTCCCACTAACCACAGTGACAACACTGTGCCCAGAGTTAATAAAATAAACTCACAGCCACCATGAAACACTAGTTGCAATGTTTAGCCAGACGCCTACTGTATGTTTAAATAGGAAACAGCACTGTTCCAAAATATTCAAGTATAGTAGAAATGCTATCTAGCAAATTTATACTGTGCTCACACATGATTCATTATATGAAAATCTGCAAATTGCTCTGTGGCTTCATAAGCCTTTGTGAGATTATCAAAGATTTAAGCATGTAGTATGGCAAAATAGAAAAGATGTGTAAGCACTGCAGCTATTTACAAGACAATCTTATGCTTCGTTGTTTGTTTGTTTTATTTAGGTCATTATCACTGTGTCTTTTAATGTATTTTAATATACTAATCATGGACTCTATTCTTTAAAAATGGTGCTTAGTCAATAATTATCAACGAAGGTACCAATTTAGCCAGAAATTTTAGAACAGATGTACTCCATTATGGTACACAAATCTGAATACAAAGTTTATATTTCTTTTTGAAATGTTAATAACTTTAATAGTAAATGTTGTATATTATATGCACAATATCCGGTTAATTTTTTTCTTCTAAGACATCTTAAGTGCAATAAATTTTATACTAACACTGAAGAATTTTTGTAGTATTAATACCTAAATAACCACATAAAGCTTTCTCAATCCACTTAGTAATAGTAGAGAATTTATTGAGATCTTTTTACGGATGCATAATACTGTTGGTAAGAAGCCTGGAATTTTTTTTCTTTCCTCAGACTCTGTCATGTCAGTGCTTTTTAATGTTCACAAGACAGTAAATTTAAGTATTGTTTCCAAGAGATGAGCTAATAAGGCATACAACTGTAACAGGGTAAAATATACTCATTAATATCCTAAATGCAGTTCCCTGCCATGGCAGAATACTGAATACTCCCACAGGAAGAGGAGGAGGAGGAACAAATGCAACATGAGTTTAAACTCATTCCTTGAATTAAATCCCACTTTTAAAGTTTTTCCTGGCAGTCAAATACATTGCAAATTATCCATAAAAATGCTTCTCTCATATCAGGACAAGCCGTTTTCATCACAAAGCTGTCATCTTCTAAAATACTAAAAATGTAAAATGTATTTTAATATGGTAAGACTATACATATGGCCCATATAATTTGATTGAGCACTATTTTTTATTTAGTGTCACTTAAAATATTTTAACCTGTTGGACAATCACTAAGTCGTAAAAGCTAAAAAGCACCATGTTGCAAAACTCATTCATTAATGTAAACATGCTTAGCGCTATTTGTGCATTAAATACAGAAAATATCTCAGCATGATGGGGAACACACTTTCCTATATATAATTTTTCTTATATACAATTATATATAATTTCTGATATATGCCAAGTATAAGATAATACTCTCTGTATATGTGTGCGTACAGCCACTAAACTCTGTGATGTCAAGCTAGTTCAAACACATCAAAGCTTGAGAAAGTAGGTAAATAGTACCAAAGAGGGCTTAATGTTTAGCATTCCACTCTTCTAGACGCCCCCCAAATTAATCTAGCACAAAAATATGTTCAGATTCTGTGTGGAATACAGTTATTTACACACTGTTACTGAAGCGTATTTTCATTAGTTGCTGAAACTCTTCTATCAGACATTTCTAAACTTGTAAGTGTACGACCCAGTGATACACATACCACTTCAAAGTGCACTCTTGCCCAACGCAGAGCTGAAGGACCCTACTCTTTACTCCATTGTAATTGTTGCCACTACTCTGACAAGATAAACACCAGGCAAAAGAAAAATGGGTACCCGCTCCGATTATATATAACAGCAGGCTTTGTACTAGCCTACAGTAAGAGTACTCAACTAAAATAACTTAATAATAAAGACACATGAACTTTTGTACACCTATCATCTGTTGCACAAATGTATCTTTCATCTTTTAAATTAGCAAAAAAAATTAACCTTCTCAACTGTACGAACTAAGCAGCATATAACCTGCTCAGCCACTTTTCAGCAATAGAGCAATCTCTTGTCATCTGACTACTGTACTTTTGACCCTCCAAAATATTCCCAACTAAAATATGCTGACATGTTTTTACATGTGATTCAATAATTATTGTTCTCAATAGTGTAGGATACTTATCACATATTTAGATCAATGTTCTTTGCATCTCATGTACTCCATCTTTCTAAATATTAATTTTTCCAGATAGCTCTAAAACTATCCCATCAAGGTGACTTCAGGCTGCCTACACAAGGAGTGTAGAATCAGGTCATAAGTAGGGTAAGCTTGCTTTTGTAACTGAAATTGCAACATTGTGCAACACTGGGAGAAGTATTTAATGAACACCAGTAAACTAATTATGACTTGTGCTTTAAATTTAAAGTTACCTTGAACAGTTCCACTTCTGAATCTTCTATTGGACTACAGGACAAGAGCATCAAGAGAATCTTCCCCACTCTTGGGTTTTTTTGGGTCAGAATAAAATACAACATAATATAACATTGTACTCCGTATTTTATTCCAGAAGAAAAATAGGTGGAAACTTTCTGAAGGAAATTTAGCACTGAAAACTGACTATTATAAGAGCTAGATATAAAATATTAATTTTAAAGCCTGCCTATGACTAAATAATAGCAGTCTGAGAAAAAGATTACTAAAGTATCAACTATAAAAACTCAGCATTAAGTTAGCACCAACTTACCTTCTTTCATGTTATTGTATTTCTTAATTTCAATAGAAATTACAGGAATTTCGTTAGGAATTTTCTATTTGATATACTTCAGAAAGACTTCTTGCAGACTGGAGCTTAAAACTATAGTAACTACTGAACAGAGAAAAAAAAAACCACCCAAACAAACAGAGCCCAGGATCAGAGTTATTGTGAAACTGATGATACCAAGAAGCCCTAGAACAGGACTGTATTATCTTGAGTTCTAAATTAAATAAAATGGGTTAAAATTATAAGTTTATGGGGGAACAATTTCGTTAGCAAACTCTAAGTAGTCCTGGATGTCAGTCTATACATTGAACAAATCAAACTATTTTCAATTATGTCATTTCCATTCCTACCATCTAATACTAATAAACAAAACTCCCTTTACCACTCAAAAAGGAAGCATCATAATATATGCATTCAGATAATGGATTATCAGGGCAACGTTATATGATAATTCAAAAAGGAGTACATGCTTAGTTGTTATACAAGGTTATTTGGGTTCTGTCAGCCATCCCTCAGTAGTTTTTGAGAAAAGGCCCCCCGTCACAAATTTTTCTGAGAATTTGACACGAGTCTTTGGGAGTGGCACAGAATTTGACGGAGATATTTAACTCTTTTCCAAATGTACTTTTGAAGGGAAAAAAACCCAAGATAGAGGCCTTTCTCTTAAGGATATGGAAGTAACTTATTAAAAACACAATGGATAAGTGCTGTTTGAACCTGAACGAAAAGATGTCCCTACAGCCCTTTGATATGAAAAAGTGGACAAAATATTTGTGGGGAAAGAACACTATTTCATCTTTTATTTCATTTCAAAATCATTAATGCACTTTGGAAAGAACTTAAATATAACCTGGATAATGATACATGAATGCAAAATTCTACAAAGTCCTGACTTTGTTACTGATCCATAAACTTACTGTATTTTCTAATAAGAGATCTGGCAAGGTTCAGATTTTACGATGTGCATGAAAACGTCACTCCTGCATTTCCTGTAAGTGTCATTCATCCAAAAGCAGAGTATATTTATATTAATGTTTAAGCAAACATATATGCCTGGCAATAAACAGCACTCGTTTAGCAGTTCCATGGCTTTTGCCACTGTTCTTTGCTTCTGCAATAAACTAACATTTTAAAAATTCTTTTTGATGTTATTCTTCAGTTATTAATATCAGTGATCTTTAACCCACAGTGTCCACACATAGCAAGTCTCACTCGTCACACACTTTGACACTCAAAGTCAGCAGAGTTTTGATCTGCATAGTGACTGTATAACTAAACAAATCATTCTATTAAAGGAAGACGGAAACTGGTGTTGCTATTTTTGACAAGAAATTTTCAAGACTTAAAATGACATCATTTTAGGACACCAAACAGAAAGTGGAGTATCCACAGCTAAGAACAATTTACTGTTAGGAAAAAGTTATTAATGTATACTTTCAGAATTTTGTTATTTTTAACAACTAATGCTAAACAGAGATTTTTGTAAATTTCTCTGTTTTCAGCTATAAAGAATCTACCAATGTTTGACTAAATCAGTAAAGGCTCTGTTTGCACTTTGTATTTTGCACATAAATATTGTGGAGAGCATTAAGTGTCTATTAGCTCTAAGCTAGAAAATCTCTGCATGCCCCAATCACCTGTGTTCATATGGATTTCAGATTCTATGAAGTTCTGTATATGAGACTGACAATTGCCTTTAGAGATCCCAGTTCATGTAAACTTGTCTGCTTTCTTTAAAAATACGAACTGCCATTCCATTTCTATCTTTGACAGCATTTGCTAGTTTCAATTGAGGAGAAAAGTGTATAATCAAGTTCTAACTCTGTGGCAGTAAGATTAATAATTATAGGGTTATGCAACATTAACAATAGTGGTACAAGCAAAGCAGCTATGTTAAATTTTAACAGCATTAAAAAAGAGGGGAAGAAAGAGATTGAGAAAATTTCAGTTCCCTTCTCTGTCATGTGTTCTTGTCATCATCTTGTTTTTTCTATATTTAAAATACTTTAAGAATTTCTTCTGCAAGTAATTTAAGAGGACAGCTAACAGCAAATCTTTCAGGTTCATGTCATGATAAATAGGTGTATACACCACAATTCAAGACAAAAATATATATTTTAATACTTATATTTATAGCTAACTTCTTGCATATTTTTCTAGAACATTATTGAGATGGGGTAAGTTAGTATACTGAAAAAAACCATATTAATTAACTTTCTGGAAAGTGTTATTTTGAATAATTACATGCAACTATATTTCTTTAATCTAAATATGCATGTCATTTTCACATACAAACCACAAATTATACACTGGAATTTTGCCCATATACTCTGGGATATTTGATAACTTGATTGTTTTATTTTTAAATCAGCTATTCATCTTTAATTTAGACAGAATACCAATAGTCAACCTTGCAATAAATTATATTGTCATACCCCATTATTCTTTTAAGGAGATTCATTTTCCAGGCAAGCAAGTCTAGTGTGAGGAACTAAAAGTTATTACTGTGACTTTTTGTAACCCCTCAAGCAGGGTTGTGAACAACTAAATATCATGTGGCTCTGATATATACTGAGGATAAGTCACTGTCACTTTTTACTGTTCTAATTTTTTTTTAATTGCTAAACAAAAATCAATACTTTGCAAATTTCTATATGCTAAACTTGAAGCATGACCACAAGACAGATGGTCGATCTCTTCAAAGATTCAGTTGTATTTAAAAGGAATCATATTAAAATACTATTGAGATTATCACAAAAAATAAATTCTTAATGGACATCTGGATTACAACCAGTGCAATGTACTGTAATATAGAGCTGAATATCAGGATAAGACACTTCTTGCATTCATGATGCATGCAAAACTCCCACTGAAACTTTTTGAACCACCTGTAATCCAAAAGATCAGAAGGGGTCTTCAATAGCAGACTGCTTCCCACACCCTGTACTTCCTCTCCTTTGTGTAACAAGGTGTGAACATCTGTTTTAAACCTTATTACTATACTCTATACAAAACAAGAAATTATTTTGCAGCAGCTTAGGTGACCCTTCACCAACAGTGATACACTTGCTTTAGAGGGATATGACAAGGATGAAAATAAGGACAACTATAATCTAATTCCATTACACCCATCTAAACTGGGAGAGCTTGGGAATTTAGCACCTGGTTTTGATCTCTCACCTTCACTTTCGACTATCAATATATCATCACAAAATAGGTTAAACACCAAACTATTTGCAAAGCAGAAACTGGTTTTCATTGGGTTACAAGACGACAGTATTCACCTCATAGCTTTATACAGACACACCTTTCATAGAATCATAGAATCAGTAAGGTTGGAAAAGACCTCTAAGATCATCGAGTCCAACCGTCAACCCAACACCACCATGCAAAGGATGGGCTTCTAAAATGTCTGTGACATACTATGTAAAACTAATACAATTAGACAGTGGTCTCCCCTGTATTTTGAGAATTCCTAAACCATTTCAGATATAAACTGGTACCGGACTTGGTTCATTGTTTGGAACTATGGAATATTTTGTACAACTCTATATAATATGCTCACTGAGTAAACACGATAATTTGGGGTCAAACACTGGCTCCTTTAAAACTGACTGTAAAATTTCTATCAGTTTACTTAATTTACCTTTTGCAGGACGATGACATGTGGTTTTGAACAGGAATTCTGCACCTTTTGGTCAATATCTGAACATAATGTATTAAAAATCTCTGCCAACACAAACATACATACCATACTAAGCAGGCTCTAAAAGTGAACCTCCTCCTTCCTCAGACATTCTGAGGAAATCATTGGTCTATAAACCTAGGTTAGGGAAAAGAATAGAAACTATTGATACTGAGATCACAATAATAAACAAACTGATCAATAAATAGTTTCCTCACAAGATTTACATCTTAATGAAAGCAGAAAAAGTTGCCCGTTCCATTATGTTTGTCAGATACAGAGCCCCCAGATTATCAATGGGCTATGTGCTGTGAATCTCAGAGCTCAACTGGATCTTGTATCTTGCCAGTTGTATCTTTATTTCACTATTTGTTCTCGGATGTTAAAAACACTATTGGAAGCAATCCAAAATACATTGTTGGAAAATTGTTAATGCCCTAGTCATACAATGTCATTTTGAAGCTCCCTGGGAATTTAGATTTGCACAGCTTATTAGGATATGACCTTTCCCTTGATTTTTTATTTTAAGATCAAGTTAACATGAAATTTCCCCAGTGGGAGTTGCTGTGTTTCCTTCACAGATAAGGAAAAGAGCAATGGCAACTCTGTATAGAGACAACTTTCATACATTTCTACAGTACGGACAACTTTGTGGTCTTGACAGACATCCAATGCATTCCTAGAGGTTGAGAGGAAAGTCATGCGGTATGTTAACTAAAAAAAAACCCAGGAACATAACAAAGGTATTTCCCTGAATCTTTGACACACACCCCTTTTTTTTTTTTTTTTTTTTTTTTTTTTTTTTTTTTTTTTTTTTACAATGTCACTTGAGATTAAGCTTTGAGGAATTTTAAGGCCTATGGACTCCTTGTATTCAAAGGATCAGGGTAGCACTGGCTCTGAGATAATGGTTTGTTTCTGGAACACATTCATACTCCTTTGGGTGAGCAATTACTACCTCTACAGCACTCTTTTTTTTTCTTCACGATACAGATCTTGTCTCACAAATTCACACACTTCAGCATTTCCATGCTTATTATATTAGCATAATTTTTGCTGGGATCTCATGAAGCTGATCTAAAAGCGGGAGGCTGAAAAATTTTCCTGTGTGGCAGGTATTCAAAATGGCCAACAAGAATAATATCTCAAGTTCCTTGGTGGTCAGTGAGAGATGTTCCTCTAGAGGCTGATTCAGAAGAGCTAAAGTAGTCTTTTGTTCTAAATTATTCTGTAGAGGAGATATCTCTCTCTTTGTGGTATGGGCTAATTACCAACTACCAATAACAGTGTTTAAGTACTGATAAACTATTAAAAAATGTTTACTGTATAAGACAGGTATATTCAACATTTCTCAGCCCTTATCTCTCTCTGTTGATGAAGCCCATGGAGATAATTAGTTAAACAATTAGAAGCTGAATGATGCTGCTTGTATTTGAAAATTTTCAAATGGTCAAGATTGCGAAAACTAACAACTTTTACTAAGTTTTAGTTCAGGAGAGAGTAATTTTCTCACTGAAAGTAAAATCAGTGGGTCAGTAAAGAGATAGCTAAAGAGAATTAAATATTTTGCTTTTTGGATATTCAGGGTAAAAGTTCTACGCATTAAGCCTTTGTTACGCAAACGATATTTTTGCTCAACTACAGATACCAAAAGAAGGAAAGAAACTGATGATGAAATAAAATAAATTACTTTTTTTTAACTTTTCATATAAGTAGTCTGCTGACTTAGTACTTTGGGTAGACATTGTGCATATAATGCATTTATAATGATGCCACATTATAATATGAAGTAATGCAGTATAACATAAATTCATCACGATCATATTTGAATGTCATAGCAATGACACATCCAACAAAACAGTACAAAGATTCAAGTGATTCCTAAAATAACTTCAGCCAACTTTATGAGTTTCATTGGTCTGCAGTTCTTCTCATAATAGCGATGCACATTGTCTGCGGTGATTCGGTCATGAAAACAAAATGTAGTCCTTTAAATTTTCCTGCAACAGCTGTTAACAGGGGGATGTCCCCATTAGTTAAATTTGCATTTCAAGAAACAGCCCTTCCTCTTTCAATGACTGACAAGAGATATGGGTTTACTACTCTAACAAGCAAGTAGCAGACAACCTTAAAACCAATTTAGATTATATGCAGACTGTAGGAGTTAATTTGCAATTGATCCGAGGCTAATCTGTCTCTCTTGGGTAAGTACAAAGTCATTATCTACATCACCAGTTAAAGACCTCTATGAAACTTATGTATCTAACAAAGGAGTAAACAAATCCAAACTGAAATGATTTACTGCGTATGGCGGTAGAGTACACCGATGTCATATGGACTTAACTTTTCTGCAAACAAATCTGCCAAGATTCTAGAAAAATGCTAATAATATAGAAGGAAAAAATTCAAGCTAAATACTACAAACTTACAGGAAGAAATCTGTTGGCTAACATCATTTCTAATAGAAGAGTATCAGCAGGCATGTTTGAAAAGTGATTCAACAGAAATTGTGTATCCTTTTCTACTCTGGTGACATAGGTTCTCAATGCAGATGCATAGTGTAAGCACTAAAAGTTTATTTACAGAGGGCAGGACTGAACATTTCATGTGAACACATTCAGACCATGATAAAGAGCTTTGTCTCCCATTAGTAATTTAAAGAATTGTGATTTGGTACTCCCAACACACCTATAATTGAATTCCTCAGTCATAAAATCACTGGTGCCAAACAAGTTCTGATATCTTTTATCAAGCCTCTTTTTTCTTGTCATTTGTTAACATATTTCTTATGGAGCTTTTCTTCTTTTTATAGATACATTTGCTTTAGTTATAAATTAACCCTGGAATTTACTCTCCCAGAGGCCACAAACCGCTTTTTTATTCTCTTGAAAAAGTTTCAAGCTATATGAATTTATGATTTGGAACAATTTTGAATAACAGTTGGTAGTTAAAACACAGAGGAAAGGAAATTTCAGAAGATTGACATAGTAATTAAGAATAACTGAAAATGTTTAGATGCTTTTCTGTGCCTTCTGCTCTGGAAGCCATGATTAATTTACCAAAAGGGAACATATTTGCCTCTGGGATTTCTGGTGCTTCCGGTTCCTTGTAGTAATATTCACTGAGATACAGCCTCATTCTGAAAGGTCTTTCTAAGGAGTTCCATATTTCAGTGGCTCCTGAAGATGGCCAGCACATCCCAAAGGTATGCAGAATACTTTAAAATGTAGGCTCAAGTGCAATTTGAATCGTATTATAAAAACATTAATATTTGTTTAACAGATTGATTCAAATGACCATTAAAAGACTAATTTTTCATTTGATAAATGTAATCCTAAAGTAACAAGACTTATAACATTCGCTGTTTCCAATTGTGTGTCTTTGTTGGTCTCTTTCTCTTCACCCCTAATAGCTTTTGAAAACATTGGCTTGTTTCAGCCAGAACTGACTACAATGTAGAGGAGTTTTAACAAAATATGCCTAAATTGTTGTTAGTGTCATCACTGAAAGAGCAACAGTTTGAGCTCACCCTGTAATAAATACCAGAAAATCCAAATGAAAAATTCCTAAAAGACATATCCATAGGAAACTAAGTTAATTGATTCTACTGTTCAAAGAGCAATTTGTGTAAGGACAGAAAAATACTTTTTAACAGCCAGGATAATACACACACTATTTCCTTTATTTGTCTTTCTGTGCTACTCCTACCTTCAGTACAAATCATTTAAGTTTGAAAAATTTGATTTGATTTGACATAAACACACCAGATACCCATTTTTTATGGTTTAATTCCTGGTTTAGCTCAGATTTTCCAAGGTGGAGCAATTTGAAAAAATATGCGTTCAAGATTCAGAAAACAGGAAATGATCTTACGGAACTTTTCACTTCTGGATTATTCTTCCTGATCCAGTTTAGATGGGCTGTGATCGTGCTGCTGCGTACACCGCATGTTACAAGGTGGTGACTTAATCCAGTTTGGAGTGGGTTAAAAATGACACTGGTTTGTTTTGAAAAAATTTTCAAATTACTCTTTGATTAAGAATAACAGAAAGGATTGAAGAGCCCTAAGGTATTTTTCCTATAAATAATTTTCATGCAGTGCTTTCCCCCATCTCTAGTTTCCCATATTCAAGACAATGTCCTTCTTGCAAACGACAAAAAATCCATGACTTATTTCTTGACACTAGTTGGGGAAAATCAGTCAGTCTGATTTGGCCCTAATATTCATCTATAATCCCACTCAAATCAAAGAGATGGTGAGCATAAAGGTTAGATTGCATTGACTACGCTGAAGGATCAGAACCATAAAGTTATACACAAGTATAACCATCTACTCTCACACCTTGTGTACACATTTCATAACTTTGTTTGCACTGTGTACTTTCACTTGAGCCAAAAGGAATTTTCAGAGCAAGCAAGTTGTAATGTATTCTTTAAAGGTGAGTTACAATGTTACTTATCTATAGTTCTCGGAACAGACAGTAGGACAGTAAAATGTCAAAATATTTTTCGTATTTTTCAGAGTAATGACTATGTCATATACAAGTATTTTAGTAACATCCGCTCAGGACAGATGCATGAATAGTGAGAGAATTTTGCCATCATGCAACACAAGCTCTGATAACAACCTAATCCTTCACCAGGGGTTAGAAAAAAATTTTAGGAGTATTTTTAAAGATTTTGGGCTTTATGTTTTATGTCCTTTTATTTATTTATATGACAGCCAGATGGACAGACAACACAGACTAAAATGACTTATATAGATTTTTCTTTTCATAAAATGCCAACAATCTACAGCCTCTACTTTGCCAGATATACAACTTCCATTTCTTTCTTGTATGCCATAAGCTTTCAAACTTACAAAGATCTCCAAGTTATAAATTATTAATTTTTTAGAACCAAAAAAATCTACAAATGGAATATTAAGCACAGCTCATCTTGGTCCATAGGCAGAAAGAAACTTAAAAGGAAATTATAACAAATCTGAAAGGCATTTAAACTAATTCAGTTTCAGCTATACTTATAAAGTAAAGAGCACCAGGACTGTCACTCTGGCCGTATTCATTCCACCCACATTATCAAACTCTCTTAGTCGTCAAAACTGGATGGCAATACCTAAATGGCCTGTTGCAAATGGTCCATGGCCCATGCTAACTCCCAAAGTATTTCTGGAAACTGTTTGAATGGCTGTTAGTTCGCTGAGCTAAAACTGGACCAGGCACAATTCTGAGAATTTAACCATTTAAAAATCCAGTTCCTGAGCCTGTGCCCAAGTTACAGCACTTTTTAATTCACTACTATGGATCTAGCCTTTGAGTTCAATTAGACTTCCCTGAGACTAGGGAATATAATCACTTTGGGCTTTTGTTTTGGTTTTCCTCAAATTCACCGAGTTATTTAATTTTGTATCATTTTTTTTTCCTAAATGTGGTCCCACTTTCTGCCTGCAAGCTGGCAATACACGTAGTAGATACTCCTAGCTTTCAGGAAGGGGAAGCATGCAACTCTGAAGACATTCAGCATCAGTGTGAACGTGAACGAGGCTCTAGAACTCTCATAAATCTCACCAAACATGCATTTCCTTTGTACATCATCTTATTGAGCACTAACATAAAAGATACTGAACGATTTTTCCCAAACTCGCACTTCGTTTCGGTGAAATATTATATCTATGCAAAAAGAAACTGCAGAGATGGAAAACTCTAAGATACAAGTTACATTCTTGATACTCAGTCAGACAAAGCAAGTAAAATTATCAAATTCCTGTAACTGACATCTAACAGAGGCATTTATCTATCCACCTTTGTGTCACATGAAAACAGAAGAAATATTTTGCTGCTTCAAAAGTCCACAATATAAACATGGCAATACTATAGCAAACTGGAAACTGTTTACTATTTATCTCATCTCCTGCTCTGAGAATAGCTAACAACATACTGGACACAATAGGCACCTCAAAATCACACCTACCTTCTATAAGCTAAAATAATCCACATGCCCTACAGTAGAAGAAAACTGACTATTCTTCAGATGGACTGTATGGCATCAAAGGGCACAAGGGAACCTGTTATAAATAATGGCTCAAAGAAGATGAAGGGAGGAAAATCCTATGGGGTCTGTCAGTATCTCTTCCCAATGCAACACTCATCTCTGCAGTAGATTTTCCAATTTTTTTTCTCCAGTTTAATTTCAGAAATTCTTATTCAGATTATGCTTTCTTTGAGGAGCTATTCAACAGCTTATATGACCTACTGGAATCAGAAAACAGTGCTATTGAGTATTAAGCCTACATTGTCTTTATTTAATTTCCATATTCATAGCTAAATGAGCACTCTATCACTCTATCACTCTTACCGTTTTGAACTCCAAAGAATTCCTTTCTCCCACAGAGTAACTGCCAGGTATAATTACTGCATTCATTAGCCCTTTCTGGAGTAATTGTCAGGAAAGTGGCAATCATACCTGCATCAATTTCTTCTTCCTCCTTGCTTTTTTCTGCTTTCCTT
Source organism: Calonectris borealis (assembly GCF_964195595.1). Classification (NCBI taxonomy): domain Eukaryota; kingdom Metazoa; phylum Chordata; class Aves; order Procellariiformes; family Procellariidae; genus Calonectris; species Calonectris borealis. The sequence goes on along the minus strand of NC_134321.1, from coordinate 22,310,723 downwards.
CCAGGACAATTGGAGTTTCTCTCTACCTTGTCTCTCCCCCTTACACTGGGTCTCTCACCTAATTCACCTCAAGCCTTTTCCTCCCTTTAGTCTTCCCTTAAAAATGCAGATTTGGGGAGGAAAGGGAGAGATGGTCCTACTGTCTCTCACTATTTTCATGTCTACCAATTCGCTGTGGTTTGGTTTGGTTTTGTTTTTTAATTTCAATCCGTTCATTCTGACATTATAAGGAGATTCATAGTACAGTTATTTCATCAGTGACAACAAAAGAGTTACCCTCCTGTCTAAGGGTCAAGCTTAGGCAGAAATTTAAAATTGCCACATGCTGTATAACATTGTGCTATGCCTTCCTGTTAGTGGATGGGGGAGGAGACAGGAATCTGTTGCACAGCCTGCGTCAGAGAATGTAGTCACACTACAGTATATCAAATTTAGTGTATGTACAAGTTATTGTTATTCTAAACTTACCTCAGACTTCAGCAATATTCACTGCCTGTTCTCCTGTCCTTAGTGACAGGAAAGCTGTCACTTGTTGTTAGCATATCAGACAGTTCCTGTTCTCAAAGGAGTAATAAATAAGGCTAGATTTAAAAAACAGAACAAACTTGGGCAGAAAAAGAACAATGAGTAGGAATGCCAAAATACAGTGAAAGACCACGTTATGGCATTGTCAGCATATCTTAAACCAAGAAAAGCTGAAAATCTCGTAAGAGACCAGAGAGAAGAATTCAAAATCAGGAAGGTTCCAACAATAAACTTTAAACTTTGAGAAAGAAATTCAAACTTCTGTATTTTTAAAGAATTTCCCTGCTTTTTAATATCTTCTTTGGCAAACATAAAAAGGGCTAAATAAATAAAGAAAAACAACAGAGTCTTAGCCAATCTTCCCACTGCCTTCCTTCGAAATTTTCTTTAATTAATTAATTAATTTCTTTCCTGATACTCATTATAGACAGCTTTTCTACTTTTCCCCCAACTCTCTTCTCTGCTGGGCCTCCAAAGTCCCACACTGGCCTTAGATCCCTGTCTTAATCCACCACTGCAATTAATCTCATCATACTGAACACCAGTAGCCTCTATTAAGATTAAAGATATTCTAGCTATTTCACAATATTTTAAAGCCATTGCACATTACTCCACTAATTCTGCACAAATTTTGTTTTATGGATATTTTCGTTTGTAAAGAACACTGTTGATAATATTTTTATTTTTTAAAAACAGAATTGATAAAATATACAGATCTCCCACCTACTCAGAATTGGCACTCTGGTGACCCAAAAAAGAATGGAAAGAAATGCACATGACTTCCACATCCTCAGTATTACATCATGAAGGATGAAACAGCATATTATGTACAGCTCAGAGGGCCGCTGTACTGTATGTAACTCTTTTCTTGCATAAAAAAATGCCTTTCTTAACAAATCTGTGACTCATTACAAATTTGACAGATACCATATTCTGATGCACAGAACAATGAAAACAATGATATAGCATTAGACACAGACTCATTTCATAACGGGATCAGTTACTGTGAACTATGACATTAGCATGGTAAGTGGTTTTTTATATAAATTAAAACATGAAGGTATGTTTGCGGGAAAAAAATATTTTTAATATTCTATTTTTGGATTAAGATTTTCATTGCCAAACATTTTCAAGAAGACATGTCTACAAGAAAATATCTTTGTTGGAGGAAAAATGGGTTCTTGATACTGAAGGGTTTTCCAGTACTTCTTCAAGTGCTGTCAAGAATTCCTGCCTACACCAACTGTGCTGTAATAACTATTTCTTAATAAATTAATAATCCTGGTCTAAGAAAACAATTCCTCAAATATCAGAAAGTAACTTGCATAACCTGATGTTTTATCCCCATCTAGCCCAAGTAAAACTTAAACCAGTGTGATGATTTCAAGTGTATATTTTACACATGGTATTGGGGTATTGGATTACTGTAAAAAAACCCAAACTGAACAAGATATTGTGAACATAATAAATATCCGCCGCACCCAATTTAACTGGGTAAAGTTAGCCAGCCTGATCACATGAGGCAGGCCCAAAGAACAAGTCTTTGGGCAGTGCCCAAAGGAAACTGTGTAAAGAACCCTCTTGGGTCTCTTATTCATCATGCCATAATGTTCTTCTCTGCATCACAAAAACAATTAACCAGTTCAAGACAATTGGCAAGCTCACATCATAGCTAATACTCCAAGAAGCTTGCAAAACAGAACCAAGATCAATTGGCAAGCTAATCATGGAAAGGAAGTGTGGAATTTGCTTGCAATAGCATTTCTTAAGTGCGAACATCCAAATAATTAAAAAAACAAACCCAAAACAAAACAAAACCCCCAAACAAACCCAAGCTAGGAACTACTAATTAAGCTTCCATAGGATTTTTGGAAATTAATTTGCATTGCCTTGATAATGAAAAATACTTTAAAAACATTGTTAAAAACCTGAACCTTTCAAAGTAATTCTTCAATATTTGCTTATTTCCTATTTTAAATTCAGGACCTGTCATAATAAACTTTTGTAATACTAATTTTGAAACTTATTCTGTAGTTAATTGTAACAACTCATACTTAGCTGAGATCTTTACTAAATACCATACTCCAGGACAATTTAGCAATTCTGGCAATAGCTCTAGTGTAAATGTAAAAAAAAAATCATCCAAGAAAATAAACCTTTTTAGAGGTCTTATTTCATTCAGAGATCTGATTTAATGTGAAATCCTTTTGTTCTAAATAAAGCTTAAAGTTTCATCTTGTTTATTATCTCAAATTATCTTCAGCAACAGCTGGAAATTCTGAAAGTGAAAGCATATTTGCAGAACTTTTGTTTCCACACTCTTTAATCATGTTCTAGAGAAAAACTCAAAAAATGTACACCTTTATGCGAGTGTCTTGCAATATGCAGTCATTTGTCAAACTCTTATTATGTTGACAATTACTATGGGATATTTAAAATAAATAAAACGCTAGCCTGCTTTTCTTAATATTTCTAATAATTTTAAAAATCAAATACGTTGACATGCCTTGATGTACAACTAAGGACTCTCAGATATGCAGTTTAAGTGCAAATGATGGCATCCAGGAATGAGAAGAAATACAGTAAAAACCTCACAGAACTTTAGTGACTCAAGCAAGTAAATCCATCCACTATCAGTGGCTAACTTTAGCAGAATCGGAGGAATAGCTACATCGCTAGGTCAGTCCAAGAACTTTGTTTCAGACATACTACAAGCTAGAAAGCAAATAGCAAATAAAATAATTTTTCATCGTCCTGGAGGGGATGAGAACCTCAGCCTGTGGCCTCTTCAAAATTTCTCATGATTCAATTAAATATGGTCCTGAATAAGGTTGGAGAATACAGATAAAGTTCTGTGTAAATAAAACAACCTTTTGCCCTCAGGTACTTCTGTACTTGCTTATCTATAGATTTCTCTGGGTGTAACTGAAAATAAAATTTGGCTTTATGGTTTTTTTACGTTCTTAGGTAGGATTAAAAATCAATTTAGCAATATACCACATTATAACATGCTTCTACTAAGCTTAAAAACTGAGATTCAGCATAAAATTTTGTAGCTGAAATACCACTATAGGAAACAGTGAACAGTAACTCCAAGTAAAACATATTCAAGATGAAAGGATAAACTCTTCAGTTTTATTTACTGTAGACATAAAAAGTCAGTACCTAAACCTATCATGAGGAAATATGTACATTATGAAAGGCAGTAAACAGAAGTGGCTGCATTTTTCCACAAGCCCCCATATTAGATAGCACCACAAAGCACCAGGTCTAGGTAGTAAAACCTGTTTTTCTGACCACCCCTACTAGAAGATCTTGGTGTGAGTGTTAAAGCCTGTAATTAACATTTTTCTTTTCATAGTTCCTTTTTTTGGTGTAACAGAGTGACTCTTTTGGTAGTCTAACATATGTTTCAAACCACCATGGTTGAGAACTTATTTCACAGCAATATTAAAATATTCCCCTAGCATAAATATTGAAAATATACATAATTCTATTTGTATATAGATAGCAACCTAAGTTCAAAGCCTCTCAAACTTCAAAATTGCTGCTACACAACCATGAATAGTTATAGCAGTTACACAACATCTCTGTTCAATAAATCTAAACAAACACACAAGTACTATGGACTTATAATGCAATATTATAACATAAAATCCCATTTTATGCAATGCAGCGTAATCACATATTGTGTAAAAAGTTTAAGACGAGATCATAATTCTGGGCAGGGCTACTTTGTGCAAATATGAAATTCTCTGAAAAGTAATTTGCTTAAACCCAGTGGAAAAACACAAGACACAATAAGAAAACTTCCATCACTCTCACTTATTCTATGTGCTTATTCCATAGCAGCTAAAAGTGTTTGTATGAAAATAACATATTTAGAATTTTATACATACATTCAGGTAAGTTAGAGGAATCGTAGCTGGAGGTCTCCTATAAAAAAAGTATAGGATTCTGGCAAAAGGGAATCTAAAATATGTCACAACCAGATTTGTGATAAAGAGGAAAGACATGAGTCCCCATAGAGCTCATGAAATTCCAGTAACCCATAAACCAGCAGAAAGTATAATATTTTCCTCCCATAATAGCTGTTATAAGATCAAAACTAGAACTCATGTCTAATTTGAAGGTCTAGAATAAACTAATACAAACTGCGATGTCTGTATCAAAATGTTAGTATTTCATTTAGAGTTTTAATATGTTAAGAAATTGATTACGTAAATTCCAGAACAAAAGGCAGATGAATATACTACTCCTGTTACACTGGCATTCATTAAATAATTTAAAGAAAAACACTTTTGGTGGACTTTTGCTATAATAATGTATATTCATAGCTATTTAATTTCAGGCATTTAGTCTCACTGAGCAAGCAGCAATTCATTTAGAGTCGAACTCTATATTTTCAGTATACTAAAACCACAGACTGACTTCAATAGTAATTGCATGGAAGCAAGCTGTATATAGAACAAAATTTCTAACACTGCACGTAGATTGCAAACCTGACCCTATTGAAACAGCAGAACCGCCATTGACCTGAATGAAGCTGGGATTTTTTTTCTAGACTCTGTGCATCTTCCAATAAACCAACACCATCTTTTTTGATACCATAGAATGTTCTGTGTATTTCTCTGTTGGGATATTATCCAATATTTATTATACTGTGTTATCAGATGTTATATATAGCCTTTCAACATTACTGAGATAAGTAGGAAGTCATTCTATAACATAGGGTTAATACATTACCTACACACACATCTCTCCTACAAGTATGTACATAACCATGCATGTATGTTCATCTTAGCAGTCATCAAGCATACTTGTGCCTGAACATACATATACAAAGCTACATAAGCTTTGTGTTTTTTAAATTGCTAATTATCAACCAGCAGAGTAGACTTTGGGATTCATAGACTTGAATTCATAGACTTTGTCCTGAATGTGCAGACTGCATGGCATGGAGGTGATCTGCTTAGTCATGAGGGAAGGGGGTGGCTTATGCAAGTCCACAAAGCATCATCTGCTCGTCGATTCCAGAAATTCACAACCCGGCTTTTGAGGTAGTTACTTATCTTCCCCTTTCTAAGCAGGATATTTTTCTATTTGCAGTGAAATCTAGTGAAACTGCAAAGTAAAAACAGCTGTATTTAGAAAATAGGGTGCTGCTTGGAAGGGTGTTGCTGGAGAGGGTTTTTTTCTGTAAATTTGGGTATTTGTTATCACACATATACCTAACTTTTTTGTATTTGTCATGATACAGATTGGAATCTATTACCGTTGTAAGAATCTATTACTATTGTAAGCATAAACCAACACACTGAAATTTTAAATTAAAATTTTTGCATCAATCTCACTACTACATTGTGTCTCCATTGTAAATTTGTAACTATTTGCATTCTCATGGCATAGATCATATAGTATTAAGGATAGGGACAATCTTTTCATTTGAGTGAGTAACAAGATGGCCCCAATCTTGACTAGGTTGCTAGGTACTACTGCAACACAGGTAATTAAAAATATCTATATATTTCATGTATCATGAATTTTAATTGGAGAATGATGTAATTGTTTAGTTCAATTCTATAGAGTGATTTAGGACAGGACAAACAGGCCAAATAATATAATGGAAGGTATGGGTGGAGTGGGACAAAAATGTGAACCTCATCAAATTTACGTAAGTTCTGCGAAAGTTTTCAGATATGAAGACTGCAGACTAGGCCTAGCCTTTTTTTTTCCCTCTAAATTAAACGAATAGAAGCCTACAAAAGATTTAGTTGTATATTTGTGTGAGAAGAACTGACATCTTTGTAGCAACAGGCAAAAGAGAAGTCCATGTTGCAGTAGAAGACCTGATGCTGAAGTAGAAACTTAGTCTTTCCTATGGTTGTCACATCTATTTTCTCCTTCGTATCTCCTTATACTTGCAAGATCTGAAAGTATCCCAAGCCCCACTCACCACAGGTGCTACTACTAGGGTGACAATTTGCTTAGCACCTGCATTTTCTACATACTTTGTCACTGGAACGAGAAAGAAAGCACAACTGAAAAAAGACAGACTATCCTTCATTAAAAAAAAGCACAACTGAAAAAAGATGGACTATCCTTCATATAAAAAAAGCAGAGGGCTGGGGGGGAACAGACAAAAGAAATGTAAGAGGGTTATCATTTAATGTAGGAATCAATTTACATTTCACATTCCTGGGAATCTAAATATCTGAAGACAAATCTTATGGCTCTTTCATTTTTCATTCTGCCTTGGAAAGGCCCCCACAGGGGAAAAAAAAGGGGGCGAGGGGGAGATTTTTTCCAAGTACTCTGTAACGGTTAAATGAAATCCTTAAGAACTGACCTGTTAATGGGAAACCCCAACTTCTGTTTGTGGCATGGGTAGGTAGGACTTGAGTATAACAATGTTCTCTTGCTTTGGATTATTTCTAACTTTTTCTTTTGTTAGTTCAAAAAAAGTTAACTGACCCACAAAGAACATTTGGTATGAAGTACCTGAAAAATACTGCTGTTAAAAAAAATACATCATTATGGAAATACAGCATGGAATAATTAGCACTCATTATCTAATATCATGCTAAATTCAGTAAGTCTATCAGTGATTAAAAAATGAAACTAGTAGCAATAACTAATGGAAAGTATTGTATCCATGACTTCAAAAGCATCTAGCATGGAGAATTTATAACTGTATTTTAATTTCTCTTGAGTAACTGCACTGGAAATTGTTTTACTGCATGCCAGAGGAGAATACAGGAATAATCCTTGTGACAAAAGCTAGTAAAAGAAACTCAAATTCTGAATATGAAATATGCATAACTAGCGATTCACAACTCGGCTACAAAAAAATGGCTAGTAAACATATTCAACACCATTCTGAACAGATTATATGTAAAAAACAGAACCAAAAGAGGGCCTCAGCAATCAAGGTGAAAAAGATTATTAAGTATACTTTTCATTATTTAGTCCAGCTTTGTGCAAGACAGAAATTTTGTTCTACTTTTAAACTTTTCCTTATTTTTACAATATAAATTTTTGCAAAATTCACTTTATTAGCCATTCTACTATAAGTAGAAAATTATACTGACAGTAATTGAAGCTGGGCCTAGACTTATTTTATTGACTTAGAAATGGACTTATGATTATTTTAAAAAGTTCACAGAAGAGTCAGATTTAGAAGCAGTGTTGGTAGTGGGTGTTTTTATCAGTATCATAAGGAAGATTAAAAGGCATAGCTTCAATATTCTTCAATTAAATTCTAATATTTTGCCACCTTCATTTTTTGTGCTAATTTATTATATGAAATATAAATTTATATCAGGAGAAAAAAGAATTATTTGTATATTCTATATGGTAATGGAAGTTTCATTGAATGCTGATGTTTAATAAATTGTATTATCCAGGAATTTGACATTGAGGCATTTCTAAGAAATACACACTATCTTAAGACTGTTTACAGATATATAATCTCTGAACCACTAACAGTTAATGAGGTATTTCACAAAACTGATGCCTAAAAACATTCAAATTCAAAAACTGCCTGTTTAAAAATACCTTTAAATTATATTTCTGATTGGTTATCATTCAAAGTCCATGCCACCTATTTTTTCAACTCTCTCTCCCCTTGACAAGTCCATGCTTATATTGTACCACATGCCTTAACACACTGCTAAAAGTGATTTCTTATAACCTCACAATTAAATCTCTAAGCAATTTTTGCAGCAATTTTTTTTGTGACAGCCGACGAGAATAATGATGTCAAACACACGACTTCATGCGGCAAATTCTGTTATTAATGGGAGCACAACATATGAAACTTCTTTTCAAAGGACAGCACTGAGTATCATATGTCATAGTTACTTGGTGTACACCGGGAATTTTTAGTTAACTAGTAACAAATCATAGTAACCTTTTAAAAGGTAAATTACTGATTAAATTATGGGCTAATTGGTACCAGAATTTTTTGTTTGTTTGTTTTGAATACTAATTTTTAAATAGAACATTACAATCATGTTCCACAGCAAAAGCTTGTTCAGAGATGGGGCAGCAAGTCACAAATGTAAGGCTAGCCCACAACCCTAGTTATTTCAAGGATAATTATAATCGATCCTTCTGATTTAAAGGAACCTAGACTCCACAGCACATGAAGAAATTGATAATTTCCTGAGCTTTTAATCAGAATAATACCAGTCTTACATCACTGATATTAATAAATACATCACTGTTAAGTCAGCATTGTATTGTCGTGTGTACACAGTGCCACAAAGTTACAACACCACAGGAACTTGCACTCTCCAGTTGTAGAATACCCTGGAGAGAAATGACACCAGGAAGATTACAAAATGCTCCTGCAAACCTGAGGCATGCCATCAAGACATAATACATTTCAACATAGCATCTCAGTTGTTGCAGGCTCTGAAAGGCTCCCCGACTTTCTGCGGTTGAGAAATTTAAAAAAAAAACCAAAACAACCAAAACCCAAAAAACAGCCTGTTCATTCATTAAGTGAATGAGCCAGGTAAGCACCAACACTTCCCTGTCCGCTCCCTTCCCCTAACGTGGTACGAATGGGCATCCTGCGGTCTACCCCTTGCAACCACTGGATACATCCATCCCCATCACCTCCACCTCTGCAGGGGAGAAGATCCCCCCTTCGCGCACGTTACACTCTCCTTAGCATCCTCCTCTCAGGACTGTAGCTAACCCACACGAGTCACGGTTCCCCAGCCCTCCTCCCCAGCCCCTGCCCGAGTACAGCACCATGGACACAGCGCCCACGCTCTCCGCCTGGTAGGAGGCTTCTGGGCACAGCCTGCCGCCTGCCCGGCCGCGCCGCGCACCTGGAGCCCTCACCGAAGGGGGTCCCCCCGTCACCTCGCTCCCTCCCGCCTCTCCTCCCCGCCCGCCGCGGAGCAGCCTCATCCCTTCTCCCCGCCCACGCAGCCCCCACGGGCACCGGCAGCCCGTCCTGGCAGACCTTCTCCCCTCAGGGCCGTGCCGCCTGGCCTGGCAGACCTCCCCTCAGGGCCATGCCTCGCGCTCCCTACACACTCCGCTTCTCCCCTCCGCTCCAGGAAAAGCCCTCTAACCCCGCCCCCCCGCTCCCGCAGAGCCACCTTCCTTCCCCGCCACCCCAAGCATCCCCGGCACCACGGCCGCCTCCCCCGGCCGGGGCTCAGCCCTCTCCCCACCCCGGGGCGCAGCTCCCGGCCGCGCACGCTTCCCCTTACCCCCAACAGCCCCTCCGAGCCCCCGAGCCCTCGCTGGCCCCTCTTCCGAGAGAGGCGCCCCTCACAAGCGCCCCCGCGCCCGCGTCTCCCTCAGCCCGCAGCTCTCCTCCCGCCTCCGCCGGCCCCCTCACCTCGGGGGAAGGTCCCCCGTAGCCCGCACTGACCTGGCGCTGTCAAGTCTCAGCGGGAGAAACTGTTCCCTTCTAGTGGGATAAACTCCCCCGCTCGGCCCGTCCTACCGACCAGGCACCGCCTCCCCCGGCCGGGCACCGCCTCCCCGCCGGCCCACACGGCCGGCGCTGAGGGGCGAGCCGCCGGCGGGAGCGGGGGGCTCGGGGCGCTGCGCCGTGCGGGGCTCGCGCGGCGGCCGCTGGCGGGCTGTGGGGGCGGGGCGGGGGCGCAGCGGCGGGACCCGGGGCTGAGGTACGGCGCTCGGCGGCGGCCGCGGGGCAGCGCACCGAGGGGGACGGGGGAAGAGCTGGACGCGGAGGGGGAACGGGTCAGTGAGGAGGAGGCGCTGCCTCGCCTTCCCTTCCCCTTTAGACCCCGTCCGTTCACCCGGGCCAGTTCCCTCCGGCTCCGCGCCCGCGGAGCGAGAGCACGAGCGTGTACCTGAGGGCAGACCGCGGGCCCCGGAGAGGATCTGGAATTTGATCTCTGCTCTCTGTAATCTCCTGTAACTGAAAATTCAGTTTTTCCGGCTGCTAACTGCTTTCTCTTTTGCATTCCCGTTCTCCAGCTAACTGCTCTCTGCGCTGCGTGTAGTTGGTTTGGTCACCTCACCTCAGCTTGTGTCCTGCTGTGACAGGAGTAAAGGCTTTTCTGAAAAGATTCTTAGCAGTGACAGAGGTAAATGCCATTCTTTTTTCCCTCGCTTTTTTTTAGCTACAGATTCTCTCTCCCCCTGTCCCCCCCCCCTCCCAGGAATGCAGAGGGAAATGGTATAGGCTGCGTTCGGTAAGTCTCAGGAGAGAGCAAGTTTAAACAAGCATGTCACCTCCTTCTACTACACCCTCTGATTCTTCTAAAAAGAAGTTAGATGTGAAAAAAAAGCCATAAGATCAACAGGCTTTAGAGAGTCATCTTGTAAGTCAAGATGCCCCAGGATACAACAGTTTATCTTTAAAAACTCTGGATCTCTCGGACATCATTGGAAGATTCAGAGGATCCTAGATTTGCCTCATTATGGTTCTTAGTCATCAAGCGTTTTGAAAGAGAGCCTACATTTGCTTTATTAGTTGTATACTGAAGGCAATTTATAGATTAGAGTTGAATACGTCAAAATACCTGGTCTACTTACAGATACTAACATCGCCTACAGCTTTTTGTTTATGAGAACAATCTTTCTGTCTGTAGAGGCTTGAAGCCTTGTGTTAATTTTTATGAGAATTACCCGTCTGTTTGTATAGGCTTGAAGTAAGTGTTACTTCTCCCTTGACATATCAAGGAATTTTTCTCAATTCATGCTTTTCCCTCCATCGGAATTTTTTAGCCCTAGAAATGTGGAAATCTTTTGTTTGTAAGGTTTTGTTTGTTTGTTTGTTTTCTTCTTCTTCTGGATTTTTTTTTTAAACATACTGCAGTAATACCTATTCAGTAATACCCTGACCCAGAATTAGGAGGCAGGTACTGAAAACAAGTAAAACAAAACCTCAGAATTAGCTCAAGACGCCATGGATGAATAAACAGGCAAATGTGGGTAAAATAATCTAACAATAACAGAGGCTTACATACCTAAATTATTAATATTTCTAACCATTCTACAGCAATATCTCAGGTGAAGTTTCAATAGAAAGTGAAAAGAAGAAGGATCTTAACTGGAGTCCTCCACAGAGTTCAGATTTAACTCTGCTGAGAACAGAAACAACGCTGTTCTCTGTGCAAACTGCTGGAGAACATACCCATTTATTTTAGGTGTCTGAATAATAGAGGAGCCCTCCCAAAAATCCAGGCTTTAACATGCAAATTTTTTAAAACTCCATGAAACTGGGAGAGTTCCAAAAATTGGCAGGTATTAATGAACATCTGATTGTGACTATAAACTCATACTTTGAGTCTGGACTTTTAATAAGTTCATAACTAGAGCAGAAATACAAAGCATAGTTTAGATTTTAATTAAATTGCATGGACGAAATAGGCATATCTAACTCAATCCAGAGAAGTCAGCCAAACAGGGCTTCTAGAGAAGTATTACAAATACCATATAATTTTATTTCAGTTATAAGCATTATATTCTTTTAGCAAATTCATCCTTTGAACAGAACTCATAAAATATAAAGCAGAAACAGTAATATTGACTTGTGTACAAATTACTTAGGTTTTGTCAATATATATTTTAACAGATTGAGACAGGAAAAGAAAAAAATTAGTCTGATTTCCTGCTTAACATAGATTTTTAGGTAGTATTTGGTACCTCATTAAATGTTTCTTTTAGAAAGACAGCTAATCTTAATTTGAAGAACCAAGAGATGAAGAACCAATAAATTTTCTTTGGTAGTTAAAAATATGCCTTATTTATAATTTGAATTAATCTGTTTTTCTTTATCAACAAGGAGTGGTTTTTTTTCCACGCCTGCAACATAGAAAGCCAATAATTTTTGTATTGGTAAAGAAATAAAATAGGCTACAAATATATTATCTATTCTATAATTAATTCTAGAATTTCTTTATACAGTAATGAAATGGTCATAATAAAGAAATTATCAGTTTCTCATACAGCTTTTGTTTGCATTATTTGACTGCACAGTTTTTGATTATGCGGACTTTCTCCCCTGCTTATCTGAGAGAATTCCTAAGTTTGGCTGGGGCCTTTAAGCGTTATGAAATAAGAATGAAATATCAGACTCAGGCCTTCCTGAATCATGGGCAATTCTTCCCTAAGTTCAAAGAGAGGCAGAAAAGGGCCTCTCAGCATCAGTTCTAGTTTTGAAATTAGATGATAACTTGTCTTCACAAAAGATCAATTATACTTTGTTTTTCTTATTGGATATAAAAGCGTTCGTTCTTTTCATGTAGAAGAATTGCATTTTACATTACTTTCAATCATTCTGTTTTTCATGGTAAGTCTTTTTGAAGAGTTTGATGCATCTGAAAAAAATCTTATTTCTGCGTACACTTATTACTGAGTGTATATTATTAATTTTAATTATTAAGAAAATTTGAAGCAGTTTAAATTGAATCATATGGCAAAAATAGTCCCATTGAAATGAGAAAGAGTACTTTGTGGAATCTCAAGATGGATAAGGGTTTAGTACGGACCAAATAACTTCCCTTAAACATTTTTATTTCTCTTTTCCATCTTAATGAACGAATTTTTGTGCAACAGGTTCTAAGGTGTGCCAGGTAGGGTTTTATGGTTTGATACGAGGTTAGAACAATGAATATATTAAAGAGACTCTGTCTATGATACTGTGATTTTTACCATTGGCTTGAAAAGGGTAGAAATATTATAAGGATATAGAGGTGAAAGATTTATACCTTTTCCTCTCTCTGCAAATACACTAGTTCCAGCTTTTACTTAATTATTTTGATGTTTCCATTGTGCCTGTGCTTTAAGTCTCTAGGTGCATTACAGAAGTTTAAAATCACAAATCACGCAGTGTGACCCATCTCAGTATTCTGGATAGAATGAAAAATTATCTAGCCAAACTTTTAACATCTAGAGGGCAATCTCACACACTAGCAGTGTGACTATAAATCTAGCAGTCAGAAGAACAGGTTCTGATTGCGGAAATTGCATTGATTTAAAGTAATGGAGTTTAAGTAAGCTAAAAAACTATGGTATTTCTGCCTTTTTTAAAATTACCCTGTGTACTTTCTCTTGGGTTATGTAATTTTTTAATTTACATAGCTGGTGTTCTTTTATTGATAGCAAGAATTTTGTCTTAGCATATCTTATTCTGTCCTTATTGGCAGCTTTTGGTCTGGGAAGATACATTTGTAAAAAGTATTTTGTAATATTCCACCACACTCCTATCTTCAATTTTCACATTCTACATATACGCACTTTTACTGAACGAAATCAGAAGTTTCAGCTGTTACCAGTGTCATTTTATATGGATATATGGCAAAACCTATAGTAAAAACCGCATTTCTTTAAGTGATGGTAGAGGACTCTCCCTTGGTATGACTCCAAACTCTGGAGATTGCACTCCAGTATTGTTATACTGCATTTAGCATGTTGTGCCTCAGATCCAGCAAAAGTGATAGGACTAGGCATAATGCAGATTTTTCATAGATAACTGTAGAGCGGGTCAAAACAAGACCCCTTTAAACTAAAAATGATCCTCCTTTTCCTGAACTTTGAGGCTTAGATAAAAAGAGAACAAAATCCAAATCATGCCTGATTTAAATTCAGTAAAGCCAAGATCACATCAGGTTGCCTACCTCTAATTGTAATGCTTTCTTCATGATCTTTGGTCTCTCCCCAACTCTTGACTTCTCTGATTTAATTCTCTCTTGAAGAGAATAACTTTCTCTCTAGGATTGTCTGGTTCTTCTGTAATTGGGTATTATCTTCCTGTTCTAGTCCTATTCTGATCAAACGGGTGCAAATTGTGTATCACACACAGATCGCATATCACATGCAGATAGCAGGCAAAAGAATATATAGGAATAAAGAGCTCAGGCATGAGCTATCCATCAGGTTTGTTAATCCATCAGAAATTTATTTCTGAAGGAATCATTTTAAAGCAACCACAAGTTTATGGTCATTTTGAGTCTCGTTTAAAAACAATTTATCCTAATTTCTTGGGTGATTAAGACAGATTTATGAATGTAACTTATTCAACTTCAGAAATTCAGATTTCTACAATTGTACATTCTTAGACATCTTAATTTAGTAGCTGATGCAACCAAGACTTAGAGTTGTGCTAATATAAGTTGGGAAGGAGGTGGCTAGTCTTGTGGTTAAAACATGGGACTAGCTGCTGAGAGGTCTAGGTTCTATTCCTGGTTGTGTCACTGACTTCCTGCGGGTCACTGTCTCAGTCGCTTAGCTGTGCCTCATTTTACTCATATATAAAATGGAAATAATACTTACGTTGCTAAAGCACTGTGAGACTGAAGTCTATACAATTATTTTATGCTCGTAAAAGGACTTTGTGTATAACTGTATCAGCAGGTCAAAACCTATATTCGTAATGTAATTCCGTTCATGTAATTTGCTATGTCTTTCTCACACAGCAATTCACTGATTGCAGTAAAGAAGACTGAAAACTCAAAGGTGCAAATTTTGACTTAAAGCATCTAGAGAACTTTGCTTCCAGGTTCCAATTAATTTGTTCATGAAGAGAATTGAGTTTTCTTTGTAAGAGTGTGAGAAAGGTAGTTTTGTAGCATTTACTCCCTCATAATTGTTAAAAAAGAATTAATTCCCCCCCTCCCATTGTTTCTTTTGGAGGATTGTGTGAAGATCTCTTGGTACTTCCATTTCCTATAACCTTTGTCCTGTTTTATAGTTTTTAGACATTGTTGTGATGGAATTAATTTGAAATACTATTTTTAAAATCCCTGCTTTCTACATATTTTACCCTAATCTCCAGGGTGCTCCAGATAGATGTAGGAAATACTGTTGGTCAACTAAATGATGATTCTATAGAAAAACAGTATACACTGCAGCTACTAAATCCCAGTGAAAGTCATGGAATCAAGAGCATCTTCTGGTATACTGCCTAGCCTTAAGGATTAGTTTCTCAGCATTTCAGTCACAGTGGCGTGGATCTCACATTCATGTTACCACAACTTTTATTTCTATTGCAGAGGGAAACTCTGGAGGGTTTTAAACCAAGGAGATTTGTGTGTCTTTAAAGTGTCTGGTAAATTAGGTTTATATACTTAGATACTTACAAACATTTTAAACATTTTGTAATTCTTTAGGACAGATATCGATAGTAAAGACTGAAAGAGAATTAGATGGCATTCAGACTATCCTATAGATTTAATTATGTTAACTGAAATACCTTCATGTGTCTTTATAGCAAATGGGTTGCATGGCTTTCAATAACAAGACCGAAGACTAAATAAAGGAGTGTGTTGTTTGTCTTTGTAATTAATATATATTATTATAATGCTAAACATTCTAAAATTATGTCATTTTAGTAATGTTATTTCTGAAAGAATCACCAGGAGGAGTGGCATAGCAATAAAATGGAAGCATTCTTTTCTTACATCTCACAAATTGTATTGCAGAGGCTTCTTTTTCCACAGAAGTTGTGACCACGGAGGTATACTCCAACAAAATACACACAAAATTCTGACTTCTAACTTTTACACATGGATTCACAGGCAGTAGTCTGAGACTACTGACAGCAGCATAGTGAAAAAGTACATAAATATTTGTAGTATTAGGGCATAATATTTTTCAAATGTTGTTTTGTGTAAAACAGATGCTAAACTCAGAGGCCTCAGATGACAATTTCTACTGCGTAAACAATATCTGCTTACTCTGTGATTAAATCTTCATCATAAAAATGTGCTGCCAACGTGCATGGAATTTTGCTGGGCAGAGCAGCAGTAACTTTAATCCTTACTGATCGTTGAATTTTGTTTTGCAGAAGTACAAGAATATAAAATATGGTCAGGCAATACAGCTTGAAATAGCTATTATATTAAAGTCATCATGTTTCATTCATGCAAATAGTTCCATTGGTTTGTCAGCTGCTCTTCTGAACTGACTCTTCTTAGTCTTTTAAATAAATCATTATTTTCATTTAAGATCTTAAGACTCTTAAAAAATAAAGTTAATTACTGGTTTTTAGTCTGTGCTAACCATTAGAGGATGCCAGGTAACTTTAGCAGTGAATCAGGGGCTATTTTGGGAGAAAAATATTACAATAATTTGCAGGAAATAACCTTTTTGTTCCAAAACAGCTGTCATTGAACACTATTATATCTACAACAATTAAAATTATCTTTGGTAACTTTTAGTATTTGGCATTGCTCCATTATTGTTCAGTTAAATATTTTTCAAGTATGTTAGGACTTCTGCCCACTGTGTGCTTGAAACCCTTCATTATCAATACAGAAGCTCTCTCTCATTTTTGTCATATTGTAGTCTCTCATGGCAGGACGTATGATACCTTCTGTGAAGATTCTTTGCCATTCTATAGAATGGCAACAGGACTTGCACTGAGCACTGATGACTCGACATTTACAGTACAGCATTTGCCTTTTAATATGAAGTGTTGAATGCCAAAAAAATAATAATAATAAAAAAGAATGTACTAGCTAACATATAAAGTGAATTAGGAAACATGTGCAAACATCCTGGTGAATTTAAATAGCTGGTTGGATCAGAAATGGAGGAAAAATAACATTGGGTCAGGAACAAAACACAAAGCAGCCAGAAACCTTGTATTTCTAATTTAGGATATAAATACTCACTGCTAAAAAATTCTTTGTTACAAAATGTAATTGATTAAAAAAAGGCAGGTTTAGGGGATGTTGTTTGTTGATGGCTTTAATATGCTTCAAGTACTAATTAAAAGTATTTCCACAGTGCTGAGACTTTTTATTTGCTCAGATTGTAACCAGTTGATATGCAGCTAACAGTTTTTGTGAATTGTTTTTCAGAATGAAATCTTTATTATTTGTATTGTAATAGCACTTGTGATTCTTATTTATGGCTTTAAGTCCTCAGTATTAGCAGAGCAGAACTGAAAGAGTATGCTTTTCAAAGAGTCTATCATACGTATGTAACACATGGTAATGTTTTATTAATAGCACATTTGCATACTATAGTATGCTTACTTGTATTTGCATCAGTATAAGTTAATATAGAAGCGTCCCTTCAATGTGGCATGTATCAGATGCCATCAAAATCATTTCTCTACATATGATTTTACTCTGTGACCTTAATTATTAGTATTTTCTTACCCTGTGTATTGTTGTGTTGGCAAAAAAATGCAATCTTGGGAATATATAGAGGACATTGTGTTGATTTCTGGTATTTGAGTTTTATATATACTAATAAATAATAAAATGTAGCAGTTTAGTACACTGTGGACTATAACCTGGCAACCCACTGTTGTTTTGGTGAACTGAAGTAAATTTAATCTGAACTCTCCTACGTTCATTTGAAAATTTTGACATTTGGGTCAGATCACCCCTTTATGTGTTTATTTGTCTCTGTGGACCTTTCGTTGTACTGTGTACAGTTCTTTGGCCCAGCAGATGAACCTGAAGTAGTACTAGTTACCAAAGTATAAAATGTCGGGGTAGAATGGTAGGACAGAAAACGTGATAAAATTGGGAAATTATAATTGAAATTTATTTTGTGTTTCATTTATTCAGCTCAAATACTCTTAGTTACAAAGTATCCACATGTAAAAAGTAATTGTGTTGTGTGGAGGTAGACCCTTTGCTATTTTTTTTGCTCTAAATAGGCATTATAGATAATTCAACTTACATTATGAATCATTGAAAAACTAATTTTTTTAAGGATAACATATAATAATATACCAATAATAAAGTGTATCAGAAAGAAGAATTTTCTTACCATAGCCCCTCTTTTTAGAGTACAACAGTACAAACTGGGTCACAATTGAAGTTATATTTTCAGTAACAGCTGGTTTTCCATAATTTGTTTTTTTCAATAATCACTTACACCTGCTTCAAATGAACACAGAGTGAGCAAAACATCATTTTAAATGTGAATGCAAAAAATTTTACAGCTACTTCTTCCAGATAGACCACAGAAGTTTCAACTCACCGGGCAACAGCTCTGATAATTTCACTCCTAGAAATAGATGGATTACCACTGAGAGAATATGGAAGTTGCAACAAAAAAGCTTTTTGGGAAAAAATGGCTTGTTTGTAGGCTCTGACTTGGACAGCTTTGTTCTTCAAGGACATTTTTGCAGGCAGGATAGAACAACTTCTCACCTAAATTACAGTAGTGTATATGGAGTGAAAGCATAACAACAACAAATGCCCTAGACATGAAAAGTAAAATTTCAAATATAATATTCCATATTGTAATGCTGGATGCAGAGGAGGAGTATTGTAAGGTTTTAACTTTCATTGTGATTATTGGGAGAAAAAAAGATAGCAAAATGACTTTTGTCTCTAGATATATGTCCAGAAGATTACTGAAAATGGGAAAAAATGTTGCAGGTTTTAAGAATTTAGCCTGTTCGTCTGAATTAAGTTATTAAAACTGCTAATGTTAGCTCAGAACAAAGAAGTGATTTAGGGTAACTGCTCTGACATATGGCAGCAAACTCCTTCCATTCTATCTTTTCTGTCTGCAGTTTCCAGTTTACTCATCATACAGCTCCAGTCTTTTTGTTTGGAGTTCTTTATTCATGAGTGTACCTTCTTTCATTTATTTGATTTTTTTGGTTGGAAACCTCAAGTCCATTTGTACACATTTTTACCTCGGCTTTTTTGTTTTGTTAATGTTCCCATTTTTTAAATTGTGTGATGTGATCTCATATGGTCTGATCCGTTTACCAGCTCAGGTTTTTAAATGTTCTCAAACCTTTCTTTAAATTAATGTTATATTTTTGAGAAACAATCCTTGTAGAAATATATGCATTTCTATTACTGGCAGTATTTTTTGAAACGGACAGCAGTATATCTTATTTCCCAGTTATGTTAATTTACTTCTCTAACACTCTGAAACCACTTAAATTGGGAAAATAAATAATGATTTCTAGTAGCCAGGTGAAACTAGGAATGTGGAAAAGGAAATAAGCCAACCTGCTATGATATCTGAGGGTATGACAGCAAAACCAAATCTTAAATTCACCTCTTTCTGATTGTATTATCCTTCTGTCTTTTAAGAAGATTATGTGAATATTTTATATTCATGTTTCTAGATGATCTGGTGAAGTTATTTGTAAGACGATATTTCTGCGTTCCTTCACATGTCTAAAAACAACTTTATAGGTATTTCTTCTCAACATTTTGAGTAGTGTTGACTTCCAGCTACACTTTTACTTTACACTTTTACACTGTACTGCTTTTCCATATGCCAGTTATCTATTACCCTTAAGCTTAAATAATAACAGTTGAGCTGGTGCTGAAGCTCTTCCATATGACCATTTGAATAAATTATAAAACTTCCCCATGACTAATTTCAAACTGACATATGTCCTTCAACCCGTATTAAAAGTAGAGAGTTGCCCTGGACACAAACCAGTCCTTTAAAATCCCTTTTAAGTGAGAAAGGACTAAAATTGTTTTATTTATTATATCTTTGGTTTGCTTAGCTGTCTTCTTTTAACCGTTGGGTTTCAGTTGGAGAAACATCATCAGTCTGCCTACGCCCCCAAGCTTTTAAAAGTCATTTCTTTACACTTTTGTTTCTATTAAAAAGGCAGCCACACCACTCTTGCTGATGCATTAAGACAGAGCACAAGCGGGCATATCCTGCTGTCAGAAATGTGCACACATGTGACTTACAACAGGAATTGTGTGGGTGTCTGAGATCAGAATTTGGTCCAATGCATGCTCTGCCAGAATTAGCATCCCCTTTTGCTGTGCAGTAGCAAAGAACTTCACCCAATGTCCAAAAAAGGAGAGAGTGCATCGTGATCTGCAAGTGCGCAGCTGGGGTCCCAGGGGGTCTGGCTGGAGCCCTCGGCGAGTTGGCTTCCTGATGGGAGAGGGAGAAAAGGGGAAGGAGGGGAACTTTCTAATGTAGTTGATAAATTGTGTGTATGGTAGGGGTGGGGTCACAGACAAAAGGAAAAGAAGGCTTTCTGAGGTTTCTTATAACAAGGAGCAGATTTTCTGTGTTCTTCTGACCTCATTATTACATTAACTGAAACACTGTCTTGATTTTCTTTTTGTGCTTGGGGAAGCAAGGAACTAGGAGGGCTTTTTGATCTCTCCTGGGTACTTTGCAGCAATGATTCCAGGTGTGTGCTTCAAAACACATCTTTTAGAAAAAAGGGCATTAATAAGAACCAGTTGTCTCTTTCCCCTGCTGATTCTCTCTGTTGTTTCAATTAGACACCTTTTCTGTTCTCAACCATTGCTATATGCCACTAAAAGGGATTACAGACTAACACAAACTAGTTAAAAGAAATACTTTCTTAATCTAGAAATTTATGCTTATTATGTAGGCCACAACAGTAACAACAAAAATCCCAAACATCAAACCAGAAGTAAAATAACTGTCAGAATAATGATTAAAAAGACTTTTCAGAGTCTTTAGATTGATTCACATAATAAAAAACATTAAGCAAAACCAAAATTAAATTTAAGAAGGGTTGACTTCCTAGGTCTGCATTCTACTTGTATTTAAACACAGATCTCTTAAGTTTCAAATCATCCCTTAGAAAAGCCTGTACCTTCTGAGTCCTAGAGACGCAACAGAAGGACACCTATATACATGCTGCAGGCTGCAGTTTGCCTGAGCTGAGGGAAATGAATCTGCTTCAGTTCTGGAACTTTCTTCCCTGCCCGAATGGTGCCTTCTGTGACATACGTTCCCCAACATCCCGTTTGTCCTAGTAAGAAACTGGCCAATCTAGCAGTGGGAATTGGAATTCAGAGGAATAATTCCCCTAAAAAATTAGGACAGCAGTTGGTGGAAGAAGGATAGCTACAGTTTGATTAATCATCTTCTAGCCAGCGATGTTTCAGAAAAGACAGACTGCAGGTGGGGAAAACTCTGTTTTAGAGAGGACCTTTCCAAGGTGTATGTTTCTAGGTATGTTTCTAGGTTTATTTCCTAATAATGTGCATCTAAGACCATTCACATCAGACCTTTTGGAGAATAGTTTTTCCAGCTATAGAATCTCTGGTTTGTGTTTAAAAGTTTTTTTGTTTGCAGTTTTTGTTGTTGTTGTTATTTTCTCTTTTGGTGCTAAAATTTTAAAGTCTGCTTTGAGCTTTCTAAAAAGGACTGCGTTTCTTTCATACGTGATGTTACCTACCCTGTGATTACAAAAACTGGCATTAGTGAGACATGTTGAAGAGAAACATAGACCTGAATTACCTATCGTGTTCCCTTAGGTGAATGTCTTTCACGGGTAGTTTATGGGCAGAAACGTTAAACATTAAAAATCTGCTCAATTGTGTACAAGATTCTTTGAGTAGATAAATGACCCTGTAATAACTTAAACTCTTAAAGCAGATGTTAATTAAGCTGTGAGTAATTTTTAAAGCATTGCCATAGCGATGGTTTCCAGAATGTTCTCTGCTCAAAGTAGAATTTGGGAAATTCCTTTTACAAAGTGGCTTTAGTTATTCCTGGAATATAAGTGAATAAAAATGTTCCCATAAATTATTACTTTTTAATGTTATTTTAGCTGCTTAAACCAGTGAGGTGATTTGAACTGTTTATGCACTTCCTTAAAGGCTAGAGCTGAAGGACAGAGCTGTATTTTGAATGATACAGAAGTTGAGGAAGTTTTCTGTGTCACCAAAGATCTTGTGTATTCTCTGTCACTTTAAAAGTAGCATTGTAGTACTAGCACTTAGACCACAATCCCACACACGTTTACACATGTCTACTGTTGCTGCCATGGAACAACTTACATTAATGTAGTTCTTTGTATGTGCATCAATGACTGCAGGAATCAAGACTTCAACTTATGTCTGACAGTAAGATGAGCAGAATATAAATCTCTTGCTCCTTTCCTCATAACTATGGGTAGTCTCTGAGGGGGTGCTTTGCCCCAACTCTTTGTTTTGGTTAGTGGTCTGCGGTCCATTATGGAAACTAGACATCTGTGAACTGAAGAAAAAAACTCAGTTACTGTCTGCAACTTCGTTTCCCAACTCCGAAAAGCTGTTTCAGACTCCTATGCAACTATAGTTGCATGGATGAAAGCTAGTAAGCAGACAAAAATATCCATTCCTACTAAAACCCGAAACATACCTCTTGTACAAAAGAAAACACCTTCAAAAATGGAAACTGTGAGTGGCAGCTTTTGCTTGGACTTCTAAGCACATGCTTCCTAAGCGTGAGGGAGAGGAAGATGCTAGAAAGTGGCAAACTCATGAGGTGAGAGAAGTAGCTTCTGTAAACGTATGAAGTTCTAAAAGATGTTCTGTACATGCTTGCTTTGCTCAAGTATTAATTTGTGCCTGAAAAAGACCCTCAACCTGTCCTCCTTATGGACAACTTTTCCCTGAACCTTCTCCTTTTCTGTCGACACCGAGGTGCTCTTATCTTTTCTCCCTGGGTAACTGTGTGCCAGGTACTTCTGCCTGGCTTCCTTGTTGGTCGCTGTGATAATGTGTTAAGACTGAGAAAAGGTCTTGACATCATTCTGCACAGAAACTTTGCATTATCAGAAAGTTTTTGATGGATGTAGGATTCTATTTTGGCTGTATGTGCCAGAATGGATTTAGAGACATGGCAAGGAGCATCTTTATGTTTGATTTCAACAACGCCAAAGAATCCATTTACCAATGAGATAAGAAGTGATGGAATATTAGTAAAAATAGGTAATGTTTTCTGCGTTACTTAACAAATTAAATGGGCTTCTACATTGCAAAGACCATTGGAGGACTATTGATACAATTTAAGCGTAATAGTTTGTGGGAAGCTGTACTAGAAGAAAGTAAGAGAGCTGCGCTACACTTTACAGCATTGTTACGACTTGTAGACATCAGGGACTTGGACCGACCTATAGAACATAAAGGTCAATTGACTCAGTAACTATGCAGGGAGGGTTCTTCTAGCAGTGGAAACTGGAGAAAGAGATAAAAGATGTAATACTTATGATTTCAACTACACAGATTCAGGTTAAGAATATAATTGAAACAAGTAATCTATAAAGTGACGTATTACTACCCAGAGCCTACAAAGCAAGTTTTAATATATCTCTAGAAGATACACTTGATTATCAAGAATTAGTTAAAGGCTTTCTAGAGCAATTTCTGGGGAGGTTTCTATGTCTTTGTATTATGCGGGAGATCAAATCAGATAATAGTCTTTTCTGTCTTTAACATCCACAATATGTGGATCCACTTTATGTGCCCGAATTTTGAAGATGGGTAGTATCAAGCAATCATTTGCCTTTGTCTGGAGTTGCTTTGATGCATTCTTTCCACTATGGTAAATAATTTAATGAATAGTAAAATCCATGTAATCTTTCTCTTAACATCAGATTTATCATCTGGTGTTTTTTTCCCCCCTGTACATTTCCTTCATTCCTTCTATAATTTAAATGAAAGAACATCAATGCCTCCATAGCTGTTCACAGTATTTTATTCCCTTGCAATACTACTTCTGTTTTATAGTTTAATTCTGTGAAATTCTGTATTTAATCTTAGCTTCCTAAATGTTTAGATTTACCACTTTCTGGTTCTTCTCTAGTTTTATATAAATGTGAACCATTTGGCATGTCTGACATCACATATTCTGCCAAACAGCAGAGAAGCTAATTGAAATACTCTGAGTATTTCAATTTCAATCTGTGGGCCAAATTCTCAGTTGTCATCAACTCAGTTGTCGTAATCATGGAGCTCCACAACAGTACGTGGAAATATGCCGATACAAATTGAGACTATAGCCTACTATCTGTAATTGAGATCCGTTGTTTAGTTGCCTGATGGAAAGGAAATTTTTTTTACATCCTGATGCTGTTTTCTCCAGCAACATGGTTTCTCAGTAATTGCCACCTTTGTCCTCCTCATTACAGAATGTGCTATATCTAGCAGCTAAGATGAACTGTTGTACCATCTAGGATTGAATGGGGCAGCGGTCACATCCACTCTTGGCAAATAGTTTCAGCCTTGGATCCTGTTTCTTGTATCCTGATGCTGAGAGTTCTGTTTACTACAGTTTTCACAATAGCCTTTGAGAACGAGTACTCTGAGAACACAATAGTGTACCTCCAAAGGAGTTGCCAAGAGGAAAAAAAAATAGACTTCCTTCTTTGGCAGTGGTAGAATATAGGTAAGGCTAAGCAGCATTCTTAGCCAGCAAGAAGGGCATAACAATATATTTTGACTCCAATAGCTTAAATGAAGTTTCCTTCGAGAAAACGCATTTTTCTTAGACAAGGGAAGTCTAGAATGACTTTTCTTGTTAAAAAAGATTGCATATAGAGGATAGAGGAAAGGAGGATGGAATTCAAACATTTAGGGAGAAAGGAAACTATGGACATCTCATAATTCTCAACCTGCCATAGACCATAGGTAGCAAGAAATGCAATTTAAAATAGAGAATGCCATGAGTGCCTATGAAAAATATTAGGACATCTTGTTTATAGGCAGTGTATCACCACTGCTTATGTAACACCATTAAGAGAAATTCTAATATGAAAAATAGACTGTGATATCATGAGTACCCGTGAGATGTTTCTGGAAGTATAGGAACAGTCAGAGAATGAACCAGAATGTACAGGACTCCTCCTCCTCCTCAGGTAGGCTGCCACTTGATTTAGTTCCCAAGAATTTTTTGTTGTCTGGGAGAAGGACAGAGGGGTTGAGGTAAGAAGGAAGGAGGATATCCATGCTACTTTTTTCTCATCTTCCCTGCAGAGCGGAGAAAGAATGGTATACCTGCCACTGAGGTTGGGCCTGGAGACCAACCGTAACTCCTAGGAGCAACATGGCAGAGGTAATGGTGCTAAAGGACTCTGAATGCTCTTTGGTTTATACTACATGGGAGTGTATCAGTGAAGGGCTGGAAGGATAACATCTAAATGAGAATACTTTATTGGGGAAGGGAAACAGAAGAGACAGACATATAGTAAAGAAAGAAGAGAAAATAGATGAGTAGAGAAACTTCAGCTTCTGGATTCCCAGTCATTAAGATTTCCTTATAGGCTCTTACAGATTTTAGCAGTATGGGTGCTGATTTTGACTCAGCTAACAAAAATGAGAGCTGTAGTCTCATAATTCAGGCACTAACCTGATTGTGGCTGTTGTGTATGCATGAGGCTTTTTTTTTTTCAATTATAGTGTTAGTTTTGTTCGTCTTCAGCAGCATTTACAACGGAATTAGTCAGACTTCCACTCAACTCAAAAGACATGTTTTTTAAATTAAGCTTCAACCAAAGAACAAATGGATTTAAATTACAGGAAAAAATGTTTCATAAAACTTTGAAAAGTTCAGTAAAGCCCCAAACTTATAAATTCTAGAGGTCTGATGAAACCCCCCATACTATAGCCTCCTTTTTTCCTCATCTCAGCTACCCTGTGAAGAACTTCAATGCCACGGCTTTAATTCCCAATGCCTTTGAAATAAAATTGGGCTTGTGCCTTAAACACATCTAAATCTTTCCATAATCTCACCTTCTTTGTTCAGAACTTCTAATGTCTGTGTTTCAGTAACTCCACTGAGGGTGCTGGAAATCGCGACAACATCAATAGAGTATAGGTGAGATATACATGGGTCATCCATAGGGCAGGTGTACCCTGGTAAGGCATGTTGGAAACTTTTTCACGTTATACTGGCCAGATGCAGTGATTGCTCTGGGGAAGGGGAGGATGAGAGAATGAGCGTGGGCGGTACACGGGAATTCACTCTGGTTGGCTGAAGGCTCCGCTCTAAGTAGAAATATGCTGACTTTTGTATGTATGTGATAAATGTGTTTTAAGAATAGCAGTGATTTCTTAATCCAGTTTTGCAAGTACAAACAATTACAATGCCTTGTAAAATAGTTGCTTAGATTCCATAGTCCCAATGTAACAAAGATCAAACTGCTTTTCAGCTTCTTCAGTAAAAGATCACTTTTACTCCTGTTTGAAGGAGGAGGGGAAGGAATACCAGAGTTTGAAATCAAATATTTATATCTTAATTTCTTTATATGAACTTTTGGGGAAAAATATTAGAAATGGATTCTACTATTTTGTTCTTTATTCATGGATGGCAGTAAGCATTGATGGCTTTAAACACAGTTGCTATTTTGTGCTATAAATGCAATACAAGTTTTCTGACAACCCAGTGTATATTGAAGTAGAGAAGAAAAGCGTTTTAGTTCTTCAGGACAGAGCGAAACAGTTTTTTCCTAACACTTTCTACATTAGTGATGGGATTTGCTAGATTATGCTGTTCTTTTTAAGACACATGGGAGATGAAAATATTTTATTGCTATATGTATGCAGCTATATTTCAGTTTTGAAAGGGAAAGGAAAGCACATAATGACATTTAAGCTCTATATGCCCAAAAGAACCCAAATCTGGATCTTCATTTAAAATAAGAAATATGCATTACTGAGGTATTCTCTTTTTAAGCCCAGTCCCTAATGAACAGTGCTGCAGTGGCATTTGAAAACACACAGAAAATAAATCAGCACAATGTGACATTGTTGGCAGGAATATTTTTTTGTGTGTATAAGATAATCCCAGGACTGATCTGTCATACGCTGTCTGAATTGTCTTGCATCCCAAGGGTGAGTTATTCTTCCAACACAACGCTCAACGTTGAAGGTGTTTACCCTTTTAAAGTAGGTATTACTGAATCTATGTACAAACTACAGGGTAAAAAGTTATGAAAATGCCTTTTGTTTTTTTAACTGGGATGCTATATGTTATGAGTTTAATTGCAATTGTATCTTTCCTATAGGTAGTGTAGCCAAGATCTGTTTCAGAGCCCATGGGTGGAAAAAACCCAAACCCTGTTTCTCTTCTTTTTCTGTTCCCTCGTTTCCCTCCCATCTCCCTATTGTCAACTGGGGGAAATTGGCAATGAGGTTGTGTGTGTGTGCATTTGGGTCAGGGCCAGAGGAACAACCCCAAAAGCCTCCTTCCTGCAGCTGCAATAAACAAGAAAGTGAAATGTAGTGTGTGTGTATACTCAGCCAAAGAACTTGACATGAAAATTTTAATTGTAGGGGTATTTTTTTTCTTTTTGAGTTTTTTTTTTAGAGCACTATCTAAGGTTTTTCCTTTACAGCAGGCTTTTAAAATCATGCATTAATTTTCAAAATGATTTTGCTATCATAGGTAAAATATAGGACATGATTTGGCTATATTTTTGTAGGTCATTCAGTTATTTGTAGCCCACTGTCTCTCTGTTACTCATATTATTTCCTCTTTTTGCAAACCCTTTTCGTATGATTTCTTATTGTCTGGAGGCGGAAGTTTCCAAGCTAATGCTGCCCGAGCTGAGTTTAACAAAAGAGTAAAAATGAGGAAACGATTAAATGTATTTGAATTTTATCATGCTTTCAGTTTTAATAGCATTGGGACTCTTAACTGCCATGTAACTAGTTTGGAACAAAAATTAATACAAGTTTGTTGCTGTACCACATTCAGTAATAACCTCAAATTTCCTTAGGGCTATGGGCAGTAGAATTTGTCCGACCGAAAAGTGTACACTTCCACTACTCAATTAGGAGTGACTGCCCTATTTGCTGCGAAGTGTAGGGTTCATGGCATGTGATTAAGCAATTATATATGCCATTGCCCCCTGCTGGAAAGCATGTGAAATACTTATTTCTATGTAAAACACTAAAACACAATCTTTTTTTTTTCCTTAGTTATTCAGGAATTAATGTCATGGTAGACATGTTCCTCCTTCCAAATTGAAACTGAACTCAGTAAATACATTTAATAGCAATGTCTCAAAACATGTTGTGGTATTAAGACAGAGGAAGCTTTATTTTAAAAGTAAAAGAGAACTGAAAGCTGCGTCATCGAGATTTGCTTCATGTATTCCACAGTGTTGATCTTCTAAAAAGCCTTTATTCGGTCTTTCATACTTTACATTTTGGCGTAATAATAAGCAGTCACTCTATCAGACAATATAAGTTCAAATTCAAAACATAGGTGTAAAGGTGTAAAACTCTTATGAATCGTTACAAATGAACTGAGATTAGTTAGTAGCCGTCTCACAAAATCAATGAGATTGATCTCCTAAGTGTTTGCATCAGACAGAAATTGTATCAGATGTTCGGCTGACGTTGGTGGAACTGGGTGTGGTAGCAGTTGTTGAACTGGTGTGATGCCTTAGCTTTTAGTGGTTAATGTAAAAGCAAGGAACTTGTAACACGTGAACATTGTATTAACAGCAGCTCAGCCAACAGTGTAATGACTGAAACAGTCATTGAATGACAAATCATTAATTCAATACATAAACACTACTGCTTTCAGGATCTCTCTGCGTTGCAGAAGGGATAAGATAGCAGAAAACCTAAGTTAATTAGTGTATCCTACTAATTTTCCTTCTTTTGGCTTTTGTTTTGATAATATTGTAAATGATTCAGTATCTTTACAGAAATTTTCACTGTGAGGTTTTTTCCTTCCAAAATATGTAGTAATTATATTAATATCAGGGAGCCAACAGCCAAAGAACAGCTACAGAGTATCTCTAGTGAGAAGATGGCAAAAGACTTGGAAAATCCATTCTAACCAAATCTGCTGAAGAGGAAAGGATAGGCCTTTCATGTTGAAGCGAGTTTTTGGCATACGTTTTCTGTACACCTTTACAAAAGCTGATGTGCCAGGAGTAAGAAATAATACAGGTCACTGAGTGGAATCGCATGAACTACATATATGGTGTGCATTGTGAAGCAAGACGCTGATGTGAACTGTCTTTTCTCTTGGTAATTGAAAAGCAAATCTTTGGAGTAAGATGCACAAAACTAGTAAACACAGATACGTACATAAATTTGAAAAATACTTCATTGTTCAGAGAGCAGCTCATACTGATTTTTTTTTTTTTTTTTAATATTTACTCTGCTTTTGGGAAAATCCTCTTCCTCCCCCAGAAACGTGGAAGTCTTGCTAAGACCTGGGGCCCAGTGCTGTTCTCCTAGGTGGAAGATGGTACTCGTGCAGTCGCATACCCGTCTGGGCTTCTGTCACTCGGGTGGCATGAGTACCTGCAGTGCCTCAGGGCTCTATCTGGAACTGCTCACCGACTGCTCTTCAGTGCTTTTCTTGGAAGGGTCCTCTAGCCTCTTGATCTCTGTTGACCAGTGTTTGATCCCTGTGGTTTATCTTTCACAATGGAACAGGTATATTACTATTCTGGTATGCTGTTCATTTCATGGCCACTTTTCCTGTAAGGCAGCATAATTGGTCATAGCTGGCAGTTACCTGCTTTTCAGGATTTTTTGGTAAAATAACTCTTTGAGAAGATAGCTGGTGCTTTGGACAGAAAGGAGGCTTCTGATTTTTTAAGCAGCATGTTTCTACCCCTCTTTAGCCCTGAAATTATCATCAGTATCTTGAAAATTATGGAACACAGTATTTGCATTTGGGAAACAAGTATTTCCTCCATTAAGAATATACCTTGTGAAATACTGATCTACATACTAACCCACACTTCCATTTGTTTAAAATGTAAATGGTCCTTGTGCTGGGTAGCAATCAATTTTGCGATGTTATGGCCTTTTCTGGCTTGAATCCTCCTTACAGTACACACCCGATTTTTAGCCTTCATTGATATTAAAGTAAGTGTAATTGGCTTGTAAATGCATTGGACTGCTTTTGGTGTGGGTTTCATGAACAGAGTATGCTTACCGTAGCAGCAGATTGGATGCCAATATTCCACATAGAAAACCAGTCTCCTCAAAGCCCAGTCTGTTCCAAGAAAGTGACCGACTCCTACAAAAATGACATAAATTAGTTTAATTATTGAAAAACAACTTTCAATGCTGTTGCAGCACAATAGCTAAATAAGCAGAAAATCACTTAGCCTTTTTTGTGTGTGTCAGAAGCTAAGTAACTGGGGGTTTTGATCAGTGGTGCTGTTAAATCACTTTCGATGCTGATTCAAAAGGGCATGTTGCTGAAAACCACAGCTGGCATTAAGATACTTTTCTAGATTAGATGATGGATTGTATTTTAGAACTGTATTGTGCAAATTGGGCACAAAAGTTAGTCTTGACTTCATCATTATTTCATCGCCTATTTCAGACTTATTGAATTTGATGCAAAGGAAATGGCAGACTTCAAAAATTGTTTTTAAAGTTCCTTTCAAACTTCATGAATATAACCTAGAATATGCAAGTTCTTATTTCAGGAGAATGAACAGACTTTCTGGAACACCGTATAATATTTGACAATGATTGATTGATTTAACTGAATGTTTTTTTCTTGTCTGTGTCAATCTTCTCCCCATATGTTTGTAATTGTTAGGGATCTTTTCAGAGTCCTTTTCTAAGAACGAGGCTAACTGGAAATGTAGCTTTTAGATTTTTCCAGTTCTTGAAGACCACTTTTTAAATGTAGCATAGCCCAAAGGAAATGTTTGGTCTCTCATTGTCTGATGATGAAATTTAGTCAGTTAAGGTCTTGCGATATC
Source organism: Calonectris borealis (assembly GCF_964195595.1). Lineage (NCBI taxonomy): Eukaryota > Metazoa > Chordata > Aves > Procellariiformes > Procellariidae > Calonectris > Calonectris borealis. The sequence continues at coordinate 22,279,798 of NC_134321.1, read as the reverse complement.
TTGTTAAAGTACGCACAGATTGCAATTGCTTCCTGTCAGTGGTCAAGGAAGTGATTTAAATATTAGAAAGCAGGAGCAGAATGGAAAGTAAGGTGTGACGGTCTGAGTTTTAGTCAGAGGGTGCTGTAGTTCTGAGAGCAGAAGTGCCAACCTCAGCTGATGCTGAGCGGTGAGGCAGAAGTGTAGATAAAAGGCCAGATACAAGTATAAACTGCCCGCAGTTGGATGTTAACTCTAGCACTCAGTGACAGGCCGAACAGACAGCAGAAGTCTCCAGGAAGAGGTGTAAATTTTCCTGATTCTACTATTTGCAAACTTTTGAACTTCTACAGAATGGACAAAACCCTGGCTTGAGAGGGCCAAAATCATAGGAAAAAAAGGACTAATTAATCACTAGAATTACCAGGAATGTTCGCTCTCACAATTAAATTTTAATTCTAAATTAGAATTTCCTGTGCTATGAGTTGTACTAACTTGCAGAAATGAGCTGGTAACTCACTAGGGAACAGCTGCTGAGCTGTTGAAACAGATTTCCTGCTACTACTGCACAGAAAACATGCGCTAGAACGGAACCACTGAGCTTTGTATGGCTCTTACACTGCTCTGAATCAAGGCAGTCAAGCTATTTCTGAGGAATCGAACATCCCCGTTTTGCCTGTTTCATGGCATTTTAAGAGAAAGTGTTAATGAAGGTTTACCATCTTCCAACCGGAAAGAAAATGGAAACACATTCTTCTGAATTGCTGAGTCACTCTGACACTCTGAGCCAAAAGCTGATGCAATTCTTCTTTTATCACCGGAAGATCTCTTTGGTAATCGCAGACACACCTCTTATTTCAATAGCTTCGGTAAAGGACTGTTGATTCCTCAGACCTAACCCAGTGTGTACAAATCACATTTTTGTTTTCTGGTCCCAATCTCTAAGAATAAAGGTTTAAAACTTGAGAGACTGCAAGGGGCAGATATCCAAGGAAATGTCAGTCTTTTGCCATGGAATTGCAAGGTGGATTATGCACAGAAATCCAGAGGAAATCCGTATTTCTAAAATATGGAGCACTATTCTATGTTTTGCTGTGTATTTCATTCTTAACACTAATTAAAAAGTCTTCATTTTGTGCTGTTTGCAACAATAATCTGTTTTTAATTGTAGCAGAAATTATTTGAGCTTTGACTGTAAATACAAGCCCTATAAAATAACAAATTCTCCATTTTCAGTCACTTCTATAATGCTGTTCATAATATCAGCCCGTATAATTATAACTAAGCAATTTCTGTATGTAACTAAGTTAATAATGTATTTTTACCAATGGAAAAAGGACCAGCAATGCTGTTTCATTTACTTTCTGTGATCAGCTTAAGGAGCGATGATACTGTCCTAAGAATGTTAAGCTTGACCTGGTAAGAATTGTAATAAAAATTTTACTAACTTCTGAATCACAGGAATAAGCCCAATGTTAGCAAAATGTTAAGCTGGCATTTAAGTTGGCTATAGCATTAAGTATAAATGAAAAATTACAGGCATTTTCAAGAGAGTTGAGAGAAATGAGAGATCAATGTATTGCTTGTTTTACTGTTAGAAGATCTCCAGTTTAAAAAAATAATTGATATTCCTTCTTCCACACCCTTCTGCCATAATTATGTAAAGAATCTGGATTATGCTTCCGACTTGATTTAACTGTTTTATAATAAGTCACAAGCATACCTTGCCTACTTGATGATATTCCTTTAAGGTTGTGCCAGTCTTTCCATTATTAAATCATGTTTAGTGTTATATACTGGTTGCTTAAAAAAAAAAATTCATTTCAAGCTTGAACTTGCTGTGCATTCTCAGCTAGCCATATGTGTGAGGGAGCACAAAAAACATCAGTACTATTTAGCAACTTAACACGTTATTTTTCAATTTAATGGAAATTTTGGCTTTTCTTTAAAAAATGTGAAAAAATGTTTATTATAATGAGGGCTTGAGTTTGTTAGTGGGGAGAATAAGCATAAAAATAATTAAGATCTGCATTTTGTGTATATGGTCTGTGTGCTGCGCCTATATATTCCTCCCTTCCCCCCCTCCTCCCCCCCCCATAAATCTGACCCATTTGTAGAAAATTTGACTTTTGGTTTGAACAGGAAGCAAGCAACTAAAAAGGAAGACTTGTGTATAGAGAGTAAGAAGGATTTTAAGTTTTAAACGCAGCAGTTCAGGTACATAGATAGGTACAGGAGTCCTAGTTACCCACTCCGTTACTATTCCGGCTTGTTCGTTTTTTCTGAAGTTCAGAATTAGATGAGAATTGAAAACAATGGTGGGTCTTTCCCTAACCTTTTCAGTGATGGATTTTCCCCGCGCACCACCCCTCCCCCACCCCCCATATCCCAGAGAAACACGGAGACTTTGCAACTCAGCATGGCTGACCAGGCTAAAGAAATTTTCAGTATGGAATGCTATATGTTTTGGAGAAAACAGGGTAGAGATTTTTAATAGCTGAATTAGTGTTTTGGGAGTGTTCAAAATGAAGCACTAGGTCCCTTATGGGTCACCACATAGAGTTCATAGCTGGTCAGCGTACTTGCTTGATTTCAAATACCCACACCTCAAGAAGATGTACTAAAACATATCTGAAAGAGTTACTGTAAGGATAGTAAAATCTCCTCTTCCTGGCTTTGTCCGGAAGAACAAGTGTCCAGGTAACTTTCTCCGGCAGCTCTATTTCCCAGTATGCTCCTGCTGACTCTAGTAACGCACATTTTTATGCATTCAGTCTAAAAAGTGACCTGGTCTGTAGTCTTTCTTGGACATAATTATATTTTATTCCCCATTTTTCAGAACAGATGATTGAATTCAGTCTTTCCATTCATTCAGTTTTTATTATCTGCTATTTGTTAAGAGAACTCAGGCCACATAACATAAGCCTCCGGTTTGTTTTTTTTTTTTTGGGGGGGGGGCTTTTGTTCATTTTTTTTTTTAAAACCTATTTTAGGCTTTCGCTGTAGTCAGAGAGGTAGGCTAATAAACTCATCCTAATACCTCTTTGGAAGGTACATTTACTGTATCTGTAAGTCTGATGTTGTGAACACCCCTCACATCCAAGCTCTCAACTACGAATGCATCCTGTGCTTATGTCTAATGCTATGTGGAACTGCCAAGTGGTCTCTTATCCAAATACTTCCTAGGCTGGGGACTGCGTAATCTCTGAGATCAGGGAGACTTATTCTGATGTGGCTGTAGACTCTAGACAGTTAAATTTGCAGAAATCCACTGAAGGCAGTTTGCTTTTCAGAAGTTGCTGAGGGCATAATTTGGCTTTTTGCAGTTTGAGGGTGGGCTGTTTAACCTGAACAAGTTCCAGCTTGTTCAATTATAATTTAACAATATATTTTCCCCATACTTGCTGTGTTCCTCCCAAGAGATGCTTGCATCTCCTTGATGCATGAAAGGATACCTGTATTTAATGTACATATTAAATAAGTCTGTAAAGTAAATTCTCACATAATTTTACATTTAAAAGTACTATTTGAGGTGTGTGTGTATATATAATTTTGTTAGATGCATGTATAGAAATAAAACAGTCTTTGCTCTTCCCTTTTGTACCTCCTCAAGACATGTAATCTACAAAGCAGGAGAATTGCATGATAAAATGTGCCAGAGTGGAATGCATAATTATTCCAGAGGAGGGTAAGTCAGTTCAGAACTTGTACTAACATTCTTAAGGGCAGCAGGAGTCTTCTTGCCATGAAATTACATCAGCTCTCTATGGCCCAGAGTCAATGCACATGCTTTCCCTTTCTAGTAAAAAAAAGGTGTGAAAAATGCTAATGTCTTCAAAAATGTACTGTAGAACAAAGCTGAGTAAACGAATATATATTATAGTGTGGTGTTCACCTGTAAGTGAACTTGAGTTTAAGGGGAGAAGAGATTGAGACATTGTACTTTTAAAACAACCATTTCACTTTTTTAATAGATTAAGTCATGACTTGCAAACAGACAAAAAACATCTAAATAAGAAAAAGAATGCTTCCTTGATCCTAGTTCAGAGGCATTCCCATAACAGGTGGGGCAGAGGCCTTTAAATTACAGGTCTCCATATACCCAAATTTGTTACAATTCCATCAAGCAATGAGAAAAGACATTTTTACGGTAAATAGCAGTGGATGCGGCTAGCAACACCCATTTTCAAGATTGTTAAAAGATGAGTGTTTGGTTGGGATTGTGTAGTAACAATATCAGAGGTGGAATCTGTTCTATATGGAAACACTACCCGGTTTCCTACGAGTCTTAAGATGAAGCATACAGCACTTACTGCTAACTAATAAGCTTAAATTGTCACCAAGACAAACAGTTAACTAATGCAGCTCAGCACAGTTCTGATTTACTATCATTTCTATTGGTAATTAGGCCTGCTTCAGCTAGTGGATGGGGAGTGACTAATTTCCATTTCCCCACGAGGAGAGGGGAGGAAAGGAGCATTTCCTTTTTCTTAAGCTAGAATATCTGGCACTTACAGCTGTTTGGTGGATCTATTGTGCGAGACAAATTGTACATAGACTGCAAGCTGATTTGGCAGCAGAATTTGTTTGCTCGCTAAGGTCTAGTGGCAGTCTCTTTAGTAGCACACCATGCTGCTTACTGCACGAGGTCAGTGGAGTATGTGGTCTCAAGATATGCATGACTGAAGGAGAAAAAAAAGCGCATGTGGGGAAAACATGCCTATAGATATATCCATGCTCTTGACTCTCTTAATGCAGGTTGCAAAGAAAGAAAAACGTGCAAAAAGCAGAGACTACAGGAGTTTGGCTTGAACCAGCCAAAACTATGAAGTATTCAGTGATGATAGATATAGTCAGGATAGTGATCTACTGTTTAAAGGGCCCATCTGGAAGATTTACATAATCATCAGTTGGAGAGATCTGTACAGTAGATCTCCAGTTAGAGCACACTTGGCAAGTGAGGTGTTAGCTTATGGCATTCTGCACTCAGTGAAAGGATGCTTTGCCCCCTCTTCTTTCTTTGTGCGTTAAAACTCCTCCTAACTTTAGGGGAAGAGGCATACTATGAGTGAAGCTGTGAGCTGCTCACGTTTCATTACAATGGGTGGGAATGAAATAAATATATTCTTCTCTCACATTGACATCTTCTCATTATCTGAAAAATTTTTGCCCAATAGTTCCAGTTCCCACAAACAACATTTCAGGAGATTTAAATGGCATAATTTTATGTGAAATACCTGAGGCATAGGGGAAAAGAAGCATCAGCTTATCCTGTTTTTCCTTAACAGCAGAACTACTAAAAATCTAACATCCACAGACCATGTTAATTCTTTGGGTGATCATCTTCACTGTTCTGAGTTACAGGAAAATCAAAACCACGCTTTAGGTTTTGCTACAGCCTCAGAAGGGCACATGGCATGCTAATGAAGCACAGTTCTTGTTAATTTTAGTTTCATGCGTCTTAAGTACTGTCTAGCTTTTCTTCAGTACTGCAGTAATTCTGTAACTGATGGAGCAGATCTAGCTGTATAATTTTAAGTCCCTACACTAGATCATCTCTTAAAAATGATTGTCACTCAAACACTCGTAACAGACTTGAGAAATAGCTCCCAAATTAAAAAATGGTTAGGTCCCAGCCTATATGCACTACTTCTTTCTTTTCTTTTTGTTTCTCATCTGGATGGACAAAAGTTCTTTTGTATTGCCTGTCTAGGTGCTTTTAAAATCTACATAATCTTTTACCAAAATTTCATGCTTAGTTCAGAAAGCAAAAGAAGAACATGAAGAGTCAGCTTTCATTTTTTACTACTTACTTTAGCCATCTTCATGGTGTTAGGAAGCATAGATCAGTGCAAGGTGATAATTACAATTCAAAATCTTGCCTTTAAACAAAAATTCAGCTACTCCTCAGAGCTTATAAATCCTTAAAGTAGAATTTGGCTGATTGGGATTGATCAGAAAAACAGGCACATGTGAGTAAAGTAGAAATGGTTAGGAGGAGAGACAAATGCTAACAAAACCCATGTGTAAAGAGTTAAGCTCCCAATTAATCCATTCTCGGTCTTGTCAGGTTAGCTTACATTTTACCCCATTTTTGTTACCCAGTTACCATCCATCACTTTTACAGAACAAAGATTTAGCGATAAAGCCAGGTACCTTCTCCTCCGTAATATATATCCTGTACTGGGAAACTTAAATGTCAAGTAATGTGAAGCAGATCAGTTTTTAAACACCACATCCACTCTTGGAAGTTCTGAGCAATGCCACTGCTAAGAGAAGTCAAAACTCCAGTCTCAGTAAAAAATACAAAGTCTGCTTTTTTTTTTTTTTTTAATTGATCCTCTTTCTAATTCTTTGTAACATCAGCTATGGGAAAAAAAAAATCTCTTTTACTCCTGGGCTATCTTAAAGTGAAACAGGCGGATAGTCTTTCTGTCGTTCTTCTTGGCTTATTTTAAATTTAAAGAATTCACTTGATACTCTACACATTATTTGAACTCTTTCTTTTTTTAAAAAAGTTAAATTTTATTTGAATACTTTCTTGAATTAATTTTTGAGCTGCAAGAATCTTAACTACAGCTGAGCAAATCAATGTTTCATGAAACTTAATGTAAACTATCATCTTGAGGTGGAATGTTCCTCCTTAGAAAATGAGGAGAATTAGAGGAAACGAGGAAAACAGGATTTTGCAAATTTGGCTGCTTATTTACATGACTGAATATGCATTTGGAAAACTAATTACTAATTTTAGGTACCTATTTTGAAAATTCTGATATGAGATTTTAAAAACATCTTAAAAAAAAGAAGAAAAAGATTGCTTGTTTAGAAATGTATGTCTAATAAAAAGCACTTCCATGTTGGAGACATGTATCGTCATTCAGAACTTAAATTCATTTGTGCTGGCATATGTGACAGTTCAGACCATCTTTCTTAAATTACTCTGAGTCAACAATCTCTTCTAGTTATTTTTGGTATGGAAAAATAGACTCTACTAGTGATCAAAATTTGCAAATGCTTCTTTGTTTGCAGCACTGTCTTGCTAGACAGCTTTATTTTGCCAGGGGAAGAAGAAAGGCAGAGCTCAATTAGGTTGCCCGAGTGGTTAGAAAGGATAAGGTAGCTGAGTGTCCAGACCCAAGAGGAAGCTCAGTCCCAGACACTGGAAACGACTGCCATTTTAGGTCACCGTTGTATATCCCGCCTAGCCTCCAACTGCCATTTTCGTGTAGCCCAGGTCTCCCACAGATCCTGTCTCAAACCTGCCAACCCCTGCGTGGCTATCTTGGTTACCGAGATGGGCATCATGATACGAGACCTAAAAAGGCACTAGGTGGCTATGCTGGACTTACTCAGCCACCTGCATCCTACCCAGCCTCGCTGGAAGCTGCTGTTGATGGACAACTTGCTAGGAAATTCATTTGTGGTATTCAGCCAAATACTGGCAACGACCGTGCCAACGCACAGACAATATGCACCGACTTTTTCAATTTTGTAAATAGGCGCTTTATTGTATGTGATCTGTTCTTTGAGACAACGTTGGCTTGGAGAAGGGACTTTGCTCTTGTGGAGTAGGAAGTATACAAAGTACACACAATATTTACGAAGTACCTTAGTACTATTTTGACTAATTTTTACTGGAGAGTTAGTGGTTGCTTCAAAGCTAGATTAGTCACTTTGTCCATAATTATAATCTCTTGAAATCTGCTTCAGATTATAATCTCTTGAAATCTGCTTCAGTGTTTTGAATTGGCTTCAGGCCTAATGGTCAGAAAATGGCTCCATCTCAATCTTCAGACTAAAGTTGATTAGTAGCTCTGTAGATTTCATGTTACCCTGATTTGTAAGTGAAAGAAGAAAAAGAGATGGAGTGCTGTACATAGGAACCTGTGGCATCATAAACTGCATCTCCACGGAAAAGCTGCGAATGAAGTACAGACCTTATGTTCCTAGGCTGACGTTCATAAAGATGAACAACCACAGACACTCAGATTATTTCTGTGTTACCATTTATGCAATCCTAGATAGCATTATATTGGATAACTGGGTATTTAGAGCTTGCACATGAATTCGAAGTACGATCTATTTGATGAAGTAAGACAAAATGGACAAAAAATGTTTGAATAGACTTTTTATAAAAACTCATTTTTCTGATTAGTGTTTTGGAGATGTGTTATAGATTGCTTAAAAATGTCTTAACCATGAAACACTGCATAAGGAACATAAGCATGCATCAGCTTGCATGTGACACGCTTTAGCACGCTTGGAGGTATAAAGAAGTTCTGGCATTGTGGAGAGGCAATGTGTTATGTACATTGTGTGGGAGGATACACCATGCAGATTTGATTGCATCATCTTGCTCTCTTTTTTCTTTTCTTTTCTTTCTTTTTTTTGTTCCAGATGGTAAAACAAAGACTGTAGTGAAACCCGTTTTCTCCCAGGAAGAGGTGGGAGGGAATTTTATATGAGCGAGAAACTTTGCCTCAAGTCGAAATCTGGGGCCTAGACTAATGAACTACCTGTAATTCACATTGTACTAAATATTGCTGAAACTAGGCATGTACTAATCATGAACCATGCCAAACTATGCATAATTACTATGCTTTCTCTGTAGAAGTAATTAATTTGCGTTAGCAACTTTGATTAATCTTTCTAATCTAGAAGTAAAGTGCTTCTCAGACATGAAAGGCTCTGCAACTGCTCAAGGTTGTTATTGCAGCCCGGTGAAGGGTGTTTCAATCCAGTGGGGGGCAGGAGGGGAACAAAAAAAATCAAAGTATAGCTGGTATTTATGAACTAATAAAGACTAGTAACAGTTAAGGCATTCTGTTTTGCCACAGATCCATCATCTAAACTGCAGGCTTCTGTACACACTACATTCCTCCTGAAAGAAAAGAGAATTGTCATTAATTCAGCAAAAGGGCTTCTCTGAGGGCTGTTTCACAAAGATGAGGGTTATGTGCTGAACAGAGAGACTGAGATTCCATCCTATAGAGGGCAATGCTATGTATTTAACGTTTGTAATGTTGCAGTGCAAACTTACCCATACATTCATTTCAGTCTTAACCTGGAGGAGAGCGTTGTTCTAGGTGTGATTGTTCGACTACGATATTGAGTCAGTCCTCGTTGTCAGTCCAAAAAGGGTGTCACGTGTGTTGCCTGTGAGTGATTTGGACATGTCTGCTTTTCAGGAAATATATATGCTAAGATCATCAGCTTAGACTGTGTTGACAAACAGGAGCTATCAGATGCTAATGTACACACAAATTCTGGCATCACTGGAAATCAAAGTTTCCATACTGGCCCAAGCCAGGTTCTTCACCCAAAGGAATCCAAAACTGCTGAAACGACTTATGTCATCAAATGGTGATTGCGATTTACCTAGACTTCACTACCAGATCTACAAGCCGTAAAATTTCTGAGGCAAATAGATGTATCTCTACAAACCCATTACAAATCCCATAGGGTTTTTAAGTTAACGTTGTGTTGTTCGTTTTCTCCCTCAGACATGCTAATATTACAGGTTTTTTTTCGTTTCCCCTGTTAGCACTGTTTCCTGGCAAGGAATACTGCTGCGTGTAATTCATGATAGGCAGAATGACATGATAATAATTTGGAAATAGTCTAGAGATTACTAATGAACTTCAGTTTGATTTAGATAATCCTAAAAAAAAATGCTATTACCTCAAAGACTGGGATCAATTCTGTTTTTGCAAGTTAGAGAAATATTTTTTAAATACATAACTTACTAGAAAATGTAAATGTGATTCCTAGAATTTATAATTTTTTATGATGCTGATTCAAAAAGGGAATTATTTGTGATAGTTTATTTTCTTACAGTTGTGGTTTCTGTCCAAATATTTTATAATCACAAAGCTACCCTTTTGAGAGCAGTCAAAATAGACAATATATATTGATGTTAAAACAAGCTTTGTAGAAGACATTTTTTTAAATCAGGCATGGGACTTTACATTTATTAGAAGGTGTTCACAAAAATAAGCGTAACATCATGCATATTCTTTGCAACTAAACCCAGTTATGGTTACAATATGGAAATAAATTTAAATAGACATATGGAGATACAGTAGTACATATACACTCTATTTATGACATTAAGTTAGTGTACTGATAACTCTCAGCAATACATCAGAAGTCTACAACCAGCTGATGGAAAGATTGTATAAGGAGGAAGAAACTGCTTCAATTTCTCACATTATTTTTGTGGCTTGACAAGAATGTCAATGTGAATTGCCTCCTAAATTTGGGAGGCAAGAACAAGTCAAGACTATACTTTTGCAGTACAAAACATTTACACACAAAATACACATGCATTGCAATGCATTGGAAATGGGTAAAGCAGGGAGAAACCCATTACTCAATGCTTTATTAACACAATTCTACAAAGGAGTCTCAAATAGGATTATATAGTTCAGTCACAGTAAGGCCACAATATTACAATGGATAAGGACCTTAGAATTCAGCATTCGGTGTTAGTAATAGAACCCTTCCTTCTTTATAGATTTTTATACATGTTCCTGAATGGTATCTCATCAAAGTCCTCCTTCTATTTCTTTTTTTTTTGTAAGTTTAACATATTGCTTAATACAACAGTTAGCACAGTAGAGAAGGGTACTGTCACAATGAAAACAAAACCTATGTAACATTCACGTAGTTTTTAGACTATATGCTGGGTGCATTTAGATGAAGCTGGCTAATCAGAAAAAAGACTAGCAAAGGATTTCCTCAAGTTTCGAATAGTTTCAGCTTTTGCTTCATCTTCATTCACAGATGATCGGAAGAAGGATGATTCTGTGAAACTGAAGGCATTTGTCAAAGACTGCGACTTGCTGCAAGACAAAAATGCAACATGTTTTGTATGGTCATATTGTCTACCAGCTTCCATCCACGTATAACTTGTATAAATTATGAGAAAAGGAAAAATGTCCATGAGATGTAGACAGTTTGCATGTGAGCAAAATGGACAAGCAATATAGTTAGATGTAGCATACAGAGCTGCTGCAGTGCAGCACATTCCTTCTGTACTTTGATTTGAGAAGTAGGATAAGCTTTTTCTTTAGAGAAGACACTACTTTTTTTACAGATCTGAAACACTGTATTCCAGCAAATTGGATGACGTAAATTAGAACTTGAGGACAAAGTGGGCCTGCCTGCTAAATCCAAATCACCACCCAACACAGGATGATTAATAATTGTGTTCGTTAAAGCTGCACACAGTTACGCACAAAGAAAAATTAGGTATATTGGCAAAAGTCTGAAGAACGAATCCTAAAGTTGTAATGTGCTCTCTCTCCTATATTTATATTGGACATTTGATCCTTAAGGGAGGCTTAATGACACTTTATATCTTCAAAAAAAACCCCAAATCAGATATAATTTTTCTTGTCTATAAGCAGTTAGCTAGCAATGCTATTCTGTTTTTAGTGCTATCATGTAACTACGGTATAAGTCTTTGTAAGCATGAATAAAACAACATACAAGAAGGAAAATGTCTGAAGTTTAAAACTTTAACTCATGACTTGTCAGATAAAATAATATTTGAAAAGTAGGCTTGAATTCAAATAGAAAACATCATAATCTTTTTACGAAGATATCCATGCATTAGTAAAACTAGTTAACTGATTTCATTTTTATCTCAGTACAGTAACAGGATTTCAGTTTTGGTTGTAGTAAAACTGAAACACTTTTCTTATTCATATTGTCTTATACTCCTCATGGTTTGCAGCTTCTTACCTCTAAACTAATAATGTACAGCAAACAGTGCTACAGGCGTTTTAGGTTTTTCATAAATTATAGTTGTGTTAATGAGAATAGACTGATAAATGTTTGTTTGTACTCACTGAAAGAGGGAGGGTGGGAAGCAGCACTTGACTTGATTAGTAACACAATAAGTGGCCTAATTAAATATTTATTCACAGATTAATAACATGTACATACAGGTTAGGCAACAGCATGTGGGTGAATACAAAGCATACACATGCAAATAGAGTTAATCCTACAGGCAGGAGATCTGAGTCTTGGTGTGGACCTAAAACTGCTTCTTGAAAGTTAGAAAAACTACTCTTATTACGGCTGGCATCTTAAAAACTTTAATTTCTCCTTTTTTATTTTATTTTAAATAGAGACGATGCTCTTCCATTTGAAGAAGAGAAAAATGAATCTAGATTTGAGCAAGGAACTAAAGGAAAGGGAGAAAGCTGGGAAACAGTATGTGGTACAGTTCTTCTGTACCTGTTCTTCACTGTTTTTCTTAAATGTCAGAAGTTCACAAGTTAAGTTTCAAACTATAAACTAGTTTCCATCTTGCTTAAGAAAATCGACCTTCCTATTCTCTACATATACTTAAATAATGGATGAATTAATTTGAGTTTTACGATTACAAAACAGAGTAAAGAAATACACTGCCCTAGGAGGGCAAGGGAAATCCTGTCATCTTCGCATGTTGTCACCTACCACATCTTTTCCACTGAATCGTGCTCAGGTGAGGACTCAGAGTTGGTTCACACTAGTGTTAGCATTTGAGTGGGTGGAAAAGGGGGATCTGTGCTACTTGGATAAACCAAAGACTGCATGCCAGTCTTTGTACTTACCAAGATCAGTAGAATGTGTCTGTGACTCTACCGGCAATAGCGTGAGTCAGGATCGCTATGTTGAAAAACAGCAAATCACTGCTAATACCCTCCCCCCGTTTTCTCTTCCCTGGGTTTAAGCTGTGAGAGGGGGTATAGCTACCGGTCCTTTTCATATTCTTTACTGTGGCAGGCGGCGGGCTAGATACAGCAGCAACAGCGTGCGGTGCATGAAGGCATCTTCCAGTAGCGAGGTGACCACAGAGAGTTTTCTGTGCGAGCCCTTTCCCTGGGAAGGGCCCTTGTGAACTGCTTGTGCTGTACCGTCAGTAGCAGCGTATAGCCATGAACGTAAAGAAACACGGTTTGGCAGCCACTCTCTAGCATGCTCGTTTGGATTGTTTCTGAGATAGGCCTTCTGAAACTGGAATCTGTTGTCTGAGTGACTGCAAGGTTAAAAGTTTAAATAGATAAGACTTCCTCTTTTCTGTGCAGGCTTACAGCACACCCAGATCATGAGTCAGTGACATGAAACGGAGAAAACAAATACGAGAAAGATGATGAGTTTTCAGACCTAGTTGGGGCAGAAATTACACAACCAATAAATGAAATTTTGTGTAGTGCTTAGGATATAACTGATGATACTGTCTTACAAATCATAAACAGAGAATAAGCTTTTTGAAATGTTTTAACCTCATTTTAGACTTGGGAACGTATGTACATTTTTCCCCAATATTAGACCAACTCCCAAATTACAGTTAGGACAACAAAATCTGTGTTATGAGGAGAAAAGAGAACGGATAAAGCAAATCTTACTTAAGTTGTGGATGAGACTGAGGCTTCTGTTGTGGAGCAGGCTGTGGAGCAGGCTGTGGAGCTGGCTGTGGAGCTGGCTGTGGAGCTGGCTGTGGCTGCGGCTGCGGCTCCGCTTCCTTTGATAATCTGGTGCTGGAAGGACCTTGAGCCTGGGGACGCGGTTGCTGAGTTGTAGGTCCGGGTGGACGCTGTGGCTGGGAAGTCGAGGGCTTTGCTGACTGCCCAGGGGGGTACATGCGCTGTGGCTGCAATGGCTCCTGGCTTTGTGATTGCATTCCTTGGGGTTGCACTGGGCCCCCTAGGTTCAGTACAAGAAAAACTTCATAATGTTATAGTATCAAAGAATTCTTACTAGATTTCATATCCAACACTTTAAAATAATCCTTGAATGTGATTAATTCTACTTTTGAGGCAAAATTCTACTAATACGGACTGCAGTTTCATGTAGTCAATACTACTAATCACAGTTGGTACCTTAGTAACTTGCTTGCAGCCCCTATGATTCATCCTTAAAATTGCTAAGAAGTACGAAAGTTATCCCAGCAGTAGCGGTACTGACTTCAAATCAAATCAATGGAGTTATACCCAGTCTAATTTGGGCCCAGCTCAAGGAGAGGCTGCGAGGTAATTGAATATACCAGCAATATCTATTTCAGCAATACAGCTACTATTTTCTGTGTAGTTACGCAGTTTTGTTCCTCCAAAGTTTTAAAATTATTTCTGTAATATTCCTCTTAGATTCACTCTTATAGCAGTAAAACAACTTTATACTGAAATTTTCCGGCTCATTTAAAGTCTTTTGATAACTTATTTAACCCCATAGTGAAATATGTCAAGAACATTACAAAAAACACGAGAAAGTCATTACTAATTCTTTACCAAGGAGATCTTTCCACTGAGAAGGAAGTATACTGGCAAAATACTGTATCAAGTGTGAAACTACAGTGTGTAGTAGAGACTTGAGTTGTGAAATCCATGGCTGAAAGATGCTACATCATCATACAGGGTTTTTTTTTTTGCTTTCTGACTGAAATAGTGCTGTGTCAGATATCAGTGGGCTTTTGTCTCATATCAGATGTCTGAATGTGGTTTTCTGGGGTGATAGTTGTTATAACTGAATCTTTTTCTTGCATGTGACAAGGCACACGGGACATCTGAGTTAAAGGGAAGAGAGGACAGGATGAAATTCTGAGCGATTTGTTTGTATAATGCTTCAGTCAGGGTAAGAGCTTTGCTGAACAGTAAATATTATAGAAGACAACTGATCTAGACATTCTGAACATTTGGGAATTTTTAGTCTTACATAGATATTTAGTGCAAGTAAAAGACTTAATCTATTCCGGTCTCTAAAAGAAAACCTTCATATCTGAAAGTACTGTTGCAATACAGGATTATTTTTTTAAAAATTGCTATTATAGTTAGCTTTCCACTTACTATATGAGATTCCAGTGTATGTGTCTGAGAACAGCATGTACTAATGCTTCAGTAAGTTTTAATACAGTTGTAGCAGTGTGTTGTGGTGTAGAAAGATAAATAGCACGTACTGTATGTTAAGGAATGTGCCTTCATTGTTTATTAATTTGAACCACTTTTGTAGGAAATATTTGAAGGTGATAACATGGTCTTGCAACATCTTAATAAGGATCGTTTTCTTATTAGTCTCCTTTCACTCAATATTGAAAAACAGAAAGGTTTCTTTCCCCCACTTGTACATACAGGCTTGAATGCCAGAAACTTTACACTGAAGACAGATATAACTTTCTTTTATTGCACATTAAGCTGTACAAGATATTTCACATAAAAGATATACTGCTGTCACACTTCCAGCATTTGCTCACTTTCTCGCAGCTGGGTTGTACAAAAGGCAACAATCATGAAAGAAACTTTTACCAAAAATAACTCAACAAAACTGAACATTAAGCCTACACTGTAAAACATCTGTTCCCTGTTACCCACAATATTGCACCTAAGCATGCTTACATGCAGAGAGACATTTTGGCTTGCTTCTTGTCTGTGGTATGTAGTATAGTGTGTGCCCTTGTAAATCCTTTACAGTCAACAAGCTGAAATCCTGTCTGAAACACCATCTCTTCTTTGCACACACAACTCACAAATGTCGTGTGAAAAGCACTTGTGAATACTTGTACTACTACATGCAAAAAAATACCAACTGCTTTAAATAAAATCAATCATCAGATTCATTTCTTCACCCCAGGGCAGTATGGTTTATTCACTTTTATGGTGTCTGGAGGTAAGGATTTGTGAACCTGATTCTAAGTGGAATTTTCTTAATATAGAACAAAATAGCCAATGCCGTCATTGGAATGATCACTGACCTAGACAAATGCTGATCACTAAAGCAAAATATTCATGTAATTTACTGATAGGTAGTAAACAGTAGCACTTACCACAAACATTTAAATAGCTAATAAGGCATACCTTAATTCTCATCGTACCAGCCAGCTTGTACAAATAAAAGAAACACTAAGAATGATGATTCTCACTGATAATTTTTTCCCGTGTTTGTAGGGAAAACAGAAGTAGAACATAAGGCTGTTTTCCCTTTAAACAAAATTGTTTGCACTAAACTAATGGCCACTACTCATCTTTGTACATATTCAAGATTAAAATTATAGTTTTGTGGCTCACTTGCAACTAAGCTTTATGGTATGCTAGCAGTGTGTAGCTTGTGATTCTAGGCTAGATTTCTCACAACAGATTAACTGCCTGCCTCTGTATTTCTCGTAATATTACATTATAAATTGGTTATGCAAAAATCACAAATAATTTACCTACAGAAAATCTAGCAGTTGTCAGGCATCTCAAGTCTTTTTGCATGTTTGATTTCAAGTAATTATTGTAAACCCTATTTATGTGGATAACGCTGGGACTGAATTTTCTATATAGCTATCTGGGTACTTCTAGGTTTAAAACAGTAGACCTGAGTTGGTAAAAAAATCGCTGACATTTTTGTCTCGCATCCTAATCAAAGGACAAGATCCCTAGCTGGTTAAAGGTACCTTGGTCTACCCCCTCCTAACATCTCAGTATTTGAAAAAAATGAGCTCTTACAGGAAGTTTAACAGTCCTTGAGGTACTTCTCACCAAATAACCTGGGATTTAACTCTTCGGCAAGTATAAGATTTTTGAAAGGATTTGCATTCGTTTTCATTAAAAATCTCCATGGATTACTAATTCAGAATGACAACAAAAGGTACTACCTAATTGAAATAGGATACATTAAATACTCACACTTTCACTGAGATATTGCACATAGGTGGCCCATTTACATAGCTTTGTAGCTAATAATTTAATGCAGAATTACTAAAAATATGAATACCAGTATGTAAAATAGAAGATATTTTAAATATTCCTTGGGAAGAACTGTATCTTATGGAGTCACTGAAATATTAGACTTCCACTTGCGTTCAAGTAAAACTCAAATGTTAACAAACTTTATAAAATTATAAATAAAAAGCTTCACTAGCAAATTCTAACCTAGACTTTTAAAAATATATCTGGATCACCTACCTATTAGTCATGCACACGCACAAAAAAATAAAGGCTATGAGTACAGTGTGCACACACTCACAGAGTAAGCAAAAGTATTTAGATTTGAACCTTGGTGGTATTTTGCTTAACGATATATAATACTCAAAAAATACTGTCTAACCATCCATAATGTACAGTTGCACTGGGCTCTAAAGAGGCACATTCTTTGTACACTGTTGACAACAGCCCTGAAATCACAAATTTTACAGAGAAAGGTAGGTAAGCATTACACGCACAGACATGAACAAGTAAACAACCAGACGGTATAGTTGACACTGCATAGAAAAAACACAGTCCAGGTCAGCACTGAAACAATGCAAAAATTGAACAAAACTGGTATGTTTGCTTTTAAGATTGTGTGTTTGTTTCTTTTCTTTTTTTCATTTTTGCTTTAACTCTTTAGTCTCAATTATCTAAGTAGCCTGGACTTGTTTTGGTCCTACTGCAACGCCATTACAGTCGAGAATGTACTGTAAACAACCTTGAGGTGGTGGTCGCTGAGGTGGGATTTTGTTTGGCTCTGGCTCCTTTAGTGATCCACTCTGGAAAATACATTTGAAAACAGAAGAGAAAAAAAATTAGAGTAGCTTAGTTCCAATTTTCCACTAATTTGTCTTTATTTTCATTAGAAATCGCTTTATTGGTTGGGGCTGAACATATACTTTTAATTTATTTCAGATACCATTTTCTAATTTAGTTGCTGTCTGACATGATATATGAATCCTGGACTAATCTGAAGCTGAGTGCGTAAAAAAAATTGTTTCCCCTTTGCAGCATGTGATCTTGATATAAGGAGTTGCGTTCTCAAATCCTACCTCCATTTGTGTATGGTCTTTCTCCTTCAGTTCCTAGCACCTTCAACGACTTTTCTGTATCTCATCGCTTCTGCTCTCTTTTTTAGGATAGACTGAATAGAAAATGGACTTCAGCAGATACCTTTGTGTAATTTAAGGAATAATTTATTTTTAATTACATTCACTTGTATCTGGAAGCATTAGCACAGCACGATTTTTTGCTAGTGGTAGTTTCACTTTGATTCGCTGACTGTAAATGGGAAGGGAGATGGACTACTCTAGGTTAGCTGTTTTGCTAAGCAAAATGAAAGAAGGAAGCAAAAACCACAGACAAATAATAAAAATAATTGAAATTACTTCATGCTACTCCATCTGACATGTTATTAGAAACACATGTAATACTTAACTTTTCAAAACAGGAGATTTATTTGGCAGTATCCTTTTCGAATATATACTTGTCGAGAGGAGAAGATGGGCCTGAACCAAAACCTTGGAGCAGAACACCCTCTGGGAACATTAGTATTTGAATCCAAACTTTGTCTTAGGCCCATCTCTAATATTTTGAAAAGTGAAATAAGTTAAATCATTGGACATAATAGCTTGGGGTTTTTTTAAGGTTCCAGAATTAAATTGCCATCTGTCAAGAGGGAAAAACCCCAGAATGTATTAAACAGTAAATGTAAAATTAATTAAACATGTTTCTTGCAAAGCTTACTGTTTTTTTTCTGATAGATTTGTATTTGATCTTAGAACTATAGAAATAAATCTTACTCACAGTGGTGTGAATTCCTGCACAGCAATCTAGAAGTTACACTTTTTAAATGTTTCAGGACAACACCACTCCATTGTATGCAGCTGTTGCAAATAGCTTTGTCTGCTTTAGCTACATAAATAAAAGGACGTAGGACAGGTCCAAAACTCTAATTATTCAGAGTTACCAACCTTCAGAAGACCGAATGAGGAGTAAAAATGCTATGTACAAAACGAAGGAGGCAAAATCTGGTCCTTAATTAACTGACCAGTTACACAGTTCTCAGTAGCATCATTGTAAGGATGAGGATATGTAGAAAAGAAGAGAATTTCGTAAGGAAAGACACAGCCACCAGAAAATTTTAAAGTGCTTTAGTGTGGGTTGAAGTCTTCTCTGTTTCGTATCTCTCCTTCCTCTAATTTTCTGAACCACATGTAAAAGTTGACATTCTATCCTAAACACGTTTCAGAAACGTTAAGTATTTGTGGTATCCACTCTGTATAATGCGTTGGAGCTCACTGAAACAATATGCATTTACATCAGTAACTCCTTGGATACCAGGGAAATTAGCCCAGAGTGGAAACCTTGAAAAGTTGCCCTAGAGGAGCCAACTCCTTTCATATTCCAGCACCATTGTTCTGATGCACCTGGCACCTTCCTCTGCGTGCCTCCAGGGCTTTTGGGTGCTCTGCATTAGAGAGCGCCGGGTTTCCTTGGGTGCTGGCGTGTGCCCTTAAAGGGAAAGTGTAAGTACTTGGGCTCAAGGACCTCCAGAGTTTCTGGAGGACCAAAGAGATCATGTGACTTTTGTTAGAAAGCATGCATAGTATCTCATAAGGAGTATTACTACAGTTACCATGCGATAGACTTCCTAGCCTTACAAAGGGCCATGAACCAATCTATCTGGTTCTCTGCAGTGGCAGAGGGTGACTGGGGAGGATATGAGTGTTGCTATTTTTCTACCAAAACAAAAGTAAAAGATTATGTAGGCAAAACTCATCTTTTATTTAGAAACTGAAAGCACAGGCTGGCAATTTAAATTCACATCTACTTCAATGTTAAAACAACATCTGCAGGGCCTCTGTCTCCTCCATGCCTTGAGGCTGAAGCAAATCTACCATTTGTTCTTGTTCTTGCACTGAAATGGTCTTGGGTTTTATCGCAGACACCACCTAACTTGACATGACAACATCAGTACTTACGCAATCTGCATATCTCTCCATCTTACAAAGAAATTATTTTATCCTAAATTAAGCTTTCAGTAAACCTTACAGAAGCTTGCTAATCCTTACCTCAACTGTTCTGAAAGTTTAGAGCCTTTGTGCGTTTTCTGTTGAAGATGTGTTTCCCCCTCTCTAGTCACTGACTGCAGCTGTCCTGATTTTACCACCCACACATCCTTTTTTTCACCAGATATCACCTGGTGCTTCCAGGAACCTCACCCACACTCCAGGCCAATCACATGGGTATATTACTTTTGCTAATTAGCCAACCCACCCAGGCTGACCCAAAAAGACTAATTAGCATTACATTCCTAATTGAGAAATCTTACTCATGGTTTTTGAATGGTCTGTAGTAACCCAGTCCTTTTCAAGAGTCTTTCTTGCAGACAGTCAGAAACCTTGATACTTGATATTAAAGACAGGCTTTGAACCAGTCTTGTTTGCCGTCCTGAGCCAAGGCCTTTAATAAAATCCAGGCTCCTTCTAAAACACCAGTTGTTGGCAAATCAACTACAGACTGTTACTTCTCACCTCTCCAAGGTGGTGTGCCAATGTAATTGTAAGAGCTGCTAACTCCTTATAGGCAACACAATCCCTCTGAACAGAGATGCCGGACTAGACCTGTCCTGCAGATGTATTCACCCCTCATTTTTTTTTTCTTTTTTCCTTTGTTGCCCAGCCTAGAAGCTCACCCTCCTACCACTTTCTTTTAGTACAAACATGTTTTCCTGCACTGCAGTTCTGATCTGCAAAACTTGCCTATTGCTTAGTTCAAACATTGCAGGAATCAAGGATTATCTGCAGAATGTATCATGGAAAATGACCCTGAACAGATTATTTGGATGCTCAGGGCTAAAGAGCAAAATTAGTAGTACAGAAGCTAGAAACTACAGTGTTTAGTATGGTTTAGGATTACCTAAGTGAGGTGTGGTAACTGCTGTCGTAAGGAGCCCTTTTGGTTTTCATTTTATGGAACACAACTTTCACATTGCATCCAAATTCCCCAAAGAGAAGGGATTGCTGATGTTGATAGTAACATTATATAGAACTGCTTATAGAATCTCTCCTGTTCAAAGGGGATTTACTGTTTATGTAACTATTCTAAAAAAATACAACTTTACTTGTGGAAACCTCTAAGCCACATGAATGCTGCAAGTATACTATAGTGATTTCTCAATTCTGGGTACAACAATTGACGCTTTGGTTGCATAATGGTCTTTAAGAATATTGGCTAAGTTAATTATAGCCAGAGCAGAAAACCCACTGCTTGTCTAGAAGATAGATGTCTCTAGATGTCTCTGTAGCACTTCCTTCCTTTCCACACTTACCTGAAACAGTCTCCTTAGAATTTTAGGGGTAGAACTGGAGGAGAGAACTGTTTGTTCTTCAAAGCATGTTGTATTAGAATTTGATCAGTGGTATTACTTCTTTTTCTACCTCGTATATTTATATAAATGCAGACTGGATTCATATATTCTTGAATTTTGAATAGTCTGAAGAATGTTGAAATGGGTGGGAGCAAAAGCAGCAACTTGGCAGGGAAATAGCCCTTGGGCAAAAGAGATGCTAAACTGAGTCCCAGCAAAAATTGATTTTGATTTGGCTGAGTTTGAAGATTTTGTGAACTATAGTTGGAGCGCGTATAGTTGTTTTTGGGTTTCGTTTGGTTTTCTTTGTAATATAACGATAGAAGCTTTTCATAGGTATTTCAATATTTGAAGGGAAAGCCACGTTTTTCAGGGCAAGAAGCAGAGGGATCAATTGCGAATTGCCAAAATATGAGCTGAGTTAGATCTCATGAAGGAAACATGAATAAATTGTAAAACAATTAAGTAACAGGAGAACTAAGAAAAAATGTGATTGCTAAGCAGAGAGGTAATTTCGATAATTTAAGTAGGGTGTCAACAGTAAATGAATGTTTGAAGTGTCCTAGATTATGATAAATACAGGAGCAAGGGCAAGATGGCAGGTGGCATAAAAGCTAAAAATGAGATGGAGGTAAAAATCAAAGATCTTCCTGGTCAGACCAGATATTCTTCATCTTGGAAATCAAAACCAGCTGACTCATGAAATACAGAATTCTGTACCAGATATCTCTAACAATTGGAAATGTACAAGTTCCACTGGAGAAGGGTAAGCACTAATACTACAGGAATTAAAGTGGCTACTGAGGAGATAGGCAGTTATTGAAGAAAAACTAATGGGAAGGATATAATTGGGATGTGGAACTCAAGTAAGTTTTCATTAATTAAGTTGGCACAGGAAAGTAGGTGTGTGCTACTAAAACCTGTAGATGATACAAAGCTGGAAGACTACAGGACCAAAATATCCTAAAGAAAGGATAAAAAACACAAGGGAAAAAAAAAAAAACAACACCCACCCACCCCCAAACAAAAAGCCCCAACAACTTAAATGCAATGCCCAAAGTAATTTATTTATGGACTAATTACATGCATCTGTCAGAAATGCAGAGCTCACTAACTGAAATCTAATGGGAAAGATCTGTGCAATGAAAAAGGTACTCCAGTATTTTCCCTGGGATACTGAAACAGGTGACCTCCCATTGTCCATTCCAGCCCTATTTTCTGTTATTCTGCTGAACAAAAATAATCCCCCCCCAAAGAGACGAGGTTTCTAGAGAAAACGTAGGATGTCGATTTATCAGGGAAAAAGTTTCTTAAGCAGTAGCATCGCTTGTTTAAGTTAGATGCTCCCTTTCCAGAGCCAATCAGTAATTCTAATGGACAAGGATGCAGTCTTATTTTATTGCAGCTCTTGCTTAAAGAAGCCAGATTTCAACTTCTGTTTTTGAAAAGGGAACATTAAAAGCCTGCAGTTGCACAGCAGCTTTCAGGCAGTTCTTTCCAGTGAAGAAATTGCTCCCCATAGACAAGGAAGGAATGTGGACTATGTGATAGGAGAGAGCTCCCCCTGTGTGCTAAAGCAGCTGAGAAGAAAATGCGTATGCATGCGTGTTTGTACCAGAGAAAGAGCGCGGTAAGAAATGACAGGCAAGCGAAAGGGGTACAACATATCTAGAAGACTGTCCAGTTACTGGAAAGTTAAACTTCCTTACACCTTTCTCAGTGTGCATAGATACCTCTAAACATATAGAGGATAAGGTACCCCTTGGGGCTTGATAGTGTCAAAATCCTACGCTGTTGTTTGAAGTTGTAAGGAAGGTTTTGACCCTTGAACCCAGGGACTTTGACCCGGGCTGGTGCTACGCTCTATCTGCTCCTCCAGTCTTAAAAAAAAAAAAAAAAAACAGATTTTTTTTAAAAATACGGGATGGCAAGTGATCCTTGCGTGAACCAGAAGAGACCAAGATCTGCAGAACTTCATCTTGAGCCACAAAGATCCATCATTACCGGACCCATTCAGAATTGAAGTTTATGCTTTGAAACAAGAAAGTCTGGGAAAAAGATGGTGGAGCTAACTCAAGTCCAGTCTTATAACCCCCAGTCTTAATATTATTGTATGAGTGTTACCGAGTGGAATGGGAGGAGGCATGGAAAAGAGGTAGTGCACTGAGCTAAACATGTGAGCTCTCCCCCAAACAATGGCAAAGTTCAGAACTCCAGTATACGAACAGAGCATAAGACCTCTCCGTCAATGGTTGCATGTGCTTCTCTTCTTGCTTCTCCTGGTGCAGCACAAGTACGCAGCTGCTCAGAGGAGGATTGGTGGTTGCCCTGAACTCTGACAAGCTTCCTGAGTCTCTCCTAGGAGTTGAGATATACTGGAGAATGATATATAAGCAGCTGAGGACAAGCTTGGTCTACTGGCAGCTAGAGATGGAGCACTGATCCACCACTAAATTAGTGTCTGAAGTGATGGTGGCGGAGGGAGGTTGCTTCTTTTTTTCTATGGACAAATTAAGAATATTCGAAAATGAGCTGCTCTGTTTTGGATTTTTCTGTAATGTCTCTTGGTGCTTGTTTAAAGATTTTAACACATATTTAGCACATGGTCCTTATTCAAAATAAACTGTGGCAAAGACTGCTGGGGAGAGGGACAGAATCCTTGCAAGTTAAACATGGAGTAAAGCCAAATAGCTTAACAGGTTATGATTTAAAGGTCAGAGAAATCAAATAAAAAAGTCAAGTGGAGACAGAGAATGATAACAAAAAAAGTAGATGGGAAACACCCACCACAGTGGGGAAAGGAAAGGGGACCAAGGAAAAGCCTCCAAAAAAAAAGATATTTCTATTAGGTTCAGCTTAAATAAACAAAATCAGAGAGTAAAAATAGATGAAAAATAAGATAAAATAAAAAATCAAAAGGCTGTTGTATGATAGTAATTATAGCACTAAGACAAACAGAGAGATCTAACTTAGGCTCTCCTTTTCTGTTTGTGCATATGGCAGCTATTGCCTGTTCTGTAACGACGGGATTACTGTTTTCTTTGTTTTAATTTTGAAAAGGCTGGCTCTATAATGGATTGAGGACATTTTCTGAAGTCTCCCAAAAAATGCCTGTGGGACAAGAAAGCTATTTCTCACAGAAGTCTACTAAGTACTTATGAAGGCTACTCTATAGTGGTGGGGTCATGATTACCTAAAAACTAAATGTTTTCTTTGCTCTTGAGGGTAGTCACCACGGAGTTTCAGAATTCTCAAAGACAGTGTCTGCTTCTGCCAATACAATTGGCAGATCGTGAGATGATCAGAAGATCACCTGGCAGAAGGTAATAAAGAAGTTAACAAAAGCATAATTTTGTTGTGTGAATGAAGACAAAAAGAGAACAGTATTGTTATTATGTTTAAAATAAATGGGGAAAAGTATCTATTAACTAGTAATACTTGTTATGTTTTTCAGTTTTAGCTAGCATTTTGTTGCATTCTGTATTATAAAATTATTAGCACTAAGGCTATAGCACTATATCCTACAGACAACTGAAGTCATCCTAATCATCCCGGTCCTGAAGCTTGACTCTGTCAGGTTGCCTGTGGGCTTTTTCCTTTGGGCTTCTCTTCTAACGAGTACTTTGATGAGCAATTCTTTCTCTTACCAAGCTTTGCTCAGCTTGTCTGCAGGGATCGTGTATTTTTCCAGATACACTGCTGGTGACGAGCATTCAATATAGAGTATTCAGAAATAAAAAAAAAATTGGGCCACAGCCTGAAAGCTTTTATTTCACTTGGATACATTTCTGTTGATGTCAGTAGAAATTTTGACCAAATAATCCTAAACCTTTAATATATGCCCTTTAGTATATTCTCTCTTACAGTCTAAATGTCATCAGGTCCCTTTAAAAAGGGCATTGTAAAGGCACACTTGTTTAGTTCTTGGCACATTATTTCAAAGCAAGCTAAGACAGACAAGCACTTATTAGTGTTTTGATTTAATCATTCTCATTTAATGGATACATTCACAACTAACAACCAAAAGCATTTATGTAGATATTTTTCACTAGCAAATATCCAGCAAGATATTTACCTGTTACCTCTGTTCGCGAGCGAGACTAAATAAGCAACAGAATTGAGCAATACATACGTACCTCCCTTAGTAATTACTCCATCTACTGGTGCAGGATCTTAATAAGTGTTTTAAAGTAGGTTATCTTAGCTTTCATGATCAATTTCTTAGTAAAATCTCTGCTCAACATTTGTATGTTGTGTCCCACTGTTTTTTAATTACTGTCAATATTAAGAATCTTAGGATTTATTTTCCTGCATGAACTTTGTTTTTAATATATTATAATACCTGAACGTCAAGTTCAAATGCTCAAAGTAAATCAAGCTTTGTGTAATGAAATAGTGACTGTTTTAAATATATGGGCATCCTTCATCCAGCAGTTAAAGTCTGAGTCTCCGCCTCTGTTGTGATCTCTGTCACTTATATGAAGAACACAGTATCTGCCCTGAATAGGTGTCTTATACAAAGACGGACAAAGCATCCTTGGTGTAGTAAAGTATACGCTATCATTTTATACTTGTGGTAAATAAACTTGACTGTTGTCAATTTAGCTGGAATGAAGTGTGCCTCAAATGTGGCCTTTTACCAGGCTGGGGTGAGCTGAGGGCCCATACATGTTTATTTTCTTCTCCTTTTCTTAATTCCATACATTTATATTAGGATCTAAAAGGGTAACAACTGTTTTTTTTATATTTTCACAAAGATGCAATAACTAAAAGGTTAAAAAAAACTTTGATTAAAATAAACATCTCCTCTTCCAGATGTACACAGCTAAACATTGTGGGTATATATGTACACTTATATATATGTACACATTAAGGCAGCACATTAAAATATATTCCATCTTAAAATAATGAAAATAAATGAAATAAATACATTACAATAGCATTATGAGAAATTCTTGAATAGGGAGCATTTAGTATTTGTAAAATGTCTACCCGATTTCTTGATTAATGTGATACAACTTCTGTAATACGATGTAATACACTAATGCTGAATAAAACAGAACTCCCCAAATCAGTCATCCCACACGAGAAGAAGCCACACGATGTCGCTGCGGTTCAGAGAACCAAAACCCACTGCAGTGAAAGCGGTCAATACCTTCAGCATTTCAAAAATGACTTGTAAAAATCGTTTTAACGTGACAGTTTTAAGAATGGCTTTTGACTTCTATGCCCTTTGAAAGGTACTGTGTTTAGTGTTCTGTGATGTATACATGCCCCAGCAATATTCTTCATTGTTCCTTATGAGTTTTGATGACAATGCTTTAGATTCTCTGCCGATATTTTTAGGAAGGCATCTTGCTGCTGCCTGCCTAATTTTCCTTTAAGTCACAACAATAACTCAATAAGCATTTTAATAGGAAAAGTAATTTGCTTACTAGGGACTACAATTTAAAAGAGCTTCTAGGCAGACAAACAGTGCAAGTGGTAAAGAATAACTACTTAGATTTTGTTTGTAGTCTTGATGGCTGTCAAAGTGCAAAGTACTTTCTGAGGTAAACACTGAACAGATAAAACCTTATTGATTGACTACAGAAGATGCTCAATTAATAGCTACACAGATGTACTACTTGTTCATTGACAAGCTACATTGCTCTGTTTATATACAGTAACCTCATGTAAGAGTTCGGAAAGGTAAACAATTAAAGAGCCATATAGTAAAATACTGTTCAGACTTTTTCCAGGGGCTCTATGCTCCCTTGCCCTGAGCAGAAAGTCAGGCTAATCTCTAGTCCTCCTGATAGAAGGACCTGGGCTTCTATCAGATGTTACTCCACAAATCTGGGTGCGTTGGCTTTATGGTCCTATGATGCCATAGCTGCCATTTATCCCGTATTTAATAAATGTCTTCCTAAGAGACAGAAATACAGCACATATGGTTTTAGGGGTCATTAGATCATTTAGCAAACTTCTTAAGGCAAGCTGTTCTTAAATTACTCCTGCTGTCTGTTAGAATAGAGCTAATTACACCAGGGAGTGATTTGCTTTGCACCAGTTCAGCAGGATTCTCGGATACTAGTACTGAAACTCCGTATTTACCCTCATTCATGCAGAATGATTTAGTGTAGTCTTTTAATTTGTTTATTTGTTAGGCAGTCTTTCCTTCCAGACATAAGGAAGAAAAACATGTTCCTGCAAGTAAGTGCCAAGGGACTGTGACAGAAAGAAGATTCTTGGCGGTGATGTGAATTGGTGGAACGAACATGCAAGTAGATTTAGCATTAGGGGTCTGAAGGATGATACAAAGCTGTAGCAAACCTACAAGTCATGGTTATACTTCAGGTGAACTTCTACAAGACTGCGCAAAGCAGAAAGTCACTTAGAGATAAGGCCCACACCTCAAATTTAGTGCAGAGAAGTTTACTTCTCCTAATAAGCAGGCTAATACTGAGTTCTAGATTTCCAGGTAACTCCATGATGGGATCCCTCCCAATTAAGTGCATTCCCCTTCAGTTAAGATCAAATCAAGTAACCGTATTGTCTGACCATCATAAAAGCTTCAGTGATTTGAAACAAATTGCTGCTCATCATAAGTAGTTTGCTTAAAAAAAAAAAGCAAATACAACAGATGGAATGTAATAGAACTGTGACTACTCTTATGGAAGCCCCTAGAATAGGTAATTTGATTATGGTTTGTTTTTCTCTCTGGAGGTAATACTTTTTGTTATTTACAGTATGTTCACATTTGGTTCAATTTTCTCTCTAAACATAGAAAACTAAAACTGGAGAAAACTGCTTGGCTCTAGTCAGATCATATAAGGGGTCAGGGAATGAAGTATGAGTAAGGTAAAGAGAAAAACAGGAGAAATAGAAATAAATTAGACCAGATCTCTAAATAGCTGAAGATTGCTGAGGAAGGGCTCCTTGACCCCAGTCTCTACTGATGTTAATGTAATTGTACTGAACTTCCCTGTGGGTGAAGAGTGAAGAAGGTATTAAAACATTTTAGAAAAGAGCGTTAAGAAATTAAACACTTCAGGTTCTGCTATTCTAGCCTCAAAATAATTAAAGCACTGTCCTCTTTACTTCTGCATCATTTATTGCTTTATTATTGGTGTGCTCCTCCTTCCTTTTAAATCAAACAGAACCAGGATATAGCTGGGAATGCTATGCTCTTTGTGATGTTACATCATTATGGATATTGTGTCTCTGGTGCACAAATTTCTTCCTGCCATTAAGGATAATAAATTCCTTGTTCTTTTGTGGATAATGCAACATGATGGTCTCAACAGAGCTGGACTGAAATAACATTTTCCTAGTATGATTTTCCTTAGCTTCAACTGCTAACATGACCGTAATCATTTGCATTTTACGGTAATACTCATGCACAATGTAATCTTCTACACAGAAATTAGTTCATCACAATTCATATCCTGACTTGATATGCAGCTTTGAATAGATGTTTTACTATTGTTGTTTTATATACAAATGCTGATACAGAAACAAGCATGAAATAGCCTGCACTGAGCAACCGCCTGCTGAGTTTTGCAAATCCAGACAGTGATCTTTCCTATCAACAGATGGAGACAGAGATAAGTGATTCCACTGGCTAGAACACTTCACTGGGTAGATTAACCTACTGGTTTGGTTTTTAGGAAAAATTTGAAAAAGGCTTCTCAAAAGATCTGTCAAATGTACTCAAAGAGGTTACAAAAGGTGGAAATTCAGATTTCCATCATTTTATTGCCTGAAAGTAGAGCAGGTTTGTCTCATGGAAAACTTCTATTAAAATCATATTCCTAGATAAAGTTCTATTACATATTTGTGAGTAAAACAAGCTGTCATGTTTTTAAATTAAATAGAAACAACTTAATTTTTGGAAAGAGTTTTTTGACCATATGTAGTTATATCGGATAGAACTTCTCTGAGTCCAGGGACTCTTGCTTTTCTTTGCTCTTGGTAAGAGCAAAACTGGCAAGCTTTGAATCCTGTAATCAAGAATACTTTCCACCCCAGTACGGTTCAATCATGCTGTCGCAGGTATGCAGTAAACTGTAGCCTGGGACCACAAGAGAAAAGCATGAGAGAGTTTGTTGGCTGCAGCCAGAGTCGGGTGGTGTGAGGTGCAACACACAGAGCTGCAAACTGTAGCTTTTCTCCTTCACAGGTTCTCTGCCGTTCTGTGTACCAGCAGAACTTGTTATAGAGCCCGTGCAAGTGTTTATAGATAAATAAATAAATACGCAATATACAAAATACCTATTTAAAAATTCTCAATATATCTGGTATCTCAGATTATAGATTTAATGTGTTTAAGAATCACAGGTTCTGCACATCTGAGGTTTCAACATAAGCAAGACAGTTGTTTGAGTCCCTGCCTGTGGAATTTGCTCCTTCTGGCACTCCGACAGAGAGCACTTTGTTGGCCTTCAGCACGTATTGCAAGGCCAATAATTTCCATCAAGATTTGGCTGCATAGCTCTAAACAAAGACTTATTTTCCTAATCATTGATTTGTTTTCTGATGGATAGTTAATTGGAATAGTACTGACTATTGTGGGCATTTATAACTTGAAGCATTCTTTTATGTGCGATGCACCCAAAGCCACAGTAGTGGGTAGATGATAAATAATTTTGAAAAACCCATGCAGCTAATAAGGGAATTCAAAACATCGCACATCTAGAGCTGCGCTATTGACTGTAAACCGTTCATTTAAAAGCGGAAGTAGCAAAACACACAAATTACTCTTTGATATTGAAATTATGTGGTTTCTAAGACCACACACACATTTGCACATAGTTGATTTGGGATGAATTACTGGCTTTGCATTTTATGTGACCTGCAGAAATATGCAGTATCCCCCTGCCCCACAAATGAATGGACTGTATTTCTCAAGATTAGGAAATAATTTCTCAGATTAGAGAAGACGACTGTTCAAAGATGAAAGGGACAGCTTGTTTTAACAGACTGATTTTATTCTTAGGAAAACAACCTAGCTAAAAATTAACTACACATGAGGAGGTATCTGTTTTAAATACTATAGATCTGTTTCATGATTTTCCCTTAAAGCTGGGAAGATTAATGGGTATTTGCAAATAGTATCTCCTGTAGAAATTCCGATCCCCTTTGTCTGTCCTAAACTGGTGGATAATATGACAAGGCAAATTTTAAGGAAGCAGCCTGATTAATTGAGAGGAAAACTAATAAATATTGCAAATATTCTGAAGGGATATCTCTGATTTTGGTAAGCTGCATTCCATAATTTAAGGATAGGATAAGGAAAAGAAGATTAATGTTGAATAACATCCTGTTGCCATTAGCGAAGGCTGAATTCTTCAGCAACCTAAACTAAGTAGAAATCTCATAGAAGTTCAGCAGCTAGCCAGCAAATATTATCTCTGGATTCATCCAAAGCTTTTTCGTTTAAGAGGAAAAAAACCTCTTCGTGGACATGATAGTGACAGCAATGACTGAGGAATTTAGGAACTTTCTTAAAATATTCCTTGTGTCCTATTTTCATTCTGGACTTACATAGGCAGTTTTCTTTCGAAATGAGTAAAAACTTTATTTACCTACAACAGATAACCAGTTTCTCTGAATGACACCAGTAACCATAAACATTTCTCCTCCCTTGTCTTCTTTAAAATCTGGGGAAGCACGCCTACCCTAGACCTTACTTTTTTTCCCCCAAAATGTGAAATATCAAATGCTCTAAATGACTGTGAATCTATTAATGTTACAATAATGTCTATTACTGTTTTAAATTTTTATTTATATTGACTTGTATGCTCTGGGAAACTCTAAATTTGACTCTGCTTCATTTTAATATATGCTAACTAGTCCTAAAAAGAAACTGTATTTTGGCATAAGGTGATTTTTTTTTTTCCCTTCCTTGTCTTTCTTTTTCAGTGCCATTTACAATGGACTTGAGTTATGTTGGATGGAAACTTCTCCATTGTATGTGGTTCCGTGGTTGAAACAATTTTGTGCTTAGTTTCAAGTCGCTGTAATATAAATAGAAGCCACACCACTTTTTTATGTGGGATGATGTATTTTTATAACTTAAAGGATGATGATATATTTGAAGAACAAATTAGTCATTCTGCCTCAAGAACTAGTCTGTCTGAGGTATGCCACAAAATTGTTTTCAAATTGTTTACCTGGTATGGAGCCTACTGGAAGTAAAAATAGATTCTTGATTTAGGCTTGGTAATTCCTGTATTACAGTTTGGCTTATTCTGTTGCTTAACTGATTACCATGGAGCTGTGCTGGTACAGAGTCCTTAATAGTTTATGTCAGAATGTATTGTCATGGTTTATTCCTTCAGTATATTAACAGAAGCACATGAAAATTGTAGCTGATAATGCTGCTCTTGATCAGACCCGCTGCCTGGCTATAAAGACGTAAGAGATGCTATTTAGCGTTTATATAGCACTTTTCAAAGAATCATAGAATTGTAGAACGGTTTGGGTTAGAACAGACCTTTTAAAGATCATCTAGTTTGACCCCTCTTGCCATGGGCAGGGACAGCTTTCACTAAACCAGGTTGCTCAAAGCCCCAACCAACCTGACCTTGAACACTTCCAGGGATGGGGCATCCACAACTTCTCTGGATAACCTGTTCTAGTGACTTACCACCCTCATCGTAAGGAATTTCTTCCTTATGTCCAACCTAAACCTACCCTCTTTCAGTTTAAAACCATTACCCCTTGTCCTGTCACTACAGGCCTTGGTAAAAAGTCTTTCTTGATCTTTCTTATAAGCTCCTTTTAAGTATTGAAAGCCACAATAATGTCTCCCCAGAGCCTTCTCCTCCAGGCTGAACAACCCCAACTCTCTCAGCCTTTTTTCATAGGAGAGGTGTTCCATCCCTCTGATCATTTTTGTGGCCCTCCTCTGGACCTGCTCTAACAGGTCCATGTCTGTCTTGTGTTGGGGACCCCAGAAGTGGATGCAGTACTCTAGGTAAGGTCTCACCAGAGCGGAGCAGAGGGAAAGAATCGCCTCTCTCGACCTGCTGGCCACGCTTCTTTTTATGCAGCCCAGAATACGATTGGCTTTCTGGGCTGCAAGTGCACATTGCCTGCCCATATCCCATTTTTCACCCACCAGTACCTCCAAGTCATCGCTGCAGGGCTGCTCTCAATCAATTCATCACCCAGTCTGTACTGATACTGGGGGACTGCCATGACCCAGGTGCAGGACCCTGACATCCAGGTCCCTCTGGATGGCATCGCTTCCCTCTAGCGTATTGACTGCATCACTCAGCTTGGAGTCATCTGCAACCTTGCTGAGGGTGCACTCGATCCCACCACCCATGCCAGTGGTGAAGATATTAAACAGTATTGGTCTCAGTACAGACCCTTGAGGGACACCACTTATTACTGGTTTCCATTTGGACACTGAGCTGTTGACTGTAACCTTATCCATCTGATAGTCCACCCGTCCAATCCATCTCTCTCCAGTTCAAAGGCAAAACTTTAATGTTCTTAGAGCCTTTTACAAAAATACCACACTCTTAGAAGTTATTGAAAGGATCAATAAAATAAAGTTCATATTTTGTAAGCATGGAAATGGAAACACAAAGATGATTTCCAAAGTCTGAAAGGCAGCAAGACCAGGGGCAGAATTCTGCATCCCCACACTTTTAACTATCAGGCCCTGTAAGATAAAATAAGTGAAACACATCCATTTGCCACCTTTGACACAAATTTTCTAGTATGCTAAGCATATTTCAGGAGTTTCCTAGATTTGAAAGGTATTTTCGTGAATTGCAGCACATAAAAAAAGATTATCACGTAATTAATTTCTCACAAGAACAACAAGAACTATTGTCGTAGTATTCTTTTTGACATCCTCAGGGCGAAGATTGTCTATGACAGTGCTTCTTATTATTTCCATGATATTTTATACAGATGTAACTGAAAGATGTAACTACTCGATTATATCTGGAGATAATCTCATTTAAATATGAAAAACCTACAAAACACGTTGATAAGTTCTTGAATTCTTGTAGTTCAGGGTATGTCTGCATAGTTTTCCAGCCAAATTCTTTGAGGAAAATTTTGAGCTAAAATTATAGAATAAGATTCTCTATTTTACAAACAAAAGCTTCCTACCTGAGGCTGCTGAGTGGCAGTGGGTCTCTGAGGAGATGGTATAGGAGTTTTGGACAACATTTGGTTCATTTTGCTTACGACTAGATCAGTTATATGTTGCCTGTCTTCAGTCTGATGCTCACCGATCAGAGGCATTGCACAGTCCATGACCTGTGAAATAACACAATACATCAGCTATTGATATGGCACCAAAGCAAACTTATTCCGCATCTGTGTAGAATGTCGGGTCATCTGTTTACTTAATTGTTTTTAACAAAAGTCAAACAAGATCTGTAGAAATGGTATATGTTATATCAGAAAAACGCCCGAGTGCAGGATATGGGTCAGCAGAGGAAGAGAACAGCAACTTTACAATGCCGTCCCTTTCCAATCTTCAAGCAATATACAGGTTCCGTAGGAGACTTGGGCACACGCTCTCTGGGGAACATGACTCCTGTGGGAAGCACATAGCAGATATGGAAAATGAGGTTTCTTAGGCTATTCAGCGGTCTGCCGAAAATCAGAAGTAATTGCGCTTCTGTCTAAGCTACATTTCTGAAGATTTTCTCATGTGTTTTTGTGGCTCATACCATCAGCTGAATTAGAACATGGAAATGGATGCTGGATTTCGGCAAGGAAAGGCTGGATTGATTAATGAAAAATTTTAAATAAGACCTTGTTATTATTGATATGCTTTTTTGAAAAGCAGTGTGGCTGCAGTGCAGCTGATGCAAAAAAGAAGTACGAATTTCTACAAAGAAAGCAGGATATCAGAGAGGCAAATAAAAATGTGCACATTTCCATTCTAAATGTGGCAGGTTAACAGTGTTCAGCAATTATTTAATTCAGCTACTCAGATGCATACAACTAATACTGAATTCAGTTCACTTCAGTGGGTTATAAGCATTTGTTATTTCTACACAATATTTGTTATTTCTACAGTGTATCTACTTTTGGCTCCTGTGTTTGTTTTTGGGGGAAGTAAAAGCGTAACGCAATAACCCCAGCTACTACTCACAATGGCACTGGACATTCTTATTTCAACAATAAAGGGATTTAGTTCACTTTTGAGAAACTGCAATCCTTTTTCAACATGCATCAAGGCTATTCAGGAAAAGGTGAAGGCATGTCACGTGTTTCTCATAGGTATGGATCACAAGTGACTGAGGCCTACAATACCAACAATAGTATTAATAATTAGTAAGAGGCTGTGAGGGATAAAGCAGTGAGACTACATTAGCAGTAAAATACTGTATGGATGGCATTATATCTGACCCAGTCAGAGTCTTTGTACAAACTGAGTTGTGTCCATCGAACCTTCAGTCTGTGAAAAGCTGTCCAGCTGCCAAATCTCACACAAGATTTCCCACTGGTGCAGGCAAGTCATGCACTAGACACGACAATAAGCTATGCTGGTGAGAGAGCAGTGGTGGTGGGTGAAGAAGGAAGGAGTCATTAGTAAGGGATCCTCATGGGTTTTGCACAACTGCAGAAGGATCAGTGAGTTTTACGGGGGTGTTTTAGTACTTGCAGAAGTGCACCTTTCTGCATCTCTTCTTCTCTGTTGCAGGTAAATGAAACAAGACCGAAAAGGTTCAACAGTCAAAAGAGTGCTGGAGGACTCTTGCTGCCACAGGCAATTGTAAGCGCTAACGGTCAGAGAAAAACCTTACCCTTCCCTCACTCCTATCCAATCTCTAGCGAAAGGACTAGAAAGAGCTCTGCTGTTGGGAGGCAGGGCTACTTTGGCTGCAGAGGTTGGTTCCCATCTCTTCAGGTGGGCATTCAGCTGCGGTTTGTTGCCTTGAGCTATTTTTGTAGGTTACCCAGCTTGTGTACTTGAAGGGAAGATACTGAAATTTTGTGATAAGACCTGATTCTGCAAATATTTACAAGGTGGAAGAATTTTGTTCTCTGTAGGGGCGACTCAGGGATCATGAGCATAAAGCTAGTGCATTGCATTGTATGGATCCCTGATGCAGTGGAAGGGATATAGTGGGGAAAACAAAACTCTTCTCAATCCATCAACCCGCACCGAAGACTTTATCTCCTTTATAGACAAAGAGCACAGTTTTACCTTCTTTCCTTTAGATATTCAAGTGCTTCTAGGGATTAGACACACAAATTGGATATTTAAAGAGACATTTGGATTTAAAAGAACATGCATGTTCATTCTAACACTGGAATGTAATCTTTCATCTTGCACAGCAGTTGGGAATGAGCTGCATTGTAAATAATATTACCTAAGCTTGAGGATTTTCAAAATATGGTAAGTGCTATAGAAATTCTTACTGAGGCTGACAAAGACTACTTTGTTCGAATAATGAGATTAGTTTGAAGCCCAAAAGCATTTACATTATTCTTCTGTTTGTTCATTTACAAGAGACACTGCCATTGTGTATTGGCAACCAAAATGTTGGCAACACTTGTTCTGGGATTTTCAGCTCTAGGATGTCTCCTCTAAGCTTCTTCACAGCTAAACCGATTTAAAATAACCCCAAATTAAACAATGAAATAATAATTGAAGCCCAGAGCAAATGTTTCCTAAGAAATGAATGAATGTTTTTCTACTCTTGGGCCACATCAACAGTATTGCAGAAATGCTTAATAATTACACAGAAAATTTCTACAAAATTTACCATATTTTTTTATATACATATAAAAGTGGAAAATAAACAATGTTTTTAATTAATTGAAAGAAAGGTATTGAACCAAGACGAGTTGTTATTTCTAAACGGGTAAAATGTAATCTTGCTGGTTGTGTGGCTCTTGAAATACAAAATTTTTGTGCATTTACTTTAGTATTAATGTCCGCTGAGTTATTGCTATTTCTTAAAATTGTTGTAATGCTTAAAGAGCTACTTCATGTTATCATGAGCTTTTTCTTGCAAGAATAATATGCATAATTCCTGGAGGGAGAAGGCAACCATATGTGCCAGATACTGTGGCCAGGACTTTGAAGTGTTAATAATGACTGAATGTTAGAATGTCTTGATGTCAGTGTGAAGGACATTGGATGTTTGGCTGTCTGCTGCAAAATATCTGATTTTCAGAGAGGGAGTTATGTCTGCAGTCTAAAAATATGCCCCCCCTTGAAGGCAGGTCTTAATAACAGTTATTTTAAAAAATATTGCCCCTCTCACTATCAGGTGTATATTAACGCTCCTCTTACCCAACAACAGAAGCAACAGTTCTGTTTCACAAGTGTGCAAAGACTTTGTTTTACAATTCACTTACATAAAAAAAAAATTTGGAATGACTGTGAAACAAATTGCCTAAAATAAGGTCCTGCCAAAGGATTAGAAGGATTAAGATCTGGAGGACTGGGTTGTGACTGAATTTCTATTTTTAAGTATTGTATAACTGCAAGTTTACATATAAACTTTCTTTAGGAGATATTGCCATGTTGTTTACCAGAACTTGTGGGAAAAGTGTAGTTCTATGGCTAAGGATAAAAAGAGAAGCCTTGAGGTGTTGCTCAAAACTTCGTGTCCACTTCAGTAGAGAAGATCTTACATTTCTTGAAGACAGTATTTTCAAGCACAGCTGCCCTATTCACATATTGAGGCAGATTCAAACACATACGACCTTAAAAACCATCGCCATTTGCCCTTGACAATCTCTTGTCACTTGGACAGGTTTTGATGTTGGTAAAAACACTTTTGTTTGTTGCCATACTTGGACAAATATTGTTGGCCAAAGATATGCTGAACCTAACCCTGAAGAAGTACTGAGTCAGATGCCAAGTCTTGAATGATGATAAGCTATAATGTGCTCTGGTGCTTTCCTGAAGTACAAAGATAGTAGCCAAAGTGGTAAAACGAGAAAGTAAGGCATCAGATTACCAAGAAAACTACTGATCCCAAAGTGCAATGTCACTGAATAGCTGAGTGAGTAAAAGATTACCAGGGCTTAAAAGCGGTTCAATGGCAGGACACTGTCCAGTTCATAACTGATTGGGCTTGAGAGGCAATGTGGGTGGGTAGAAGTCGTAGGTGGCGGGAGGCCGAAGGGGCTCTTACCACTTGCATTGCTGAGAGGGAACGGCAGGGGTGTCCAGCGCACAGCATCTACACCCAGCCTGGCGGGAGGCTGCTAAGACGAGGCTTGGCTTCCTCGCCTACGTTATCGCTGCTGTGGCCCTCAAGGATAGACGCTAACCCTGCTGAGAGAGCACTTCTGCTGTTCCTTGGCACAGAAGCTAAGATCAAGGTGAATACTTTACAGGGTGGGTTTTGTTGTCTTTTTTTTTTGTTTCTTTAAGAAAATGCAGTCTGTTTTCCTTCCTAGTAAAATAATTAATCATAGTTATCAGAAATCAGTAATGTTTTATATAAATGTATCTTAAGAATTAAAAATATTTTGGGTAACACTAACAGTTTTTAAAACCTGTGAATGACTAACAGAAATGTCATGCTAGCATTTCCCCCACTTTAGAGGACTTGACAAAGTTTAAACATACACAAAGCATCCTGTTTATAAATAGTCTATTTACAGCCTGTACTAGTTTTAAAATATCATTTAAACACAGCCAGGTTTTTTTTTTTTTCAGTACCTAGTTCAGCTATTTAATATACTGGAGTTTCCCACTAAGAGGATTTCATAGAAGAAAAGACATCTGTAATTTATAAAGTCAAATATGTTACTTTTGCAGATGCCAGTAAAAACATGGGTCGCTACGAATTACGGTCACTTAATTCGTATTGCTTCTATCTTTCATTTATATACATTTCAGTAACCAGTTCTATGGGATGAATTTCTCTTATCACCCAGAAACCATATTCTGAAATGCACTTAACACAGCATTGTTAACATAACTTTGTATTAAACTGTAAGAGACTGAGAGTATGTATTAACAGTAGTAACAGAAACTACAGCAGCATGTTTAAGTCAACACAATACTGTGACAAAACAAAACACTGACCTTTCAGTGATATGACCTTTTGGGGAGTATTTTAGGCTGTGCCCTCCGCTGCTAGTGTGGATAAGGCAAGTATTTGAAATTTGGGCTGCAAGACTGAGACTGTTTGATCAACATGAGAGGAGATGGGACGGGATTAATAAAGGAGCCAGTGCAACCATACGGTATCAGTAATTGCAAAGGGATCATGATGTTTGAAGGAGAAACTACTCTGACTGCCATTGTCCAGCCATAGTTCTCCATTAGATAGTATGTTTACCACATTAAGGATTAAGGATTAAGAAAGAGCTTAGAGCTTTATGAGCACCCAGCCCAAATGGTGCTGGGAAAGACAGAGTTGTGGAGGGTAAAGGAAGGGCAAAGGTAAAGAACTCTGTTGATACAGTGGAAGAAAAAGGTGTTTGTCAGCATGCTGAAATACAAGAGGAATATGAAGGAACAGATAGAGAGCCTGCAAGTCAGAAGTGCCCCAGGAGTCTGACAGAATAATGATATATGGGTTTCATACGGAAAAACGCCTATGAATTACAGAAGATATGATAATTGGTAAGTGAAGAGGGAGGAGGAATGAATTTCACTGCGAATCAGGACTTTTGAAGGTCCATGCTTGAGAGCGTGAGGACTGAGAAAAAACATTTACTTTGGTCTGTGAATAAGAGAAGCTGGGTTGTGTTGCTGTGTTACGAATGTGTTACTTTCTGCGCTGTTTTTGTGGGACCTGCATGTCTCCAATTGTGGTGCAAAATTTGACTGTAAAGGCAGAGGTTGATACGGATTTTAATTTGAGAGTTCTAAGTGTGGGGAAAGTAACTGACATAAAGAAAAACTAATAGTTTGAGGAGGTCATGTAAGAGTGAATGGGGTGTAAGAAGAGATGGTGTGATTTCTGAGAAGTAAGGGAGTGACTGGATATGAAGTAATCACGGGGCCTTCCCTGAGGTCTCCATAGCAGATGCAGGAATAACTTCTAATTGAAAATGTAACCACACCTGAGAAGTTGGTGGGGGATAGTACAGCAGAAAATCAGTGGTGACTGCTAGGAAATTTTTACAGTCCCTCTTGTAGTGGGTGAATAACAACATCTGCAGAAAAAGTAAGAACAGCTGGGAAAGTGAATCAAGCGTTCCTAGATGAAGGATCTAGTGCCTACAGACAAATTTATATGGTCTTGTTTTAATCTGGAATGAAAACAAACCAAGCAAGTGATTTCTATGTCCAACCAAAATCGCTGGATGAAGCTGAATTTGGGTGTTGCAAACTCATGCAACAGTAGATTGTATGAGATAAATAGTAGATTTTAAAAAGTGTAAAAATATATAGAAAATGCAGTTAATATATCTGAGAAAAACTCAGGCACTTTGAAGAGAATATGTGAAAGAGGTTGGTTTAATCTATAAATAACAATTAATTTAACATCACAATGAATTTTACCTCTATTCAACCCCCTATTAATAAAGTATGGT
Organism: Calonectris borealis; assembly: GCF_964195595.1. Classification (NCBI taxonomy): domain Eukaryota; kingdom Metazoa; phylum Chordata; class Aves; order Procellariiformes; family Procellariidae; genus Calonectris; species Calonectris borealis. Next base: position 22,240,252 of record NC_134321.1, on the reverse strand, counting down.
TCATTATGAACACAAGAAAACATTAAGACGGTCACATATAAGAAGTGCTATTGTTGCTAATTTAAAAATTAAAACGTTACAGGTATTTTGACAATAGATACAGCAAACAAATATTATGTGAAAACAGTATTAGTGAATAATTATTCTTAAAATGGAAACCAAAATATTAATGTTATTCACGCAGGTCAATAATTATTGCTCCATTCAAATGAAAACTAGTGTCCTAGCAAAACAAATTCACCCTCTTCATTAACTATGTCACTAGATACTTCATTTACTTTTCTGTCTAAAAGAACAGCTGATGTCATTATTTCTGGAATGGTGTCTGGAAAATTTCAGTGGATCAAATCTGTTACTTCCAAAATACAAAAAAAAGGCCCAGAAGAGTTCATTGAATAAACGGAATTTTTTCTATCACATGAAGCCCACATATGAAGGAATATATTAATGAATTGAGCACTAATGCATCAGAAACTTGGAAAAATCTTAATTAAAAAGGTTGGGTTTTTCCTAGAATTGTATCTTCTTAGCCATTTCTTATTAAGTTATATTAAGTCCTATTAGGAATAATTAAGTTATATTAAGTCCTATTAGGAAATGTAGGAATGCTCCTTGTTTTGGAAATATGAATCTTCAAAGACAGATGTGGTCTTACTTATAACTTAGTTGTATCACCAAAAGAGTAATTTTAGACTCCTAAATGTTCAAAATTTCTTATAGTACCAGATCATAAATTACGAGAGACATCTGACTTTAACTTAGCTCCCTTACTAACCTGAACAGAGGATATTCCTTAATGGATGGAAAGCCACTTAAGTATGTAAAAAAATCATGGCCATTATTATTTGCCACTCCTGCACATATTTCTATGCCAAATCACCCGATTTAGAGATAAAGTTATGTTTCTAGAGCGTTTTTAAAAATCTGTTTATTATAGGAGACTTGTATCTACAATATTGGCAAACATGGTAAGAAACAAAACTTCTCCCTCCCTTTTTTCTTTTAGGATAGGGTCTGAGCAACTTTGCAGTTAGCATTGCTTTGAGCAGCAAGCTGGACCTCCAGAGCTCCCTGCCAATCTAAGTGTGTCCATGATTTGTGATACACCACTGACAAGGGTGTTACCAAATATTTCTAACAGAATGTATTTTCATGTCTTTGTCCAGTCTTTGGTGCTGAATTTTGGAACTGTATATAATTAAGACAGAAGAATAAGTAAGCTTAGCTTCTGAGCACTTGGAAGTGCAGTATTAGAGGCTTGTGCTCATTAAACTTGTGCCATAGTCAGTGACATAGCTCTGTCTGAATTGTAAATTGAGTAGTATAGCTAGCACTTCCTAGAAAGCACAACTTTAAGTAAAGTTGTGCACAAATACTGCATGAGGTACAGATTTCTTCTGCCTGTGCTCCCTTCTGATGTATTCCTTCATGTACTTCAGCCAGTATTATTCAGGACACTGAATATGGGAATACAGAATTCTGTAAAAGACAGCATACTTAGTGCTGGTGCTGTATCACTACACCTTATACAGTGTATATACTCTGGAGTTGGTGGTGTATTTCTTAGTAGTTTGATAGACTGCAGCACCTTCAAAAATGGTGTCTATTACACCAAGACTTAAAAAAAAAATCAAATTCTGTTTCTTAATTTCTTATGTTGCCTTACAGTGGCTGAAAATATTATTTATGAAATCCAAATGGTTTGCATCTTTCTAGGTTATAAACCACTTGGAAGCTAATTTTAATATAGCTTAGGGTGAAAATAAGCAAGTAGAAATAAGATACCTGCAGCAGCCACCCACCCATTCCATTCTGAGCAATATTTGGGAGACTGCCTGTGAGGCCACTTGAAAGGATTCTGTTACATTTGTTCTCTTTTACTGCATTCATCATCATGATATGAGCTTTTGTTTAGTTTCCCAGAGGTTTGGTTTTCCAGGAATGAATCATGAAAGATAATATTCAGTGGAGTCAGAAACATGAACGATGCTCACGTGTCTGCTCCTTCTAGTATTAAAACTATAGAAGTATTAATTTAAAAAGGGAAAGATTAAAAGTCCTCCTTCTATTTAAGAAGCTAAACTTTAATGGACCTTAATTTGATGTCTTATTAGCAAGAATTGGTGAGACAGATAAAAAGCTGTATGTTGCAATGATGTGTTAATAAAATTCTTGTTTCTACAGCTCGTCTCTGCATAATGATGCTTGGCAGCTAAGTGCTCCAATTGAGGTGAAAAGAATAGACCCTAAATGAATAGCTAAGATTGTTACACAGAATAATAACTTGGCCTTCCTCCTGATCAACCTGACAACCCTTCCTTTTAGCTAAGTGATTCTTTAATTAGTTCATTGCTCCCTAGTAGGAGTTTGGAGATAGTTCTTTGGAGGATAGCAGTAAAAGACAAGAAGAACCACAAGGTTCTTCTAGAGAAGGTCATTTCTTCCAGGGAACAACTCTTAGAAAACCATGTTCTTTTAAAAGTCAAAGTTACCTCTTACAGCCCCCATCTAAGAAAACTGGAGAGAGCTTGTAGCTTCACAGAAAAACAAGGTTGTATTGTGCTTGAATAATATTATGACTTCAATATTTTGTCCTTCTTGTCTTCAGACAAATTGGTCTGGACTTTTTTCCTGGGGATGCATAAGGTATCCCTCAACTGCATCGCAAGAAGGCACAAACGGACACCCTTCAAAATTCCCCTGGGAGTAGCATTTATAGCAGTGTGGAAAGATGAATGGTACATTCCTTTTTATAGTGTATGGGAAATAATAGTGGTATTGGCTTCAGCTTGTTCAATTGACTACAAATCTCTAGGGTGGCTACAGAAATATGAAGATATCGATGCACAAACTAGCACCAGGGAACTGACCCAAATCTATAAAATGGACCCAAATCTAGCACCCAAAGCTATAAAATGTAAGAAGCTGTACTTACACTGCAATTTCTTGGGTTTTTATTACATTGAGACCTACTTGGTCAAAGGAACATGCACATCGCACGAGGGAGACATCTACAAGAAGCTAACAGTAATAAAGATCTGTATATTTCTTTATTTTATAACAAGGTTTATGTATGCAGAAATTAAGTGTCTAGAACAATACTTCAGTGTCACTAAACATCCTTGATTTTTTTTCCTTCATTTTAGTTCTCTAATCCTTCCGTGTTATTCCTGAACTGTCATTACTCTACTTACACAGCAAGCACACTTTGCATAACTTGAATGGCAATGATGAGAATAAGTTATTTAAAAATTCTCATCCTTCTAATCAAATGTATATAGAAGAAAAACTATTAGAGAAACTAAAACAGAAAAAAATGTTTACCCTTCTTGAAGAAGTGGGGTGTGATGACTGGATCTAACATTAAGAACCAACATATTCTTACCTGCAATGTAAGCGTACCATACTAGATCATAGATAAAGAATCACTTTATAGTTTTTTGAGACGTACAGCTAGAATATTAGATTCCTGAGACACAATGTTGTACTGATTCTCTAATATCAGCCACTGGTATAATTTGTTGCTCCATGGTTTTGGGGAATAAAAGAAAGCAGAGTGTTAAACCAAGGAATGACAAAATGACCGTCACAAAGCAGTTGAATGGCTACAACACTAAAATAATAAAATTATTGGTATAGGATAAAAAAGGAAAGGAAAGGACAATATGAAATTAATTAATAACCTTCCAGAAATAGTCATATAGAAAGTCATTTACATGTTATACTTTCTGACATTAGTTAGAAGGGATTTTTGCAAGCAGATGAGTTGTTACATGTAATACTTAAACATTGTGGGTATTTTAAAACTATTGTCTTGGATTACGCATGTCCTAAAGCTCTTGTTGAGCACCTTTGTCAAAACATGTACTATGTACTAAGTACTTGTTCCTGTAAAATGCTGCTCCCCCAACCTTATTACAGAAAATCCCACTGAAGTTAATTTCTGTCTAGAATGCTGAGAATATGAAGGATACTTTAGTAGAATTCTACCATAATTCACATTCACTCGGAAGCTGGCTGAAATACATGTATGCTTTCCTACTGGTGGTTACACTAGTTGAATGTTCAACCTGAAAAATCAGGAAGAACATATCTGCATACGTTATTTCATACATTAGGAAGTTTGTATGTTTCTTGTCAGATCATTAAAGTGTCAGTAATACAGAAATACTTAGTTTTGTAGTAGGTGTACCAGTCACCATGAAACCACGAGAGCACAGCTTTCACTATGGTACTGCAACTGGAGTGTAAACCCAGTATTTACAGACTGATTGTCCTGCTCAGCTACTGGTTCTTGATTGCAGCATGTACGTGCTAGCTTTAATAACACATTTATTTTCCAATGTTGAAAGTACACAAAAGGCGAAAATTTTTCCTATACTGGTGCAGACGGTCTTCTACTCTTCATTGTATCATAGAATTATAGTGCAATAACTGTTAAAATTATAGTGTAATAACTGTTGATGTAAGCTGGCTTTTTAGTAGCAAATGATCGTAAGTTTTACAGATGTTCTGTTGGATGTGAACTTTGCAAACAATTCTACATTTCAATGTCTCATCCAGATTCTAAATATTCTTGCTGATGAGCATTACCATCTTCCAAACAATTCAGCTGATTCTGTAGAACAGCAAGAATTATCACGCTTCTATCCACTCTTTCTTTTAATCGCAACATCTATTATGTACACTACTTAAAATGCTCTATAAACCCAGTTCCTGATGTATCCTGCAGCTCTCAGAATTCTGTTTGCTTAAATGTATGACTGTATCTGGCATGGAAAATTAGGGGATTTGTTCAGAAGCAGAAGCGGGGTACTCTGTTGGTCCATTATATAATTTGCACTGGCTATTTCATTTTCAAAAAACTGCTCCCCCTTCTCTTCCTACCCACCAGACCTCCCAGGCCTGATGCAGGAATTAGTTTGTGTACCTGACCTCAGCAGAAGCTGATGATGCTTGCTGGCTTTGCTCAAAAATTTGAAAAATTGTGCAATATCAAAAATGCGGGAACAGTCGAGTTCAGCGAATGAAAGCAAAGTGCATTTAGTGTGATGGGAATTTGCTAACTGAGGAATGCCGCAGAAGTGCCAACTGTTAAAATAAAGGAGACATCCTTCACTTCCATTGGAAGCAGAAAAGGTCCAACTATACAGAAACAGCAGGATGAAAAGAAAGTAGGGAGTAAAAGTCATCGGTAGGAGGGACTAAGTAGTGTGGGTCGATGCCGATCATTTCTCAGACTAGCTTTAGCTACAGTGTATAAGAAACAACATTGTTTTACATCTGAAACCTCTAGTTCTTACAAGAATATACTTGTTAAATGCAATCCTACTCTAGCTTTGTATCTTTTTGCATGCAATCTTTCAGTTTTTAACTACTATCTTCTGAGGTGAGATAACTAAGATCTTATATCTTAAAATAATCTACATTTCTTTATTTTATAGTTTAAATTGTGGGGTCAAAATTTATTGGATTAAAGCCAGCCAAATCAGCATGAACTATCTCACATGTAATGAATTTAGATCAAAGGGTGTGTGTGGAAAATGCTAAGATCCCTCCTCTGAGGCATTTGGGGGCTACGGGAACCGCAGAGTATGCTACGAAGCTTTAAACGGCATGTGGGAGGCTGCCAAAGCCCAACTGCTGGAGAGGAGCTTTCTTGGGAGCAGAAATCAATACCTTCCCAGTAAGCAGAAATGTCCAAGATACACCCGTGGCTACAGCCAAGCTGTGAAGCAGCACACGTGACAAACCTTATATTCAGGGATTTCCTCTCTATTGTGTCACCAGGAGTCAGAGCGGTCTGTTTTCAGAAAGAGGAAAATACTTCTTTCCCGCTCTTTCAAATCTCAGCCAGATTTCACTGGGTGAAGCATTATGGATTTAACAGGAACTTTGGGGTGCGGTGGAAGGGAAAGACTGCACTATATGAAGGAGCATCAGAGGAGGTTTAGGAGTATGGAATCCTAAATTTTACGCTACAGTGAGTTTTGATACAATAAGACACAGTAAGTTCTGATTTGGCCAGGCAGACTAAGGAGACAGGATTTCTTGACACCCGCCTCAGCATCTCAGGAGGTAGTCATTAATTCTGTTTGTTTTGCTGAAGGTTTAATGCTGCAAGCTGCTCCGTCCTTTAAAGTGCTATTGATTGATTTGGGAATTATTAGCAATTGCCATGGTGATAAATAAATTTGTGAAAAGTGAAGAGAAGAAAATACATAGAGCTGTTTAACACCGGGACAAAACAAAGATTTTTACTTCTACAAAGCTTTTCTGTTATAAATGGATACAAATAACTAAAGGAGGTCAATCCATAGTCTCCAGATTACTCTCACGATTTAGAAAAAATACTCTTACTTCTGCTTTAGCAAATATCAACCTCTTTTGGAGTGGGGAGATCCTGAAGATCCCTCCCTGCCTATCTCCTGAATAAAATTCTAAGAACATGGAACATGCTGAAGAAATCCTGAATTGTGTGACAGGCAAGTGATGATATCTTGTTTTATGGCTAGACAAAGTTATATTTATCCCTAATAAACTTAAGGAAAATGAGAAACTTAAACTTTTCAAAATTGTCTACAGCAGAAACTCCTGATTCATGAGGAATCAGATCTCAAAGGTAACATTTAGGCTAGAAAAAAGTAAAGTTGTTTCCACTGCACTCTTCATTTCCCTTTCCATGTAAAGGTATAATTTTGTTGGGGTTTCCTTGGGATAGTGCTATCTATAAACCTTCCAGGAAAAACTGGTAAGCCTGCTCAGGAAAGAAATCATAAGGGTTGGGAAAATGTGACATCCACATTTGGTTTTGTTTTGTAGTTTGTGTACATTTCCTCAAACACTAAAAGACATTACCATATATATGGTTACATTTTCCAGCAAGTGTTGCCACTAACTTGGACATGTGGCTTTGTATTATGATTTAAACATTGCTCAAAAATACACAGCCTTTCCTGAAACACAAATAAGCCAATGCCCAACTATCACAAATGTTCTTTACTTGGGTGTTTGTAATATATAAAAGCATATATTGAAAAGAGTAGGATTGCTTACCTCAAAAATATAATCTTTTCCATCCTTTCCATGTACAGCTTTAACAGCACAGATGTCCAAACCACCAAATATTTCAGAACAGGTGTCAACCCAAAGCTTGTACCTGTTTCATAAAAATAATTTTTTCTGTGAGTACCTCCTCAGGCTCTTGTTCTTCTATAGGCTTAACCTAATGATGTATTTTATATAATGTTTGCTCTAAATTCAGAATTTTCACTATATTGTCAGTTTTACTGAATTTGTATTTCCCAGAATAGCAGCTTAGAGATACTGGCCTGATTTCTTTTCCCAGTAGAATCCAGAAAAGTTGTGGCTCTGTATCCTGACCTAGTATTATGCTGGATTCTGTCCCAGTTTATATCGATCCAAACATGTGTCTGCTCTAAAGTGTGAGTAACCTGAAGATAAGATGGGCTGAAACACAAATAGCATTTAGCTATATCCCATCCTGCATTTCCAGTGCCCTTAAGCTAGTACGGCTTGCCAGTTGTGGCTGTACTTTATGTGAGAACTCCACAGAAGGAGGATTTATCATCTGACCAGTTTTTGTGGCTTTGGTGATGCCAAGAGGTTTTAGAAAGTAGGGAACGGGCCTTCTGGTTTCCTGTGAAATTCAAACGTCTGCATCTGTGCACAGATTCAGGTGTGGTAATCCTCTTGCCTATTATGCTTGGTAGTGTACTTAATTATGGTTGGTTTTTATTCTTTGATCAGGAAAACTAGAACGAGAGTGTCTGTCTTAAATTATGGACCCAACTGTATTCCAAAGTAGCAATGATAGCTTTATATGTACATCACCCTTAAGATGATGCAAGAGAAACAGTCGTATGACACTACGTAAAAGTTAGGTAGCATGCAGACAAGGATAATATTCTTCATGTTGGGTTATAGACAACTACAGTAAGATTCAACAGAAATTTAACGAATTCTGAGGAATTCTACAACCCCTAAAAAAGGCTAGCATTTCATACAGTATTGAACATAAGAACTCCTCCATTCCATTTCTAACCTCATGGTGAGAAATGCGGAGTGAGGAATGGACAGTTTACCCATTCTACATGCAGTAATATGATTTATTTTTCTGGCATGAAGAGCTTTATCCATCCTATGAATAGAGAGATTATCTGACTAACAAAGGAATGAAGTGGGACTTACTAGAAAAAGAGTGAGGCAATTCCTGTGATCGAGTACAGAACTGTTAGTGACATAGCAGGGAGCCATAATACTTTGCTGAGGGCGTTCTGAGGTGATGTAAGCTGTGTGTGTTTGCTCAACGGCCAGGATTGACTCACAGGACACAAAACAGCATTGAGAACTTTCATTAACTAATAGCATAGCTGTGCATGGGCACCAGTAGGTGATGATACGATCTTGAACGGTTATATAGGCAGATACCACAGTTCCACCAACTGAAGGACACGTTTTGCTTAAAAAACGCCCAGTTTTAAAGCAGCCATTTATCATAAACTTTTTTCTCTTTCATTGGCTAGTATTTGAGTCTAAATGAGAGCTATTTCCTTTTACAGACCCTCTCCTACTTTCTTCTGATCCAGCCTTTGAGCCATGACGATAGATTTGCCACATCATAGTATTTTCCATTGCAAAAAAATTGATGTAATAAACACAGCATTTGACTTCACTGTAAGATCAAAGGAAACTCGTTGCTGGGCTGAGAGTCTTGTTCATATATAAATATCTTCAGTAATAGCATCCTTTACAAGTAAACTTATTAGGTCACATTCTTTATATTTTCTTATATCAAGTCTGTTCCAGTGGAAAAGTTTTTCTTTTAAGCAGAACACAAAGAAATTGATACAACTGTTTGAAAAAATCCTGATGGTAATATGTTAGCAATGAAAATAATTTTTTTCCTGTGAGAAACATGTTTTTTGTCCAAAATGAGAAGTTTTTTTGGATGCCTGACAATTTCAACATCTGTAGAGGCACTGACTGACTGGACTGCTTGCATGCACTTGCTTATAAATAACTTTTTTTTGCTGTAAAATACCAACATGTATCTTAGAAAGTCATGAGGACAGCAAAACTTGTCTTTAACAGTAAATAACTGGACTTTATGAAAAAAAAGGAAGACATTTTCTTTAAAATAGCGAAACATCAATCAGATCTATGAAAGCATTTTTAATAGTCTATCTTCTGCCAACAAACACAGAGCTGGAAAAATACAGTTACATTTGGAAAGAGAGGTCTTGGATGGGCTAGCCTGTAGTGTTTAAACCCAAGGCTTGCACAGTAGGTTTGACAAGAGGTCACGGTTCTTATTTTCCCAGAGTCAATATAGTGTGCAGCAGCCTTAGAACTGACAAATAATAAAGTATTGCTCCTCGCGTGTCTGATATGAAATATCTGGTGTGCCAGATGAGGTGTGCGCCATTAGCATAGGTCTTTATTCTTCTGGTCCTATCTGGGGAGCAGTGCCTCTCTGAAATAGAGGGGCCAATAAGAACGTGTAACATTGAAACGTGCTTGTTCTCTGCCTCGTCATTGTCCCTTACTGTGCCACATTCTTCTTTCTTTTCTAAATTTCTAGACTAAGATTTGTATTCAGTCTACAATGTCAACTCAGTGCTTTCAAAACACTTCTTCCTAAATCATGAGATGTATTATCAATGAAATGCACATGCATCAGATTTGATTGCTTTTGGTACGCTGTTAAACTACTTCAACTCTTCAGAAAACTGCAATTTTCCCTTCTCTTCCTTGCTCTGCTTTGTGCACTTCAGTGTGTAATCCAACAAAAACTGGGGCTATGTGATATATACCCCTTTCTGTTATGACAAAACATCCATCTTTTCTATGCCTTTGTCTTCATCAGCATAAAAGAAGTTTTGTTTTGTTGGCTAGTGGTTTTTTAATGGGAAAATACCTATTATGATCTAATTATCTTACATTCAAAAGTGGAAGCAGAAGCAAAGCACATAGAGCATTTACAGTCAGGCAGCTAGGCAAGGTTAGCATTTCATACCCATTACCCATACTTGATATTGTTTAGTTTTCCTTACGGCAAAACTAAAGTGCCTGTGTTTTTACAGAGGAACAGCTCATGGACTGTAATTACACACACTAAAGCACACTCTTTCTTTTCCCTCTCAGTGAAGGCATAACCTCACTTTCTAAAGGAAGGTGGGAGGGGAATGAGAAAGAGAAAATAATGTGGCTCCACTCCATCCCCAGAGGGGAGATCAGTGAGGACACAGTCTAGACAGGGGTTGGACAGCAGGGAGTTGTAATTCCCGTCTTATTTGTTTTCACCTTTCTCAGGGCAGGCAATGGTTCAGTTCTTGTGTCTCCCTCAGTTCATAAAAGGGACCAAGTTGTAGGTTCCAGACTTTAAAAGAAAAACAAAAAACAAAACAAAAAGCACCAGAAAAAGACTACTGTTGAACTTTAAAATACGTTTTGAATTACACTTTTATTGTACAGAGTTTTTTCAGCTTCCACTGGTAGCAACCTTTGGAGAAGCTGAACAAAAGAAAACTCATAGCCATCAAAAAACCTCACAGATTTGTTTTGCGGGGAAAAGAGGCCTAAATGCTTTGGAGGAACTTGGAGAAAATGAGCCGTATTGAGAGAAGAGTTCTGTCAATAGAAGACCTGAGCTTCAAAACGGTACCACAAGGAGAATGTTTTTGACTGGATTGCAAAAAGTATCCAGCATAAGGGTGGGAGAGGAAAAGAAAAGCACAGTAAACCAAAGTAGAGCTGGAATGATGACACGAGGGAAATAGGCTTCAGTATATCCCAGCATCTGGGTAAAAAGCCTCACATTTCAAAAATGAAAAGTAAGCAGTTTAGCAGGATTGAAAGTAGAAAAGAGAAATATGATTTAAATAGGCAAAGTTAAGACCAGATTGCTTGGTTATAATAGATGATGTAGAAAGAGAAAAGTTTAAAACACTGTGGCATGGAGTAAGACCGTTAGATAAAAGAGGGCAAACGAACTGGAGGAAATGATTGACAGGTTGAGTCTGAAAAATGGAATTTTCTGAAGGGAAGGTCAGTAGTTTTCTAGATGCAGATAAGGGTGCACGTAAGCACCTAAGGCTAGTACGTAGTTTGGGTAGTTAACTCTGAGACAAGCCATACGGAAACTCTTGGCTCACGTTCTTTCATCTAATTCAGAGATTTTTTTTGCCAAAATGAATGGGAGACATGCATTTACTGTGAATTGCAGATCAACAATATGATTTTTAAAAAATTCATTTAAAATAAAATTCCATTAATTTTTTTTAATTACCTTTTACATGAGACTGGACTTACTTATCTGACATAGCAATTTGTTCCAACATTGCAGAGCCCGTGTTTGTCTTCCAGTTTCCAGATATGGAAGTTCTCCTGAAAGGGGGAAAATATTACAAAGACAGCCAGTGGTTTTATATTTTCACTATCTCTTAAATTACTCTGATTTTCACATGAATACTATAGCAGTATTTACACCTTTTTCATATCTGGCAGCTTATAACAGAGCATCTACAACGCGAAGAATTCTAACAGGCATTCCAATTGTCAGTAATACTCACTTCACTGTAGGCATGTTATGAAGTATGACAGTGCTGTGAAATTTCTGTTCCCCATTTATTCATTTACGATTTTCTTTAAAAAAACCTACTATGATTAAGTGAAAGTGTTAGCAATAAGCTGTTATCAGTTATAAATGGATTGAATAGCCTGTAACATACTATTACTGCAAACGTCAAGAAAGTGAAGCTTCAGCTTCTTGTTTCAAATCCATACCACTGCAGAGTTAGGTCCCAATACTGGAAAATCAAGACATCTATCTTTTTAACATCTCCAAAGTGATCTCAGATCTGCTTTAGAGCTGCATTTTGGTTTCTCCTCCAGTTTTCACTCTTTGCTAGTTTGCCAATATAATCTAAACAGTTTATGTCAAGGCTTGAGTATACCATCTTTTATTTAATCTCTAAGAAAATAAAAATTCGTATAAAGTTTTTTTCTCCTCAGACCTTAGGACTGCTACCAGGGCTGAGAAGATTACTGTTTTCTGAAACGTAAATGCTGTACTGGGAATAGGCTAAGGATACAAATTATGAAGTGTTTCCAGTCAGTAAAATAATAGGAACATCTGTAAAGTATTAAAAGTATATTAGGCAGCAGCTATAGTTTTCTCTCCATTTTTCTATTAACCTAATTACGAGGGTCAGTAGCAATTGTGGGGGAATGTTGACTTTTCTATGGGAGCCTCATAAAGTTAGCTGAATTTTAGAGCATAAAGTTCTTGTAAGGTGCCATATTCTTTGTGGATGTGAGAGAAAGTAGTGAAAGGGGAAGGTGCATGTTGAGTGCTGTGTGTAAGGTAACATTGCCCAATAATAGGGCTATTTTGTGATTTCTGCTTCATTTTTCAAGTGATATTTATTTGTATGTGTGTACTTACAAATCAAAAATTTTAAGTTCATTACTACTCTACACACATATTCTGCATCAGAGAGAGAATACTTCTCACAAATCATAATTCAACTCTATTGCAGACTTCCCAAAGGCATTCATTAGCATGTACTATTCCAGGTGTCTTTTAGGAAGCAAGATGTGACCAAATCAGAAGAAGAAAAAAAAATTGTCCCGAAGACTTGTAGGAAGTATTTAGTTCAAGATCCTCAGCTGCATTGATGTAATCTCAGCACTACTGACTAGAGGAGAAAAGATGGTTTGCTTTAAGCCATGCTTTCGCTCCACAGCGTGGAAGGTCCCGTATTGAACCTGAAGCAGTCTCACGACTGGATGCTCGGCTGGCTGTAACGATGCTGCAGGGACCAGATGAGGACTGAGAGGAATGCTATGGGCACAGACCTAACTGCTGTAATCTCAATGGCTTGTGGGCTGGAACCATCGACGCTAGGTCCGTCACACAGAACTCCAGAACAGCAGGGCTGTTCCATTAGACCATGGTTAAGTGATACGAAAGTACCCGACCAGACCATCTGGCACTTTAAACCTTAGATATGATTTCTGTAATTCATATATGATTTCCTCTACTGAAATATGACCCCACCCTCATTCACTTCCGTTCTGATAATTTCTAGGGGTTTTTCACGTCGATATTTCCTCCTCTTTTACTAAATACTGAATAATATAGTAAACAACTCCTAACACTTTTGAGTGCTTTACACTTAGGCTTAACATGTTTTCACTTGATTTGGTCTTTGCAAAGAAGGAAGAACTGGTTTAAAACTGGGGAAAAAGGAATTATGATTAGTATAAACAATTCACAGTAACTTGAGCTTCCTCTTTTCAAACACCTTTCTGCTTTATTTATTACCATTTAAAGTACGCAATCCAAATTGTCTGGACAGGGACTTGTCATTAGAAAACCACGTAGAAATGTCTACCTACAATTCCTGTGTAGATAGCCTGCTTATGGCTGTGGTTTGATTCTATAGCACTGTCTGTCTTTGGTTGATGTGCTCGACTTTTGTTTTATTGACCTTTTGATCCAAGTACATTAAGTTATGGATTCCGAGTATGGCTTTAGATGTAGTGTTTTTTATTTCTGTTTTTCTTCATTGTGTGTGACCCTTTTAACTCTATTTCCTTGAAGTCAGATGAATTCTGTAATGGTACCAAGTGTAGTTAAGTATGCGTCACAAAACGTTTTGAGGAGCTGTGGTATTTAGAGGGATCCAATGTTGCATTTTGGCTATAATCTCTACTGACAGATGATAAGCACCAGTGTTTTGTGAGTCATGGATCCACTTATACCACAATTTCCCACAGAATTATAAAACTGAAGCTCTTAATAACTCTCTTTAAACTACAAAAACAAATGTTCAGCTGGTATTTTTTGTGGTGGCTCTCTAAGTACTCTGTTCCTGTGTCACAGAACAAAATGAGAACCAGCTGTAAAACAATATTCTACTGACATAATGCATGTGTATTCATATGAAGAAATTTTCAGACATTTGGTAAATCTTCTCCTTTTCATTATGCTTTGTAACAATGGATCCGTATTTCCTTTTTTTGTGTGATTTAACTGTATAAAAGAATCTAGAGAAAAAATGATTGCTAGGCTTTTAGCATTTGGATGAACCCATAGTTTCTGAGTAGAAACTTAAAAATAAATAAAAGGTAGGAGGAACAGGCTGTCATTTTAACTTATTTTTGCTGTCACTTAGGCCAACTGCTTCTTCTGTGAAGAAGAAACATTTATGTTTGAAAATGATAAATTTACCATGGCTGACTCTTCCAAGATTATTCTAGAGACTGAACAGCATGTAAATTTCAAGTCAAAGAAAGAAATGTAGGGCTCTCTCCTGTGAAACGTAGTGGTCCAATTTCTATTATAGGCAATGAACCATCAAGTTACTAATACTGCATCTGACTGCCGGTATCTGTTGGTGTGTCACAACCGTGGAGAGCTGGGCCTTATTCCTAAGGCTCTGCCACTTGGGAGCTGTAAGACAGAGACAAACCAACTCCATTTACTATAAACAACAGAGGAGGGGAGAGGCGGGTAGCACAGCACAAGAAATCTGCCTGTCGAAGCACCAACAAGAGAGAAAAGTACTAGCCTTGAAGAGACAGAAGCAGTTGTACGAAAAGGTCTGCAACAGAGAAGGAAGGCTGACTGGCGACTGGAAGCAGAGGGAGAAGGCGGCAGTGGAACGGCACCGAGTAGTACAAAAGGGGCAAGGGACAATCAAAAAGCTAGGCGTAAGGGGTAAGTTCTGAGAGACAGAAAGGTAGAAGGGATCTGGGAAAGCGGTGGGACTGGACCAGATAGGACAGAAGTGACCTTGGGGTGTAGGGGCACAGTGCTGTTAGAAAAAGTAGGACGGGTGTCTCCAGATATGGGGCTAAAGCCAGGGAAAGTCAACAGTCTGGAAGACCAACGTAAGACAAACAAGGAGAATGGGAATTAACGGTCCTGGAGAAGCCAGGGGCTAAAAGCTGTATCATTCAGAAGCATTTGTTTATGATTCTTATTGCCTATAGGGAGAGGTGGGGTAGGCCCAACACACCTGAAATTCTGTAAGGAGCTTGAATGAGAGTTTCTGTCCTGCATCATTAAGAACACTGAAAATCACCAACAAAGGATTCCAGGAACCTCTCAATCCTTGCAAGCTATTTGAGTGTTCTGCCTTGGTCACTGTGTACAACTCCAATTTCCAACATGCTGTTTTTGCAAAATTTAGATAGTTCTGGGTTCAAAATAACATAGAAGGATTCAGGGTCCATACTGCTGGATGGATCTGACCTATGGGAACAGCTTTTCCACCCAGTTCTGTGTTCTGCTTTCTTGAGGCCCCTCAGATGTACAGTAAGAGGCAGATGGACTACTGAATTGTTCCTGAAAGGCCTAATCTTTGATGTTCTTTCTCAAATACCCCTTCAAGTCCTACGTCAGGAAAGCCCAGCAGTTACTCATACAGTTTTGATCTTGTGACAGTGATGTCTTAGGAGACAAGTGAAGAGTATGTGGCCTTCCGATATCAACCTAAGGAGATACATTTTGCCCCTTCCCCTGGCCCTGGGCAAAAGGTTCTACTTTCTCACAGAGCTTGTTGGCTGTTCCTAAATTACTTGACGCTTAATGCTAACTCTGTCTTTAATATTATAGAACATTTTATGCATTTTCTTTAACCCAGCTCCAACTTGTTGCTTCTCTTACTATTTATGGTTTGCTTGGAGTTCAATTGTTTTTACTCATAAAGAACTTGACTGTACCTTACAAGTGTCAACATACAAGAAATCTCTGATCCCTCCAATGTCACAGGAGTTCCTAGAGAAATATCTTTGCATGTGTGTGCATATGTGAATGCATATGTGTATTTTTATCTATGTTTTGTTATATTTTTCCTGCCTCAAAATTGTAAGCATGAGGGAACAAATACATGAGATGATCTAACTTGTCTTAAAAACATGAATGAAATGAGTAGATGTCAGATTACATTGCTTGATAATTGAAATAGAGTAAAAATATGCATAAATACAATTACCATAGCTCAGCTACTACATTATAACCTCTTTTGCTGCTCCAGCTTAATGTTGTCTCTGAAACTGAAACACCATTTCAGCCTCTCGTATAGTCATGATCTTTAAACAAACACCTGGATTCTAAAATTAGAAGAGATTTTCATGCATATATGTGAAGGCCGTTGTAAGATTAGAATTTTTCTGACATGTCTTATGTTAAAAGGAGAGTACTTTGTTCCATTAAAGTGTTACAATTCACTTGGGTGAATGAATGCCATCTAAATATCCTTAGAGGGAAAAGAAAATTTGACCCTAAGTTGGTGAAAAGATACAAAAGAATCTGATTTAACAAGTCCTCTATAAAAACAAATCCCCTTCCAACTGCTTCTTTCTTTAAATGAAAAAATAAACAAAGGTTAGCAGGAAAACCACTCTGGCAGGCTCACCTGTTGTCTTATTCTCCTCCTCCCAGTCACAATCAACTTAAAAAGAAGTCTTGATAAATCTAGAAAGTCTAAAATACTGTCTTTCCAGAGAGTATGACAATGGAGGCATGGAGTCACTACATCAGCTCAGAGACTCATCCAACAGTCTTAATCTTATTGGTGCTTATCAATTTTGAAACAAAAGGATGAAAGAAGATAAGGTTTTGGCTCACATGTATGCTTTGTAGTTACTGCCTATCTTTTGGATCCTGATGTCATATTTGGAGTCTATGAAGGGTTCAGTAGTGGCGTAGGTCTGAGTAAGTGCTACCACGCTGGCTATGTCCTGAAAATCGTAGTGGTTGTCTACCTTGATCTGTAGTCATCATACCACAAGTAAACGGCATATACAAAAGAAAAAAGAGCAATTAGGAATAAAATGTAGAATTCAGTTGCAAATGGCATTCATGAGAAGTATGTTTTTTGATAGCATCAGTTTATAAAAAGAAGGATTGGATATTATATCTGATTTCTAGATTCTGTAACATTCCTGCATTAAAGTATCTATTTTTCTAGGCAAAATATTACCTGTTCATCTGTAGAAAGCAATTTGCAGACAGTGGAATTTTATTTTGCTTTTCAATTTTTTTTTTTAAGTGGTGATCGTTAATTTTAGATCTGCGGGCTTTAGAATTTTTCAAGGTGTCATAATAGGCAACACTAATTTATATGGAATTCTTGTTGATTCTGTAAATTGCTCATGTAACTGAATGTACATGGAGCCCACCATGTACCATCACATCATGTATCTCCCGGGAGGGAGGAGATGAAGGGTCACGACATCCTGATGAGTGCGCATTCACATGGAGCACAGAGCGTTGGCTCAAGACAGCAGAACCAGTTTTTCTCATGTTTCCCACTTCTCTGCAAGGAGTCAGGCTTTCTAGGAGTAGGATTTCCTAGTTGTGGAACACTGTGCTAAGATGGCGAACGGTACTCAACCCATCAACTGTAACAACTTGAAATAAGAGGGAGGTGGAAAAGTGGGGAATATTGATTTGGGGGAGAGGGAGAAGGAGACTTCAGAGGATAGATGGAGGACAGAGGCATTACTTTTGGACAGGGAGGGCACATCTCTACAGTTGACTTGAAGGAAGCTGCCTGAAGTGGGGAGAGAAGGTGACTCAGAAGAGCAGTCGTAGGGCTAATGGGAAAATGGGAGAGAGAAACTGGAACTCCAACACACTGACCCAAAGTACATTTCAGAATGGTGAGGAAAGGAGGCAGGGATTAGTATTTCTCATGTTATCCAATATTAGAGTTTGCAACTCTTCGCAAGCCCAGCGTCTTGTTTGCTTCCACTGTCAGCTGGTACTTCAAAGGGAACCTGTGGGCCAGGGTGCCACAGCTGTGAGATGGGGCTGGCATATTAAATGGGGTCTGGTGAAGCTAAAAGAAGTCATAAGGCCTAAGTATTTGCTCTCAACTCTCAGAAGGAGAACAATACAGAGTAATTTGCTGTTTGAGAGCCACAAAACCAGACACAATGCCTGGTTTCAACTTAGTTTCTGAAAACTTAATAGCATATGTGAGTCTAATTATGACCAATGGAAACCCTACTCCTAGCAATGCCTTTAGGGAGGACTGGGGTACGAGGAGAACCTTTACTTGGTCTCTGACAGTAAGCATTTCACTACAAAAGACTGGCAATTAATCTTGAAGGATTTAAAATATTTTACAGCTAAAAAAATCTAGATTTATTTCTAGACATTTGATATGCTGAACATTTCTGTGCATTATTTCCCTTTTCTATAAACGAGAGGTGAATATCGAAAGTACAGTATAAACATTCTAATACTTCACATATGCAATCCACAGAAACTGCAGTTTAAGTAATTAGTGGTTAATTCTGCTCTCAATTACATTGGCTGCCAGATTTCGACTGACTTACTAAGTACAAAATAAAGCAAAACAGTCATAGGCAAAAGAACATAACATACAGTACAACTTGCACAATTACTGAATAAAAACCAATTAAATCAATTTTCTATTTCTATTGCTAGTGGCAAATATGTTCATGGAGCCTTTGGAGATTCAAGATGACAAATGTAACTATTCTCTGATGATTTGTTTTAAAATCTAAAGCACTTAAAGCACTGAAGTGTTTTCAGTGAGAGAAAGTGGTTAATCTGTAATGACTAGAAATTTTCACTGGTATCAATGAAAGCGGGATTTAAATCATATCCCATTGAACCATCATTGTGAGATAAGTGATATCAAAACAACTGTACTCACCACTGAAATGCAATTACTTTGGAGAAAGAAAGCAGCAGTTACATAGTGGTATGAAACAATCATGGAGAATACATTAAGACAGGAAATGAAGAAAAGTTCAGTATCAAGCTGAAACTAATAAAGAACCAAGGCAAAACCTTCCTATATTCCCAGGTCCGAAAAGTTGGTTTGTGCAAACAGACTCTTAAAATAGTCTCACTGGAGTCAACTAAATTAATAAACAAGGTTCTGCTTCAAGAAAGCATCTCGGCACGTTTCAAAGAACGTCCCATATACTGAAAGGCATAAACTGAAAAGGCATCAATGTGAAAATGTATTTTCCTAAAGAAGGGTGCTTTCTTGAATAAGATACAAGCAGTGATTTGTAAGGGTAGGGATCTGAGACAGAATTTAGACAGTGAAAAGTTAAAATATCCAGGAAACGAAAGAACATGCGTATTATTTTAGACAAACACCCGGCCTCCTAGCATGCAGTAAGTAGCATCTGCACCTTTCCCATGCCTGAATGAGCATGTCCAATCTTCACAACAACAGGAAATGTTGGCATTGTTAGCTACGGGGGAAAACAAAAAAGACATATTAGAGAGAGCCACCATGAGTTAAATGATTAAGCTACATCATTTATGAAAATTATTTAAACATGACCGTGATGCAGTCAAAGCTGTTCTTGCCCTGTGGCTATTCGAACAGGTTACTCATCTGTGTAAGACTATGTGTTCTGATGAATTACTGTATGTTTTCTGAGGGCTATGTTATTCCCAATTCATACAACTGGTGTACTTCTATCTTAACTTTTTTGTATGTCTTTCTTTTGACTTCACTTTTTTAACTGAATTTCTGCTATTTCCTATTTTATGTTTTGCTACTGTGTTTTCTGCCCCATAAACTCACACTCCCCAAAGTTATAATCAATAATAATGTCAAATTAATCACCCTTTTCCTTTTCCCTTGATTTCCATTATTTAGCAAGGCTATAAATTCTTTTTGTGACCAAAAAAACTTTCTTTAAAGGCAGATCCTAGCTTCTGTTACAGAATATCCCGGTTCTCTCCCGCTTCTGCATAGAATGCACATAATAATTCAGCCATTGATTAGGAAATCAAATATGCAAAGACATATTAATATGATTTTTTCACTCAAATGATAATCGTTCTGTCTCTCAGAAAGTTCTGTGAATAACCAGCATTTTTTCCATCATTCAATTGAAGAAGTTTTAGATCTCCCAGTCATGGGTACAGCTGTCACTTCTTTCTCTTTTTCTTCCACCTAAAATGTGCCTATGTTGAACCTCTATCAACCAAGCACAAATACAAATACTTAGTAGAACAGGATTATAATCAGAAATACAAAACTGAACACCCTCAACACATAATTAAACTGGGCAGCAGCAGGACAGTAAGTGTTAAGGGGTCTGAAACCTTCATTTAGTACCAAATTTTAACAGAGTAAATACAATCCAAAGCAAAGCTGATACTTTAGAAAATAAACTAAGAATTCTTAGCGATTTTATGAGAAATTTATTTTCCAAATACTTACAAAGGATTGCCAAGAGGTTAAATGGAGTTCACACATCTCACTGTGTTTTGCACACCATTGCACAGAAACACACAAACACAACCAGATATTTACATGGAAAATGCCATGGCATTGTAAATATTGACATTAAGATCAAGAGATAAAGAATAGGAAGGTCACTTGGCTTTTGGTAACATCCAAACCTACCTGTAGGGTTATAGAGCTAATTAAAATTCACACACACTTTTCCTATATTTTAAACATTTATTTTCAATATGCTTTTAAGGATGCCTGCTTTAAAAATACTTTAACTGAAAGCCAAATCTACACAAGAACAAGTGGGCATTCACTGCAAGGTACGTATTCTATACTTACTGTCAGATTCCCAGTACAATACACGAATCTGTTTCTTTTTTCTTTTTTTTAATGGCCTTTCCTATATGCATACCGATGCAATATTGGTTTGTTCTGATTTTTTTTGTAACATATACAGGACATCTAAGCAAACAAAACCAAGTTGCTTGTTTTTTGACAGAATCTCAGTTTCTGCTCTGCCTGATCAGAAGAAAAAGGAGGAATCTTTGGATCTACTCCTTTAACATATCGAAGTTTTCAAAGCCTGATGAAACTACAGGGTCCTACAGTCGTCATCTACACAACACAGGCCATGGAAGTTTTTCATTGATTCCTGCATCAAACCCAAAGCTATGTCTTTTCAGGAGAAAACCAGATTTGATTTAAAGACTTGCAGTTATGAAAAATTTACTGCAGTCCTAGTTAAATTATTCCATTAGTTAAGTAAAGATGTCATATACATATCTTCTGCCAGGGCATCCTCGAGATCTGAAATCCAGAATTACCGCCAGAGGCAAGCGGACCATTCGGAAACCCATCTCTTAGTGCTTTATATTACATGCGTAACTGTAGCTGCCAAATTTCAGTGCCTGTGTAAAGGCAACTTTTATTTTTTGCAGAATTTCTGGGTACTTAGAGGAACACTGTAGGAATCAATAACTATGAATACTTTGAAAGTCTTTTATTTAACTCTTGTTTAGGAACCATTTCAAGAGTTGGTCTTTAAATCCAAAATTCATTGATTTGTTTTTTACAGACCTGTTTCAATCTAACCAATTTAAGTTAAGGCACGTAAGCATGAAAAAACTGATTAGTTTCAAAATAGCCAAAAGCACTTGCAAAAGTGTTATACAGTAAAGGTCACCTATCTTGCAAATTAAAAATAAATTTCTTGCTAAACTGTAGGAATGCAAGGTCCTGTATAGTCAACATCTAGTCACTTACTTACTTTTAAAACTAGACACTTTTTTTTCCCAATTTTTTCTGGGGAGGAGGGGGAACAAATCATTGCCTGACTCAAGATTCATAAGGGCAGCACCACAATTTTATGATTGAACTATAAACCACTGAACCGGGGTTTGTAATGGAAATGCTGGCAGACCTCTCAGTATAGCAATACGAATGGCACTCCTGTAATTAAGAGGACCACGTATCTTCCCATGATTCCAAAGCTGTGGAATCCTCTCTGGGCCGCAGGAACAAACACTAACTCAAATAAAAATAAAAAAAAGAAACCCTGCTTTCTCCCTCAGAAAAATGCACTAACATCATTTAAGGCAACAGAGTTCATTTTGCTCTGGAGTCCGATATCAAGATTTCTTGTGGTATACCACATCCCAGCGCAGACAAAGAGAAGAGGTGGTTGCAGGGGAAAAAGGCGCTGAATACTGTGTTTCAAACATCAGACAGAAAAAAGCCAGGTAGCGCAGAAGGCAGACCAGTATTACAAACCAGAGAAGTGCTGGGATAACGTATCTATCACTGTGACAGGCCCTGGGCTGTCCCAGGGCTGACGAAGCTGTAGTTATTTTGGTTTTTGAACAGCATTTGCTTTTTTCCTGCTCTTACTTTAATTACCGGAGTTTTCCCTGTGTACCTGGGGGTCAGACATGTGCCATCACGCAGTCACTTCCCTACCACTAACTGGTTTCCAGTTGTGCATGGTATCGTTCTGTCAAGCAATAAGAAAACCTGAAATTTCTTACTGAAATTACAGAAAACTTGATTTGAGTCCTCCCTCCCCCAAGTCTGCTCTTTGATCTTCTGTCTTAGCAGAACAGGCAGGCTCAAGACTTTTCATACATTTGGTAAACATTATGTACGATACAACTGTGATAGTAACACCGAAAACTTACCCGCTCCATGGGTTTCCTTTTAACTTATGTTATGGTTACTTGGTCACCTTGAACGAAGACCTAGCATGTATCAATGGATCCACTTTAAACAGCTGATACTAATTGGACTCATTGCATGTTTTCTTTGAAATGTATTGTTGGGGGGGAAGGCCATTTTACAAAAATATTGCTTATTTTTCTAAGGTTTTCTTAAATTCAGAAAAGTATAAATTCTACTGTGACAATTAAAAACTGAGGGGAAAAAATCAGAAAAGGCCAACAACAGAAATTACATTAAGAAATCTGGCGAGTTCCTATGTATGAGAGATGGGAATGGACTACACTACGTGAACCCTTGCACATACATATAATATACATGAAAGACATCTGAATATTTAAAAAAAAAAATTAGGATAAACAGGGCTTCTATTATAACTTAAATAACTATGCAATAAAATATAATTATTAATTAGAGAGAAAACAGAATACATGTCAAGCATGCCATACAATTTTCCATAGTTATATATGAATATGATTGGATTGGCAATAAATATTAGTAGCAACTGAAAAAACTGTCATGGCTCTTTGTAGGAACCCAGATACAAAACAATTGAGATACATTACTGATAGTAGCTAATATGATATCATTAATCAAAATAACATTGCTGAGTATTAAAATGTTTTATCCTAAAACCTACAAAGATGGATTCAGTCTATACACTTTCATTTCTGTGGTTGTAACTTCTTACATTGTTATTTTAAATAAATGTGAAGTCTCAGTTCAACAGAACCTTAACTTATTCTAAGTTGCACGGCTCACTTCCATGACTAGGACTAGGTACTACTAGTAGTAGGTACTACTTTGGTCTATGAACTTGAAGACATGTTCCGTGGGGAGCAAAAAATAGATTATGTTTTGCAGATAAAAGGCAGTAGTAAAAAATCCTTTTAAAATCTGGATAACAGAAGTGTAGATTTCTAAGTTTCAAACTGAGGGATATTTAGCATGGAAGCTGCTTTACTGAAATGACATGTTTTAATGGTTTCTGTCATATACTAATAGCATGAATTAAATTTACATACTTAATGACCAGACAATTCTAATGGTTGTTACCACAGGGAACCTTCAAACTGAGAGTTCATTCAGGTTTGACATGAGTCTTAATGAGCACAGCAGCAATACTTTAAAACCGCTTGGCAGACCGAGCACTTGTCTAAGTGTTAGAAGTCCAACCCTGTCTTGGTTAACTGCACTGCGGAAGCGTTCAAGGGCAGAGGAGAATGAAGTGATTAAATCTGTGATGGAAATACAACAGTATATATGGGTTTAAAATGTGACTGTAATATCCTGTCTGAAAAATCTTCATGTTTTTAAGAACACGTCTATTTTTTCCCTATCCAAATAACTATATATTAGTATTTTTCATTCAAGAGCTGATTTGCAGGCCACTTAACTCTTTCCTATCACTTTTTTTTTTTACATAACTACCATTTATTTTATTATTTTCAAGGCAGTCCAGTTGAAAATAATTCTTTTAATGGTGTTGTATGAATGTCACTAAAATTGATTCTGTAACAGGCCTAATATGGTTTTTTAGATGAACACATTTGAAGTTAATTGGTCTAGTCCTCACAGAGCGATTTTTCTAAAATGAGTGGATTTGATTTTTCACCCATACACTTGCAATGGGAATATGGCAGCTGACAAACGGCTCAAACTTGAGCTTCGCTGGCAGACCTTCTGAATGCCGTGAGAGCTGGACTCCACAATCTCCATAGGTGAACTGGAGGCCGATGTACAAGACTCATACTTTCAAACCACTTGCAGCAACTGTAGTATCCTTTAATTCTTCTAAATTACTGATAACAATACAGACAGCAACCCCTCAACATCTCACAGTCGCGGACTCGCCATTCATTTTTCACCGGATCTATTCATATTAGTTGGATCAGAGCAAAGACAGTGCAGCAGGAACTCACGACACACATTATTTCTCCAATTTTCCATTTGCTCTTTTTGTTTCCCGTACTACTGACAGGCAACTAGCAAAGTAATTATAGTTGCAATGAAACTATTTAGGTTTACAAACAGACAAAGAACTATCTCAAACAGCAGTTATTCTGATGCAATTACCCAATCCAGGGAGAAATTTGACCCAATATTCTGAAGTTGCTGAATAAACACTAATTAAGGCAAGCGTGCATTCACAGCAATCATTTTGAAATTTATCACAGAAGCATGTTTCTCCTGTCATCGAGTCTCTCAGAGTCAGGTCATGACATCTGTTGGGTTAGCTAGCTTGAGACCACAAAGCTTTTGGAAACTGGTGTGGGGAGCAGTAAGTTATCAAATCATCCTCATTCGGGCTTGAAATGCTGTGGATTTTTACTCTTCTGTTGCTGTAACTTACTACATCAAAATAATCCTTTTTCCATGTTGCTAGGATGACTTGCAAATTGGATTCAAACACAAATTAGGTTCAAAGATTCATTAGTTATTGCTCAGAAGCCATTTTGAATGCCTGAAACCTGCAAAATAATACTGTGCTGCTCTTCTGAAATGTCACGATATTTGCAATATGTTGCATATGTTGTTTTCATAAAAGCGTTAGGGCTGGCCTAACTTCTGTTTTGATCCCACACATTAATAATTACACTGAATGAACAGGGAAATGTGGAAAATTCAATCAAAACCACTGCAATTACTGATCTTTGCTTTTGCTAGAAGGTAAGAAACATTTGCCAAATTAAAAGTTAAAAAAGACACTGATTAAATGATATAGGTGCTCAAAAGGAGCATGCAAGTACTATGAGAATTGCTGTTGACACATCAGATAACCCTTAAAAACAAGGGTTCCAGAAGACTTCATGAACACAAAGAGGTTTGAAACCTCCTGACCTCTGATCTGGCGGTAGTAAATAGCGACACTGGCTGCTCTCAGTTCGTATTTCAGTTTCAAAACTAAGCATACCCTGCCAGCCAAAAATTAAGAAACAAACAGTTAAAGATAAAACTACAGTTTCCCCCTTCCTCTTCTCTTGAAAAACGGTAGAGGATTTTTTTCTCGTTGAGAAAAGGAAGGAATCCATATTCTTCTGGAAGACATCATTTGTTATCCAAACATAGAGTGGATATGTTTGGATATGGATCATTAGCATCATTCGGAACACCCAGGTATATCCACTGGTCTGCAATATATGGCAGGCCAACTGCTACCAAGCCTCGGGTGCTTGTTTTCCTGAAATCACCATTTTGGAACTGCCACGTAGTATGTGCAGAAGAACTAAGAAGATACAGTTGGGCATGAAATTTAAAAAGAAAACAAACCACAAACAACCCAAGCCAATGAACAATACAAACACTGCTCTGTGGAAAGGAAGGTATCGAAATAGATGCACAACTCTGACCTCTGGGCAGGTAATTAAAAAAATTATAAGGCTCAGGAATACTTATCTGCTAATGCACTCATGAAGAACCGCACTATTTTTACACTATACTGCTACCTGTCTTTTCGATGCACTTTAATGAAAAATAAAAAGTAGAATCAGTAGTCTGCCTTAGTATTTCTTACTAAGAAGTACCTAGTACTTCTCTCCTCCTGAATTCTTCGCTATGATTTCCTTTAAGCTGAAATTTGTGTGCTGTGCATGCAGTTCCAGTGTAGCAGCAGCAGCAGGGAAAAGAAATCCTGTTACGTGAACGTATCAACAAGAGCCATGTCCTTCCAGTGAACCTGACAAAATAAACTTAACTTGTGTTTCACACAGAAACAAGCCACACACTGTACCTAGCGGCAGCTGGCAGCACCATCACTCTGGAGAATGTAGGTTCACTCTTTAGGATTTGTGTGGCCACCGAGATTTGACATCCCCTTCTGACAGACGTACTTCTGCCCTGTCAGTCTATTCTTTTCTAACCTCGAGCCACACCTACCTAAGGCTCTTGGTCAGAAATCCTACTTTTTTTTTTTCCCCCCTGAATGGAGTCTAAATTAGTTGCAGGATGTGACGTAGTTTTGCCACAATAATTTTTGAAGGAATTGTCCGATTAGACATCAACTTTGAAATCAGAGAACTGTACACAGCCGGTCCTGTTAGGTCCAGTGACTAAAATGCACCCCAACCCGCCTGGGAAACCTGTTGGTTATTGGCACTGTAGGACTTTCTGAGAGACGGTAACACTGCCCAGAGATCTCTATTTACAAACACCATGACTACTCACTAAAAATACTTCCATTTTTTATTTTATCTAGCTATGAAGCCCATTTACTCTTAACTAGGTTCAAGTTTGAAAATGAAATGCAGTTTGCTAAATTCTGATGATTATAGATATTTCAGTTGCTTAATTTCTGACCAGCATACTCTAGAGACTATAAATTTCATGCCTGCAAGTTACCTGATAATAACAAAGCTGCCTCACAATTAGAAACACTTCTAATTAGATGAGCATTAAAATCTAAAAAGCCAGTTACTTTCATGATTCTCTTACTGACGTCACACCAGCAAGGGTGGTTATTATCATTGCTTGTAAACACTTCATCTGCATCCATGTTTTAAAATTGAAGATTCTCTGTACTATAAGCTTACAAAGATAAGTATCATTTTATTTATTAATCTTTAATATCTGGCCACCTAGAGATTTCATAAATCTGCTTATCATGCTTTTTACTGTAGAAAGAAGTATTCTAGTTTGATATACTTACACAATACCTATAGGCACCATTATCATCTTCTATATTCTGAAGTGAATTCTCTAGTTAGTTAGCCAGTAGATGGCTATAGAGTTAACCAGCAGAGTCTTCATCTGTGCGGCTGCTTGTATTTTTCCATATGTAATGGAAATAATACCTATCCTTTCCTATTTCAGAGATTTTCTGGAGTTTATAAGTCTGGTTTACTACAGTGTCATCCTGCGATTTCTTCGCTGTAGGTCTATTTAAAATAAATCCCTAAAGTTTAAGCTTCATACACTAAAGTGCTCAAAGGTTTATAAGTTCTTCTGCAATTTAAGTATTTTTGAACAATGCTTAGAGTTACATAATATAAGCTGGTTTATTTCCACGAGATATAATTTGAATTCTTGTAAATTTATTTTGAATTCTTCTAACTAAGGTATAATGTAAAATATAACCAAAGCTGTATATAAAAATAAAACTAGGCAAAGATCATCTGCTAAAAAAAAAAAGGCAAAAAAAAAGCCCTCTGCTGGCACAATACAGAAAAAACAGTTTTTTGAAGGTGGTATTCACCCTGGCTTTAATGTCCTCATGGTTGAGTGGACTAGAAAAGCCACAATAGGAAAAAAAAAGGGGGAGGGGGGGGACACATAGCGACAAAAAACCCCAGATGTTGCATAAACATGACTTACCTCAAGTTCAGTGTTTAAATATTTATCTTTCCAATAATCCCCAAGCAAAGTTCATTCAACCACTATAGTTCCATGTAATTTATTTGTGGAATATGCATCAGTCTGAATCTAATTTTGCTCTGCTTACTTTGGAGAAAGGAAATTAAAAGTGAAATAATGAAGGTGGCCTTTTGTTCATTTTTTCTTTCCCAGAAACAGGCAGGGAGAGTCCTAAATCAATAAACAAGCAGAAGATGTACTTTCTCTGGTCTCTTTGGTTTTAAGAAAACCCAATCTCAAGACAAAGTCAGGGCTCAGCCATGCAGCAGCTCTCGCCACCAGCAGGGGTAGCTCAGCATCCTCCTCTCTCCATTAAGAAAAGCAGAAACATCAGGCTTCACCAGCTCTTCTCAACAAACACAAAGAACAATTCAGAGATGCCGAGCCAGACTTCCCACTGCCTTCTTCCTTGGCAGAAAAAACTAGGTGCAAAATTCTATCTGTATGCAGTTACGTTTTATACCCCCTTTACACAAGTGGCAAGTCAAAGGAGAATCTGATGTGCTTTGTATTATCTTTTTAGAAATATGGGCATTAAAGAAATCTGAAAGTTCAAGTGGATAAAAAGAGTAGAGCTTCAATTTGATTAGGGTGCCAGGTAACCAGAGAGAGGCAAATGCACATTAATCGTGATTTCTTTATTCAAAACAGGGCTAAAATGTCTTCTAAACTAAATAAGTGCAATATAGATTGGTCCCAGGGAAATGCTGGGCCACCTCAATTCCCACTGAAATTAATGGGAGCCGATGCAAAACTGGGTATTCCGAGCACCCCTTGTACACAGATCCTTCACTTGCCATGAGCACCACCTCATACGACTGGATCTAAGAAACCAATTCTCTTGGCACTCACTGAAATCAACACAAGTTTTGACATGATCTTAGTGTATAAGTGACACTACCAAGTAAATCTGAACCAGGAAATCAGTCTAAAATACCTTTGTCCCCACAACTGTTTTTCAATTAAAAAAGGATAGTTATCTAAATCAGCACAGAAGTGACCTGATGGTAGAAAAATCTTCTATTTTCAATACCTGTACAGCATGAAAACAGAAATTGTCATTAACAAGAAAAACATGAAGTATCATGGCAGTTCCCACAAATCTCTAGTAGAAATTGTGGAGAAGACAAAATCTTTGCAGAGACAAATTATATTTTGATTCTGGTATGTCAGTGTTTTATTCCATTCCAATCCTTCTACCAACTATTTAGCAAACTGCTGCCTCTAAAACCAAGTAACATTTTGCCACCTTATAAAAAGATTACCCAGATCACTGTGACTGTAAACCCTATGGGGTTTTTTTTTAGTGTAGTATTTAGGAAGTGACAGCTATAAATACCCTCCCTTTTGAAGCAAGCTATAGTACATATGGAGGCATTGGAATTGAAAATCCATGAAAACTCATCTATTTTGTGAAATACTGTTCTAATTTTGAATTTTCTACATGATTGTACAGTTTTTGTACAGGATGTGTACTGTGACTGTATCAGTTAAACTGAAAGTAGTTTCAAGGAAAAATAAATGCAATGCCAAATGAGAACAAGGGAGAAAAGAACTCCAGCAAATCATCAAGAAGGCAACAGATAAACTATTACTGTGGAGAATCCTGCCTGCTATCATTCTAAAATAAGATCCATTTGCCACAATGGAGAGAGAATAAGATCGATATAGGTAAAAAAATTATACTCTGTAGACTGCCAGAAGCTAACGTACAGAGCAGGCGGTCCAACCAAAAGACACTGTGCAGATTCAAACTGCTTGAAAGCTGGAAGGGACAGCAAGGCGTCCCCATCATAATTAAAGAGCCTTTGGAAAAGCTGTACGGACAATCCCTGTGCAACACCGTTCAGCGCTCCTTGACACGACTGGAAGTATCGAAGCCAGGCCTGCCAGAGAAATACTGATGATCAGGACCCAGGAATCTATAAACTGAATGCACAGCGCTGCCTCTTATGCAAAATGAAATAGCGAGGGGAGACAGCAGTGCTAGGAGCTAACATACCAGTACGGGTCAGGCAAAGGTAGTGCTGCTGGGGGATCATCCTGCAGACCTGCGGTGCTGCAAAGGGCTGGCAGGAGAGAGGAGGGAGCAGATACAGTAAGGACGGGCGGGAAAGCAGCGTGGAGCAGAGGTGATCTGGCAGTGCTGCCTCTCCCCCTGTCAGCTCTAAGGGTGATGCACCTCGCTCATCACCCTTTGCCCCCAGTAACTCCCAGGGAAGAGATGAATATGTCATAACGCCAGTGTGAGTTTGCTCTGGAGTTCAGGGGAAGCAGTAGTTCACTCCACGGGACTCTGCGTGCATGGCATCCAACAGAAGGAGACCTAGTGTTTTGAATACGGGTCTCTGGGGGCTGTTAGAAGAGAAAGAAACAATGATGGTAATTAATGACCAGAATGCTGTTGATAGATGCTCATGCTTCGTAGCAAAAATTATCAAGGATCATGACAACCCACAGTACAAAAAGTCTCTCCAGAATCAGAAATCCTGTGCCAAATTAGAATTCCCATTGAGAAGAGTGGAAGCTGATCATAAATTTGACTGTAGTCAGGTTTCCTGCCTTGCTTCTATATTGCACACATCAACAAATACAGTGGATTATCCCCAATCCCCTTTATTTTCTTGCATTTACTAGAAAACAGGAATTAGTTGTTCAACACCAGACTTACTTAGCTAGACAGAAATGAGAAAGTGCCAAGTGTTTTCTCTACTGTGTCAATAATGAATTGAAGGAATCAGTGGCTATATCCCGTGATAAATGAACTTTTCTGTTTCTTATTAGCAAGTGTTAGCTGTATCAGAATATAACCAAGGAGTGGGCGCTAGCTTGACTAGTATTATGAGATAATTTGCTATGATGTCATGGCTTACTTATCAAACTACAGGAAAATTGACATCATAACATACAGCGTAGTGAAAGAAGTCTTGTACTGTTAGTCCATTTATACAAATGTAAAAATGTAAAAAGACCAAGTGTTTCTTTTGCTTCAGTTTGCTTATATTTATAAAATGTTGGCTATAATTTCTCTATTATTTAAGATACAAGATTATTTTGCTTACAAGTTAGTCAAGGAATATTTCTATGTCTTTTGGGAATAATCTTTGTATTTTACAAGGTCAAGATCTAAATGTAATACAGAATGGGTGCTGAGCTTAGGGTTTCTTTTAAATTCTCTAAAAGTAATTTTCCTAATACAATGAAAAATACTAACAATATACAATATAAAAAAGGACAATGCAGCTTCAAGCTAAGACCTAATGCTTGCGGATACTGTTCAGAGGTAACAGGTACTCAATCACTGTACTGATATCAGTAGAAGCTACAGGTAGTATTTGTCTCCTCTGAAAAATGGACTAAAAATGCATTTTCTTGCATTTGTGAGAACATGTTCCTGAGTATAGAGATTTCCAGACTTATTAAAATCCCTTTCAAATGCTAGGATGTAAATATGTCTTTGTCTAAACTCTGATAGTAATTTGACAAAACTTACTGTTTCAGAATGAAGAAAACAGGAGTTCTGCTGAGGTTTCAAAAATTCTTGGCCTTTTACATTTTAGTGATAAGATTGTATCAATGTTGTCACGAAGAAATGAGAGATACACCTACCAAAGAACTGCTCGTTAGTTCGGCTTGCGTGGGAAGCAGAACAGCCAGTTTCAAGTCCCGGCTCTGAGCAAGTCCACGTACCCTAGGACTGACTGGTGTACATGTCTGCTTTTCCTGCAGTGGTTGTGACCAGTTTTTCACGCTAGGTTGAGAAACCTTCTAGCCGCAAGTTTCACTAAAATCCACATTCCCGCTGAAAGGTCTTGTTGCGTACAGCATGTTCCAAGCCTACCCCTTCCAATGCTGACTGGGTCTAGAGAGACCTACGGGGAATGTATTTCTTGAGTAAGAACCTCTCTTATGGCCATTCGCTTCTCTAAGTGCTTTAAATATTCCACCTATGTACAGATGGCTTGGAAAGACTCTTAAAATTATTTCAAGGGTAGCTGCAGGCAGTACTATGTAAGATCGTAATTAAAATGTGTTTTTAGGGCATTTGTACAGTTACTATATGAGATTTACTTTTAGCATGTTTATGCTTCTACATGTTCAGTTGAATGTAATTGTATTTAATTCTAACTATGTCTACAAGATAGTTGTGAATTAATTTTTAACTTTTCACAAAATTAGTTTTAAATTTTGTTATGAGCATAATATTTTTAGTTTGATTGTACCATTAGTTGGATTGCACTCGATATAAAGGTCTTTAAGACATGCAGAGCATGGTAGTTTGATGTGCTGTTCTGGACAATCTTAGGCAAAATGTGCCTTAGTTAACCACCGAATAGGTAGACCTGCATGCTCGATGTTAGAGAAGACAGTTGCCCAGCATATTTCTTTATTATTTGAATTTTACTGAAACAGTAATCAAATTGGTCTATTTAGATCATCTATAGCAGCAGCCGTGTGATGTCATCTGGAAACCAATCAATGGCTCTCTATTAATTCCTTCATCACTTCCCAGACCTACTGCCCTCAGTGAAACTTGAAAATCAATAGTCCTAGAACTACCGACCACAGAGACCATTAAAATACCTGCTTAGGGGTTTTTTTGCGGCCGCCTTGTAACTTGAAGTTCCTGTGTAAGGTTTCGGCCTCACATCTTTTTTATCTTTTCACTCACATGAAAAGCTTCCTGAAAGAAGTAAGTTTCCTCCAGGTAAGAACGGAGATGTTAACAGGTCTAAATTATTTTCAGGTGTTAATCCTGGACTTGGATCCAACCTTATAATTTGAAGCCAAAACTTCAAACTGAAAAAATAGAAATCAAACTATGGCTGCTTGAACTAAATCAGGACATAGTGTACAACGTTCCTGGCTCAGTCCTGAAGTAGATCTAACATCTGAAAATGAGACCCAATTCTAATAATTCTGAATATTTGTGTTTTTTTTTTTTTAACGGACAGAGTGTTTTTCGGGGCGGGGGAAGACGAATCGGAGCACTAATAGTTGTAAAAGTGACCTCTTACTGTTCAAAAATAGAATAAATCTGGTGCTGTGAAACATGTACACATCTATATAAAGATAACAAGCTACTTTGTGTACACCTAAACCTCAAGAAAATACATTTTTACGAGTCTGGATTGAAATGGTTCAAATTACATTAATGAATTTTCAATTCCTAAGCTGGATTTGTGAAGTGACAAAATATGCAATCCTTTAAGCAGTTCTGTCCTGCATGTTCAAGCTGTGTAGTATTTTATTACTCTCTAATCAAACCTCACGTTGCTCCCTCATGAAACAACTTCTTTATAAAAAGAGGGTGTATACATGTTACCCATATCCAGATTGCTACAGCAACAAAAGATCTGAAGTTGAAAAAGATTTCCGAACTCTTGTATTCATGTCTGTGTTCCATGTATGACGTGAGCCAGAAAATACAGAAACAGATCTGTGTTGATTAGGGCTTCCATTAATAAGGAATGCAGAGAAAGAGCTGTGCCTCCAACATACACCGTTGGTATATTTTTCCGTGTTATTTTAAATTAAATCTGTGATGAAATAATAAAAAATGCCTTTTATTGCAGCTTTGATTTTTAATTCATTATTCTTTGTAACTACCAATTGTTCAAGGCTCACAAATAGAGCATTGAAACATTGCCTTTTCATGAATGAAGTTCTGTCCAGCCTGCAAACAGGGACGTCATTTCACGAAAATGCACAGAAGTGCAGGGGAAGATCAGGGACTGCAAATGAAAACAGCTTAAAAAAAGGACAGCTTTGTTTACTTGACCGAAATAGAGAAGGTAGCAGAACTCGTTTTTAAACTCGAACTGGAAGGAAATCTACTAGAAAAAGAGAAAATCTTTCTTCTGCTAAAGATCATAAAATCAGCTCCAGATCCTTGTGAAAGATGTTTTTGTAAAGGCTTTTGATTATTAATAGTCCTCCTGACTCATAACAGCAACATGGCAATGCTTACTAAGGTAACCTCTCTTCTGGTACAATAACTTTCACCAATGATGTCCTTTTTCCTTAAAGGAAGGCGGAGTTAGGAGTTAGTGTCAGGGCCATAAATAAGAGGGTCCTATGTCAGGGAAATTAGAAGTCAGTTAACATAAGCGTATACTCAGAGCGAGCATTAGAGGGCTTTCCTAAACCACCCAAGCCTGCTGAAATCAAACGGCACGCAGGAGAAATCAGATAGCTATTAGGAAGCGTAGATATAAAACCAACAGTAAGAAAGCATTTTCTCTTGGCTGACCGATGAGCTGTGCTTCAGGCAACATGAATCCCGTACGTAGTACCTTGCTGTTTTCAGTGCTTCTACTTCTGACCCACAGAATTCAGGAGCTGGTGGAGGCGTGCAGCTGTGCCCCGGCTCATCCGCAGCAGCTCATCTGCGACTCGGCGTTAGGTGAGTCAGAACGGCTACGCGCTTTTAACTCCGACCGTAGGAAACCAAAGGGAGCTGCTCTAGCTGCTGCGGTTATTTTTTTGTACAGCTGCAGAGGAATATGTTTAACCAGGTGGCTTAGTCTCTCCAAGGATTTTAAAACAAAACGACTGCAGAGATCCTTTTAAAGAGAGGGCTATGGAAAAAAGAAATAAATGGTAGTAGCTGTTCTGCTTTTCTTGTTTTTCCAGAACATTTTGTGGTTACAAACTGTTGAAATTGCTGTATTATCTAGTGGCCTTTTTTTTTTAAATAGGAATGGCTTCTATATTAGGTCCTAACTTAGAGTAAGCAGGGAAGAATACCTGAACTTTCAAATGGCTACTGCTAACAGTATCTGTAATAGAATATTCTATCTAAATATGTCTGCTATGTGTAAACTATGCATATAGGTATTTTTTATAGCACTTTGGGGGGGGAATAAAAAAAAAGAAAAAAAAAAAAAAGTCCCCAGTGATAATATGTCAAAACACTTGATCTTTGTTCTGCTCTACTACAATTTCTTTAATTGGTTGTTGGGTTTTTTTGTCATTTTCCAAAAATACTTGAGCAGGAAACTGATAGGCCCTTTATTTTCTGCAGATAAGCTGGCTACAGCAGTTTGTTTATATTTATACAGTTCTGTATAAATATAACTTTCCAGTCTTTAGGACAATTGTGTTTCATGATATTCAGTCAGCACTGTGGTTGTCAAACAACTTATAGAAAGAAGCTGAAGATCTCAAAATTAGACTGCATGGGGACAAGAAAATGTGACATTTTGCAGTCTTCTGATTTCATTAGCTCAAGCTAAGGCTGGTTAGCTTCCATCTAGTGTGAACAGTAAATGTAGAACATGAGTTTCCAAAGTGTCACAAAATTAGCATCTCTATGGGGCAGGCAATACCTTCTGCATACTGATTAATTGCTTTTATACCCTGACAGAAAATCTTTGTAGCCATGACAAACTCTAAGCTCTGTTTGTGGCCATCAGTTAAATTGTTTTTTAATCTGCTCGTGTTAAGCAATCTTTTTCATGAAGTTACCTACACCAAGCATTACAAACTCGGGGTTGTTTAAGGTGTGAAAGAAAGTAGAAGCTGTGCTGCCAGGAGCTTAACTATACATGTATATATTTAACTGTATTAGTCTGTTGCATTCCTGTACATAAGAAAGTGACAATTTTTCAACAGATTTAATGTAGAGACTTTCCTAAATAAACAATTTCACAGTATAGAGGAAACTCAAAATACTCATTATGAGCTATCTTCCTTAGGGAAGCCATTCTGGCCATTCTTATGATATATATTAAGATTTATTCTAGATACATTTAGAAATGGTATCTATATGCTACTTTTTATTTATATTTAAATACTGAAGATTGTAAAATAAAACTACTTTATATTTGGACTTGATGCTCAAGCTCTCACTTATATAAATATTCCTATTTAAGTAAACTGTACCTTTTGGCTAAGGAATGTTTATATCAAGGATCACTTTGTTTAATATTTATCAATTTAAAATAGTATTTCTATATATTATAAAATGATAGAGATGTAAATATTCAATCATATAAATATGTGTATACATATTTTTATATGTGCATTTGCATATATGTACACATAAAGCCTGCTCTAAGCATTTATGGATGAATTACTTGGTTTGCTTGGGCCACAATATCTTGCGTAAGCAGAGCAAAATTACTGAAAGGGGCTGGAGAAGACCAGCGGAGCTGTCTGCCCCGCGTAAGAGAAAACTCCTCTAGCCAGTCTGGCAAAGACAGCTCCTCTGTCCCTGGCGCCAGAAGCCGTTGGTTTTCCAGCCCGTGCCCAGGCGAGAAGGCTGTGGGCTGGGGCTGCCCTGGGGAAGGGGCAGCACCGGCCTGGAGCCCTGGGCAGGGCTCATCCCCCGGGAATGGGCGCCGTGCCTCCGCAGCTCCGCTTTGTTTTACGCAAAGCGGGTCTGAGGCCACTCCCGTGTCCTTAGGGCCACCTAGGAGGGACTGTCAAACCCAGCCATCCTATTAAGTATCCCGTGCGGTAGCATACCTCAAACTCCTCCTGTTAATATCACCATACCTAAAGATTTATTTTTTTTAAGATTTAAGAAGATTAAAGATTAAATTGAAGAACTGTACTTCAATTTCAACATTTTCATACCTCCAAAATAGTGATAAACAAAGAAAGGGACAGCTCTTCAGCTACCAAAATCTATGGCAGTAGAATGCTAATCCAACTATTTGCTGAGACTATTCAATTTTTTTCAGTTATTTTTAAGTTCTTCCATCTCTGTACCCACAAACACATTCAAGTATTTCCTCGCAGCATAAAACCCTAGCACATCTTATTAAAAAAAAGAAACCATGCCATGCCTCTAAATTCCACAGTAAAGTAAAAACTGAGACAAAGTCTCAGTCTTGCTCGTAGAGCTACCAACCACTATATGTACTTCAGTTACTGCATTATTTCTCAGTTTCACTATATATCTGTAATATTTTTAATTTCCTTTAGGATCAGCTTGTGATTTGGGTGGAGTGAAAATGGAGGTGGAGGGGGTTGAATCAATAGACATTACTTGAGCCACTAACTGAATGTGTGAAGCCACTCAGAAACCTTAGCATTTATATGAGATACCCAAGAAAAAAAACAAGCAGAGAAATTAATTAAGTCTGTGACAAGCTCTTTTCACTTTTACTTTTGTTCACATGATTAGTGCTGTGACACTTTGTCTTTTACAGTCAGGAGGCTTTTGTGGCTTTACTCTCTTCCTAAATACCCACAGCTACCACACAATCTGAGTAACTTGCTAGAAACAACAGGCTTTCTGACAGACCCAGAGCCAGAGCGAGCTTCTGGTCCCGCAAGGTGCGGGCTAAAACCAGAATAACGCATGAGCGAGGAGCCCTGCAGGTGTCCGTGGCTGTACACCGCAGGAAGAACGGCAACGATGGGTGGTAATCAGGAGTGCCGTGCCAGTCCTGCCATTCTTCTGACCTTGGGTTTGTCAATCTCCCCGCTTAGCCTTTTAAGAGGGTGTGATTTTGGAAAAATTTGAGCAGCTTTCATGAACTTCGCAGTAGTTTTAAATTTCACTTCAAAGAAGTTGTAGGAAGTGCCCAGCACCATGAAGATGCACACCTTTTATAAAAATAGGGAGACACATTCCTTTTGTGTTCTTCTAAATGGTGCTGAGGCCCTCCTAAAATGTGCTGAATGCCTTCAAACCCCAGCGAACACCTATACTTCTCCGGAGGACTCTCACTGGAAATGGAGATGGGAGGGTTATTAAATGGCAGTCTCATGCACCGCACCGCTAATTATCAGTGCTGACCCCCCGTCCCCCCGAAGAATCCAGGAGGCTTTCTCCTTACAGAGATGGAATGTGATGAGGATGTGCTGTTTAACATTTCAAATTCAGTAGCGCGGCACCATAGTTTCAAGCCAATATAAGAAAATACCTCTGATAATGGCTTTTTTTGGAGAGAACCATGGATGCAATTGAGTTTATCAGATAGCGTCAAGACAACAGATTTCCCTTTTGCCACTGACTTCAGTCTTCCTGGACTCAATTCTAAACCAATGTTCACATCAAATTAGACAATCTGTAGACAGAAATGCTGTATGTGGAGAGGACGGATTCCTTTCTAAAGTCTGTCACTTTTAATTCATGCTGTTTTTTCCCACTTAGGCATAAGCAAGGTTATTTTTTGGACAGTAGGACAAATATGCAAATACTTTGCCTTTCTTAGCTATGTAACACCAGTACCCTACCCTTAAAGTTAGACGTATTCTTTCTGATTTAAACCGTCTTATTGTCATTTTTTCTTAAACATACATTGAAAATGGTATTTTTACTGAATATTGGGCACCACACTCCAACAGAAATGACTAACAGATCTTGAGTACAAATAAATATATAATATAGCTTCAGAGAAGAGTTCTATAGCTTTGGAGAAAAGTGGCACATTTCAAAATATGAGGGAAGCTTTACAGCTGGAGCTTGGCAGCGTTTTCAGCCTGTTAAAATCTTGTAAGATCACTGAGATCAGGCATTGTAAAGATGTGCCAGATGATATATTAAATTTTAATCACATTTAAAAATAACAGTAAAAATTTTATTTAAATGCACCAGAATTAAGTTTTCAAAGTCAGCTCCTCTGGGATAAAATTACAATATGCTATTTCTTTATTACTGAATTTCATATTAAAACTTTCATGGCTCAGTGTCCCATGATTTTGCCTCTCTGCAATATAATACCTAGTTTTGTACTGGAATGGATTAATTTGTACATTATTAGAGTGGGAAGTAACTTTGCCTAATGGGAAAAATCAGCCTTGGAAAAGGTATTAGAAATGTAGACAGTACTTCTTCCAAGTTAGGGGAGAAAAGGTGAACAGTGAAATTAAAGTAGACTTGATATTTTATTCGTACTATATTACGTTATATGCACTCACCATATTCTTAATCTCACACAGTCTACCTGCGGTGAGCAGTGTGATTATGCAAATACTGATCACCTCCATGTGATGAGCACCTTCAGCGGGAGTTCTGACACAAAATTAAGCAGCTATGCAATTAATCTTCATGTGTTTGGGAGTAGGGTGTTCATACAAACAGCAACAACCATACCACGTAACAAAAGACCATCAAAGACAGGGGTGCCACAGACCTTAGTCTTCCGTGAGGGCTGCAAGAGAGTCCCACAAAAAGCCCCGACTCTTGAAGCCGCTGCTTGGGGGAATGGGCAAGAGGGGTCCCTGCAGAAGGCTGCTGGCAGACCCTGGCAGGATCCGGGGTCACGGACACCTCGCTGACAGACACGGGGTCACACAGCTTACAGCCTGCAGTTGCCTTCAGTCTTTTAGACTTCTCCTCCATAGCGGGGAAAGATTATAGTACTTGGCATATGCTCTGCATTTATGTTATTGTCCTGCCAAATGGAGACAGGTCTTACTGCTTCATGGCAACGTCCTTCCTCTAGAGTGGAAATCAGTGACAATACTGCATGGGTATATTTCTAGAGTAACTTCCCACCGACTGGAAAGGATTATGCAGCTACCATTTCTCCGGGGTCCCACACAGAAATGAAAGCTAAGTTTCTATTCCAAGAATTGTGAATTCGGTTATAGAAATAATGTACTGGGCTTTGCTGTTCTAGTTCTCTCTCAAACAACAGGAAAAGCACAGCACCTGAGCATGTTTCCTGCAAGAATTATTACGAGAGAGAAGTTGTGAGACTGTATTACTGCCATTGAAAGAGCATGCTGCCAGAACAATATTTTCAGAACCCTAATTATATTAACCAATAAATCACCTTAAAACCAGCTAGAAATTATACTAATCTCAAAAGTACTGTTATTCATAGTTGGTAGGTTTAATGCAAAGGTGCTGAAAATGAGGTGATTCTCTTACCCTCATGTCCTCAGCCAGCGGCTGAGAAAAGCCGAATTCCAGTCCCATGCTCATAGAGTCCCACAGGTGTTCAGAAAACAATGTTGGCATGTAGGAATCATTAACAGTCATACCCTTCCCAATATCCTCTTTTTGTTATATGACTAATATTAAGTTCATTAACAAAAATTATTGAGAAACAGACGTTTTACCCTTAACTCATGTTTCAACAGACCCGTAAATGAGACGCATACCAAAACCACCTTTCACCTGTTTTGGCTGTACAATGTCCTACCAAAGTCAGTTATACAAAAGGGGACAGGTTTCTTTACTTCTGTAAGTACGAAAGAATTACATAGTGATTTTTCTTACTTGTCTGTTATGCATACTTTTATACACATTAATAGTATTTTCATAGAAAATTTTTAAAACCCTAGACAACATGAATCCTAGGAAGTTACTTAGTTTAGAGTGGCTACTGGTGCACTAGAGTGAAGCTCTTAACAAAGAAAAAATATCTGCAACCCTGCAAAGGCGCATCACTGGTAAAAATGCCTGCATATTACAATTAAGTTATAATCGCAGTACACATAAATTTCTCGGCATCGTAGCCTGAAACTTCTAAACGCTTTCAAAAATACAAAAAATGACTGCACTGACTGCAGAGATGCGGTGCTGTTAACGACGACTTACAACTACACGTATTTGAACCTGTCTTTGCTGAATGCTCAATACAGCACTTCAATATTCATGTTCAATGAATTGTTGGAGTGCTGCTATGGGAATAGCAGTTTGAGTCTTTCCATTTGGAGCTAACATTCAGCAAAATGTTAGTGAAACAGCTTCCTAGGATAAAGACTGAATTTCCTGTTTGGGAGTAGGAAATATTATCTGAATAAGATCTACAAATAACCCTACATCTACTTGAGGTTTTAAGATAGAAGCAAACATTTTGAGAACTTCAAAATTCCATGTCTCGTCAGTCTCCTAACTTACTTTTCAGCTCTGAATTCAAGACTTGAATTGCCTTGCCAATATCGTGCAACTGTAAGAAATAATTTCCAATCTCCTGTAAATGACTGTTCTTCAGAACCCTGCCATTTAGGCATGAAAATGGGGCTCAGTCTGGAAAAATGCAGTCACTCTCCTTTCCTTTGCTTGTTGAACTTTTTCATGGCAGTGTTCCCAACAGCTTAGGAGTTGTAGCTGTAAAATGAGGGGGCATCATGAAACTGAACAACAGGACAGAATTTTAAGGAGCCAAATCCACTGAGCACAACACTCCTGTCAATTAGAACGTAGTTGACAACTGTAAAATAATTTAGCTTTAGTGAAAAAACCAGAGCCGAGCATTGTGTAGTAAAATGAAATCTCAGAAGAATTACGCTAGTTGCTTGATTTAGAAGTAACTCGGTAACACCGACTCATTGCTGAGTATGTTATAAATGCAGGATAAGAAAATTCATGAACCGTGTTACTTTTATGTAAAAGCATGCATTATAGTGCTAAGAAACTAAACTGCCATGATTTCAAAAACAACATTCTACACACACTGTGTGGAAAACAAAATGCAAGCTTAGAAACAAAGATTAAATAACATAAAACACAGAACATGAAAGACTGCCAAACTCTTAATCCTATTAATCTACCAACTTTAATCCCTAACTTTCTCATTAAAAAGTATCTCAATAATGTGGGGTTTCTTTCGCACGGAGGAAGGGGCATGCAGCTATGAATGGAAGTCTACAATAACATTATGTATGTTGTTCTACAGACTTTAGAGTATAAAGAGAGTGTTATTCTTCAGCTGAAATTAGGCAGATGTTGATTACTAGTCAAATGATGTGGTTTTTGAGGCTTGTGAAGTAGAGAGAAATATTTCTGGTAACATGAGTAGCAGCTGTAAAAACAGTGCAGAAAAATAAAACTGACCTTGAACAACATTAGGAAATCATGCTATTTTTTAGGTAATATTTAAGTTAAAAGAATACCACACATCTGTTAAAAATACACTCACCTCTTCTGTTTGAAAGTTTATAAAAACTAGATTTTAAAACCTCACTCTCATAAATTGAATGTATTCATCTAATTAAAAAAAAATAAAACCACATAATCTTCTGGTTTAACAAGGAAGCCAAACCCAATCAACTCTTGCCTTCAACACAAGGAATTTTTGCATCCCGAGCCAAAAACACACAGAGATTCACAAAATCCTGACCTACCTGAGAGTCCTAATGAGCTTAAATATAGGCCTCCTACATTTTGAAAGCCTCAAATGGAAATGCATTTTGGATGCAGACTAGCACAGTTTTGTGTTAATAAAACACAAAAGAGTAACCAAATTCTGCAAAGGATTTATGTTGAAAAATAATACAGTGCAAATTAATATCCATATGAAATGGTGATAAAATAATCCTTGGTATCTGCTTTTACCGACTTCAGAAGCATTCATGAGTTTTTGGAATGCAGTAGTTTTTTCTGAATAAAAATGCCATGAATAACAATGAACAATGAAATATCCTAATTTATCATCTAAAAAAGAAAGGTGTTTCACTGCTGTTTTGTGTAACTAAAACATTTGCACAGTGGCTACATTAATTGGGTAGAGGGACTCATACTGATTAACATATTAAACCTTTTCAAATGTATTTGTAACCTTTCCCTTCAATGCACAATATGTAGTCTACCTCTATTTTGCTGTCAGGTTAGTAGAATTTAGGTCTGGCCCAGTGCTTACTTTAAATTAATCTTCCCCTTCAAAAATTTCCATGGAGTTCTTTTAGCCCAAGTGATAAAACTTTATTATAAGGATTTGATTTTTCAGTTACAGATATGATTGTTATCTCACCACACTTACCTTCTCATGCAACTGGAAGCAGCACCAAGACTAGGCAATGCTCTTCCATACATTGCTTTCCACAGAATAAAGGAAAAAAGCCTGCTATTGTTACAGTTACGTTCTTCAACAAGCTCTGTTGTTACAGATCCAAAACACTTGTGTCCAAACAGTCCACTAAGTTCCACTATTTTTCTTTCTTGTGATTTCAGAAAGTGTGGTTCAGTTAATTACTGTGCCGCTGATTTAGTTGTTTTACAGATGGCTATAAGCATTTATTGATGGAATATCAGAAAACTAAAATAAAAAGCAGGAAAAAAAAAATTGTCTTTACATCCTAACTAGCATAAACATCTTTTGAACTAAAGATTCCTTGACTTTGGGTCTAGGAGTTGTGGAGGACGAGGGAATAGTAATAATGTAGACTTACAGGTAAGAAATCCATCCTGCAAACACAGAGGAAAAGGTTTTTGCAGATTCACTCAGTATTGGGCCAGTTTTGCTGCTGCTGCATTCTGTCTTATCTAGAATTGAACTAGTACAACAGCTTCAAACATCTGAGTTGGGTTGCAGTTTGGATATGAAACTGCTGTTTTCTGATCTGTCCTGTTGAAAGAGAAATTGATAGATGAGCTGTTTCCTAAACATTTCTTCTTTTTCAGCTGTTTAAAGATCATTCAATAGCATCTTGCTTGGTTCTTAAAAGAGAAAAGGAAGTATAGGGGTTTAATATTAGTGTTTTCCACTCCCAAAAGAATAAGGATGATCTAGCATCTCAGCAGATATCCTGAAATAATCATCTATCGCTCTATCGAAGTCTGGAACAATTACAAGCTTGCACAATAATTCAGAAATCAACACTGCAAAAGAATGGTTGCAGTCTCCCTTACATTGTGAGCATCAAAAGCAAAAACTGCGTGGGACAGTGAGTGGAACACCTGCACTGTATGGCTGTGACAGCATCAGACATCGGAAGGATTTGCCAGATTTAGTCTCAAAGCAGTGTCTTGTTCTAGCTATCTCATCACCAAACTGGTATTATCGGCAATAATTTGGCAGCAATCCTGTGGGAATCTAGGAGTCATCTTTGATCTCCCACGAACACTACGCGAACTATTTTGACAAAATGCATCAGTTTTCATTCAGCACCTAAACTCAACTTCCCATCTCCCTCCCTGCCCCCTGCAAGATCTAAAGTCTTCTGTATAAGAAGAAAAAAATACGTGAATACTATGAAACTATTTTTCAGAGGTGATGATGGTGGCCAGCA
Organism: Calonectris borealis; assembly: GCF_964195595.1. Taxonomy (NCBI): domain Eukaryota; kingdom Metazoa; phylum Chordata; class Aves; order Procellariiformes; family Procellariidae; genus Calonectris; species Calonectris borealis. The sequence continues at coordinate 22,196,495 of NC_134321.1, read as the reverse complement.
AATTTTGACTAAAAAAAACCAACACAACAAAACCAATTGATGGCAAAGCATCTGGACACCCATGGCAGAAGAGGTCTCTAGCTGACTGGAAGTGCTTGACATAGAAAGAATTATGGCTGTTGTAAACCATAAAAATGTACATATATAAAAAATAGAAGAACAGAATGAAACAGACGTATTTTGCATTAAAAGGATGGAACCTAAACCACATGGATGCCAAATTCTTCTTTAAAGTAGTTAAAAATTAGTGTGATAATGAGCAGAAGATGAAGCCCTTTCAGTGTTCCAGTAAATTAGAATCATAGAATCATTAAGGTTGGAAAAGACCTCTAAGATCATTGAGTCCAACCCTCAACCCAACACCACCATGCCCACTACACCATGTCCTTAAGCGCCTCATCTACTCGTCTTTTAAATACCTCCAGGGATGGTGACTCCACCACTTCCCTGGGCAGCCTGTTCCAAGGCCTGATCACTCTTTCAGTAGAGACATTTTTCCTAATGTCCAATCTAAATCTCCCTTGGTGCAACTTGAGGCCATTTCCTCTCGTCCTATCGCTTGTTACCTGGGAGAAGAGACCAACACCCACCTCGCTACAACCTCCCTTCAGGTAGTTGTAGAGCGCGATGAGGTCTCCCCTCAGCCTCCTCTTCTCCAGGCTAAACAACCCCAGTTCCCTCAGCCGCTCCCCATCAGACTTGTGCTCCAGGCCCTTCACCAGCTTCGTTGCCCTCCTCTGGACACGCTCCAGCACCTCCATGTCCTTCTTGTAGTGAGGGGCCCAGAACTGAACACAGGATTCGAGGTGCGGCCTCACCAGTGCCAAGTACAGGGGCACGATCACCTCCCTGCTCCTGCTGGCCACACTAGTTCTGATAGAGGCCAGGATGCCGCTGGCCTTCTTGGCCACCTGGGCACACTGCCGGGTCATGTTCAGCCGGCTGTCAACCAGCACCCCCAGGTCCTTTTCCTCTGGGCAGCTTTCCAGCCACTCTTCCCCAAGCCTGTGGCGTTGCCTGGGGTTGTTGTGACCCAAGTGCAGGACCCGGCACTTGGCCTTGTTGAACCTCATACAGTTGGCCTCGGCCCATCGATCCAGCCTGTCCAGGTCCCTCTGCAGAGCCTTCCTACCCTCCAGCAGATCAACACTCCCGCCCAGCTTGGTGTCATCTGCAAACTTACTGAGGGAGCACTTGATCCCCTCGTCCAGATCGTTGATAAAGATATTGAACAGGACCGGCCCCAGTACTGAGCCCTGGGGAACACCGCTCGTGACCGGCCGCCAACTGGATTTAACTCCATTAAAAAAATTCATAACAACCAGAGTCTGAAATAGAATTTGAGTCAATTTCCAAAAGAGCAAGTTGCCTATGAGTTTAACCCAGGTTACTTCTCATAAAGACAAGGATTTACGTGCCTCCAAGTTGAAAACCAAGTAATGGAAGCAGTAAAAAGTAGAGTAGTTTTTGAAAGTATGGAGTACAGACCTTTTTGCATGAAGTACAGATCATCTCAACTCAAAATATGTGAAACAGAGTTATAGCACTAGCAGAGTCTTTTTTTGGACTCAGAGCAGAGAAAAATGAAGAAAATTATAAATGGGAACAGGATAAACAATGGCATCTTTATGAGACTATAGTTGGCAAATCCTTCAGCATGAACAGAGAAACCAGAATATTTGCTGTTAAGGGACTTGCTTTGAAAAGGCCTTAAATATTTCAGGTTAATGGCAACTTATTAAGCCATAACATTATTCTCATGGTACTGGCACTTGATAGTATTACTCCTTCCTTTGCTTCATTAAGAGGCAGCAGACGTGATCCCTGCTCCAAGCGACATATATACATATGCTAAGATTTCCACAGCTACTTACCATACCAATGGATACACATATTCTCTTACTAAGTGAATAATATGTGAATGCTCAAGTACCTATATACAATACAGATACATCTACTATATTTCACACCTCTCTTTTTCAGAGATTTCAAATAACGGAGACGGCATTACTGCTAATTCTTTTGGAAGCTAACACATGCAAATCAAATACTGAAACGCAGATGTAAGAAAATAAAAATCTTCATTCTCCTAAAAATTATTTCTAAGTCTCTAAAATAATCTGCGTTAAAAATATCAGAGTGTATGTAAAGTTACATGTTAGGTATTTAATTACTTATTTTAAAACATTATTTTAATGTCAATCAATCAGTAACTTTTGCCTTCTTTTGGCAGCATTAGCGATACCTGTGAGTTTATGCCAGTTACGACACTCCTTTTGTATTGCTAATACTTCTTTCTTCCTTTCATACGTATTTTGAGAAATTATAATCTTTTCCATATACAGATATATGGAACAGACATATTACGTGAATATTTAAGCAAGTTAATTTGCTTTCTTCATTGGTGAAACTCAACGCTTTACAATAAGCAAATGTGGCAAGTCAGTCTGTTATATAACTGAATGATTTAGCATATTTAGTTAAAATATGGTAGAGTTGCATAGGGAAGGTGGTAATACTGTACAGATGGGACAGTTGCTCTAAGTCTGGAATAAGACTTTTACAGCCTCTCGTACATTTTAGAGGTTTTGTAAGCAATATAAATCAGTGGCCAATACACACCTTTATTTAGAATTCTATCCAAGCTATCTATTCTATCTTTTTTATCCTGTGCAGTATTGCTGTAAAGTGCATTCATTAATTTTTGTCTGTTGTGACAAATTCTGTGCAGATTTCTCTTCCTTTTTGAGGTTAAGATTATTCTCCTTCCCTGCTGACTCTTTTCACTCTCTGGAAGAGAAGTTAAGCATATCAAAGGTCTAGTTTCCAATCTAAAGAATAAACTACTTTTTTTGGTCATATGTCTGTACTCATGGAACCCAAGTATTCAAAACTGTGTTCTTGGGTTCCTCTGGCAGCTTTGATAATATTACTTGCCAGTATTCTTCTTCAAGAGGCCAAGAGTTTGTAAGATTGGACCATAATATACTGGGTACAGAGGCATCTAGACACAAAGTAAATGAAATTGTGTGTCTACACCCTATCTTTGGACTCTGTCTTGGACTCCTAGCATTATTTTACCATAACTTGAGTTTAGGTGAGTATGGTAGATGAGGCCAGTTCTGCTCGCAAACTGTTAGTTTGTAACGGCAAATTCTTGGCCCGTTACAGATAGATGCCTGACTTAAACTGGAAGCAAATCTGCAATTATGTATGCTGGGCAGACTGCTCTGAACGTAGAAATTCCACCTGGAACAGCTCTTTGGTTATAAGGAGGAATGAATTACGATTCTTTCCGTGATTTCAAGCTTCCTCTCCTCTCCAGTCCCTCATACTGAATCCGCTGAATTAACTCACCTGCAAAACTGAAGATGGGCACTGCTGAAAATCTCATTACCAGATTTGCCCCCATTCTTCTCCTACAGAATACCAAGTATTTTAGCACTTGTATACTACAAGGAGGGGGTGGTCCTGGACTGTGCTGATCACTAATAGAGAAAGAGTGACCGAGTGTTAATAAAACCCTTTCTTTCTTAATCCCGTAGGTGAACTGCCTGAAGATACTCACCTATCCTTTGGTTGCAAATGTTTGTTAACAGACAACTCTTGCCTTAGTTTTGTTCTGGCTGTAATGTAACCTGTGGCCCTACCAACACTGTACTGCAGTGTCTAGTTATTTCAAGAAAGTTTATCCCAATATTCAGATGAAAGTCATCAGTATTATGTCATTGATAAGTTAATGCGTCAATTCTGGAAGTTTCCCTTATGATATCGCAGAATAAATGAAGGCATATAAAATTAAGAAAGCCTTTTAGAGTTAATTTAAATGAGTCGTCTACGTTCTTAAAAACAGACAGGCATATCTTTATCAAAAGATGTAAAGTTGTATTAGCACCAGTAAGAATTACCTCCAGGTAAACTGAGGATTTACTATGAATTTCTATTTTGATACACCCAACTAAGTAACCTATTTGATAATCCTCATTTCATAGCGAGGGTTACGAAAAGAGTGTAAATACAAAAGAGTATACATATAGTTTTACAAATGTTTCGTAAGAAGCCCTTCCCCTCTCAACTATTCAGAACGAAGAATGGAGATCTCAGAACGGAGGAAAAAGTATATGCCTGGAATACAAGCATATCACCACAGAACAGAAAAAGCCATTTCACATAACAACCCTGTATGGCCTGCAAAGCCCAGATTCACTTCAGTTGTTTCCTGGTTTACTATGCAATTATTTTAGCTAGCTCGATGTAGAAACTTGACCTTTACAGCTTCAAACAAACAACTTGGATTCTCTTCTCCTGAATGTTCTTTCGATGAATGGTTTCAGTGAGCGTGTAAACCCGAGACGCACTAGAGCCACTGTCAGATTCCAACCATGTTTTCAGTAGCCTATGATCAGAACAACAAAGCTGCTACAGGGCAGGAACAGAGGCAACTGAGTAAGAATTACTGCAATTTCTGTAGTAGTGGTACTTACTTCCTTTGGATATATAAAATAGCATTGGATCTCATAAAAGTGTTTGCAATGAGGCAAAACCCAGAACAGCAAACCTCTCTCATTAATCTCTTTTGAGAAAAGAGAGTCTATATATAGGCCAAAAACCCCACCCTCACCCCCCACCCCCAAACCAACAAGACTTTTGGACAAGAAGAATTTTTGAATTGAAACATCAAGTTTTGAATAAACTCAAGGTCTCTGTGGCTGGGGCTCCTGCAGTTGTCACTGTGGTGTTCCCCCTTGATCCATATTCCGGGTGTGATCCTCCAGGAATTGGAGACATTTATGTAGCAAGTTTAAGCTACTGCATCCCAAAGAGGGAAAAAAGTTCTGATAGATAGATAGAAGTTTTAAGTAATCTTACAGTAGAAGGGTGAGCAGAAATAGCTGCATATTGTGTATGTGAATGTTTTCATTTTGGTGAAAGGACATATTTTTATATATAAAGTTCATTTGAATATAGGGGCCTTCAAAATTATGTACATACATATTATGTGTCCATAGTTCTGCTTTATTTCATACTGCATACTCTGACTGATATGTAATTTCAGAAAAACACTTTTGTTTTCTATTTTTGCTCATTTGGATGCTTTCTTCTATCTGTTCCCAAAAATATTTGGGATGCCGTCCTCAACCCATCCACATAACAACAATACACCTTTATTTAGATCCTTCTCCTTGTGCCACTTATTCCTTGTCCCTACAAGAGCAATATCATCTGGCAACAGCTTGATTGAAGTGTCAGACATTAAAGAGACAGGTAGAAATAACTGCTCAAAAATCACTCCTCATATTTTAGGTAATTAAATGAAAGGGCTAAATTGAGGCAATAAAATATAAGGAAAAAAAGAGCTCCATGAGTCATTATCACAACCGTGTTTGTAACTTTTCAGTAACTTACATCTTTCTTTTCCTGTCAACATAGTTTTTTAAGTCTCATTTCAAGGTTTTTGGAGCAAAGCTGATTCTGATTATAAACTTGTGTGATATGAAATAAACCTTCCTGATTTCTTGAGAGAATGACTGCTTAAAAGTGATGAAGATTAAATTTCTATTCAGATAGCTACTCCATAGTCTGTAAACCTAGTCTGAAGTGAAGTGAACTGGAGGCTACAACTGAACCAGAGGTTCCTCCTCAAGATGCCTATGTGAAGGATGTTGCTACTCCTAGTTCTGGTCCTAAATCTAAAAAGAGATCTAATTATCTGGACATGTCAGAACTCACTGCTATCATTTTCTTAATGAGGGCTAACCTAGCCCAAGGAGCAAGAACATTCAGCAGAAAGGATGGAGAAGAAATCAGAGACTTTCATTTGCAGTTGAGGTAGCTGCCTATTTTTGGTGCAGTGTCAATAATGGAGGCACCGTTTCTAAAATTTGCAAGTGGCCTTAGAGGTGCATAAAAGGAGATAAATCCCAGGGCAAACCAGGAATACAAATGGCTGGCACAGTCCCAGTAACATGGCTTCCTCTGCATGCAGAACCACACTTCTTTGTTCATGGACCTCAGAATCTATTGCAAGGCTAGGGGACAGGATTTAGCCCTTATTTTTACAAAAAGCAGCTAAGGCATCCCAATCTGGACAACCTTGCCCTTCAATTCATTAACCTACCTATCACTGAAGGACTGGAGGTCATTAACTGTGGAGTTTTGCTTTAAGCTGTAACTCCCTAAGCAAAAATATATTCATTCAAGAATTGTAGGTATTACATCAGTTTATCACTGATACAATGAAAACTCCAGTGCAGCTAATATTTCAAACTGGATGCATCCATCATGATAATAGTCTATAATTCTCTTTTCATTTTAGAAGACAGTGAAGTATTTTTCTTCTGATAGAAATCATACCCCAGAAACAAAAATACTGAACTAAACCCAACTTAAGTAAAACAACAGTTTGATAGTAGTCTGTATTTATCACAGTACTGTGATCTTAACACACTTGACAACTTGACAACTTCAGGATGTAGCTTGAGTGTTTTTAGAGTCCAAACAGATGACAAAAGAGATTTTCAAAGCTCCAAGTGCTTGCCTCCCTATCTGTCTATCTTTAAAATTTATACTTTTCTTAGCAATGTTTTTATTTTTACTGATATTTTATTTTTTTTTAGCCTTATATTTTTAAAATAAGAATGCACGTAAGCAATTATCATTTCTTGTTCTTATGTCCAGTAATATCTTAAATATTTTCCTATGTAAGTATTTTTCATTATATAGTTGCTGATATTTAACAGATTCTGGAGAAAATAGTCCTCATTTATTCATCTGTTTTTGCCTTCTACCTGTCAGAGTGATTCCAAAGAATGTTTATCAATATGGTGATAGGCGCTTTATATATATAAATATAAATATATATTTCTTAGGATAATAAAGATAATCTGGAGAGTAGACTCCAATTTGTTTTCCTTTTTGAAGGAGTAATAAAGTTGATTACTTTTGTTGAGTAAAGTCACCTGTCTTCGAACAATAGCACTGTGACCAACAGGTTAAGGAAAAAGGCTAAATAGCATCATCTTAAAACTTGTATAAGCACAGTAATACTATATAAAATAGTATCATGAAGAATATATTATTTAATAATACTAACTTGTAACAATGAGAGTAATTCTTCACTAAACAGTTTTCCCTTTGTTAATGCCTTAGAAATAACTCAGAGTCTAAAGGGACACTACTTTTAGGGAACATACGAATTTCAGTGGACAAGGCACAAGGATTTACTTTATTCTGATTCCCTCTGTATCTATGACTTGGTATGGGGCCTTCAGTATACTGCTCAATCCTGTGTGTCTCCTCTTCTGTTAAAAAAATGGTCATATTTCATTGCGTATGTCACTGTAGTGTGCTAAAATTAATATAATGGCTGTGAATTTCTTTTTAAAAAGCCCCTAGTCTAAGTAGTTGCTCATGATCACAAAAATCTCTCTGCACAAGGTGATGGTACAGTTTGTTTACAGCTAAATAATTACTGTGGATTTCAGAGAGAAACCACACAGGTTTGGGAAAGATGCAATTAATGCCTAACTTTCTACCCTTATTGTATACAAATACTTTTGTGTTGTATAAAACCCAACACTTTTCTGCTTACTGTGTAAACACAAATATACCTGATGTTATAGTAAGTTCTGTCCTTTACCCAGTTCAAAATTACCTTTTGTTGATGCAGAAATGGTTGGGAGATATTTATTATTCTTCAGGAAAGAAGGAATCAAAATATTCTTAACACATTTCTAATAATGAATGTCCAATAGCCGGGCTGATTTACTGAACAGAACACTGTCCCGCTTAGCTGCAAGACGCTGCGACACAAGTAATCAAAGCAGCAGCTGCTCCGAGAGCAGCACCTTGGCCCTATGGACCCAGCACTACGGCGGGAGCCAGCAGCTGCCAGTCTGGCTTCTGTTCCGAGGCTCCGCCTGACCCCCGCGTGGCTTTGATCACATCAACTCCTTTCAGTTCAGTTACCTGAGACAACCTTCAGCTACAAAGTGGGAGAAAAGTTTAAATTTTATAACAGTACTATGAGTTACAAAATATGGGTTCCACAGAAATGTAACATCCTACTATGGAAATATTAGAGATAACGTCTTTTGAAAAACATTATATATTCTACTGCAGAACGAATTTGAGACAGACTGAAATACTGGCGTTGGAATATGAAGGCTATGCATATGTATTTCATATATGCAAATTCCTCATAAGGAACCAATAACCGTCTGACAGATAAAATGACATTATTTCACTAAACAAGCAGAGGCTGTTCTCAGCCAAACAGAGAAGAAGCCAAGCCAGCGATGGTATACTTGAAACTATTTCTTGAAAAGAAGTGCAGACTAGGAGGAATCCTAAGTTGTAACCACCCTCTGAACCACGAGTGAAGAGAGGAGATGGCTGGGCCCAGGAATGCTAAATCAGGAAGTGCTTGTGGTTAAAAACAGAAGCAACCACATGAATAGGAGGTTTTAGGAGACAGCTAGACGACACTGATTGAAAAAAAATATTAAAGCACAGAAAAAAGAAAACCAAGGAGCATTAAAAGGCTCCAAAAGATCTGTGCATTTGAATCTGGTTTCAGGAGAATAGAAAGGTAAAACCCAAATAACTAAAGATTTAGACATCCTGTAACAATAAAACGTTCTTGTCATTAAAAGAAAAGATCTCAGTTTGATCTTCCTTCGGCATCTGGAAGCTTTCTCTTAAACAAACAAATGAATGAAACGCACACAACATAAAAATAGTTTTCATTTTCTTCGACACACCCAGAAAAAGATCTCTTAATGACAAACCCCAAAATGTTATACTTTCAGCCTTACGTAACTCCATAGAGACCCTTCGAGCTATCATTGATCATCTGTAATGTTCCTCTCAGATACTAACAAGCAGAATTTAATAAAAATATGAAAATGAGTAATGTTTCAACATTAAACACAAGGGGAAAAGTAGTTTTAATTATCCTACAAATGTTTGCATTGAGTAGGCAGGAAAAGATTTCCTGCATATAAACCATGTTATGGTATTAAGAAAATACTGGAGCTAGGTCCTAACTGTTGTCCCACCCCTTACCTTCTCTACTGAGCCAACTCTTTAATGAGAAAACCTTTTTTTAGGAAGTAATGATGCAATGGAAAGCAATGCAAAACAAAACAACATGATTCTAATTTGATCTTTCCAGCAGTATAGTACACACAATTCACAACACTTTTTATCTGGAATTAGATCAAAGCACTTAAGAAGTACTGTTAATTTGTGGGAACATAACACATCTGCAGATGATTAAAGAGATGCTGCCACTTACCATTTGAAATGAGGAATTTGCTGTTCATACTTAAAAGAACTCTTCCCTTCCAATCCAACCCAGAAGTCTAAAACGCTCCTTTAAAAGAGTTTAAATGGCATGGGAGGAGGGAGGGTTGTGCCAAAAGATAGAGGACTCAAGCTTTGAAGCTGTAGGCATCTGCTTCATGTGATTATTACATCTAGTTTGCTCTGCTAATAAGCGAGGAAATGAGAATTGCCCATTATTAGATGGGACTGACCTCTATTTGGCTGTAAGGACAATTACAGTCTGGGTTTCTTATTCCTTTTCTTTAGATATGAGGGTTAGAGGTCAATTTATCAAATAAATGGTTTTTGGGTGAAAAGCATGATTTGATGCCAAAAGATATTCCTCTGCACCAGCTTAATTTTTTCTCAGTGAACAGGAAGCATGAGGTTTTCACTGTAAGAGCGGTCAAACCCTGGAACAGGGGCCGAGGGAGGCTGCAGAATCTCCATCCTCAGAGATGCTCAAAACTCAGCCGGACACAGCCCTCAGCGTCCTGATTCAAGTTGAGCAAGAGGTTGGACTAGACCTCCAGAGGCTCCTTCCAATCTGATTTATTCTATGAAATATCATGCCTGTTCCATACTAATTTTGATAGAAAGTCTCCTTTCATCATGAAAAATAAAAACAAAATAAAAAAGGTGTCTGCGAGTTGCCCTCATGCTGAAGAATATTTCCTAGTCTCTATCATACCTGCATCAAGCGGCATACCTGTGACAGAGAGAGCAAATCCAACTGTTCCCATCAAAAAAAGCAGACGTCCTTGCACAGATCCATCTCTGCCCAGTTGCGAACTGGACGTACAGTTGAAGTGGGGTTCAACTGTTGATTGCTCCGGCCTTTGCCGCCATCTCTCCATGCAGATACAGATTGTTTGTTCTAGCAAGTACCACATCTGCAGAGGAGCTGCAATAGCGGTCATCCAGAACCGAGCAAAAACAAGACTCTCAACACTTTTTGGGGGTAGAAGTCCCCAGAGAAATTTTGGCCATATACCATATTCTTAGAATGCCGTTATTCTCTGTGCCTAATAGTCCTGGTATATTTTAAACAGTATATACAAGAGAGATGCCTAAAACAAACAGATAGGAAAACACCATTTATTCTTTCATAAAATCTCATATTTTCCTTCTTTAAAGAATAGGAAATAAATAAAATGTGTCAAAAGAGGGAGTAATTAATTTATACAGGTTAACACAACTAATTACGTGTTATGTTAAGAAAAATGCTAAGACCTCTAGTCCCAGAAAAGTGAATGAAAGACTATTCTCTTCTTGTCTTCTGATTTCATGCATAAAATGGATGCTTTAATCTTGTCTGGCACGGTCTTTCAGAGTGTTAAATTCAAGTCTATTTAATTGATCGACAATTCTTCTGTCATCAACAGAAGTGTCCCTTTCCTTTGCTCACTGATTATAATGATGGGTGTTTTATGAAATTTTGTGAGATTCAAGTCTTTCAATGATTTTGATGGACAGTTTCTGTCAAAACTGAGTGGTAACTTAATTCAGCTTTCCAGATTCATAGAAATTCAGATTTGTATCATAGGCAGGCTGCTTATTGTTATTCTCAGGAGTTAACTCAATCTAATGTTCTTTTAGTAACAAACCTTAAAATCTACTTCTAGCTGAAGTGTAAAAACAATGCTAAAATCTATCAATAGAATTTTCACTATTGCTTGTGAAATTAGGTATATGCTTATTTGCATTTAAATCTTTTTCTCTATTACAGTGATTCGAGCAAAAATATCCAGTGAAAAGGTGGTTCCTGCCAGTGATGATCCTCTTGATACCCACAAAATGATCCGGTATGAAATCAAACAAATAAAGGTACATGGAATCACTTAGCTATTTTGAAGTTCAATGATGATAACCTATGTATATGACTACAATTTAGCCCTAAATGCTTTAAGCTGGAACAGCTCCAGCTGCCTCCACAGTTAGACCTAGGTGAACTACACAGAATAAATCAAAGCAGTGATTAAAAAAAAAAGAAAAAAAAAAGAAAAAAAAAAGAAAGCTGTTCTCACATTCATGAGTTACTTGCTAAACTGTATTTTGATGACAATTTTGTTATTCACAATTGCTTTACGAAGGCTATGAAAACGTACTTCAATCTAGGAATAGTATTCAATACATTTGCTGTTTCTGGTGGATACTTCATCAGCTATGTTGCTTTATGATATTGCAACTCTCTGACTCGATGATGCAAACTTTATAAACAGAGGAAAGCATTTCCAGCTGAAATAGCAAGGACCTTTGTTCATAAGTGAATAGGGATATTTGCAGAAACAGGAGTCCTTCCCCAATATTCATATAAACAGAACTCCACTTGTATGAATGTTGCTAGGAAAGCAAATACAAATTGGGAGCACCCAAAAATACAGTCATGCAGAATCTCACAGAATTTTTCCATTATTTGTTCAGCTCCAATAAGGAGACATATGGATTAAAGTACTTTATGCAGACATATCCTGATCCCATTGAAGTCACCATCAAACTCTCACTGATAAAAAAAAAGATCATGATCTACCTGTTTCTGGAATACACAAAAAATAGGTAGTCTCTTTCAATTAAAATGTATTAGTGGGTGTTGGTGGGTTTTTTTGTTTGGTTGATTTGTTTGTTTTGTCTGTTTGTTTTAAGTTTTCTAGGTGGTTTTATCTCATTTTTCAGAGAATATTATTTTGTATTATTTATATTGATTTGTATTATTACATTTACTGGCAACACTTAAGTAGATCATTGTGAACAGCTATGTGCTTTTAAAAAAATTCAGTCCTTCAAATTGTATCAGTAGGTCACCTCACAGGAGTTCTACTAAGAAAAATCTACGGTAAACAAGAATATCTCAAAGTATTCACAAGCATAGTTACCACACATGACTCCTGTTAAGGTTTTATAGCAATTTCAACAGCCAATTCTTTTTACCTTGCTAAAACAAACGCCAAAACTCTTCACCATCTGCCACTTTCTGTCTTCTTAAATTATTAAGGACATTTTCAAATGTTTCTTCACAAAAATAAGTATATAAATAGCAGAGCAATTCTCTTTCCTCCCATTAGCCCTTTAATTTTCTGTTGCTGCCCTGCCAACACTTGAGTAACCTTACAGGAATGCAAATCATGAAGTATACTTCAGTACAAAAAAGAAGAATGACAAGTCTAGTCCGTGTTACTATTTTCAGTCTATAATCCCGTTCCTCAGTAACAGCACACTGAAATCTCTGAAATACATTCACATATTGGAGCTGCCTCGGAGTTTCTCCCAAATTTCCCAAGAGGAGGCCTTTTCAAAACTCAGACATCAGTAAGAGATCTTTATTTAATTCCACTAAGCTTCAGAAGACAAGTCAGCTAGGACTGGACAAACTAGAGAGATTTATTTTCTAATAAAAGATGCTCTGCATCGTTACATACAAGTTAGACCAAAGACAAATGGGTCATAACAGTCCCACCCTTCAAATTCTTACTTCTGGCCAGAAGAGAGTTAAGAAGAGGTAGGAGCAGGCTGCTCAGCTGCGTTGGGACCCAGCTCGGTGCCTCTAACAAACCCAATAAAAGGATTTTTGTTTGAAACCTCCACAATACAGAGTGGGCGAGCGAACAGGAGCTTCTGCACACTGCCAGTCTTTCGGGGATTGCTAGTAAATTTAGTGTGGTGCTGAAATAAATCCATAAAGGCAACTTCGCCTGTGCCTGGTAAATGGTACAGGAACTGACAAAGAGTGATGTAACCTGTTACATGCTAAGCATATAATTCACAGTTGGCATATGAGTAAAAATTAAACGGGAGTGGGTATACTGAAAAACTATTGAGAAATACTCACTTTTAAATTAACAGAAGTTTAATAGGAAAGTGTTATGGATAACACTGTAAAGTCCTCATCAAGTTACAAAAGCAAAGAGAGTGAGGAATTTTAAATAGGTCACGCTTGTAAACATTTGGTAAGTGTAAAACAATCAATTCAAATAATATAATGTTGTATACAATCAGCCAGATTTGGCCACCTCAGTGGAGCGGAACAATTCACAGACTGGCTAATAACATCACAAAAATAGCTTGTCAGAGATCTTCAAACTGTGAGCCTCACAGATCAGTGACCTCATTTGCGTATCTCTGTTTCCTGAATAACTGTGAACTTTGTTGACCAGAGCAATAATTTGATAACACTATTTCTTACCTTTTCCCTCAGATGATAACATTTAAAAGAATGTAAATCAACAGTATATGTCATACGGTAGAATATTCTCTTTTCACTATTATGGTCTTTCTTCTCTTGAGTGCTTACAGACCAATTTCTCATATTGAAAAGCTGATGACCTGCAGTTACAACAAACTGAACAGTCCTTTTAATGTCAGACGGCACTGATCACGTGTTTCTGGCTAACCCTTTGCATAAACATTTACAGGATTGGGGGGATATGCTAAGAATTCGCTTCATATAACATGAAAGCAATAATAGACTCTCTAATCATCTCTTCTGAGCTGTAGGATCTATCAAGCTAAAACATGATCATCAACTCCGTTTTGGTGAATACTTTTAAAGCCACACATATATTCACACTTCCCTCAGCAATTCTTCTCCCCTCTTGGAAAAGAAACACAGAACCTATAGAGTTTTACTGCAACTGTAAATTCAGCAAATGCTGCTGTTTCTCTTTATATTACTCTCTAGGCTGTTTGACATGTAACATTAGTGTGACTGGTTTATGCTACTCCTGTCACAAAAATTATAGTTCTGTTATTTTAAAACCAGTGCATTAGGCTTAGCAATAAAAAAAACATTGGCATTTTTGGACAGAAATATTAAATATGATTTTCTTATTCATTTACAGAAATAAAATAAAGAATAATGATGTTTTTTCATTCATTTTATATATATGGGTTGGCATGTTAAGAAGCCACACATTTTTTCAATTACTGTTATTTTCTTCTATTGCAATATTTACAGCATTATATTAAAGAGAGAAGAGAATACGTGATTTATATGCAATTGAATATTTGCCTTCATAATATTGACTTGCTCATCATACTTATTATAAGGAGCCACCTAAATATTAGTGTCATCAGAGCAGTAAAGTAAGGCCCAAGATATTACTGTCATATATGAAATCAACACATTTTATCAATTTAAACTACTATAAGCAAAATTGCAAAGTATTTTCCCCAGAAGCTGCATGGATGGAAACCCACTGAAAGAACGAGGCTTCTTTTACAAGAGGGTGGGGTTGCCTCACAGTGGGAATAACAGGAGGTATTTAAGCTAGACACACGGTATCTACACTGTACAATGATGCATGCAGTTTTAAAGCTAGATATTAATCACTATATAAAGCTAAGAAAATAAGCCATGATATAGTTAAAAAGGCTTAGAGAATAAAGAAGATAGGAGAATGTAATAATTATAACAGGAACATGCTTGAGACACTGAAAGTAACACAGATAGTCTTTAAAAAAAGTATTCTAAAATCTTAAAGCAATAGCCGTGGACTGGTCTCAGTTATATACCTCAGAAGGACAGGGACAGTGTCAATATAGACTTCAGTATCAGGCTCACATCTCTCTATTCTCCCAATTCCCCACCCTATTTTTTTACCTCAATAAAGTCCTACCGGAGCCTCAAATGTAAATGGACCATACCACAACGCAGAATCGAATCAAGCCATCTTATCCCTTTACAGAGAAAGTATCCACGCTTTTAGGAGATGAGAGAATATGATTGAGAAGATCAAATATGATTTTCTGAATTAAACAGAAGATTATAATCTTAAGAAATGCTTTAACAAATATCTAAGTCAAAACGCGAGATGGGTCAGACTGTAAGTTCAAAAAAACCCCAACCAACCAACCAACAAACCCCCAACAAAACAAACACCAAACTCATTTAAGTATTATCTAGATCTCCATTATAAGTTGCCATGGATATTTATCTTTTTTTTTATAGCTAAATCAATTTGTGTTGTTTGCATAATGCCTCAAGTTAATTTAGATCAAGAGATGAGAAGCTAAAAGAAAAGTTGTACCCTACTATACATTGTAGCCCAATCAAAGGTTTCCGAATGCGGAGAGAACTCAAATTGGAGGAGACTTGCATAGTTCACGTAGTTACTATGTACGAGACACCTGTGCCTGGAACACACCCTGAATAAGGCAGATTTAAGGGCAGCAGAAGCAGGGGATTCAAGTTCCAAAGACGGCAGGAATCAAACCCTGGGGCTCCGACCGAAGCGCTGGGTTAGCAACGAGGCAGATGCTCCGCAACGCACGTGCAGCCCGCTCCTGCTTCCTCACTTGGCCACCGTTCCGAGAACTTTCACGTGGGGCTGACATACCAGACTACTTGGATCTAATTAAACTAGACACATTTTCATCGTCATTATATATGTTTTCTATTATTTTCACTGCTGCTTTGTACAGGATACTGGTTTGGTTTTTGTTTTGGTTTGGTTCGGTGCGTTTGTTTTTTCTACTAAGTATTTCAAATTCATATCTCATATTTTTGGATCAGAAGCCCAATGACAACAACTTTGGCTCTTTTTACTCCATAAAAAAGGCTTCAGAAAAATCAACATATTACAGCGTATTTTCTAGTGCCCTGTACTATTTAAATCTCCTGAGAGAATTTGAGTAACACGCACACGTATTCCAGTGACGCCAGCTGCAACTGGGAGAGCCTGCCCTTGGGAGCTGTGAGCCTTGCGACTGTCCACAGCTGTCAGCGCGCAGCGCGACGTCACCACACGGGGCCCCGAAGTGTTGGGGCTTCAGTTATGTCACATCAGGTGATGACAGGCATTCTGAGGTCGATTAGCATCTTATGGTTCCTTCTCACATTTGGACACAACTGAAGTTGTTTTGATTACTTAAGAATTATTTTCATAGTTGGAAATGCTAGTTAAGGAGCAGCCAACCTGAACACCGATAGGCTTTCATTCTGAACCCATCCATTCTGGTGCTGCAGCCTGTAAATTCTACGAGCTGGATCCCATTTTCCAGCAGTTAGTTGAGAAGGTGGCATTGGGCAAAATTCTGCGTGTGAAAAACCAGCTTGCTTTAATGACGGAATATAAGAACAACGCTCAGTTTCTTAGCATGTTTCATGTCCTTGAAGATATATACCATTACACTGTTCAAGATAAAATTTCCCATATTGAGAAATTTTTGCATCTTACAATGCTGCAGCACCTTGTTTGAGATGAATGCTGTCTCTGCATTAAATGGAAGATGCTAGTACACTATAAATGGAACAGCAAGCCTTAAAGATCCATTAAAAACACTGAAAAAGCATATTTTAAACCCTATAATTTAAAAAAATGAAGACCTAATTTCCTTCTAAAGACAATGGACACATTTCATTTAGTGAGGTCTAATTGTTGGTATTTTCTCATATAAGTTCAGACTTCAGAGCCTTTTTTAAATAGCTGCACCACATATTTCTTTCAGCTGTTGTTTGCAACTGTTTTTTCTGTTTGTTTTCAAACTGTTTGTTTTCCACTACTGACTTTCTGTTTCTGATAATTTTCAGATGTTTAAAGGATTTGAAAAGCTCAAGGATGTCCAGTATGTCTATACCCCTTTTGATTCATCACTCTGTGGAGTGAAACTAGAAGCTAACAACAAAAAACAGTATCTTTTGACAGGTAAAATATAACAAAACTCATGTACCTGCAAAACCAGAAGTAACTGCTTAGATTGACTTTGTAAAAATATGCCAGCCCTTGTTAAAAAGTAATATATTTATGTATTATGCAAGTAATACAAACACAACGAAATGTACAAATTGTGTAAAGCGGTAATTATACTGTGATCTTACATGTTTTCCATCCTTCCTCCGAAGATCTTAAAGCAGTTTCAAAGGAAGTCAAAGTCAGTAACTATGTAATTAGTAAATAGGAAGTATGCCATTATTATTTGTTTAAAACCAACAGTACTGATTTTCCCAGGAATGCGAACATGTTTAATGAGACAACACATGCCTACGTGTATGCAGATTTGGGGTTCTAAGTAATTACAGATTTTTCTATAGGGTCCTGAAATCTAGTTTAACATACTACTGCATTTGCATCCATCCCTTGCTGGCAGATTATCAGCATCTTTTGAAAAATATCCTTCTTACAACTTTAACGTTTATTCAGCTTGCCATCAGCAGAATAGTTCTCTCAGTAATAATTACATTCATTGAAAAAAGTGTGAAATATGACTAATTTGGTGCAATTAGGTAAAAACTTCAGATATTCTTGTGATTTATTTCAGTATTTAGAAAACAGTTTTATTTGCTTGCCTTATTTTTCTTATTTTCCATGCTGCAGGCCAAATTTTAAGTGACGGCAAAGTCCTCATCCATTTATGCAACTACATTGAACCATGGGATGATTTATCCTTGTCTCAAAAGAAGAGTCTTAATCAGAGATATCAAATGGGCTGTGGCTGCAAAGTAAGTATAGAACGAAACACTGTCTGATGGTGGAGCCCACCTTACAGGCACTAGCAGTTTTCACTGGTGGGAACTGTTCTCTTAGACACCATATATTTTATATTATTCGAGAATAAATACCATTTTAAAGAAACCCGCAATATACTGAATCAATGTACTATTTCACATTTAGATTACTACCTGCTACATGGTGCCCTGTTCAATCACTGCACCAAACGAGTGCCTCTGGACAGACTGGCTGATAGAAAGAAAGCTGTATGGGCACCAAGCCAAGCACTATGCCTGTATCAAGAGAAGTGATGGCACTTGCAGCTGGTACCGAGGTGGTCCTCCCCCAGAGAAAGAGTTTATTGATATCAGCGAACCTTAAAACGATCACTTCCTAAAAGGCCTTGGAGTCTAATTCCATCAAACATTGCACGCTCACAGCTTTGAACTGCCATCGGCTAATGTATCTGTTGCTTAGAAACAAAAACAAATTGTCCTGTACAGCTGAAGTACGAGTCTGTGGAATTGGCACTCTGTGGATGAGGAACAAATCTCCTGGAGGTAGCTACTCTGTAAAGTTATGCTTTGTACAGAGAGGCTCAAGCTGAGAATGCTCCTCTGTGTCCTCTAAGGCATAACAAGATTCCCTTTTACCAATATGAATGTACAAGAAAAAAAGAATTGCCAGAATTTTGTCCCCTGTTTCTGTTAACCTACAGAGTAAGACAGCCCCATGTTTTATTCCAAGTCCTTCTGACGAACTACAGAATGTTTTATAGAACTATATTTTCTGTATGAAAGTCTTCTGATACAAAAGAATTATTGTACAGTGTATATGTAAAGTATTATAACAATGTGCTATAAAAAAAAGATTCAAAAATCCCTGTTTTTCCTCATCTGTTGGAACAAGTTGAACACTTCTGTGATTAAACAATCTGTGCTCCATATTCTGTATGTTACTTATGTCATAGCTTTCTTTATCTACAGAATTGTAACTTTCACTGATAACTAAGTTAAAAAACAGCCTTGATAATCAAAATCCTCTTACCCCATTCAATATTCCTATGGACTAGCTATACCTTGTTGAAGGAAAAGCCAGATGTTCTAATGCTTCAGCATTTTATGGAACCAACACAAATAATGACAGGCTAAAACTGCTTATATTTACAGAAGCCACGTCCATCATCACGGTAGCTATAGTACTTGATAATGCCTCTCCAAATAGTGACTAGGTATTTCAGCACTGTTAAAAGCCTTGGCTTTAGAAACTCATGTAAAAATACATACAACAGATATTGAATAACTTGCACCGCAAGTGATTTCTAAAAAGTTCTCAAATATTTGACCATATTTAATAGTTTAAACTTACATTAATGGTTCTTCATTCGTGAATACCCATCATACTCTGTCATAATGAATTTGGTAACTCGTGAACGTATACTAGAGAAGTGTTACAACATATTTTGCCTTTTAGTTTTTTAGTGTCCTAACTTTTATGAATTGATTACTGTAGTTAGTAACTAATCTCACACATATTTAAGTTTACAAAAGTAATTCAATTCACAGTGGTAAAACTTAAGAAATGATTTCAGTAAATGCCAAAGTTTAGACAGTTGTCCAACTGCTTGCGTTCTAGAGACTGGATGAGAACCATCATGCAGGGTATGAATCTCTAATAGCTGCCATTTTTGACATATTTTACTCTCTCCAATTTTCTCCATTGGGTTTCTTTCACTTCGTTCCAATTTTGGCTCGAAATTACCCTCATGTATTCCCCATATGAGAATTTAAAAACAACAGGCAGAGATTTAGACAGTTCTGTTCTCATTTGGTTAGATCAAGTCTATTTAAAGGTTTACCACAAACACTTTGCTCATTCCTGCTAACCATAGTGTGACATTTCCAGCCTATGGGCTCATTAAGAATCAGAGCTGTTATTGCCTATTGGTTCCAGGGTCCAGCTTTCCAAATAGTTCCTTCAGTCTGTTTGCTATAGAGTCCTTATAAAATCATTGGGACTTAAACTTGCAAAGAAGATATGCACATCTTTAAGTGTACAGGCATCTCCAATTCCATTCAATTCAATGAAGTAGTAGTTTGGACATAAAATTCAGCATGTCCTATATATCTTGCCACATCCTAAGATATATTGTATTGTATATATAACGTATACTTGCAAAAAAACTGTATAAATGATGTTTGTGACATATTCTGTTCGTGTTTCTAATGTTTATTTTGACAATTGCATGAATCCATATTTAAAGGATAGACAACGGCAGCTTTGAAAACACTCTTGTGAGAATAAATATTCTTACTTTTTTTGTGGCTAAACTTACACAATTCCAATGAACTGCAAATGGTGCAAGGCCAACAGGAAGGCATGCCATTATTCCTTTCAGGGATATATGTGCCTTAATAGTCAATATTTCACTTTTTATTTACTGCAAATCAGTTTTGCTGTTTTAATTTACAATCCTAAATTAAACCACCATATATTTGTGCTGCCAAATGTAAAGCCTAGCTCGTTTTCTGCTTTGCTAAAGACAAACAAAAAATTACCTAACACTAATTTGGACCATAGACTTGTTATGGATATTTACATAAAGGAAATAAAAAGGCTACATTTCTTCCAAAAAGGAATTGATATTGCAGAGACAATATTGACAGTGCTATTTACTGTCAGTGCTGTGCATTTATATTACTAATTTACAGAAAGATGTAAAAAACAGGCCTTATTTCCTCATGTCAAAC
Organism: Calonectris borealis; assembly: GCF_964195595.1. NCBI lineage: Eukaryota > Metazoa > Chordata > Aves > Procellariiformes > Procellariidae > Calonectris > Calonectris borealis. The sequence goes on along the minus strand of NC_134321.1, from coordinate 22,175,995 downwards.
CAAAACAATTCCTAGACAAGCCTGCAAGAGCTTAATAACCATACAAAGTCTGAATCAAGCACATGGCTAATTAATATTCAATACATGTACAGTGTAGCATTTGTTTCCAAATCCATTTTGATGTAATGGTGTCTTTTGAATAGCACTCTGCAGCAAACAGATATTTTCTGCTTTTTAACTCAACATAGTTCTGTTTCTATTTCAGTTTTATAGTAATTAGACCTTAAAGTCAAGTAACCCAACTCAGATTGCCTTTTTTATGTACCTTGTAAAAATAAATGTTTTCTTCGATATTTATGAACAAACTGTAATATGAATTGTATGCCATAATTAGTTTTAAAAACATTTTATATTTGATCTGCCATAAAATATCCCATATGAGGGGTTTCAAAATTAATGGCCATCCAGTTTGATTTCTGTCTGAGCATAAATCTGGCCAAACTTCCCTCAATGGATGGTACAAAGATTTTTTTTTTTTCTCATAGCAATAAATATGGCAAGAAAAGCTTTACAAAAAAACCCTCTCAGAATGAGTTTATTTTCCCTGAGATTCAGCACGAGTAAAGATTATGAAAAGGATTAACTATAATGTGGCATTCTGAATAGTTATTTTCCTGTCAAGATTTTTACTGTAGTGGCATTGATGTATTATCAACAGCAGATTATTTTTACATCATTTTATTTTTACTTCCTGAAACTGTGTATGTGTTATATGAAAGGTAAGAGCAGAAATATAGCCTGGTACAACATTTGATTTTAATTTGAACATTACTCACATGACTTATGATAAGAGTAGGGAAAAGAACAGAGAAGGGAGACTGTACAGGTGAACGGTGGAAAAAACAACACCTTGAATATTGTTGGCTTTTTCTCAATGTTCCAATTAAGTTTTAATTAAATTGTCCAACAATTATGTTAAAAAGGCGTTGGGTTGTTTTTTGACAGAGAACATAAGAGGTGGGAATGTAGTGAAATAAAGGGAACTAATTACTGAGGGGAAGGCTGTAGATATGACTCAACTAGCAAGGAGTTCAAAAAGCCTTACAGCGTTTTGTGTAGTTTTAATCAGTCTGAGATGAATGTTTCTGTTTCAAAAAGTGTTTCATTAAAGCAGCTCCATTTTTACACAAAAGAATGGCATCTTTGTTTATTTACCTTTTATTGCCGTCTAAAGACTCCGTACAAATGATCACCATAGTACGAAAGAAGCAAAAGAAACAGAAGCACAACCGTACCTCTGGCATGCTCAGCTGAAAACTCAATTCTCAGAGATTTGGAGTTTTCCCCTGCTCCCTCCCCACCCCATCTGGTTTGCACTGGAGGAGCGGGAGAGAGCTCTAGGTTACGATTTGGAGGATAAGAAGGGAAGGAACGAACACAAGAGGAACTACCAAAAATTATTTTAAACTGTAAATACCAAATTCTGTAAAAGTAAATGCAAATGAGGCCAGCTATTAATAAACAGTGTTTAAAAACCAGCAAAATTTAAATAGCACGATATGATTTCAATTCATCAACTAGAAGACTCTGATATTTGGATCATTTTACAACCCATTCTAGAAATTTGAATAAAATGTTATCTTGTACCATGTTGCCTGATTATTCTTCAAGCCAGAAAATTCCAAATAATTTCTTCCGAAGGAAAAAACAAACCAATGAGCTTCACCACAATCAGTTATTACAGCACCTCTAAACCATGTATGGCAATGTGATACTGAAATGCATTAAATTTTCTCCAGATTAACATTCATTACGTAGAAATATGTAAAAATTACTCAGCTACAGAGAACATTAATATTCAAACGTTCAAACAAAAGACAAGTAACTTATCAGTTCAGACATTAATGAGCAATGTAAAGGAACAAAGGTGGGAAAAAACCACTCAAATATTTGTTATACTTTTAAGCAATATGCCTTATAAACACATACACACATTTTCTTGTTTGTGTTCTATTACTGAATTCGAATTCAATCAGCTGTTCAAGACAGCAGTTTGCAATTGAACTGGTAGACCTTCTACAGGGCCATACTATGTAAAAATTAATTCTTGTCCCAGAATTATAGGATATTTTCTTTGTTTCTATGTACTGCAATTTAGCAATGCATTAAAAAAGCCGGCTTTTTCAATAGAATCATAGAATCATAGAATATCTTGAGTTGGAAGGGACCCATAAGGATCATTGAGTCCAACTCCCTGCTCCTCGCAGGACTGCCTAACACTAAACCATATGACTAAGAGCATTGTCCAGATGCTCCTTGATCTCTGACAGGCGTGGTGTCGTGACCACTTCCCTGAGGAGCCTGGACAATAGCTGATAAAATAATGAAGAAAGAACAATAAATTGTGTGCAGGAAATTATAAAGAGGCTTTAATCTTGGCCCTTCTCAGGAAAATAGAGATATAAAACTTATTACCATTTAAAAAAGCATATTGCAAAACATGAGATGTGGTTCTGCTTCTCCACCTGTTATGAAAGAATCCCCAAGGCATAAAACACTTCCTTTGCATAAAAAAAAAAAATACAGATTTTATAAACATGTATATTTTCCTGATAAATCCATCAACAAAACCCCCTCCCATTCTGAAAAGATTTGACTGTCTGGGACAATATTTAGATCTGCTGCTCCGGATCAGTACCACTCTCCTTTGGCTCTACAAAACTTCTGTGTAGCAAATTTACTAAATACATAACTGTGGTGAAAGCTCTTTTCAGAACTATCATATGTGACAAGAGAAGTGGAAACATCTGTGAGTTGGTAGTCCAAAGAAACCAGAGAGAACTGGGAAAGCAGTGTGAAGAGCCATCCTGCCACTCTTGCAATACATCAAAAAACAGAGCAGAACTGCACCATACTGTGTTTATTACCAAAAGATGAGACAGACATGGGAGAAAGAAGACTTCAGAAGAAATCTTAATCAACTGCTATCGCTGAGGCTTATCTTAGATGCCATCTATGATAACGAAGTGCTAGCCAGAGTCTCAAGACAGACACACAGCAATTACAGCTTGGGGACCTTACACAAACAGCTAACTAACATATTTATCATGACCTTGCAATGGTACTTGAATCACAGCTGTGTGACATATGCTGAATGGATTATATTCTAAAAATAATTGATGCTTCTCTGCTAGTCTATTCAATCAGCAAATAGCCTCCCTCCAGTTTCTCTCAGCGCTGAAAGTATTTCCTCTAGAAAAATATACTCAGGAAAGAATTTCTGTTTAGAAAAAAATGTCTGCAGCATAAGACAGGTAATGCGTAAAGGTTGTTAAGTGTTATTTTTATGAATTCATTTATGTCTGTAAAGGACTGGGAATCAATGTCAGCTCAGGTGCATGAAGATCACAAGTCATAAACACCCTGATTTTAGATGAGTTCAAAGTTCTACACTGACAGGCACATAGCCTTGTGCATCATCTACAAAGATGATAACCACTTTGAACATACCATAAAGGACTAGGTTGAAAACAAACCATAAAAGTAACTCTTGCACTTTAATAGTTGTTCAGTGTCCTTATAAGCGTTTAATCTCTTTAAGATCTGAAGTCGGTTAGCTGAAAAATGACTGCCTTCACATCTGAAAATCTTCCAGTTAACCATCACAATGCTTTCAAGTGGTCACCCAGTCTTATCCCTCTGAAAGCTTCCAAAATGGCTTTTAAAATAGACAGTAAACGTGGGAGATGAATTGTGTGTTTACAGTTCCTATTTTACAGAGACTGTAAGTAAATTTAGTATTGGTATTTGCACGTACCATTTCCTTGTGATTTGGATAGAACGTTTGCTCAATTAAAGGGAACTTCTCTGGACCCAAAGTTTTGTAGACAGACACCAGCTGGGCAAACTGTAAAATAAAGCAAAACAAGGCAAAAAGCTTAGGAGAGAAACCACATTCTACCAAAATGATCTCATACTGTCATTTTGCTTCTTGTCTTCTGCATTTCATAAACTCAGTAAATACACGTACACATTATACACTTGCTCTCTCCTCCTCTCTCACATGCACACCTTTTTAATCCATCCAAGCTATGACTCCACATGCAGATCAACAAAGAACAATACCTCTAAGAGTTAAGCCTTCACATGTACAGAAAATGAAATACATTGGAATACGGGTTTTCAGACACTTCATTCTCTATATATTTTAAGCCGATTTTGTGATAATAAAATCATTATAGTTTTGCATTTTCTACCATCTTTAATCTAAAGATCAAATATATTTCACAATAATTTAGCCTCTGGCACCTCACTGACATTGAAACGCAATTTTGCAAAACTGGCAAACAGAGAAAAGCAGTAACTATGCCCTGTGTAACAAGTCAGGTGAAGAACAAACAAGAGAATTTTAATTTCCTAGGCTCTAGCCATGTACCGTAGCCACATGGCCATTCTTCCACAGTCAACAAAGATGTTGACAATTTAAACAGCTACATGTTACTGCCGTTTCTATTAACGTTTTCTTTCTGGGCCCTTTCTCCGACATATCCAGTCTACCAATATGCTGGACTGCAGTAACTTAACATAGAAAGCAAAACAACATTTAAACACAAAAAGACAAAGAATTCTTTATTAAATAGAAATGTATTTCAGGGCTGTTCTTTCTCTTTAGCGAACAGATCAACTCTTCCGTTGTAACAGTTCGAAAACTAAATGACTCTTGAAAACACGGCTTAGCAAGTGAGGTTTCTAGGGAGCAGGACGGCTTTGGCAGTCAGAAAACCACTATTGTTTCAAGACTCCAAAGCTCTCGCTTGTACATGCCTGTGATGTGTTTAATTGTCATTATGCCAACATGAGACATAAACAACTTAGCACAACAGTTTGAATAGTGGGATTTGCTGGTTACAAACATGAAAAAAGCAAAGAACAACAGAACTCTGTCCATAATGCAGTTAGATAAAATACCGACTCTGTTAATGCAATTTAGGGTGTAGGGATAGCAAAAACTGTTTAAAGGTAAAAAAATTATGAAAGCTTTGCATCGCATTTCCAGCTGGCATGGAGAATTTGTTTAATTTAGTGGTGTTTACTTAGGTTTGGTAAAACACATATTTAAATTTTGAAGTCCAGTGGAAAATACCTTAAAGATGAGTAGTTTTCACCAAAAGCTTAAGAAATTCTAGTTGGACAGTGTGCTATACAAAACAGACCTCAAGGAAAGGAAATATTATCACAGCTACCAAAATAAGGTGGTTTGCGAATTGGATTCCTGACAACTTACTATTTATTTCTGTTCTTACCCAAGATCCAAATTTAAAATTTCATAAGCAAATACTGCCTATTAAATACATGATTTTTGCCAAACAATTGTTACCTTAAAATAAATCTATTTACCTATCTTTAATAAAAACCTTTTAAAAAAATCATATGATTGTATTTCCTGTGATTCTTTCCTTATTTTCTTTTCCATTTTCACTGAAAGCAAGCAAAACACAGTGAGAAACTGGCACTATTTGTAGGGGTTGTGGCATTCACTCAAGAGGTAAGAAAGCTGTAATTCAGATTAATACTAGTAAATGTTTGTTTACTTAAAATAAAATCGTATCAACCACAGATAATACACACGTATCACTCTAAAGTACCCTCTAATCTAGTAATTAAGCTATGAAATAGCATGTAGGAAAAGTAGGTTTAAATTTCCTGAGGCAGACGAGAGAAATAACTCAGGTTTCACATAGCCGGGGGGAATGATTTATCCTTTGCCCCTACTGGGACACTGCTTCACCTGTGTATCTACAATTTTAGGAATCTCTTGTCAAACTTTTCTCCCCCAAAAAAGCAACTTGATAAATTCAACCCAAATTCACATAAAGTTTTGGCATTCTAATTGTACATCCTTAAACTGCTATAAATATTTCTTATTTTCCCTGTTTCCTACTGGACAATTTATGAAAAAGAATTTAATTTATGTTTTAATGAACTTCTATCAGCTTGTAAGTGTGATCTGGATTATACCTTTCTATATTTCCCTTTTGAGCAGCTGAACCAAACAAACATCAGTTATATAAACCGAAGCAAAAGACCACTTCTGAAAATCCTGTTGTATCTGGACAGTTAGGAAGACATACAGAGCTTACAAATAGGCTGAATATGCAATACCACGTTGCCTGCTTTTCTATCCAAACCAGATTTTAAAGGCCTGCTGGAAACTACACTAGGAAACTAACAAGTTTGATTTGATCTTTCTTAGACTTTATCAAAAAAAAAAAAAAAAAAAGACATATTAATGCTTTGCCTTGATTAGAGTTTTGAAAATGTTTTGTTTTACTGGGCTAGCTAATATGACCTTAAATTACACCTTTAAATCACAGTAAAGTTTATCAGATTCTTCCCTGGGCAAGAATATCATCTTTTTAGACAATAAACTACTAAATTACTATCTAATCCAATGCTGAATGTTTTCAGATATGGGCTGTTCATGAAATAGAGAATATTGGTAGAAATAGAGAATACTGGTAGAGCTACTCTATATTTAAATAAAGTATTTTATGTGGATGACGAAAACCCTGGGAGATTTTAACAATTACCTAAAAAAAGAACCTCATAGAGCTTAGTATTTCAGCAGCAGTCTTTTCAACATCTTAAGAAAAAACAAGAAAGTGGAAAAAAGTTCTTTTAGCTTTTATTTTAGCTAGCTGAATTTACTTCTCATTTTCAAATTTTTTATCTTATTTTCAGCTCGAAGAGAGAAATCCTCAGGTACATATATTTATGGTTTTCAGATTATTTTTTTAAAAGGAAAATAGTGGGATTTTGTAACATTCTTTGTAACGTCAGCTCTTCTCTTTTCTACCAGGGATTAAATGCTTTCACATTCTTGGCCTATAGATTGCTCCTGCATAAAAGAACAGGAGAGCGCCAGCTGCACTTTTTCTCCTCTCCAACAAAGTATGATACAGATAAGAAGAAATACTTAGTCAAAAAAGACACTTATTCCCTTTGATTTCATATAAAAGCTTTATGGGGTTTCAATACACTAAGAATGGAACACTAGAAATTTGACTGCATAGACTGTACTGTAATCAAGCAGCGCAGAGTTACAAAAAATCATAATGCCAACTTCATAAAGGTTTGAATAATGATTTTGTTTATCACTTTAGATGAGTTAAAATGTGTTTAATGACACGCATATCATCCCTGAAATGCCCAGATTTTTTTCCCGAACAAACTGCACAAACTTTTTCCTCAAAGATAATTAGATATGATATTTAAAATTAATTACTCCAGCTGGTGCTTTGTGTTACCTTTAATTCCAGCAAGCTTCTCATTCCTCTCGCCAGACTGAAGGATATATATCATTGTCCATTCCAGTGGAGAATTTCCTGGTATGTTCAATAAGATTTTCATGCAACAAACTACTTCACATTTGCCTGTACAGTTGTTCCCTATCAGGGAAGTACCACTGAGCTGTGTATTATAAAACCTTCTCTGTCAGAGATTTTCCTTTATTGTCAGTATTCATTATCTGTGCTCTTCACAAGTTAAGGCTTTCTTCTACTGACAGTGGAAGAACTCCAACTGGTCATCTAATACTTCACGGTAACAACTAAAATGATGACAAAATTTTCTGGATTTTGTCTGTCTCACCAAACCAGATGAGTTGGCATTCTCTAAGACTAGAGAAACAGGAAAACTTTGATGGGGGACACTTTTTGAATCTCTCTGTCATAAAAAAATGGTGCTTTTAGCTGAGATTTAACTTATCTTTGACTGCTCTAAGGTGTGGGCACATCTATAGAGTGAAGAAATGTAATGCAATACCAGTTTACTTCTGGATTTCCATATATAAATTTGCATTTTACCAAACGTATTAAATGCATATCAGTGTTTGTGGGTGAAATTACTAAAATAAAATTTCTACGTTTCTAATATGATGTCAATATTAAGTATTGCTGCCAGTTTTCTTTGAACATGTATTACTTAAAAGCAGATGATGCAAAACAGTTTAAAGATCGGGTTGTTATGCTGATCAAACATTTAGACAGAGTAAAAGTTTCATCCTACAGTATACTTAAATCATGTAAGATTTGTAAGTCTTGTAAGACTAAGAATTGATGAAAGACAGCTTTCCATGGAAATGCCGTAGATGTTCCTAGTATTTCTCTGTGAAATGCACACTGGAGTAAATGATGCCTGAATATGTATATCATTACATGTGAGCACACACGGGGGCCTCAACGACTGGATTTTCCCTTTCAATATAGGAAGGGAAGCTCCCTTCACCCTGTAATAACCTGCAGAGGACTCCTGTAGGGTCTGTAGGTTATGAAGCTGAAAGATGAGCTAGTTTACATTATAGGCTGCTTTATGTTTCATTTCTATTATAGGAAACTAATAAAGAAGATGACACATTGACTTTTTTATCCCCTTCAGCTAGCACTATGAAAAACATCCTGAAATCCGTTTTTAGGCTGAAATGTCCATTTTTAGGCTGAGGCTTGGAAATGTGGCTGGTCATTCCAGAAAAACATGACTGCCTTGTAAAAGTAAGAGATGTTCAAAAGCACAGACTAAGTACCATTAGTATCGGGGTCTTTGGTGGCCAACGGATTGAGAGACAAACATTGTAGACCCTTCAGAGGGAGAAGAAATTAAGCAATTGTGTGGAAGGGGCTGGGAGGGTACGTTTGACAGGTGTACTCTGTGGGAGTCAACTTACTTTAACCACGATTTTTCACTGTGCCTGTATTTTAAACACTGTTTCTGTGTTTCTCTTTGTGGGTTTTGGTTTTTTTCTTTAAATTACTATTACCTGGGAAGTAGCTGTGTTACTCTTTTTATGCTCTTCATAACATTTGTTCTTTGTTGCGATTGGCCTACATTTCTTCTATTAGGCTTTTAGTAAACATTAAATACTTTTCCAGAAGGCTGAGTACATACACATTGGATTTGCTATTTGATACCTAATATGAGAATCAAGGGGAACAGACTGCTGACTGTAGCTTACGTACCTCTTTCTGTCAGCAGGAGCTGACAGACAACTTAATGAAAGTATTCAAACTTCCAAAGTCAATTCAAAGTTTGACATGGCAACTGAACAATGAAACATCGCCTACAAATCAGTTTGGGCACATTAACAGAATACAGAAAAGATGGGAACTGACAAAAGAACTTGATGTTCCTCCAGCAGTTTTCCATTATTACGATGCAAAGCCAAAGACAACACAGTTGGACCATGAACGGAAAGATAACTTATATGGATCCTGCATCATAATTCAAGTGGTAGTTTTGTAACACAGATGAGTTGTTTCCTAACCCGTTCGCAGCCCAGCCTCACACAAGAACATGGTGATGATCTCTGCCGCACCAAGCTGAGCTGCAAACCCCCACTGTATTTTGTATTCAAGTCCTGCTGCTTGACCCATCACTCTGGGACTAGCAGCATCTCCTCCTTCCACCTTTGACTGCAGCCGGTATTTCCTCACCTTCTTTACCTCCAGCTCCTTCCTTACCCTCTGGGATGCTTGTCTGCATCTACTGAGATGGAGCTACTAAGCCTGTGTGGATTGTGCTGACTCTTCCCAGAACCATTTGGGTGTCTCTGCTCCGTGCCACCCAGAATTTCCAAAGGCATTTATTTGGCTTCTGCACCTCTGCTGCAGCATGAGTACTGCAGCCTGTACTGCCTCTGAGAGGCACATCTCTCCAGTTGCTAATCACTGCTGTAATTAACTGCTGGAATATTTTCACATCTGAATTACATCTGATGAGATATACAAACCATTAAGAATTTCTACAGGATGCAAAAAAAAGCCTTAAATAAAAACCTCATGCCCTTGGAAGAACTGTATGCAGAGCTCTCACTTACAAATTACCAGAGTGCATCCATGGGGGGGGCGGGGGGAGGGGGGAAGTTTTCTACAACAGTTAGAAAAGCAGGATTTAAAAAAAAAAACCCAAAACTAGAAAAGGATCACAGTCAGAGACATAAAAACATTTCATTTTGGCTTGCAAAGTTGGGTAGCAAGGCATCTGGCAATGAGAAACACCTTGGCTAATGAAAGAGGCTGTGACAAAATGTGTAAACAGTGAGGAAAGTGAGATTTAAGGAAGACATGCGGATTAAAATGAAGGAAAAATAGCTATGACCGTAGAAGGTAGAAAACAGATCAAGACATGTTTGTTAGAAAAGAATTAGTGAAAATTAGTACCATGAGGCCTAGATCAAGAAGCCTTCTGGAACTTTTTATTTCAGAATGAGAAATTACAGAAGGAAAAAATAAGTTTATGGAACTGAGTCATTCAAATAAAAGCTATGAGGACTCCTTCTTGGGTGCACTTGGCAGCGATGAGAGTGTGCAGTTTATTCCACTATTATGGGAACATGGAGTTCAGTGTCCTGTTCAAGGAAACATTTGTGCACCTCTTTACACAGGGACTTGGGTATGTGCTTAAGCACTTCTCAAAAGGGTTTGGGGCTCACTACAAGAAAAAGAGATTTTATTGTTTTGTGGGTTTTTTGAGAGATACTAAGATCCTGAGACTTTCCAGTTAAAATAGTAAGTTTTTGTAAAAATACTGAATTCAATGAACCTTCACAGTAGAGGAGGAAATCTACCTTTTAATGCAAACTGGGTTTTTGCAGATACAGCCCTCCCATATTCATTGATAAGGACTCTTGTAGTTAACGAAATTTTGTGCAGGTTTTCAGATGCGTCTGTATGAAGTTATCTTCAGACACAAAGCATTATTTATGTACTTAACCATTGAAGTAAGAAGTAAATTCGATTTTAAAGCTAAACATGTGGTTAAAATATTTTTTTTTCCTTTCTCTTAAATTGTACATAGATGCAATCATGTGCATCTACAACTTTGTTCACAGAATTCAAACTCAGTCAAACTGGGCTTCTTACCTACATGGACTTTTCTGTCCTGAGATGCTTCCCCCATTTCAGCAAGATAGGGAAATCTGGAAAACCTTTTCTCAAACAATCCCCTGGCAAAGCTCAATGGTAGAATGCCATTCCCCAGACAAGACCAGCCAACACGCTCTCTTTTAAGCCCAGCACAGAAAGTCAGAGGACTTCTCTGAGGTGGCCAGCATCCAAACAGTGCAATACTTCACAGCATTTTACACTGCACCATAAACTAAAGAAGATACTTCACAGGACAGGTATGTTGGTTACTACACCTCATAAAAGAAACAAGGACAAGTACACTTTGCATCCATTTCACATGTGAACGGGAGCTAAGAATAGAAGCTAAACGTAAAGGAATGACAGCAAGGAAATCAGACAGCAACGGCAGCGCTGGTGGGAGTTTTGAAGATAACGTGGGAGAACAATACTTGTGTAGAGGGAGAGAGGAGACAGGAAGGAGCATTGAGATGGGGGAGCCAGCGCAATGGGAGGGATTTTCCTGGATGGGTGAGTCTAGCCCCCAGATTCTCCTCATCACTGAGTCACCACGGTCATATACAAAAGAAGCAGATATAATTTCTACCTAGATTTTTGCTAGAAAAAGGTATCTTCTTAGGTACTTTAACGGGGAATATAATACACAGGTTTCCTTTTTAATTAAATATTAAGATTGCAAAAGAAATCAAACTTAATTTTCATAATCTGGCCTTCAGTTATGGATATTTGACTTAAGCAAGCACAAAAGAGGGTTTTTGAATTTCAATACTGTAGCAGGAACAACAGATAATACAAAGGATATGAACCACAGCTTTACAGTCCTGGTTTTCAGATTAATCTTACAGCCTTTATTTAAATATAGTTTCTTTCAGTAGAAGCTAAGAAATGGTTAAAAGTCTGTTTCAATTTTCTGCCACTAGGAATGTTCAATGCAATGAAAGTCTGTAATGGATGTCAAGAGCTCCCACTGCTGCTCTTTAGTGCGGAGAAGAACAGGGCAAAGTGACAACAACCTAGCACAAAATTCAAGAATGCAGTAAAAAAATCTGAGTCTACTTTTGCATTAAATTGGCCTCATGGCAGTAAATGCTGGTGAAAGCAAAGTATACTCAGTTTATACATAAACTTCATAGTTCAAGCAAAGATTGATGAATATAGAACTGTAAGAATTACTTGCTGTATGGAACAGAAAACAAATCATCACCCCACTGAGGTATATTCATTATTTAAGAGTCTCTGCTTTTTTCAAGGGATTTCAAGTGAGCTTACACATTTTAGGAAAGCAAAATAATTTAGCAAGACTGTAATATTCCCTTTCTATTGCAAGAATAGATTAAACTTAAAATAGCTCTATAAAGAGGTGCAAAGAAGAAAACACACTGCTAGGTTTAATGTATTTAGATTTCTTTGTTATGCGTTTAAATGAATAATTATTTATGAACTTTGCTCCATTTGAATGTTAAAACTTGCTAGTAAATTGTCTTTTGACCAAAAAGCTTTAAACGTTTTCACCTTCCTTCTGACAGTTTTGTGAATTTACTTTCAGCTCTCACACTACAAATCCATCAACATGTTTTGCTTTAACTGGTAGACTGAGCAAAGAGGCCGAAATCTTCGTTGGTTGACAGAGAATTAAAGTACAGGTTTTTATGCTTAAGAAAGTTCTGCTCAGATCAGTGCTGGAAGAATAGCATATGTGGACAGTTTGTTCTCTGGCTGCCCTACAGATACACAGACGTCTGCCTTCACTATGTCTGTAAATCCAACACCCTTCATATGAATAAAAACCACAAAACTGGTTTTAGAAAGACCTCTCCCATTCATGTAAATATTTGCAAACAGGCAAATTGAATTTTTTACGGAATTTGCCACACATTATCACATGAAGCTGTTCAAACTTTACCACCCATGCGATTGTGTCCAGTGCCTAAGAAAGCAACTCTTCACTGCTTGAGACAGAGACGGACAGCACCCGGCTTCCAGTCCTGAAGCGGAAGAAAGGAACCGCTCTTGCTACAGTAGCTTCCTAAAGCATAGGGGTAGGAAAAGGCCATTAAACAACCTGTTTGGGTGGGCTCTGGCTGCCCAGTGTCCCCGTCATTATCTATCAAGTAGATCAATCTTGCCAGAATAGTTGAAACAAGAAGAAAGTTCAGTGCTGGCTTCAGGTTTCATCTAATGAAATAAAAAACTATAGCCATTGACTAAAATACAGGTCTTAATATTTCTAAGATTTATAATGTTAACAGACATTAAATTGGAACATCCCTAAATGTCTTCCCTACCTGAGTTGAAGCCAGATTGCAGGTATGCATTCCTTAGCCTCGACCTTCAGTAAGATCCTCTCTGGCATATAGAGAAGTGCAATAACCAGCCAAATTCTAGCCCATTGTTCAGCATTATTGTACAAATCTTATTTTTGAGCACAGAATTTTCTTATAGTGCAATAAATATTTGGTAAAAAATTTATAATTTCTTTCTCTAAGACATGGAATAGCATTGAAAGGTCTCATAGATTTACAGTAAATAGGTTTTCCAAAGACTTTCCTTCTTGCACACATTCATTTTATTTGTTATTCATTCCCCAGAAGATACTTTGACACAATACTGAAACTCATCTGTGTGGTGGTGTCTGCCTATTAGCATAGCTTCAGTAATTTGTGTCAACAGGAAGCTGGAATGAGCAGAGCTCATTTCTTTTATATGCTCCTCCCTGCAGAGTGCCTACAAGATTCCTGCCAGTGCCCCAATCTGTTGCTCAAGATTATTAAAGTACAGCTTGGAGGGGGAAAAACACCAGAGTGCAACTTCTAACAGCAACACATGAAGGGGGAGAAAACAAGGTGAGGGAGAGTACTATAATACCATCAGAAAGCAAGAAAGGGCAGTTAAAACAGACCTTCCAAAGAGAGAAAGGTAAGAAAAGAGAAATTAAGTGTTCAATAAGAGTAGAAAGATGAAGACAGATAAGTAGAAAATCATCTGCAAAAGAAATGCAAAGCAAAACAGAACACATGAAGGCATAGAATTACGTAAGCTTGGCAAAAGGAGCAAAAAAGAAAAATGTCAACAAACTTGCAAAAAAAGTATTTGGCTGTCCGCTCACAAACTGTAGGAAAAGAAACAAACGAGAATGGTGAGGTTTGCAATACTACCAAGTTTAACAAAAGGAAAAGCCATAACCAGCCTTCCCTCAGAATGACTGCAGATATGCAAGGAAATAAATTCTGGCATAACAAAGTGTTCTATGGCACTTCTCTTACATTTAAACCCTTAGATTAAAACCCTTAATAACAATAAATTCCTACAATGAAGCAAAGTCCCAGTGTCCTTTTGAAGATGTTTCAGTACAAGATGGGTTCACATCTGGAGCTCTATGTAAAAAATGCCAGGATCTTTCAGCCATCTTTAAAATAAGATAGATACGTCTTTTTCTGGGCCTTAATTCCACTCTGCCAGCTTTTGCCCAGAACACAGTTCCTATTTTTTTCTTTTATTGCCCACATTACTGAACCGATGTAGCAGTTTGTCACTATGCCAACAGTTACTTCACTTGAGGCCAAGCCTGCTCAGGACCCAGCGTTCCCATCCGTGCAGTGGCAGACATCTCTTCACAAGCTGTTGCAGCTATGCAGTAGCTTGACAGACTACAGTGGGCTTTCTACATCCCCTCGAGATTACATCGTGTCAGTATTTCAAGTTAAATACAGACTCTTCCACCAGCATGGCAACAGCTAATTAAGGTCACAGTGCTCTCAGATGTTTTTTAGTAGACCCATTATTACGTTGTAGGTTGTGCCATCTCCTTCACCAGATGCCGTGGTTTAACCCGGCAGGCAGCTAACCACCACCCAGCTGTTCGCTCACTCCCCCCAGTGGGATGGGGGAGAGAATCGGAAAAAAGGTAAAACTCGTGGGTTGAGATGAAGACAATTTAATTGGACAGAAAAGGAAGGGAAAATAATAATAATGATAAAAGAACATACAAAACAAGTGATGCACCATGCAATTGCTCACCACCTGCTGACCGATGCCCAGCCAGTTCCCAAGTAGTGGCCGTGCCCCCCCGCCACTCCTCCCAGTTTTTTGTTCATCATGACATCATATGGTATGGAATATCCCTTTGGTCAGCTGTCCTGGCTGTGTCCCCTCCCAGCTTCTTGTGCACCTCCAGCCTCCTCACTGGCCAGGCAGTATGAGAAGCTGAAAAGTCCTTGACTTAGTGTAAGCACTGCTCAGCAACAACTAAAACATCAGTGTGTTATCAACATTATTCTCATCCTAAATCCAAAACACAGCACTATACCAGCTACTAGGAAGAAAATTAACTCTATCCCAGCCAAAACCAGGACACCAGAGTAAATGTGTAATTAATGTATCAGCAGATCCTTGAAGCATTCTATACCAACCACTGTTATGTAGCCTCCCAAGGCACACTAACAAGAGAACAGATTTGCAGCCAGCTACAGATGCTGCTATGTTTTTTCTCTGCCTTAAAGGAACCAGAACTGCTGTCACGGAATTGGACTGATTTTATGAGAATTTTATTTCTCTTCAATCATACACACTTGGTCTATACAACTGCAGCAATTCTGTAATCTCTGCAGTGTTGAATTGCTTACCACTATCTGGATCTAGAAGTAGCAATCCAGCTACTATAATGCATGTAATTAGTACGTCACAGTCCAGGTTAAACTGAAATAAAGTGTTCTATCTATATCAGCCATGGACATTGAACCTTGCAGTCCCTGACAGGTAAGTCAGAGTCTGCATGTTTAGTATAACTCACCAGCTAACTCCACCTCACTGCATAATTCCACTTATTGGCAATCTGCTATACACAGTATGGGTGAAGAGCTAATAATCTGTGGTATTCCAAGACCCTATCACCAATATTTGCAACTGAAGCTAAAATCAAGAGCAGGGTTCAACTGATGTAAACACTTAAGCATGCAAATTTCACGTAAATCTTAATAGGAAGTATGCAAAAGGATGCATGCAAGACAGAAGGAATTTTTTAAAAATTCAACCCAGTACACTGGAAAATCGTGGGGGGGGTTAAATATTATTTCCCCAGCCTGAATCATAAGCATGAGATTTAGCGACTACTGCAAGCACTGTCATTATCATCACATTTTCTAGTTACTTCCAGCCTCCACAATTACTTACTTCGCTTACCTACATCGTGTACTATTGGAAAAATTACATACAATCTCATAAGTCTCAGTTAAGGAATGTCTCACTTATTTCTTGAATGACATTTTCTAAAGGAAAACAAAGATAATAAAATATCTCGATTGTTACTTTAAATAATATCAAATCGTAACTTTGGGTAATTAATTATGTTATTTTTTTTCTTTTTACTATTAAAAAACTTTCATAAATGCTTTACAACAGGCTCTGCACACCATTAGATATGAGTATAAGATGGATCACGAATCCAGTGAGGAAAGTATACATTTTTGCCTCACCTTAACTCGATGTAACTGTAACTTAAACTAGATAAAGTTTTTATCTCGTTTGAATGGGACGAATCATGCACAAGACTATTACTTTGCAACACAACAATGCAATGAAACATTCCAACATGGTAAGAGAGGGTATGAACCTTAAAATGGTCCCTCCACAGCTCTGCATGCACTCACTAACAAAGAACTTAAGTCTTCATTTATAAAACTCATGCTTCCCCCCCCCCAGGTAAGTAGCTTTCTGACATTCTTACTAGCATTTAAGTGAAATCCATCGCAAAAGCCAGGAGCATGAATTTTTCATGAGGTAGATGGTAAGTATTATCACAGAAGTGAAATAACAGTCCTGTAATAATCCCAAATCATTAACATATTTCAGTATGCAAACATCTCACCACACACATTCATTTCAATATTTTCTTCGCCATGGTTGCTAGCATCCTAACTTTTCAAAGGGTTATATGGTGCTTTGAACTTTGGACACGCCTTCAAAGGAACTGTGTATGTCCTGACACCAGAAAACACAAGCTTTAAGACTTGTTTTCAGAAATGTTTTTAGTATGTTCCAGATCAAATACAAATTTGCTGACTGTCTATTGGCAAAGACATGGAAACCCATGTGTGTCTGCAGACACAGTACAAAAAGAGTTCCGCTGAAAAATTAAAGGCAGGTGCTTCAGTTTCTAATGCAGGGTGTGAATCTGTCCTCAGGGTTGAAAACAGATGCTGTGCATCTGGAGCTGTATGCTCTAAAAAAAGCAAAGACCTGATACTCTGAAGAACAGTAATTTAAAAACCAGAGATCTTGTATGTTGGATTCTAACTCTCATTTTATCTGATAGCCCTTTTATAACTAGTCTAACTTTCCTGACTTGCCCTCCTAGCAATTCTATTCTACTTCTGATTTTACACTGATGCAAGTAAGATCAATTGCCCATGACTAACTCAATAATTTTTCATCCCTTAAAGGCCCATTCCATTGGACAACTATTTTTTTTCTGCTGTTATAGAAATTGCAATTCACTTCTGCCACTCAAATTTTACCTGCAGAAAAGTCAATCTATTTCTCATCAATTAAAAAAGATTGTTACTTATGGCTTTATCTGGAGTTCTGATTTCTAATTCTTCATGAGGCTTTTGAACTTGCAATTTTTATAGAAATAGTTTGCATAAAAGTATCAGGTCACCTGTGTTAGCAAAGGAATTATCCAGAAAGGCATCCTGTACATGCTATGAAGAAAGGGGGCTAATCGATGGTAAGTCTAAGCACATACTTGCTTACTTGCACTACTGCAAAACTGACATGGACACTCATGACTGCTGAATGTGCCTTCTGAAATTCTTTCTGACAGTAAGATGTACTTTATGAAAAGATACATACGCATATGAAGTGGAACTACTTTTCTTTTTATATGAATGTTAAGATTACAAATAATATAAAATGTAACCAGAATTAGAGTGAATTCTAGTATTTAAGCTGTGATGAAAAAGACAGAAATTTAAATAAGAAAATGCAAACATACAATTTCAGTTTCACCAAATCATGAAGTTCGGTATACAAGAGATGAGGCTGGCAGGTGGCTCAATACCTTTAATCAGTGCTGTAAATGTTGAACTGGTTTCTGATCAAGGAACTTGCCGAATAATTCTGCTAGGTTTTTCTAGTTACAGTTTAACTAAGTTTGTATCAGTTCAGCTTAAATATGTGTCATTTTAACAGTGGGGAACACTGCTTGATTCACTGGCCTAAAGTACATCTAGGAGTACAGTATGGGCATCTGTGTTTTTTATGCTTAACGCTAGCATGCAGCAACAGATTGAGGAGTGCACCCTAAGGTACCCAAAACTAGCCCACAGTTTGCAGCAGAGATTTCACATAGGCAGGGTAGTAACTCCTAGTTACTCCCAGTTATTATTGTAAGAGTGAAAAAACAACAGCAGAGAAATTTTATGTGCAACAAGACCAGTTGTAGGAAAGAGGTATCTTTATTGGTTTGGTGGAAGAACAGCCATGACACTAATGCCACCAGAAGAATATTACACGGAGGAATTACTCATTTACTTTTTATTCCATTATTATTGCATATAAATGCTACTCTTATTGCTTCATCGCCTAGCTTTATTGCATACAATGAATCAAAGCACTAAGAAATACCACACAGCTAGAAAATGTGATGTACTGTACAATGTACAATTCAGCAATGTACAATATGTATTCTGAGAAGTTATAAATGCTCTATCAATTATTTATTCCCCACTGTAGTTTACTGCAACATAAAAGTATCATAAAATGAGCTGAAAGAGGTCTATGTTAAAATTGGCTGACAATTTTTTGGAGGGATTTTCATAGTGTGAAAAAATAAGCATCTTCAAGGCACTAAAAATATCACAGTAAAGCTTTCCTTCAGTGTGAAAAATACTGACAACAGTTCTTTTCTTACCCAGACATCAGACGGAAAAGTTAGGAAGCTTTGGCTATTTATAACAAGTGGTATTCTTTAAAGTTTCATTAGCTATTGGGCAACTGAATGCATCTATTAAAGGAACAGTGACTGCACCATTGATAATCACCTCTTACAGCACCACATTTTAACTTGTTGCTACTAATGTTTAGTTCACTATGAACCAAAGAGATCAGCAAATTCTACCTTCATCACTACAAAGCATGTAATGAAAAACTGAATTGGCTTCTACACTAAAACTGGCAACTGTCAGTGATTCTCCAGTGTACCTCATTACTCTAGGTGTAACTGAAAAGATTAACTCCTACCCCATATGCACAAGGTTATGAAAAGAGCTTTCAAATGAGGAAACGAATAGCTCAGATTTCCTTGCTGAAGCATAGCCCCAAAAATTTCATAGGCATGAGGAAAACATTGGCTAAAAGTCTGTTTAAATTATGTTCAAAACCACAAATATGAAAAATATTCTCAGCTCGCTTTTCCCAGACAAATTGTGAATACACTTTCCTCACTTGAGGAAGTATGTTAGCAGTGGATAGGCTTTCCGTTAGTTTCCTCACTTATTTCGTTATTTGTACTACAAGTATTTTTTTCTCTCTGTCTCCACACTGCCTACACTGGCTCTTTGAAAAAATTATTTAAATAGCTTACTTCTTATTCCTTTTACTATTGTTTCACTGCTCTGCTAAGTAACTTTGCAGTTTGATACTCAATATTCATGAAAGGGAACTAAACAAGCAAACAAAAAAGTAGTCACTAACTGTTTTTGCACCAGAAGAACTTTTCGGTAGATCACTTACCACCCACGGTTTGTCACAGAAGTTATAGACTGATTCCAGGGAGTTGACGCTAGGGATGCCTGCATACTGCATTCCAATGATCAAGTTACGGAAATCTTCATTTTCTGCCATACTGAATGAATGTTGTCGAACAAGGACAAAATCAGGCCTGAATGACCTAGCAAGAAAAAGATACGTTGCTAATAGTCAATGATCAAATTGTTTTTCCTTCAACAGCAAAATCTTAAAAGGGAAAAATGTCTAGCTGATGGATAGAGAAGTACTAAAAGAACACGCAAAACAAAGGTAAATGCTACAAGACAGAAAGAATTAATATGGCATTATGAAAATCTATACTGTATCATTTCTTAACCGCTGTTCAGAAAACATCAGCATCCAGTCAATAATGTGACTCCATTAAGAGGAAAGACAAATTATCATGGCTTTTCAGATTCTTTTCCCACTGAAAGATAAATGATATATATAAATTCTGAGTATGTTCTTAGTTTATGTACACCGGTTCCTGAGCAATGACAATCAAAAACAAAGCAGGCAAATGTCTCTGCCAGAAACTTAAGCTTCCTGGGAACGATTTTTTTTCACAACTATTTTCAGACAGAGATTGGAGATAATCACAATTCAGCTTTTGATCAAGACACTTGTCAAAATGAATTTCTAAACTCACAACTGCACTTTTTTTTCCTCTTACTCTCTTGTATCTAATCAGGATTTCCCTTGTTGCAACCTCTGTGGCTTCTTGTCCTACCACCACGCACTTTTGAGAACAGTCTGACATTTAGTTACTGAAGAAGGTTATGGAAAACAGAAGACATAATGCAACAGGATAGAGCCACCAGCACAAGGGCAATTCGCTCCTAAACTTGACTGTTGAAATTTTCTCCTCCTTATTCAAATTTTATAGGTGGAAAAAACACTGGTTAGCTTGAAGCTACCAACCTCCTGAAAGAGGTATTACTGCAGGGTAAATTAAATTAGTGTAGTAAATTAGTGTAATTATTTACATGCCTTGACTAAATATAAGCTGTATACTGGAGTGAAAAATTCCAAAGATTACAGAATGATTCAGAAATCTCACTCTAGTAAAACAAAACAAAAACAAGACGATTAAATTCATGTTAAAATTGCTTAAGCAGTTTTGAGATTCCACCCTGAATGCAGTAGTCAAAGTATATTAGCTGGATTCTTAAGCTGGTTTTCAAATGTCATGCACGATTTGGCAAAAGCAACATTAAAAAGATTTGCTGTCAAGAATCATTAAAATGGCACTATAGACCGATGACCTAAACTTGTAAAGAAATGCTTGCCTTTAACAAGTTTCAAAAAAAATATTTGTAGCATAGTTCTGAGAATTTGTGATCTCGGTTTCATGGTGGTGTGCCAAGTGTTTGAAACAAGGAAATTCCATTTACTAGCACAGCGTGAGTATAATACTTAGAGGACTAATGATGCCTTAATCAAAATTGCAGACCACTCAGTGAAAGAAAGAGACCCCCTCTATTGTTTAAAATAGTGCTAAGGAGATTGTACATCATCTTAAACACATCACTGTGTTTTTACATGAAAGTAAAGAACAGAAAGTGTTCTTTAAAATACTGATTTAATGAAGCAATTGGGAAATTGGGGGAATGTACTTTTAAAAAAAAAAACATTATATATTTTGCTTTGCAAAAACTCCTCAAAGGGACATGATACATTTACGTAATTGTTCTAGTTCTGTAATTACCGCTGGACAGAATGACTGTGCATACAAAAGAAGGTCATGAGAAAAATTTTAATCCTAGCTCAAGCATTTGTAAGATCCAAAATCTCAGCATTATGTAACATGAGATAACATTTTTCACGGTTTGGTTTTCATTCACAAAAATGAAACAAGCAGGTGCCTGTTAGACAGTTTTTTTCCTCCTAAACTAAGGCAGCAAAATTTTGTCATTGAAATTTCTATGACTTTACTAACTAATATTTTGCTCATAAATCTACGATACAAGGTCACTTTGGACCTCACATTACTAACACATAAGACTCTTCATCTCAGTATTCAGGCCTTTTTAGTAATATGCTTATAGTCCATATTAAATATGAACTTTGATACTAGGGACCAGCAGTTTCTCTCATCTCTCTTGATAGTTGAGACAGACAGAAACAAAAGACATGCCACACATCCTATTGTCTGACCCATATTTAACGCTGGATCTCAAATGAAGTTTCTTATCAACTGAAAATGTAAAGTAATACCCATCACTATCTCTGCATTCTTTAGTGACACAAGAAGCACATTCCAAGCTTCAGGCAATAAACTTCACAAACCGACTAGGCTTAAGGCAACATAAAGACTAGCACTTATCTGAAGATACAGAACATTATGAAAAATACTTTTATTTTTCAAAAATATTCTGTATCTCAAGATAAGTTGTCATAGAAACACAGAACTGCTGTCCCATCATGTCTGCATATCCTTCTCACACCAGAAAGCATGCACACATATGCAGATATCTCATAGATTTGAGTGAAATTTATCAACTTCAGGTAGTTCTACTTGGTTAAATAAATTACCCATAAAACTGGTAATATTATAAAATCCTTTGTCATTATCAGAGTTCTCTGATGACACAAGTTTTCTCTGTTTCTTAACATAAGCAGCAGTTTTACCAAGTTCTCTCATAAACTCCAAATATACATCCTTGTAGATGCCATTTTCTGGAGGTTCCCAACTCACATTAAATATTGACATGTTTTGATGTTAACTTGGCCTCAATATTTTTGTTCTGTTTGGAAGATTCTCTACAGAAAAGCCACTAAGGAGCAGTGATCAAGATTTCCTGGCTCCAAAACTTTTAGCATTGGGAAAAAAAACCCTAAAAAACTAAAAAAATCAAATCTCTTACTCTTCTAAAGAAATAATCTTGTAGATTTGGCATAAGTGGTTGTTGTATTAAGCTGCGGTATTTATAGAAAACACAAGAGATTAAACAGTTGTGAGTTTTAAAGCATAAAGTACACTTATTTTCAATATTTTTTCTCCCTGATTTTTTTTTTACATAAATGAGTAGAAATTTTCATATCTTTTATTTGGACAGATGTTGTGCAAAAACACGAAGATACAAGACATGCTGTATGCTGTCCAGCTCCCTGAACTTAGTCTTGCCTAAAGATAAACATAAGCAGTAAACTACCAGGTCACTGTTAGTGGCTTGATCTACCTTTCTGAATGCAACTGTTCAGTCAAACAACTGCTACACTTAACTCATATATTACTGCACTGGCCAAAATAGGAGTAATTCCCACAAATTACATAAAATGTAGGATTGCCTGAAACAATTTTGCTAATACTTACTTAAGCTTTTACTTTGCCCAGACATACCCCTGTCTTCTCCCCTTACATTTACAGGGCTGTTGATGTCCTCACTGAAAAAAAAAAGGTAAATTTACCCTGCCTTCAATTGGAATAATCCTTTTTGGACAAAACAGCCTATTGGGAAATCTCAGGCTTTTAAATTGAAATCTTTCAAACAGGCAGTGATATTCCAGTAGTTATCCTGAGAGAAGTGCTATGACTTGGCCTGTTTCAATAGAAAATATTCAACACTGGATATAAGTACTGCTCATCTGGAAAGGTCTGGCATGTACAAAATCACCAAGACTGTCTTTATAAGACCCAAATCAATAACCCTAACTCCCAATCATGTGTTCTTTATACCAGACTTCATTCCCATCTTCATCAAATCCATCTTTCATGTGATCAAAATGTCGAGAGATTTCCTTCCCGTCACAAACAGGACTTACTGCACTGATGAGATACTTTATTTCCTACTCCTCATGCCAATGACCAAGGTGCGTTGCATCACTCAGAATCCCTATCACATACATACAAAAGATCATTCAGTACCTTTTATGTGCATACATTATGCCACTTATTGCTTTTTGCTGTTATTCTATTTAGTTTTTCTTACCTGACAACTTTAGTGCCATTTCGAAATACTTGGATATCTACTGCATAATTGCCATCAGCATGGGCTATCAAGTTGATTTCTGAAAATTCTGCCTATGAAAAGAAGATTCACATTAGTCAGTCTGGTTTATTTTACCTTTATTTTCCTAAATCCCTTCTTTTAAGTATTAGTATCTGAACTGCTGACAATATATATTTGGAATATAATGAGTACTAAGAGGATATTAATCCAAAAGTATTTGCCACGTATGACACATCACATTTGAATAAATTCTAATACAAAGAAAGCAAAAAGTAAAAAACTTTATGAAAAAGGACTGTGGGGCAGTAGCAAGTGTATTTCCTCATTCTCGTCTGCATAGAACTGTAGAGATTATATTTTTGCTTTGTATGGTATTATCAAAGAGATTAATACAGACTCAACAAACATTTACATAAAGTTTTGAAGAACATAGTACAAAAGCAATGTTAAAATAACTATGATAAATAGAATATTTTCTTATAGCATTTACTGTCTCTTCATATACTTTGCCCCTTTCTATTTCCTTTATGTGCATTTACTCTTCTTTTTAAAAGATCTGGTGCTAATAAACAATTGACTTGCAAAATTCACAGATAAGGACCTTTTTCAAAGTATCTTCTCACACTGGAAATGTGGAAGTTAAAAGGAATCACTTCCATACTCTGAATCTACAGTTATTTGAAAGGAAAGGACAGGATGTTTTTCATTTATCCACAGTCTTTCATCAGCTTAGACTCTCAAGGCACTTTACAATAACATTACACAGCAGAATAATTGAAATGCAGCCAACTGTCTTCTAGTGGATAAATAAAAGCGTCTTTGCTATCCCAGACACTAATACAGAATAGAGAGTGTCAGTATTCTCATTAGTCTCCTCTTGAAAAATGCTATCACCGAAAGTCTTCCTAAGTAAAATCGTATAAGGCTTTCAGAATTTAGTGTTCAGTTAAGGCAAGTGTTGACTACTCTAGCCACCGTTCCAACTCAACAGCTTAAGTATGTGTTTGAGTTCAAGCATGGATGTCTCTTCATTAAATCCCATATGCTTATATACTTTCTTGGATCAGTGTTACAATGTTCTAAACGCAAGGGGCAGTTTTAAGATTATTGTAAAAACAGTGCAAATGGTGAGAGATTGAAATATTTGTGTAAGAGCTGACAATGTTAAAGAATCATTTAAAATCTATTTAATCTCACAACTGATCTCTCCAATTAATACATCATATTAAACAATTACAAGGATTCACAATATAGATTTCGTAGTTTAAAAGCTTAGTACATGATAGAAAATATTGTATGTTATAGATAGGTTGCTGTAAGTAGTATAAAAATAAAATAATGCCATCTGGTATTAGCAGAAGAACACCAAAGTAGTTGTTAATAACTCTATCTGTACACGATTGTCACAGTGTTGATGTATTACAAAATGATTAGTAGGGTTCAGAAACTTTCAACCTCTTACTGATTAAGAGTGGTTCTGGTCCTACAAGAGACCATACAAAGGAAATTCTATGCTTACACAGAGCTTTTGTTAATATTAAAGAGAGAGTGTGCATGATGTCAACTGCATGGTCTGATCTAGGTGTGAATGGTATTTTGTGACAAAATAGCTTGTGTTCTTTTTCCCGTCTCTCCATCAATACTCTTGAAGATCCCTGGCAAAGCTTTCCATGTTTCCAAGCCAAGAACATCAGCAGATATTTAATGGTGTAAAGAATGG
Source organism: Calonectris borealis (assembly GCF_964195595.1). NCBI lineage: Eukaryota > Metazoa > Chordata > Aves > Procellariiformes > Procellariidae > Calonectris > Calonectris borealis. Next base: position 22,150,718 of record NC_134321.1, on the reverse strand, counting down.
AGCAAAGCTAGATGCTGTACTATTACAGTGAATTTGAGAAGTTGAATCCACACAGCTACTGAGAATTTTCCCTCACTCTTTGAAATTCCAATGACAAAACAATTCAGTTTAACTACGGAAGCTTCTTACAGTAGCAAGTATTTGTAGAATTCAAGATTGAAAAGCAGTGAAAAGACTTATTTACTTCCTCAGTTTCAGATACCTGGCTCAAATAAAATAGCCATAATTCCAATGCACCCTGAATTATATCTCCATAGTTATTCAGTACTTTTTTAAAAAAACCCCACATGCTAGCACTGCAACCAGAGTGTATGTATATTCTTAAGTGAAGGAATTAGTGATATAGAAATGCAACATGTAATTCATGGAGTGTCTTGGAAATTCACAGTCTCTAAGCAACAACTTTTGAATGCGGTATGTTTTTAATGCTGTGCAGATTATGGTTAGAATCCTCTAAAAAGAGCCACGTTAGAATGAAGTGTAATTAAATCTTTGAGTGTTCTATTTAACTTGTGAGGTTTTTTTGAAATATAAAGGACTATGTATCTATCTATACATATATGCATATGGAATCATAGAATCATTTAGGTTGGAAAAGACCCTTAAGATCATCGAGTCCAACTGTTAACCTAACACTACCAAGTTCACCAGTAAACTGTGTCCCCTAAGCGTCATGTCTACACGTCTTTTAAATACCTCCAGGGAGGTATGTATTTATACATATATATGAATTTGTATAAATATACAACTATAAAAATAACATTCAGATTAAGTCATTTAGTTACCTGTTCAACCTTTATGTCATACTCTCCATGGACCTTTTTTCCACGAAAAGCCTTGGCCCTGCAGGAAAAAAGGGAGACAGAAAGTCAAGGATATATGTATCTGTACTCAGTAGCTACATAAAAGGTTCCTGTATGGCCTTCAGTGTCTTGAAAATACACATATATACTAATTGAATCTACCTACTACACGTTCTCCTTCCTTTGACATCCTTGTATCCTTAACATCCCATCACGCAGTATTTTGTGATTAAAAGCATACATAACATGATTTTCAACATTAAAGTGTATACTAAAGGATACTGAAATACATACTTCACGATTAGTTATTAATATAAAATGAGTACCACTAAAAAGATGCAATCCTGCTCTCATTAAAGGCAACAATGCTAGTGGAAATTCATTTCAATGTGAACAACATCCTAACAACCACTCATGTTAATCTTTATCCACTTAACTTACTTAGAAAAACTGGTTTATTGGAAACACTATGCTTAGAAACTTTATATTACTTTTAAAGAACATAGCATAGGTACGGGAGACTGTTGTCACCAAATTTGTGAGTGCCTGACTTACTAATCAGTTTTGCTTTTTCTAGACTGTAACTTGAGACAATGTAATTAATCTGAAGGAGAGTTTATGATCAGGATTGCTGTGATAAAACAGAACTGAATTCAATGATCCAGTCTCTCAGGCCTAACAAGTAGACATTCTTCTAGGAATCTGTCAGTACGCCTTAGGCAGCATGTATCTGCTTTGGCGTAAATGGGAATTTAAAAAAAAAAAAAAATCTGTTGATAAAAGGGAACTACTCTAACACTCTGAAGTTGGAAGAGGGATGTGGTATGAGTCTCTCTGCATCTTCTTTGCTCAAGCCAAAGCTTAGAGTACCTTTCCCACTTTTACTGTATGCAAACAAAAATCTGTTGCACAATCCAAAAACAGAACTCCACAGAACATCTTCTCAAGTGTTAAAAAAAAAAAGTAACTTTGTCCATTTTCAACATCTGACAAAATGCTATTATATTAAACTAAACCTACCTCATCAGTGAAAGTAATGTATACTACATATTAAAACAATTCATCATTGCTTTTGGAAAATCCTTTTCCCACCGAGGTCCAGAAGAGTTTCATCATTGGTTTCAATAGTGGAAGAACCAAACTTCATAATAATCAACGGAAAACGCTGCCTTTGGCAACATATTTCTTAAGGATATCTTAGGTGGTATGGATAACGGATGGTAGAAAGCAAAGAAAGTGTTTACACTGAAATGGCACATGAAAATATTGCCCAACAATTAATTCTGTAAAAATATGCAATTGGTAAGAAGATAACAATGAAGAAAGTATTTGCATTACTGGTTTATACTGTTTTCTTGTAATAAATACACATGAAATACAAAGTTTGAAATCCATTGTTTTATTATAGGAGGTGCATACTCAGCATAAAGTTATCAAATATTTTTGCCAATAACAAAAGTAGAAGTTAAATACACTGTATCACAAGTCTAACTTAAAGAACTATTATTCATCACTTATTTTTCTTTCCAAATTTGTTCTGAAATTCCATTTGGGGAATATGAAAATTACCTCTTGACAACTTTGAAGATGTCTAGACATGGCTTGAGTTTTATAATACTGTTTATATTGAAGCACTAGCTGGACCACGTTAATGTAATAGGTGCAGGAAAACCAAGGACATCCCTTGGTATAACCCTGGGAGAGGTCCACAAAAGTCAGACCAGAGAGGAAGGTATCACGTTCAAAGATAACACCACATCTGCCTCAGGAGAAAAGCAACCAATTCGTAACAACAGACAACTTAAATGTCTTTGTTGAAAAACTAAGATTTACCACTTCAAAAAGTATTTAAAACTCCAATTCTGATCCCCACGAGCGCTAAGTCTATTGCACATATTGGAATGTGCTGAAAACTTTAGTTAATTATTAATTAGCGAGATGCTATTCCTTTAAATTCAGTCTTTCTACTATAACATTATTTAGATGAGGCAATCTTTAAACAACTAAACTCTGGCATGATTCACATTTCAACAAATGACTTCAGCTTTGAAAATAAACAGTAATAGTAAGTACTGAAGTTAAGCAATCTGGGGCTTGAAAACAAATGTGACATTTAAACATTTAAAGCTACTTAATAAGTAGCTTTAACCAACAACTTTTACAAAAATGTATAATATTCAATAACATTCTCCAAACGTTGAGCCACAAACTGCAAGAATTTAAGCTTGATATCTCTAAAAACTAGTTTACAGCAAAAAGTCATGACTCAGTCATTTCAGAACAAACTCTAAGAAATTCTTAGCATGAGTTTGCTGTGAAATAGAACCTAGTGTTCATTTTCTTTACTGTACTTCGGAAATACAGTCATGCCCTGCTCGAATTATTTCCTACTTGCAATACGAGAAATGTGCAATCCTATTACAAAGACATTTATTACATGCTTAAATTAATTTTTTTTTTTTTACTGAGGGGAGATGGGGAACAAAATTCTTCTGTGTTAATGATTTACAGAATTTCACCAAACTGAAGTCTGAAATTCGTGTTGCCTTATTACTCTCAGTACTGAGCACAGAATACCTGTGTATCAGCTCTCGGCGCACCTCCATAGAAAGGAAGTAATGCTTTCAAGGTCAGGATCTCCAGGCAAGGCATTTGAGGAGAGTGTGAGGTTAGCTGTCAGCGTGGGTAAAGTTAACTAAACAAATATGCCCCAATTCAAGTAACATTTGGCTGCCCATTGTTGATGATTTCTTGCATTGTATGTAGGGAAGAGAAGGAAAGAAAACAATACCATTATTCATCTGAAACGCACTGTGTAAAACCGTTGCTTTCCAAAGCCTTAAAGTAGAGAAAATGGACAGCTACCAATATGAATGCTGCCTACTGGAGTTATTAGCATGACCTCTTATAGTCAGAATCTTTCCAAGACATGTGAAATATTTATGCATTTCTTGCTTCACAATTCATTTTCTGGATAAAAATCTTGCACATTTAAAATTAAACAACTATAGAATATACAGTTGCCATAGATGCAGCCTAATATGAACTCACACTACTTACTGAACTTTGGCAAGGACAATGAATGAAGTAGTAATCACTAAAAATGTTTCAAATATATACAAAAGACCTGAAATATTTCCCTCAAACTACGCAGCATCTACATACATTTCCACAGTATCTCACTATACCATGAAACCAATGTGGTTTCACTTCATATAAACGAACAAAATATTAAAACTGGTGCTACTTTCAACTGGCAGCAAAATCAACAGGAAGATCATTTGCTAACACGCAACAGGTTTATATTTCTTCAATTTGCATTCTTTAACACCGCAACGCAGAGCTTATCAGCAACAGTCTTTAATAAAGTCAAAAGCACACATCCAGCAAATATGTGGGGTCCAGTCCTACAAACCACTGCTCATGTGTGTAAGTCACGTATTTTCACAGCACTGCATACCCTTAAACACTGCAATTTGCACTTCTCAATGTAGTGCAGCACTTGTAGTCTGATTTCTGTACGCATAACATCATGTGCACAGGAATCAGTTCCATTTGAACACTGATTTCTGGGCATGTCTGAACAGTGAACTGGGAACTAATTACTGATCCTATCAATAAGATTATATGCTCAAAAATATAGTGCCAGTTTACTACAACAGGGCAAAATTTTGTTCATCATTTAGAACAGTAGCACCCTCTAGAGTACACAGATTGCAGACTGTCAACATTTATAAACAGCTAGCATAATTTACTTCAAGCAAGGTAAGGTATCTCTATATATATACGCACACAGTAGTCTCAAATAACTGGTTCAACAGAATTATCATATGCATGTAAACATTTTGCAGACTACTGACACAGAACCAGCCAGACTTCCACAAACTTAAAAAGTGTGGTACACTAGCCTCTGTGACAGAATCGAAAATGTTGAACAGAAAGCAAGCCCAGTCTTCAAGTTCAAATCTGTTTAGAAATAACTAATTATTTAATTCAATTAAAAAAAAAGAAGAAAAAAAAGAAGAAAAAAGAAAAAAAGAAAAAAAGAAAAGAAAAAAGAAAAAAAAAGAAGAAAAAAAAAGAAGAAAAAAAAAGAAAAGAAGAAAAAAAAAGAAAAGAAGAAAAAAAAAGAAAAGAAAACAAAAGAAAAAAGAAAAGAAAGAAAAAAAGACGTAGATTTAGTCTCAAAGTTTTTGTACCAGAAAAACTATGGTTTGCACATGCTGTTCTAATTTCATGCTGAATCAGTAATAGTTAATCTACCTCCAGCAGTCAGTATTTTCTACTAATTTAATGGAAATATGACTGTGTCTAAGATGTCACCAGCATCCGATTTGTACTGCTAGGTGATCCAGTAACACAGAGTGCTAAAAAATATGGAACACTGGCATAATCATAGAAACAGAATATCTCGAGTTGGAAGGGACCCGTAAGGATCATTGAGTCCAACTCCCTGCCTCTCACAGGACTGTCTAAACCCAAACCATATGACTAAGAGCGTTGTCCAGACACTCCTTGAACTCTGACAGGCGTGGTGTCGTGACCACTCCCCTGGGAAGCCTGTTCCAGTGCTTGACCACCCTCTCAGTGAGGAACCTTTTCCTAATGTCCAGTCTGAACTTCCCCTGACGCAGCTTCATTCCATTTCCTCGTGTCCTGTCGCTGGTCACCAGAGAGGAGACCAGCACCTCCTCCTCCACTGCCCCCGTGAGGAAGGTGCAGACTGCGCGGAGGTCCCCCCTCAGCCTTCTCTTCTCCAAGCTGGACAAGCCAAGTGACCTCAGCCGCTCCTCGTAAGTCTTGCCCTCGAGGCCTGTCACCATCTCGGTCCCCCTCCTCCGGACACACTCTAATAGTTTGATGTCCTTATGTTGAGGCACCCAAAACTGCGCACGGTGCTCGAGGTGGGGCCGCACCAGGGCAGTGCAGAGTGGGGCAACCACCTCCCTCAACCGGCTAGTGATACTGTGCTTGATGCACCCCAGGACACGGTTCGTGCTTTGGGAAGCCAGGGCACACTGTTGACTCATATCCAACATACCATCAACCCAAACCCCCAGATCTCTTTCTGCGGGGCTGCTCTCCAGCCTCTTATCCTCAATTTGTACATATAACCAGGATTACCCCATCCCAGGTGGAGAATGTGGCACTTGCTCTTCTTAAATTTCATAGTAATACATTTGGTAATCTTGCCTACTGTCCCATGAGAAAGTATTGAACAATCTAATGAAATTATATATATTAGAATTAACATTTCAGTGATATAATCTAGACACATTCTAAGTACATGGTTTTTAAGACAGCAGTTTTGTAAATATATTTGTTTTCAGTATGAAATCAAAAGACTCTGCCAAGGAAATAATGGCTTAAAAAATGGCTTAAAAACATGATCACATACATACCATGAAGCTGCAAGAAAGGATAATTTAAAGGAGTAAGATTATTACTTCTTCCATATGCTTCCACTTTTTAGACTGTTATACAGACTTTTGTAAATATATGAAAACCATAAGAAACTGTTACCAAAAGTAAGCATATGATAAGATTTGCATAATATTTTCATTTTAGATGACCTAATCCACAGTCTACTGAAACCAGTGGGAATCTCTTTATCAACATAAATGGGCTCTGCAACTGTCTGATAGTATCAACATTTGCTATACTGACTTCCAACCAACCAGCTTAGCTAGTAGAACTCATTATTTGGAACTGCTATGATGATGCTATCATGACTAAATAGAAGAATTTATTAAGAATACTGTAAACACGCTGGTTTACAGACTTTCTTTTACTTACTTGTTCCACATTTCTGCAACAAGAGACTGATAAGAGACTGTTACAAAAAAAGAAAATCCTATTTAATACCTGACTCTTAAAGACCTTGATACTCTTAAATTTGTTACTCAGATTCTGCAAAGACCTATTTGGATTTAAAACATATTCTTTTTTTCTTCTGCACGGTAAAGTTATACTTTTGGCACTTGACCCAACCAGTATTTTACTGTCACATAAACCAGTTATGTTTTCTCAAGCTATTACTTCATTCAGAAATTGTCTTAAAAGAAGCAGACCATCACCACAAAATAAGTGATAGAACATATCAAATGCATGACTTTTAGTTTTAGTAGTGCTCCCTGGTGAGTTGGATTGCATTAGGTTAATGATAATCTCCATTACCAGGAGCCTGTAAATTTGAACAGCAGCACATTTTATCGGCTCTGAAATATCACGGCTTATTTTAACAGGTTCCATAGCTCACATTTGTATCAGGCCAGTTAAGTGTTGATGTTTATCACTTGGTTCGACGAAATGTCAAATTCAATGGAAGCGCTGTAATGGCAAAGACACAGGGACTGCTCTTTCCAGTTATTCACTGTGTGATCTGACAATCCACAGAAACCCAAACTGAAACTTGATTAATTTCATAAACACATTTTTTTCCCCAGTATGACAGGCAGGACACAATTAATGCAGTTCTTCATTCTAAGTCATAGCCTAGCCTTTTGAAGGGGAAAAGATACTGTTCTTATAAAAAAAAGTGCTAGCTTCCGCCAATAAGGAAACTATTTTTCAACCTATCGAAGTTGCAATAGAAATGATTTCTGAACATTTTTTTCTGTGCCCAATGGCACAACATGGTCATTTTTTGGGGGGTATCATATGGTTTCCAGTGGTACAATATGTCTCAGTCTTCACTCTGTATCTTTACCTGAAACCATTGTCTCTACTACTACTATACCAATCCTGTCAATCGCAATATATGGAAAGAGAATGTCTAGGAACAAAACCAAACATTTATGGTCCTAGTGCATATTAGCACTTGATGGAGTCATCCCAGACGGCCTAACACTGGAACCTATCACATGGTTAATTCTATCAAGCTAACAGGATTTCTTCATTGCTGATCTGCCCAGTTTTATTGAGGATCATGAAAGCACCTGAGCAGTTCAAATTTAACAGGGCAGTAGAAAATGTCTGTAGGAAACGCTTCTCCTCTGATACGGGCTTTCCTTCCTTGACTTCTGTAACTTGGAGCAAAGAATGATGTTAAATACATGCTTAAAAAACAGAGCTCCTGCAAGCAGCCTTTCCTCTGCAGAGGCACTGAACCGTCATACCCTTCCCCGTTCCCTTTACTGGTGAGGGCTAAACTCATGAAAAAGCAGAGAGTAAACATTTTTCAGTGGAGGATTTTCCTGACCGGACAGTAGAGAAGTTGCCCAAAGAGATTCACCTCTAAAAGCATATTAAAAAAGAAAGCATAAACAATCTAGAAATAAAGAATGCAAGGTTATTAAGCAGCAATTATTCCATTTCCCTTTCTGTGCTGCACATCTCCCTTGCTAGAAAGGGTTTTTTTTTTCAGAATAGCTTTATATGTGGCACCTTCAGAGGCTTCCACAATCTCTGATTCAATCTCAATTGTTTTCTCCTAATTTATTACTAGCCTTTTTTTTTTTTAACAAATTATCCTATCCCCTTGGGAGACATCAGAATTTTATCTCCTTTAGTCTGATTATTTAAACAAAACAGAGCCATTTTATTCTTTCACAGCACAAATCTTCCAGCCCAAGAACCATCTTTGTTGTTTTAATCGGCAGCCCTTCTATTTGTCACTCTGTTCTGTGCCTGAATACAGTGTTTTCACTAGAGATCTAATCAAGAAGAAAATGCCTCCTACTCTTGAATGTCTCATTTGAGCTTAAATTTTCTGGGTCTTTTGAACAGCACCCTTTACTGAAAATGCCTAATTTTCTGCCCACTCAAGGTGAAACAAGTACTCTTTCATGACCAAACGCTAGTCCGCCTTTCTGGTAATGTCTCAAAATCCCGCACCTCCGATTATGTAATATTTACCATTAGCCCATTACTTCTGTGCCAGATTTATAGTCACGACGTAATTTCTGTGGGCTTTTTTTTTTGAATTAGATGACAAATGAAAGTATTTTTAAATGTTCATTCCCTCATCACTAGAAGACCTCATATGTGATGCAACATATTATAACCTTTTCCAAATCTGTCAGACTCATTAGAATGACTACTATATTTTCCCATGGTTAGGTTCATAAAAATATTTTGTACTCATGAGATGAACAGAAAGTCCCAACTTTTATACAGGAAAACATCACTAGCCAAATTACGAAATATTGGTGTTCTAAATACTGATGAAGGTTTTAATAGTTCTTAGGGCTCTAAGACTCACACTGCATATTCTGCACCAGTTGCTCTACGTTCCTTAATCTTATCTACTATAGCCAATATAATAATACTGCAGGCTAAAGTAACAAAGTTAAACTTGTCATTTCCAAGTCTCCCTACCAAGAAGTCCATTCTTTCCAACTTCTCATTCTGTTGACAACAAAGATAAAGTAGTACAAACTGTTAATGAGCAAGTCTACTGTTTAGAAAGTAGGGCACTCTAAATTATCTTGAATAAGTGGCAAAAATGTCACACAATGGAGCCACTGGTGATTGGTTTATGACAGGAAAACAACCAAACCATCTAGAAAAAGCATCTAGAGATATTTTAGTTTCTTTTTTTCCTATTGAGGTAAAGCAAATAAAGTGAGCCTAAAAGACTTTACACTAACAGAAGGTAATTTCTGACAACATCTGAAACGCCATAAAAACCAGCATGGAGTGAAAGAATCTTTGAGACTGAATCCACATTATCAACAAACTCTTCAGCAGAACTTTATCTGCCTTTTAATTTTTCTATTTATACTGAATTCTCTACGGTGCTTTAAATGCCTCTAAGCAAGATGTGTGACTCTGTGAGGTGAGAAAATTTGAATCATTTATGCCTGGAGACATTACAAGGTGATACTTCATATATAACATGTTGGGCTACCACATTGTTTGAATTTTCACCTTTGAGGATCCTGCACTTAATATAGAAACTATAACTTAAAAGCCTCTCCAGCTAGTTTCCTCTGTCCTCGTCCTATAGATGAGATTCTGAACAAACTAGTCAACATGAGGTAAGAAAGAGGGGGAAGCGTGCAAAAGTCACACATGTCTGGAGAGAAAGTGGGAGAGACAGTGCACATGCTTTCAGCCACAGCTTGTAGTTAAACCAGATTTAGTACAACATCAAATCTTCAGTCTTATATCAAACCTTAAATGTTCAGCCCCACAGAGGACAATACCCAGGGGAAACATGGAGTAAAGGGAGAAGAAAGGATTGCCACAAGTGCCAGAACACCTTGTTAGAGACATACACATACAAAACCACACTCAATCAAAAGAGTGGCCTTTGCAGAGAATGGCAATGATGGTACAGGCAAGTCTGAGTATTTTTTTTTCCAACTGGACCCCCACACGCATTTCACACCCTTGCGGCATCACTTCTGTGGCCCTACCAATACTGAACTAGATTTAAATGAGTGAAGGATAAAAAGATTTTTCAAGGATCAGCAATTGCTTTCATCTTTGGCTCAGAGATCCTTTCACCTCCACCAAATAGGTCTGGGGTCTCTTCCAATTCTATCACTAGCTTCATGTTACAGGAATATGAGAGGCCCCATTTGAATCAAGATCCCAAATAATCAGTGTAAAACAGTCTTTGATGTTCCAATTTTTTTGCATGCAACTGAAACTTATGCTTAAAGACAGTAATGTCCTGCCCTGTTTCTCCGACCAGATAAATTAGAAAACCTAGTCTTCATAGCTCTCCTTAAGGAACTTGGTTTAGCATCTTCATAGATGCAGTAAAGAGAGTACATGGCTTTTGCTGCCCTCTTCTGTAGAGAGAAATGTATATCAGATTGCCTAAAAAATTGTTTCCAATCACAGATAAATATAGATCCATGGTCATCTTTCTGGCTTTAGTAGCTTTAAGGTAGCTGCACCAGTATCAAACTCTCTTTGAAAGTATAGCAGGGGCCAAGTAGCATTGACACACAGGAGCTGGTTGAAAACATGGGAAATATTTCATTATTGTACAGTTAGGTGTATGCTTGTGCTGAATGATGGACATTATGCATGACATGTAGCATGAACCTAACTTGTAAATAGTTTTAGATCTACTAGAAAAAGCATATTAACAGCAATAGTACAAAGAGTCTCTATGTATTTAACACAGTGTTAGCAAAAACCTACAAGGAAATTAATCACTGACATCAACATGAATTAAATGAATAGCAATTGCTAATGCTTTGTATAGTCCTTTCCTATTTTATGTTGAATTAATCAATATTATTAAGGTTTTTTTTTTCTCCCTCACACACATGCACGCACTTACACACACTCAGTTTCCATTGGCTTCATGACAGTCTCCTCTGACTCTAAATAAGATTCGCACTGTATCAGAAAGCTGGGTGGTACCTCCAATGTAATTCCCCCCCAAGGAAAGAAGGATTTCATGCACTGTGCTCAGCAGAACAAAAATATTAATTTAACTGTTATTATGGAAGAATGAGCTTCAGAAACACGCATTTTATTTACCCACTAGCTTTGGAGGAAGGTCCAGAATGCTGCCATGAAAAACCAATTGCTTCAAGATACTCAAGTTACAATAGCCATTGGAAACGCATTATACTGATAATTCTCAGTTCAAACGGATACCAAGAAAATAGAAAATACTTTTGCCAGTACCACTTTTTCACTTCTTTTTTTTTTTTAAAACCACATTTTATGCCATGTTCTGCAGAGAAACACATGGAACAGTGTAGCAGATTACCATTTTGCCACTTCCAGGGTATCTCCTGGGAATATGGGCTTTAAAAATTCTTACACAGGAACAGTCCATAAAACTAGAAGTCAGGTAAAGTCTATTGGGATCTGTAACACACATACCACACATCTCAAGGATGTTGTGACAAAGGGGAAGCCATTAAAGGTGAGAAACATGACCAGGATAAATGACAATTAACTTTCATGAAAGTAGTGTCTGACTGGTTTGGATTTTTGTAGGCAGCTGTGCAAACACTTTATTTGCTTATAGTGCATCTAATTAGGAGTTGAATTAAAAAGAAAAAAAAACTCCATGAGTGAGACATTCATTTTGGTCTAACTATGCATTACAATAATACAAAATCCCAGAATTGCTCACACCCTCCTCTTTATTTGTAAAACAAAAGTGATCTGAGTTTTTAGTGCTTAATGAACGCTGGAATCAAACAAGTCCCACACTCTTCCAAGTGTTTGCTGTACAGCTGCACAGGCTACTCCATGCAAGGTCTGCATTACTTTCAGGTCACAATCAGCTCTGAAAGTGGAACAATACGTAACAGTATACTGTACCTCAAATTTGGGATTCTGAAATCCAGCACTGTGCCAATCTTTTGAGCAGAAGTCTCCCGATGAGGCTGTGTTGCAAGCCCCCAGCAGTCCACAGCCCTAGCTGACTGGCAGTACCTCACAGCTGTGAGGAGCAGAGGCAACTGCTGAACATGGAACTGTATTCCAACATCTCTTCCCCTTCCCAGCTGAGCACTGTCTTTTTTTTTGCACAACTAAATGCTGTCAAATATGAGACTCACTGCCAAAAAAATGTCAGTGTAACAGACACAAAACAACTAAGATGCAAACAAGCATTCTCTTTTGACATATATTAAAGCATAGTTGTAATAATTTCATAATTGAACGATTCACATTTATGGGATTAATTCCCCCAGTGCCTCTAGGGGTGAGAACAGGACCTGTTTTTTGCACACAATAGCAAAGGCTGTTCCAAAATCTCAGAGATTTGAGCAGATCTTCCCTCTAGGAACTGCACCGCGGAAAGACTGCTTTAAATTTAGTTGGCGACATATAGCACATTAGTCAAGGATGCCCAAGAGATGAACTGAATCCAGCCCTACGTCATTTTGTGGGCTACACCCACCCACTTCGGTCCCTAATGGGAAGTGGCTAGCTTATGCTACTAGTCACCTCTCCACTAATGGATCCTTGGGCAACCACAAGTCTGCAGTCCATGGCACTGATTCATTTGGATGGGAGTCGTTAGAGAAAAAGACGGGAGTACTTTTCCCATGAAGATACTGCCATTTGGCAAAGACCAAAATAGCAGGCATGTGCAAGCCCTTGTTACGTAAGATCCAAAATCTGCAGCTAGTTACTGGTAAATATTTTTGCTAGTGAATTTATGACTCTGGGCAAGGACGATCATCCTGGTGAGTAAACAAAACATGAACAAATAACAGCATTCAGAGTAAGAATATTTTCTTGATTATTCTACAATAAGGCCTGTTGGGACAAAAATTCAGGATGTGTTGAAAACCTTTCAGACTCAGAGACCCAGGATATCCATACTCAAGTTTAATTTGCTTAAGAAAGAAAGGCTGCTACACTCATTCTAGTTTGCTACTGCATCAACACAAATTAGTCTGTAGTTATATCAGTTATATTGCTTTGAGACAACTCTCGTATCAAACTCCTACACAGTGGCAGACTGCCAGTTTTCTCTAAAATCCTTCTTTTTTTTTTTCAGTTGTGAACTAGGAAAAAACCCAGAACAAAACAAAATGAGCAAGTAATCCCTAAACTTCTAACAGCACAATAAAAAGAAAATTCATCAGGATTTGCAGACATGGCTATTATTTTTTTTAAAGCTAATCAGCAAAATATTTCTGACTACTTTTGAAATCAGTATTTTCTATCTTTGGTCCTGTGTACACCACTTCAGAGGTTCATTCTTATTCCAAGTAGTTTTTCTAACTTTATTTTCTGTAACAACTTCTATTTTCTATAGCAATCAGGAACAAACCTGATGAGCATTATGTTCAGTAACTTCATTTTAAGTTCCTGTAGTCTGAGTTTCCCCATTCTCATGAACTGCTTGCCACATTCCATTGCCCAGCAGGTAATTCAAGAGAAATTCACACTGTTGAGTTACAGATGGAATCTTATGTACTGTTTTTTGGGGTTTTTTTAAAAGATTTTTTATTAGTGGATCTCATTTTCTGACAATATAGTGATAACATGCACTAACGGTATGTAGTAAATGAGGACAGATTTAAGGGCAATCAAAACCAATCTTAGTGACTTTTAATAAAGACTGTCATGATTATGGGTATTTCTTCTAAATGCATTTCAAATTCTGTCCATTCAATCAGGACTACTTAAGACACAAATTCTACTTCTCTTTACGCTATTTTGTATCTTCCGCAATTTCATTAAACTTGATTAGGATGCCCACTTTCACTACTTGCTGGAAAAGGAAAGCAAAACAAACCAAGATTAATGTCTAAAATGTCTGTGTTTATGTAATAATGAACCTCTGTAAGCGAATCAGAGCTTCTGCAGAAAGTACCATATATTCAGAACAAAACCAGAGCAGGTTTACACCTACATTTTGGTCAAGCACTGCCATCTGGTGGGAAGACTTCTCTGTGAACTGAAGCTCCAGAAAAACAAAACTTCAGAGGAAAAAAAAATTTTTTAGTTTGGAGTACTTACCAATTTGTCAATCAAAAAGTATTAATTCAAAAGTAATGGTGGTTTAATTTTAAACTGAAATATTAATCGTTGTAAATAAAGTTGGAGAAACCAGAAGTAATTTGAACAGTAATTTCCATCTATTTACTACTGCTACCTGTTGTGCATTATAACTCTGCTTCTACAAAATTTCTGAAGGAAAAGAAGCAGCTGAGGCATTTTCTCAACTGTATCTTAGATTAAAATAAAACAAATGAACTCACCACAACCTGAGCTACAGTGCAGCTTTTCACAAATTAAAAAGGTACATGGGTACAGTGCTGGCAATGGCCAAAAGCCCCCACTGACTTTTGCTTTTACATTTTATCTCAGTTTAAGAGACGGGGGGGGGGGGGCATAATTATTTGCTAAATAATAATAACAACTAGATTAGATTCCCTAAAGTTTTATTTCTCCCAGCACAGAAAATCTCACGCATAAAGTTGTGTCACATGTGGAAGAAGGGAAAATGGTAGGCTACACCTACAGCTTGAGACCTTGTTAGCTTATGGTCCCCCATTATTGAACGTAACACCCCTGTGCCTCTTCTGGCTGGTACACAGCTCTCAGATCAAGCTGACCATCTGACAGGTATGGTTAGAAAGAAAGAGAAGTTGCCATCTTGTGCTCATAAATGAATACAAGACAGGTCTAGATGTAAAAAATTGTGAGACAAAGAAAACTGGGAAATTCTCAGTACCAGTTTATGACTTAATTTTTTTGCATCATTCAGCTGGAAGAAAGAACAAGACACACAGTCACTTTTAGTCCAGTTTATCATTAGGTATCTATATAAACAATAAAGAATTAAGCAAAAATTTCATAATTTGTAAGAGACTAAATCCTTCTTTCCCATCAATGCGAGGATTGGCCTTGTAACTGCACGTCCACATCTCGACAACAACCCTCAGTGACAGAAAGGACAGAAGAAACTGACACTCTTGATGGCTGAACCCTCTCCATCTTCCCTTACTAACTTCCACTCAAACTATCACTTCCTTCTTAGTATACACTCCTTCTTGCAGGACAGTGAATCTAAAAGCAATTCACAACATCATATTTTCAATATACGTGCCCAGAAAGACACAAATTGAGGTGAGCAACTCCTTCTAATGCAGTGTTATTTCCTTGGTGGGCTCAATAGAAAACAGAAGATCATTATTGTACATTCAAACATACACAATTCCCAGTTGGAAAAATACCTTGACAGTTCCACAGTCTTGTCACAAATTGGTCTGTATTTTGCACTTTGCTGCTGAGGAAGCAGGTAATTGGTAGGGCTTAATATTGCCCTTTCTCTCAAAGGTGTTCAATAGTCTTTAATGACACCTGCAACGTGCTCCAGCACATCCAGAAGTACAGAGCCTGCTGCTACAGAATTAATACTCCAGGCTGAGCCACAGCGCGCTCATCCCCCACGCTCCCACAGAACACACTTCACATGCCTCCTCCCTAACAAACATAACCTCTGTTTGCTAAAACACAAGCCAAAGAACTGCTATTTCAATAACCAAAGTAGGCAAAAGAACAGAAATATTGAATAGCAGAGCCTTGCTATGCATCTATTCCAAGGAATCTTAAAATCTTGAAAGAACATGAATTACTGTATCATTCTCATCAGCACAAAAAAGCAACAGACCAACACCATTCAAGATTACACAGCGAGACTGAGAAGGCTGCCTCCCATCCTCTATATCTTCACTTCTGAGCTGGAAATGAAAGACAAGCACAGAGTGCTTCACAGAAAATGAAGGGAAGCATTTATGAAGCAACAGAAACAGCAAATATGAATCTTTCTAAATTACTGCTCTTTTAAAATACAAATTTCAAAGGTAGTGGCCAAGTCTTAGAACATTTCATCCTTTCAATACTTGTGCGAATCATATTTTGAGCATTTTTTCTGGATTTGACAGCTTGAAGAAAGTAGTTCTTTTAAGGGCTTAATTCAAAACCACAATATTATGATACTTTGATTAATTCTCAGTTCTAATATGAGACAATATCAAATGCATCACTTGACTTAGATTTTACCGAGTCTTTTTTTTTGTACTATCCCCCTATAAAAGGTATTACAACTTTCTGTCTCATCCCTGGATTCAACTTTCTTACTCCTTTTCCCTTCTTCCCACCCACCCACCCACACATATTTAAGACTTGAGAGCTTGAACACTTCTCAATCACAATGTTTATACAAAGTTTGTATTTCATTATCACACATATCTTTCTTTTCTTTCTGTAGGCAGGCTATAGTTCTCAATTTTCTGCAAGAGGATCTCAAATTTTTTATCCTATTTGCCTAGGATGGAGTAGTCCTGGCAACCAAGTTTAAGTAGACTCCAAGGACTAGTGGTTTCTTGAGGTAAAATTTCTTACTCAAATCCCGCAATATGCTCCTTTCTCAGTAGAGGCAGAAAAACCATTACCCTGAACAGATGGGAGGTAGTCTGTGGGAAGACAAAATCTGTTGGAGCAAAAACTTAGAATAAAAAAAAATAATAATAAATCTGAGTCACAGGCCTGATAAAATCACAAGATTGGCTTAAGAGAGCCCTAAATTTTAAGAGAAACATATATTTTAAGGAAAATAGTATACATTATTCTTTTCATTTCTTGTATGCTTTTGATTCCCTCCAAAGGAAGCATAAGCTTACTTATTCGAAAGCATAGGTGAGATTCTTACTTGATTCCAAAAGCTGTAACCTTAATTAAAAAAAAGACGCTTACAAGAAAATTCTGAGTGCTCACAATATTAGGACAGCTAGTAAACTGTGTTGGTTTCTCTGAAGGTGTGGAAAAGCAATTGTCAGACAAAGTTGGCTGTGACTTGAACAGCTGCTATGCCATGACTACTGTTCAGCTCTAATTAAATCTCAGTGCGAACTCATTTGAAAACAGGAAGGACACAAATCAGGCCCAAAGAACATATCGTTAAGTTCATTAACTGTTAAGCGTCCTCTATGACACAGGAATGTTTGTTTTAATCTTCAAACTTGCTGAAACATGTAGTTTTGATTGACAAAAACTTATCTGATGAATTTGAAATTAATAGTCACGGCTTGAAAAAGAAGAAAAAGACATGAAATTCACAAAAGCAGCAAAAAAGATAAAAATCTATCATTATTCTTCTTTTAACTGATATCTTCTTTTTCCCAGGGCAGTGCTATAGGATCTTTTAGAATGATTTGCTGACACTGGTACAAAAGTTGAGTCTCCTAATGACAAAACCAGCTACTTTACACAAAAATCGTACCCTTGGTATTATACTTTCACCCCCTAGACAGCTAGCAAAGCTTTTTTTATGAAGTGAAATACAGACAGACTAACCCAACATTTCCAATACGCTTTCTGCTGTCCTCTTAGTCACTTAAAACATTGCTCCCCCCTTCACCATGTCAGTTTTTAACGGTGTGTCAGTATAGTCACTACCAGCTACTTTTCCAGTTTTCTTTCCTTTCCCCTCTCAGGTTCTATTTCCTTTCTGCTACTTTATTTTTCTTCAGGCTGTTTCAGGGTTTATTGCTTTCATCCTCCTTGTATGGTCAGCAAAATACTTTATATCAAATAAAAAATTGTGCTAATAATTTTGTAATAGTTTTGTGCACTTTCAACTTTCCTTGCAGTACTTCCATTTCATGTTAAATTAGCTATTTCGAGAACAGATGTCTCACCTAAAATTGAAGTGGTGGGTGTGTCTGTGTATGCCTATATATATGTATAAAACATACATATGTATACATGCACATACATACATATGTGTGTTTAGAGCTCTGCAAAAAGATAGCATGTCACACTTCCTTTACTGACTCTACAAACCCCTGGCTTTCTTTTAAAGAATGCAAGTATCACATCAGAGTCAAGAATCACTAATTATCTGGTATTTTGCAAACCATCACCAAGATGACAGAAGGAAAATTAACACAGTGCAATCTCCATTAACCACCATTCATTCCGTCATCTGTTGCTTAACCTCCTAATAAAGGCATAGTGAAAATACGCTCAATAACTAGGCTTTTTTTTTTTAAAAAAACCCACTATGCCAACGATTTATAACTTTCTGCACAAAGCTTAATTGTATTTTTCCTGGGCTTCTCATTTCTAATGAAATTCATCCCAGAATGCACAGGCATGTGCTACCATGCAGTCAGTGAAAATTTATTGCACTATCCACACAAATATGACACGGAAGCCCATGACGTTGATAGTGACAGGCATGAAGATAAGGATGCAGGAGAAGGTAATCTCAGTAAACTGAGGAGTTGGCAAGGAAAGTACCAGTACAGCAACAGGAACTGTTCCTCAAATCAACCCACTGATGACTTTATATCAACCCTTCTTCAAAGAAAGGGCATGAAGAAGGGAGACAGTGCTGGAAAAGTGGACTTGGAAGAAGAGGAGAAAGTAGCCACAGAGACGGAATAGTTTCACAATCACTTAAAGCTGACTTGAGCTGTCAAAATCAATGATCTTCCTTGACGCTCCCTGTGGCCACAGCTGCACTTTGCCACTCCAGTCTAGCATTTATGTAGCTGCATGGTAAACCAGATGAGGAGAATGACTGGGCTGAACACTAGTGATTTTTCTTACCATCCCAAGAACATTTGTGCTGTAAGTGAAACAGCAGGAAGACAAGTGAGAATGGCCTCTTAACTTTAAATGACAGCAATGGTAGGTGACCTTAAAGAAGCACAGAAATGGATCCACAAAATCCAGCTTTGTATAATTTCTAATTTTCCACAAATAGCACAGTTCTATAGCGATACACCTTGATAGTAATTCCTTTTAATTTTTTTAATATAGATTTATATGTAAAAAAATCTTCATATAATTCAATATATTTATTTTATATTTATATATTTTTCTATATTATATATTAAAATTCCTTTTATATATATAAAAACTTTACTCCAATATATTATTTGATTTTTATATATACGATATATCGTATTATATATATATGATATATATTCTTAATTTTTTGAAAAAAGAAACCAAGGGAAAATTATTTCATCAGCTTGCTGTATAAAAGATCACTATGGCAGATGGGTATAGTGGCTTTTAACAAGTGCCTTCTTTTAATAAGAATTTAATTATATTATCCAAACTTCAGAAAAACATTTCTTGGAGTAAAATTTATGCTAGGCCAGTAGAGTCCAATACTCCCCGCGGAGTCTGACTCACCAACTCTCTTAAGATCTTTATCACCTGAATTAATACCAGTTCTCAATACCTAGTCAGTTATTCCAATGTTGTGATATGAGACTAAAAAGAAACTACAGAAAAGAAAAACTCAATAGATTTCATTGGAAGAAGAGCAGAATAACAACACTGAATTTTTTTTAATGCCATAGGGTAAGAAGGCTAAAGACTAATTCTGAATTATCAGTAGCATTATCAGCATCTAAAGTTTGGCATTATGAAATCCCAAATACCATTATAAAGAGCCCTTTAAATAAATCTGTTATCAGCTGAATACAGATGAGGACAATGGTTGTACACTTCTCCATTTGCAGTGAGGTTAAGATCTGCCAGCACACATGATAAAATTTTCTAATAAGCTAAAAAAAAGAAAAGAAAAAAGGAGGAGAAATAGCTTTAAGAAGCTCATTGAATCAACTGAGCTCGCGCTCTCTTCAAGAAATTTCCAAGCAAGTCAATCCTTAGAAGAACACGATTACATAACCTACCTTAACACGATATATTTGTTCCTTACTGTGAAAAGTATCAGACTACAAGAGACATATGCTAATGTCTCTTATTTAATTTTAAGCATTTTAACATACTATAAATTCATAGATTAGAACTAGAAAAGGGAGGAGAATCATTGCAAAAGCACAGGTCAGTTAATAGAACAAAGAAAAAACCTAAAATCACAGTTTTATAGGCACAGGAAAACAACAAGATGATGCCTGTAAGAAAACTGGAAGAATAACTCCCTAACATATAGTCTTAGGTAAAGCAATTTATTTCCCTCTACATAAATTTCTGTCTCTCTATTAAAAAAGAATGGCATTACTTCAAAAAGGATTTATCAGATTAAAAAAAAAAAAAAGCAAGGTTTTGATTATGTAAAATACTAAACCAAAATTACTCTATTCCCGTTGCAACCCATGACTCACTGCAAAAGTTAGTACCATGCGCCTGAGTCACTTGCATGCTACTCGTGCCTCAAAGAAGGATGCATAACTCAACGATAACTGACTCATAATTTAACATAGTAATAGTAGATCACTATTACCCTGCTCCAACAAGCATTTAAGTATATACATACAGAATAATTTATGGCAGCTCATGAATATGTCTTTCCTGACAAATGTTCATGTCCCATCAATCTTAATGGATCATATTTATGTATTATTCTGAATAATGAGACAGACAGACAGTTCCCACTATACCAAAAGAGTTCACATCACAAAACCTTTTTAGAGGGAAGGCAATTGAGTCTTGTGGACCAATAGCACAATTAATTTCAATACTTGATTAGAGAAAGATTTTGTATTTCAGCTGAAGGGAAAAAGCTCTCAGGATGAGAGATGTGAATATCCACATCTACAAGAAAACCAAGTGAGCTCTGTCAGCATTACTTATTTTTGCCCACTGTATCTTTTATCTGTGCAATTTGTTTAGCTAGTCTGGTAAGAGAAATGTATGAACACCTGCATATCACGGGCCAGCTTGTGCTTGGCAGATTTAATACATAAGAGAATTTCAACAACTGAAGAAAAATGCCTGCCCAGCAAAAAGACTGTTCTTTACCTCAAAACATATTGTATGCAACTTCCAAGTAACTGGAAAATCATTAACACAACTGGTATGTTTTCCATAAGAAAGCGATGCCTGATTGCTCAAGATGATTTGGGCAGAATGATAGATGAAGATCCATTTCCGAACTGGATATAGTTTATATATGGACCAATTAGTGCTCATAACAGACTTGCCAGTTACCGACATGGGCTTTGAAAATATTAAATCTCAATAGCATATTTATTATTAACACCATAATTAGATGAGAATCTAATTTGCAATAGATGAGAATGGGAAAGAGAAAAAGTCTCATACTTGATAACATTGGGGAAAAAATAATTTTTCAAATAGAAATAAGAAAATGAAAAAATATTTGCCTTCACGTGCCTTCATTCTCATAACTCACATATTTTAAAGCCTCATGTGTTCCAATAAAGTAGTAGTTTTTCAAGGACTTTATTACTTCTGAATGCTTAGTATTGGCGATACTGGTGGTTTGCCAGCATTCTGGCGTGCATAAATTGATCCAGACGAAAAGGAATACCTATATTTTTTATTACTTTCATTCCTCTTAGGATACTGTTCTTATCTTCACAAGAATAGAGAAGAAGGAATTACCACAGCAAATACGCCAGTTGTCGCTACATGTTTTCCCCTACCGAAATTTATATTATGGCTTCAAAGACAGACTCGTTTTAGAGATTCCACAGCTGAAGGCAAATCAGCAGATGTCTATTCCCCCCCCCGCCCCCCGTTACTAAAAATGTGCTGACTCCCTTATCTGCCTACATATGGCTTCCAGCCTTTTTCAGTGAAAAAGAAAAACCCTGTCCCAAAGAGCACACATGCGTTTGTATATTACTCTACCCTAAAAGAGTAGTAGACAGGGAGCTATTTATTCCTCCTCCATCCCATATAACTACAGATGCTATTCTTAACTGTCACTCTCATTTTGTATTGTTCCTATTGTGTGGGACAAGGCTGGTTCTTTTCTTAAAGCCATGCTCACTACAAAACAAAATACAACCACAATTTATTCCTTGCAAATTGCAAGCGTACTTCAGATACCAACTGGCTTTAAAACTACGACGTTAAATGAGTATTTAGGTATCATTTATCATTCTTTTGTAATGCCAATAGCGCAACACATCATCTTCTAAATTTTATCATCCTTTACCTTAATTTTTAATCTAAAAGTATGATTATTTCATCCTCTTTCACAAATACACAAATGTCTTTAGTGTGCTTGAAAGTATGAAGAAACCCCTCAAATAAGTTTGACGTGAAAATTATCAGTAACAAAATCTCTGGTCTTCATTAGCAAGATGACAGATCTGTCAAAAAGAATGGCTAATGTATAAGTAACATGCATGCAAACACATTACTGCACACAGTATATGGTCATGCATTCTAAGCTAACGGTATTGCAGATCTCTGCGGATGCTTTGTGACATTTTAAAAGTGGTACTTAAAACGTAGAGTATTTGGAATTCATCAAAAAGGTGATTTGAAGGTCATATCCCGAGACACTTGAAATAATTTATCACACTATCACACTAAAATTCTAAACACACATTTATCACACTAAAATTCTAAAATACACACACATTTTCTGAAACTTATTAATATACTTTATCCTTTCTCTCCAAGCCTTTTTACCCACCTGTGTCTAAAGTGGAGGGTAGCTGAAGGAATGAAATTTTTACTTTTAGGCATCCAGTGACATAGGGCTTTCCTCAAAAACAGTAACAAAAAGCCACACACAGATCCAAAATCCATTACTACCAGTAACTCTGTAACAAAAGGATCCATATTAGAAATGACAGAAGAATTAAACTACTAAGAAACGATGTAATAAACTAACTTCTGCTGGTACATGGGCTCACAATAATATTTTTATCTTGAATTTAGCAATACCTGAAATAATTGGTGATAACAAATGATGGATGATTCCATATTGCTACATAACTGAATTACAAATGGGAATTTTGTGCCTGCATTCTGTACCCTTCATCTTCCCTCCCTCTCACTGTAGTGCTCCAGTGGGATTTTTTCTTGATAATTTTGAAAAGCAGAGGTAATATTTAATTCCAGGGGCAAAATTTTCCAAAATTTTCCAAAATACTGTTTTGTTGCTTTTTGCATTCCTGACTTAAATATTTTGTAATACCACCAAGTCATTATTTGTATGAGAGGTAGTCAATTTTGTGAATCTGTAATTGCACAAGAATGCTTACAAATATTACAGTTGGAGATACATTGTAATTTAGAAATCTCCCATTTAAAGAAAATGTTGCAATTGCTTCAAAATGTAAAGTTCCATTAATGTAAAATAATCACCATGTTTTAAAAAGCAGCGTGAAAAAGGTAGAGAAGAATCCATGCTTTTTTGATATCCCCAAGCCTAGCACTTTCCAACACATGTGCTCATTAAAAAAAATACAATCCATACACATCCTTCCACACTGACTTCACAGAAATGACTGGCTATTTTTTATTATCTGTTACTTAGACTATATTAATATTAACATCATTCATCTAACTGAGTAAAATTATGTTGCTTTCTTGTACTTTAAGAGGTACTGCAAGAGGCTACTTATTTCAGTAGTCAGTATAAATAAACACAGAGATTCTAGAAATATATGGTCTTTTGGAAGCAGAAATGAATTCTCTCTACACATATTCTGAGTCAGTTGGAAGCCATCTAGCCACAGTTATGCATGTTGACAAAACTAACGGAAGTCCTTATTTTATATACATACATACTTACACAGTCTGCTTATACACACACACACTTTACAGGGAGATGCAAACAAAGGTGCAAAGCATTTTATTCCGCTTAGCCTTCTCCAAAAGTTCCTACATGGTAAAGACAGGGAGATCTAGTGTAAGTTAGTTGTGCAGAGATTGACTCATGAGTAACTAGAAAATTAAATGCTCCCTGAAGGAACAGTCACAGCTGTGCATTCTTACATGAAAAAGAAGGACCACAAGTAAAAAATAAAAATAAAAAAAATGCATTCAGCCACAGATC
This sequence comes from Calonectris borealis, assembly GCF_964195595.1. NCBI lineage: Eukaryota > Metazoa > Chordata > Aves > Procellariiformes > Procellariidae > Calonectris > Calonectris borealis. The sequence continues at coordinate 22,126,721 of NC_134321.1, read as the reverse complement.
ATGAATTTATATTAAAAATATTCCCGTATAATAGGCATCATAAGACTCTCTGAGGTGAATTCAATATAAAATGTGTGTTGACTTTATTATCTTCCTCACTCAGACTTGTTTTCTAACAGATGGTAAAGTGACTAACTCCGACCATGGGATCTCCCTCTAGCAGCAGCTTACAGAAGAATGGACTTTCCTGGCATCCAGCTGACTCAAGATGCTGCCACCTTAATAAGAGTCATTTTGCCCAAATGGCACATAGAAAACAAAGATGTTGTAATACTTTTTCTGCAAACAATTTTTGTCCGAAACATAGAATCACAAGAATCTATCACCTACACTCAAATGTACTTCTGAAAATTAACAACCGATCAAGGCAGCAGCATTACTATACTTCTCACAACTGTCACAGTTTAAGTACACATAAATATTGACGCCAAGGCCTGTGGTCATTCATCCAAGCAGAACAAGTCACAAGGCCCATGCTGACTACAGGAAATAAAACTAAGTAGAACAGTAATAATAACAGTGAGAACAACAACAATAACAGAATACACAAAGCAGGCAATGCACAACAGAACCGCTCACCGACCGCCGACCGCGTGTCACGAACGGGGGGTGAGCCCCCCCACACACCTGGTTTTTATACTGAGCATGATGTCACATGGTATAGAATACCCCATTGGCCAGCTGGGTCCACCACCCCGGCTGTGCTCCCCCCTCCCGGTGCAAGCATCACCCAGCAACAGCCAAAGCATCAATGGGCCATCAACGCTCCTTTCACACCGAACCCAAAACACAGCACACCCCCCAGGCTATTGGGAAGAAAGTTAACCCTGTCCCAGCTGGAAACCAGGACAGCATAGTAAGCAGAACAGTAACACAACAGAGCAAAGAGCACGCTCCCTCCTTCATTACGCTGTGACGCCAGGAGCAGAACTGCCGAGGAGAATGCAAACGCCTCCACTGCTTCAGAGCCTTATTTCGGCACGGCGCACCACTGCCCACTGTTATAATGTCACCACAGGTGCTGTAACTTTTTATCATGTATATCTGAAAAAATGCTTACATAAGTTATTAGTGTATAGCTTCGCACATAAAAACATCGAGCCTGGCTGGCACACAAAGTGAAGCAGTACAGACTGTTGAAAGGCTACAGTGATCAGTGGCATGTGCCAAGCATCCCACAGTATATAAATCTCAGCCAGAAGAGAGAGAGACAGAGACACCTTGATCTTCACGATTCCACTTCTCTCATGAAGGATGAGGACATGTGGTCAGTGACACAAGCAGATTTAGTCAATTCATTGAACAGGTATATTGAATACGAATACAAATACTGAGTACTATATTAAATACAGTATAAGCTATCAATCACTAAAAGCTTATTACTTGCACTTTCTTGTGTGCAACATACATTTAGCAAAGAGCTGCAGTGTTCCTGCTGTCTTCCCTGAAGCTGTGCTTCAGTCCTATAGCACGATTTCCACTGTAATTGTGCCTAAATTTCCACGATTTAGGCATAGAAGTGCCTAAAAATAAAGCAAGTACTTCCATTAGCAGCAGCACTTAGCAGCTGAGAAAAATCAAGCTTCACATTTAAATTATGCTTAGTAGAGCAGAATCAAATCTTTCTACCTGCTGAGTACCAACTTTACTTACCTCACTCCATCCTCCTCCCATCAGCAAAGACATAGCACTATTTGGGCACAAATATGTACTGGTGAATTTAATTATTGTAAAATCATAAATATTGTAAAATCATAAACAGTTGGTAAAAACAAACTCAACACAACGCAACAAATGAGAAACCATAAAAGGGAAATTAAACCAAAATAATAAAATCTTATATCCAGGAACTAATTAAAATTCCACTTGGGAGAAGACAAGCCTGTAGATTATATTGGTAGAATTCTGCTCCTGCATTTCTGCTGGAATCTGTGTAGCCACTGTGTTGGACAGAATATCCAGAATTAACCTTGATGCTTTTGGACATGTTGCGTGGTACTTCACACAACAGACTTCCACATCAAAAGTCAGCCCCACCTGATGGGCTATGTTGAGAACACCTGCTTGGAATTGTGCTGCTAGCTATTCCCAGCACCTGTGCACCTGTTCATAAAACACCATTTGCCTATTAGCAGCTACCACTATTAAATATAAGGAAAGCTATCAGAAGACACGTAAGCAGCACTACTGAATGATATCCACCACAAATAATCAAAAATATCTTATGCATATGCTCACACTGACTAAAGTATGAAGAAATTATAGAGTCACTTTAGTAAAGTAAGGCTAAAGCCTTACTTGTATAGTTCATCTGGTTCACTGAATTAAAATTCTTGCATCGCAAAATATGAAGCAATTAAAACAAGATATTATACATTTTATATCATGTCCTGCTGCTGGATCTTCAGAGTAATACAAATTCCAGTTTTTAAGGTGATAATTTTCCAATATCATTAATTGCATCTCGCTCCTAATGTATGATAACAGCTACACAGTACTTGATACCCTGACAAATGCCAAAAAAAAAAAAAAATTACCAATCATATGCTTTTCTCACTGATATAAAAAAAAAATCATGAGACAGAATGTGTATTTAGTCTGATGAATCTCATGCACATACATACACAGTTTTTACTGAAAAAGTTACTTCAGTTTCCCATAAAAGCAAGACTTGTGTGATCATCCTACACCCCCACTGATTTTTTAACCTTCTGGGCAATTCCAATCAAATTTGAGGGAGAGACAGAATCTTACAATCCATTTAGCCTTGTGAAAATAAAAAAAAAGCAGTAGAAAAATACTTAAAACAGTGTCTCTTCAAAGAGAAATAGATGGACACATATTGATAACTTCATCCAATCATGTTAAGCACCTTCTATGTGATTTTGGATACTCCTCTAAATCCTTCGTTTCTTCCATGTTTATCTTGAAATTACTCCCTACAAAAGTACTAAGAAATCTCTTCATAAAGAAGCATATTGTGTTGGGACAGGGAAATTCCCAGCTGGCTCTTTACTTCTTATTGAGCAATGATCAACAGTATCAGAAAGGGATAGTCAAACAAATATATCTTTGGTGTGGTGTGAATCTACATTTTCTCTGCTATTTCCTTGCAAGCATCTCTGTACGCATATGGTACATCCTAAAATCCTGCTGCCAGTTCCATGCTGAGCCGTTCCCATCTTCCATCCAAGTGTTCAGCTGAGTGCACCTGCTGCCCCGCACTCCCATTGCTGTTGGCACTGTTAGATACCACTATATCACATGCTATGTTGTTCAGTGGAGAAAAGACATATTTAACAGTTTACCAACTGGTTTAGGCAGAACGTTGCTGTGCAGCAATAGCCAGAGAAATACGCAATGATGGCTGGTGCAAGGAAAGGCTGCGTGTGCAGTGTATCCCTCTGGAAGGCAATTCTCCACCTCCTTAGAATTATTTCCGAATTCTCCATCCATTTAGACATTTCACACATATGGATAGTGATACAACTTACATGAATGTGGTTTTTTCAGTCACCTTCCACAGACTCCTTTAAAATAATCCCTGGGCTAAGAAGCCAGAGACACCACCTCTTAAAGTGCTTCTCTGCTATAAACGTTAAAACTTTTGCTTTCTTCTTTGTAACATTCAAATTACTTTGCTCTCACAGACTACATTTCAGCTGATATCTCATCATGTAATCTCCTTGACAGGACTTGGGTAAAATATGCCTCATTTCTGGCAACCAGGCCACCAAACTATTCCCTTCTCAGCTATTTGACTATATTAGAGACAGGACTCCTTGATCTCCCTCACCTATCTGCACTCATACAGAATAAATTACAAGTACCAGAGGCCTTGCAGAAATTTTAGTGCTATCTGCCTCTTCCCAAAAGCCTTCTCCCCTGAGGATTTCATGCCTCAGTTCTCCAGTCATGACAAATTCCCTTAGTCTTCTTCCATTAACTGATAAATTCCAGCTGCTTATTCCTTGGAGTCTGAAGAAAGGACAACGTACTGCATCAAGGATCACCTCTCGATGATCCTTACGGGTCCCTTCCAACTCAAGATATTCTATGATTTTATGATTCTCTGTCAACTTCAGACTGCTAAAATGAAATCGCAGATCATAAAAAAATCCTGTATTAGACTAAGCATCACATACAGATATGTGAACACATGCACTTTATGAACAGAATACTGTTTCAGAAATGCTGAGTAGCAGTTTTACAGAAGAAAGTCAATATCGGTCACATGTGCAAACAGTAAACGAATTCCAGAATATTGAGTACCCTAAGTCAGTATCGGTAGGAATGATTAAATTAGATGTGCCAGAAAGAGCAACAAAGTTAGCATAAAAAGGTATAAAACAGACGGGTATGTTTTATTTAAAAACATTCTAAGCAATAATTTTTTCTCTCATTTCCTATCAAGTTTTCTCATACAAAAAATAAAAATCACAAAGTATTTCAAGCAAGATTTCTGGTTCTTAATTAAATGGAAGCTCTTTGGTTGATGGAAGAAAAGCTATTGCTTTACCTCAGTTTAATATCTTCCCTTCTTCTGGAAAAGGATTAGAAAGTGGGAAAAAAGTGTATGAACGTTTGAATTTTGACAGAAAAAATTTCAATCAGCATAATATTATACAGAACACATAAAAAGCTTAGAGAAACAAAACCTACAGTAGCAACTGATAGATTAGTGTCTCACAGTTTACAACATCATTTCAAATAAATGAGCAAAAATGTTACAGAAAATATCTACCATATAAATTAGGCTAGAAGTAACAACACTACTAAGGATTAGGCTTGCTTCTCCTGACATACTGGAAGCGCCAAAGCCAACTGACAATATGGGAGCATCAGACCTAGATGGCACACATTGAAGATGATGGTACAGACTTTCTTGCCTCTAGCAAAAGGCAAACCACCTCCCATTAAAAATAATCGCTGTTCCAAAGGGTCTGGTATATAAGGCAGGAGCAGAAGGTGACAGATGAGTATTCTACATATATTTAGCAATAAAAAAGATGTTCACGAGCATTATAGAAAAGTCTCATCTCTGTACCTGCTACACTGGTTGAAAATACTTAACAAGGTAGGAGAGTAGCATTGCTTACTTCAGAAATGAGGTTAATAGAAGGTAAATTGAAATAAGTATATCAAATAATGATTGATTTAAATTACAGATGGATCAAGAATCTTTCTTTCTTCCAAGCTTTCTTCCATAACAAAAGAACACGGGTTTCTTTATTAACCCCAAATTAACCCGAATTAATTAATCCAAATTCCATTTGGAAGGAACGTCCAAATCAGTAAAACATTATTAAAGAGCAGCTAACATTGCCACTGAAAGTGCCAAGTTTTTAACAAAATTAAAAAGAGATTAAACATTCATATTAAAAGCATCCAAAGCTTCTATAATTTACAGCAAGCCATATTGCAAGAAGTATTAAATTTTTAAATTCAGGACTCTAGTCAACCTTGCAAGGAGAACATATTATAGCTATTATAGAATGGAAGAAGACGTTTTACCCCTTTTATCTTTTGCATATACGTTTCTGACAGTTTTTTTTCCTACAGTATTTGGTGCTGCTTTTATTGAAATTATCGGACTAAATAATTGGTATGATCTAGTATGGGAAGTTAAAAGGTAAGCTTTCTTAGTGTTAATGGCAGCATTATGTCCAATAACAAGAAGACAGAAATACAAACATATGCCAAACAACTTCATACATGGTGTTGATTTGATTAATTTATATTATGGCTTGTAAAAAATTATATGTAGCCACTTTGTTCAAATTCAAAACAGCAAGTAGTTCCACACCTCAGGGAAAGGAACTGTTCATGCAATCAACAGATAATGAAACACATAATAGAAACTAAAAAAACCACGTCATGTACCACGAGTTTTCCTGAGGATCTGATTGTTTCAGTTAACATATTTCACAGCTCCCTATCCAGATTTTTGTTTCCAGACAAAAATAAGTCAGTACAGAAAATAACTTCTCCTCCCCTCCACTGTTAAATTATCTGTAAATTAGAGAAATGCTCTCTCCACTTGCCTACTTTCTCAGCAACTATATTAATTCTTTTATTTTGGCTTCCATTTTCCAGTTCGGGGGCATATGCCCTTCTCGGAAGATGACCAGAAGTTTGTGACAACCCAAGGGAAACCACAAGAGAGGAGTAACTAAGGCTACATGATACGAAAGTATGGATTAGGTCACAAATGCAGAGATGAGATTCTAATATTCTTTCCTTACTTTGGTAAGCTTTGAACCAGTTCTGACGTGGTATCACAGAGGCATTACTAGAATTTGAACCCACAAATCAGAAAAATAAACAAAAAGGGTAGAAATCTTCCTTTTCCTTTGTAAACATCCTGGATATAATGAAGACATAGCTGAAGATATAAAGGAAAACACTTATTTTGGATAATATTAAAACACCTATTTTGGATAATATTATCTGTACAGTTCTTTAACATTCACAGTTAATTTGGTAGGGAATGTCTTCATTTGGATCAAAATACAGGAGAGAACTTCAAATTGAACAAACTGTATCTGACTTTAAAAAAAAAAATTAAGTTCATAAAGAGAGTTTCTCTGACCTTCCTACGTTTAGCTTCTGGCCATTAATTTAAAAAAAAAAAAAAAAAAAAAGAAAAAAAGATACGTGTAAATAACTAAATAAGGCCTTTAATAGCATTGCCTTGTTATGATTATTAAAATACCAGGTATTGTATGTCATAAATCCTGGTTATGCGAGAGAAATTAAGAGTGGAAGAGTGGATATGTGGTACAGAAAAAAGAAGGACCTTCTCAGAAAAATCTGCTAAAAAGAGATAGTACTAATCTTAGAAGATCTATTATAGCTACAAGATTTCTTCAAGAAAAAAAAAAATCGTGGGATTATGCTACAGGTTCTGATATAGACACATAGATTATCTCTGAAAATCACTTGAGCATAGAAAAGCACATTGTATTAAAGATGTGTGTAACTAGCTCAATCTCATCTGTTTGCACACGGTAGGTTTGCACACATATCAGTATACTTACGACTCCTTTTAGGTATACAAATGTAATAGCATTTTTAATCTGAAATGGATACTTTAAACAGACAGTTTAAAAATCTGTAATTTTTCTTGTTCTGATTTTCTAATGATGAAACAATATTTTGGGGTAATATTAATCTTCTGATGTAAAGAAACAGAATATTCACTCTCTCATCCTTCTCTTCCCCCCCCACCCCCCATATTTTGAATATTGTAGATTGCATAAGAGGCCTTCTTGTCAATCAATAGCTTTTTTTTTTCTTACTGCTATTTTGTCTATTTGAAATTTAATATTGTTAATGCTGAACGCAGGGCCAAATTATTAAATGACTAAACAAAAATTTTAAAAAATCTTGAAGCAATTTCTTAGAAATAGTAATAGAAAGAGGTAGATTAAGAAATTGTTTTTATTTCTGAAACAACCTTTCCCTCCAACACAGACCTTACTTATTTTATGCAGCGTGGTCATCCAATACTTACAATGTCTGTTGGAAGGATGGCATGCTGCTATCCATTGACAAGGAAGTTTTAAAATATGACTGCAAGTCCACAGCAGCATGTTTCTCAAGTACTTTTTGCAAATCAAACCCCAATTAGGACACTATTCCAGTTGTTAGACTCTAATGATGCTTTGCAATAATCATCATAGGCACAAATACCCTAATTTAAAAGCAATTAGCAAGCCACATCATTTGTAACAGAACATTCTGAATATATTGAAAAACTGGCTGTGCCTTGTAGTTTGTTTTTTAACACTTCAACTCCATTTTTAGCACTAACAAAAAGAAATTATTAGCCCAACCTGTAAAAATCTGCTGTTATATTATTTCCAAAATCAAACATTCCTTTTCTATCACCGAAAGCATGTTTGCTAATGGAAAAACACTTTTGAAGAAAACTGAACAAGTATTCTGTAAAAAATTTATTTAGGAAAAAAGATAAATGTCTATTTTCCAGCAAAAATTTGCTTGATTTTAACAGATAAATTTAAAAGCTGTCATATACAAACAGTATCTTTCTTTAAAAGAAAGATGTGACTATCATTAACTGTCATGAAAAATAATATAAAAGAAAATGAAACTTCGGGGGTGATCCCCCGCAGTACACAGAATTTCAATAATCCAAAATTATAACGGAAAGAAACTGATCATTTTCAGCTCCAAAACCGTATGTCAAAACAATACCTCTCTTACACTTACTCAACACTTGAGAATTCGATTTCTGTTCTACAACCCACATCCATAGCACACCTTGTCTCTTAAAAACAGATTATACTTTTTATTTATTTTTAACTTTCACTAGGTAAGCTAGCTCTAGTCGTCAAGTCAAAACTTCCAGTACCACAAGTTTGATCCGGGTCCCTGTAAAATCATTGGAATATAATGTTTAGACTATTGGAAGAAAAGCAAGTCAAACACTACTAAATGAGTCTAATGAGCACTGCCTTCTAAGTCTGAAAATAGCATGTATTATTTTATATAAAATTATGTTGATGTCATATTTTAGCAGAATATATTACTTTCAGAGGAGATGACTGAAAAAGATACAGACACAGACATTAACATCATCAGTACTTTGGAACTCTTTTCACTGCTTTTATTGATGACAAATTTTAGAACCTGAAAATACCTGCAACATATAGCCACTAATGGTTAACAAAGATTTTATTATGACATAAAGAAAGAATACAGAATTTCTTCAGATATTAAGCTATGACTTTGAGAAATGGGTAGTCAGTAAACAGACATGACAGATGGGATTTGCCCTACTCATGGAGTTAATGTATCATCTGACATGATATCCTGCTGGAAGAATCCTGAGGGGTATGCAACCTTTACTGTTCCTCTTAATATTTGCAAGTTTCTACCAAAAAACAACGACAACAAACTTTTACCAGGTACCTCTGACATTACCAGATCTAAATAACTTAGCACAACTGCCAATCTGTTGTGCTATATTAAATCATGTCACGGATTAAAGCTACCCTGCATCACATCTTTAGGCAGTTTCACCTTATGTGACATCAGGAAGACATCACACACTAAAACAGCTCCTGCTAGATGCAACAAGCTCTGTTAGGAGCTACTCCAAAGTACCAATATTAAAAAAGAACCTACCACAAGCAGAGTACATACGTATTCCACAGAAAAAGGTCCTGCAAAACCAGGAGATGGGTTAAGGGTAAAAAGGAAAGGTGTGGAAGTATTCAAATTTTTCCAGTTTGAACTCCTCCCTAGAAAGTACAGATTTCCAATAACAGACAACTGTGATATCAACATAAATTATTACACTTCAGACTGACCTCCACATATCTCAAAAGTGACCAAGTATCAGCAGCATTTTTAATCCTTTCAGCTCTGGAGTTGTGCAAATCAGAAAAAGTAAAATTCCATGTAGCAGATTATTTATTTCATAACTTATCTCTTAGTCTCTATGCACAAGTTAAAGTCAATAACGCTTGACCAGTTTAAAACACACACACACACAAAAAAACCAAACACCACCCATAAAAGCAAACAAACAAACAAACAAAAAGGTAAAATCAGAAGTCTGCAGAAACAACTGAAAAATGTCCTGGAACTCATATGTGCCTTTATCAAGGAAGAACAGATGAACTACATCAAATTTGAACCACCTCTGCTGCCAAGGTTTTACTTGCTCTTAAAGTACAGCACATTTACAAAAGCTCTATTAAAAGCATTTACTTCTAACTTTTTTTAATTAAGAAATGAACTAAAAATTAATCCTGAAGGAACAAGAAGTGCAAAGAAAATAAGCATCAGATACCTTAAGTCCTTTTAGGAAGTCCTTTTAAGTCCATTTTGCTGTGAATACTATTATGATTATCCTCAGATGTCAACATGTCATTTGATAATAAATGTTTAATATTAATTAGGTGTGAATTGCTGCTTGACAAGCAAAATGAATCGAAAGATTTTGTTACTCATACTGCATGGAATTTTGCTTTAGTATGTTATGTGCACAATTCAGGTCCTAAAAGAATACTCTGTTTCCTCAACAACTAGCAGAATTATTATATTAATTTAGAAGTTTATCTTTAATTCCTATTATTATTGTCCTCTTGTGGAAAATATAATCAATGTAAAATACAGATATTAGCCAGGTTCATACCCATTTTCATAGGGACCTCAAAAACTGCCTGAATAAATTCCATCTTTGACTGAAGAAAAAGGACTGGCAAAACAACATTATGTAAAGAATAATTTAAAAAAAACAACACAAAGAAAAAAAATCAAACAGTGACAAAAATCAGGGAAGGAGTAAAGCACCTGAACACAGAAATCCATGAGGAGTAATGAAAATGAGAGTGCAAATTTAAACAATAACAGCAAAAAGCTACAGAGAAATGAAGAAAAAAGATACACAGTGTGTGTATATATATACTGTTCCTATACTACACGCACAGAGTATCATACCTATTGGTGATACCAAATCATTTATTGGCAGGTACAATTCTAAAACATTCTTAGCAAGATACAAATACAGCTAAGACTAGAAAAAGAATTACAGGTGAAATTGATTTAAATTGTATATAAACTGGAAAAAAGAAAAAAAGTTAATTCATAGCATATTAATATTAAATCATTTTGTTAAGGACAGGAAATGAAGAACAACTCAAATGTGTTGGTCTGTCTTTCAAACCATATACTTAGAAGAAGCCACTATCTATGAAATTAAATGTATGCAACAGGTTATTTAAGAATGCAGTGACAGTCAACTGGAGCTGACCTACAGATTGAACCCTCCAACACAAGACTTATCTAGGATCTATGGGACTGCAGATGTTCATCTTACAGAAACATAGTCCAAGAATTGATGCTCTGAAGTGACGACCTCACCTATGAGATTCACACTGATTTTTTTTCCCCATAATACCTAGCACGGGTAACCTCTGTAGGTTTTAACTGCCTCATTTTTTTAGACCTTCTTTTTGTAGACATCTACAAAAGATGAGGCAGTTAGAATCAGAGGGGTGGGGTGGTTTATTGTTTGGGTTTTAGTTTTAAAATACTGTATCTTCCTTACCCAATAATTTTATAAGTTAGTGTCCAGCCAAACAGAAGTCCTTAGGTCAATGTGATGGAAATAACAAAGGAAATTTTATAAAAATCTTTTGACTCCCAATAAGAGTGTCTTTCTCTAATACAGTTACCCGCAGTTCTCTTGGATAAAGAGAGAAACATCATAAGTCAGAATGTGCATGATGTAGCTGTATCCAATAAAGGTTCATCCTCCATTGTGGTCGGCATCACAGGAAGATTTCTGACAAGATTTTTATCTTGCAAATTTGATACATTTGCCATTGAGACATTTGTTTCTCTTCTTATTCTTCCATACAATACATGATTGAGACGTGTACTGCTATAACACAGTAATAACACATCCTTTTTTCCACCTAAGTACTTTTCTTTATTTCATATAGTAATTTCTCCTATTCCAGACCAAATGTGCTGCTGTTATCTTCCACTGTGGTCTTCTCTGCCGCTTCAGTTCTACAGGTCAACTCCTTTCCTGCCCTAACCCATCCTATCATATTCTGTCTCACTCTGATCTGCTCATGAACTAACTTGGACACATGCTTGAATATCTCTTTATTTACCCATGGAAGAGTCTTCTGCCTAATACAAGGTATCGGCTGAGTAAAATAAACCAGCACTGACTTCTAATGTGGCAAGAAAACTAAGGCATTCTTCTGATATTGGTATTCAAAATAAAATATCAAGCTGCATTTGAGTACTATTTTCTTTACACACCAGACATAATTGCTATATGAATTATATGTATTTTACATATTTATAACCATTTACATATCTATCAATTATATGTTCATATAGTTTTAGAAATTTTATGCATACAAATATAGCATTTACAATGGTTGACATTTTAAAGATTACGAAGTTTTCAACATATAAATTGAGTTCATTGCCATGGAATAGCTTCCTTTCTCTGTTACTTGCACACTACTTTCTTCCATTGCTGTAAACCTTCTGCACAGGACTGTTACTTCTTTAGTTAATTGGTTTTCTGCAAACTGGGTAAGAGTTTATGACTGGATAAGTCTAAGAAGATTCTAATAATACCTTACCACAGGAAGCTGAAAATCTGCATTACCCTAAAGATATGTATACTTTAATGTGGCCATAATTTGCACATAGTTAACTTATCCATATCATCTATAGTTTCAAACATATCCTGAGCTTCAGCATTGCTCTCCCTTGATAAAAAGCACATTCCAGAAAGCTGGTTAGTTGACTCATACACTCTACTTAAATCTAAACTGAATATTCCTCCTTTGAAGTTGGTAGCTGAACGTTGACTCAGACTTTTTAAAATCCATAGACTACCATGCAAATTAATAAAAGATTTTATTAACACGACTGCAAAATTCTATTTTTATATACTACTCCACTTCTAGAAATGCAACAGAAGAATTAGAAACTATTTTACGTTATTAAGGCAGCTCTCAAATTTTAAGTATTTAAGTATTGTGGAAACAAATGAAGGAAGGCACACGAAAAACTCAAGTTTGCAAATAAAGGTATAGCATTGTTAAAGATATAAAAACAAACACTCTGTTAGGTTTAAAACAAACATCCTAACACTGCATCTCAATGTAATAGAGCTTCACTTTAGCTATAAGAGATACAATGCATTTTCCTTGTATTTTATTTCTGCTTTTTTTTTTTGGACACAAAATGTTCAAATGCAAATGACTCAACTCTCCATAACTGAAATGGGCAGGATTTTGAATAGTGAATGTTGAGGCATGAAAAAATGAAAACTTTCAGAAAACCGATCAGCACAGCAATCTATATTTGAGCTATACTTAGAAATAAGTAACATAAGCTCCTAACACTTGGCTGTTGCAATCTGAATAATTGCTATATGCTGTGTGTGAAAAATATATATGCAAATATGTTATGTGCAGCATAAGTAGGTCCTGCCATAAACTTGTCTGTCTTTTTTTTTTTCTTTTTCCTTTTATGGAAACCCCAGTAAAGCCAGTGGTTAATATTCACCGAACTACAGATATATCTTTCAATGCTACCAGATTGAGTTAGTATTAGTAGGTCTTTTTATTTATGTTTCTGAGGTGATTTTCTGTGCTTGAGGAACTCAACAAAGACAAAAACTACTGGAAACTGGAACACTGTGTACCCCCTTCTCACTAACTGGTATTGTTGCACAGGGGCCAGATACAAAAACCTCCACCCCTGTGGTTTAAATGCTTTGGTAATGTAGAACCTGAGCTTCTACACAGTGGGTGGAAAAACGTCCTACAAGTTCCCTTGAGCACAACACACGGAAATTACAGCTGACCTAATTACACATTCTCAGTTGAAATAAATAAATAGAGTTTTATTGGGTTAGTTAGTATTAGCAAAACTCTGCTGCAAGCAAAACCGTAAGTTGTAGAAAATCAAATATCAAATCGTCCTACTGGATGGTATCTGTAGCACTCAATTGTTCATTACTGAAACTAGCTTTCCAGCCCATGGAACAAATTGTGCTACAGTCCAGGAAAGACATTTACTAAAAGACATTTAGAAGTTGTGTAGAACGTAAACAAAACAATTGTCTTCCTACATTACATAATACCAGTGAATTTTGTTAAATTTATCCTTAATAAAGTAAAAAAACCCCAAACAAACAAAAAAACCCCAAACCCGAAAACAGAGATCCCTTGATTTTTAATCTGACCCTCTGACTTGAGTTACAATGTAATCACTCTTCATAAAAGCAAGCAGTATAGTACAAGAGAGAAAGTATTTATTCACTATAATCAGATTATCAACATATATTAGGTTTAGAAAAGTATAATTCCTTTCTGCCAAAGGAAGTCCTATGATCACTGAGACAACTAGGGTACTAACTTAAAACCTTTCCTTCATGATAATTTCCAGCCTATTTCAAGCCTCATGCTCCTTGGTCACAGCTATATGGAATATGTAGACTGCAACCAGAATTTACTAATTCAAAGAAATAGCCCATTTTTTAGACAGGGCAGAATTGTATCCCCTCTAAATAAATACTGCAATTTTATCAGTTCATAAGCATTTGCAAACACATTCTATGCAAACCAAAAAACTGAAGTAAATTATATCCAATTTGTCCTTAACAAAACATATGGGAAGTTATAGTCTCTGCTTCACCAGTCAAGTCAAATAGCATTTTGCTGGGATTTTTCTGCCTCTAACTGTTCGCGAGAACCACCAGCTCAACATTGGCAGATGTGAATTACCATGGTGAAATGCCAACGATGTGAACTCTACATTGGCCCTGCAGTTAGACCCCTCCCCAACAGGATAGCTTAGATTTGCATAGTTTTATTTGAGCTCCCTTCCTCGTCTCTATGCAAATATACTTTCTAGACTTGCCCCTGCTTACCACAAGTAATTATAAGACATTCAAAGCTTACTATTATATTACTTTATTGCCATAGGGGATGCTGTCCCCTATCTTCAAAAGGTTGGGGCTTGTTCTTTAAATCCCAGTTTGGTGGATTATCATATAAGAATTTCAGTCCTGTAAGCAGATAAATAAATTTAAGCTCCATATATTATAAAATATATGAAGTTTTATGATTAAGATCTCATGACTGTGCCAGAAAGTTTGCTCTTAAGATCCAGATGAACCTTAACGACTGCCAATCACAAATACAAAACAAAATTAATTTTTAGTAGAACACATCATGTATATTAACCAAAAATCAAGGAATCCTCAAAAAAACACAACAATCTCAGGACATACTAATAAGAGGCTTCACTATAATTTTTACAGCTGTCAACATTTTTTGTCGTTGTTACAGAACCCAGGAATAATTTATTTGGAAGCAGGGGAAGGGAGAAAAGGAGGGCATGGACTTACTGGAGCAAGTCCAACAAAGGGCCATGAAGATGATTAAGAGACAAGAGAATCTGACATATGAATAGACTCTGAGAGAGCTGGGACTGTTCAGCCTGGAGAAGACTCAGGAGAGGGATCTTATCAAGTGTGTAAACACCTGATGGGAAGGAGTAAAGAAGATGGAGCCAGACTCTTCTCAATGCTGACCAGTAAAAGGACAAACAAATACAAGAAAATTCATTTAAGCGCGTTTGATGCTGTTTTGCACAAGTTGGAACGACTATTTGGCTAGTAATTAGTTAAAAATATTCTTTAAATCATCTCTGTCTACTGAAGTGACAATGCGTTTTTAAATAGAAGTTCACTTTAAAAGGGAAGGGACCGTGTTTATTCTATGCTTTTACAGCATCTAGCCATATGTTTCTGGTTCAAAAATCAAGCTCCTACATGTCACTGATACAAACCAGTCTCAACAGAAAGCATGTAAGGGCAAAATATTATTATGATCTCTAACAAAAGGCCTCAAAGCAGTACGGAGTCTGACGGAGTGAATAAAGTGCCTGAGTGTAAGCAGACCCCTTTCTATAACGTCAAACACAGTTTTAAATTTCCTGTCAGTATCAGACCATTCTGACACGCTTGGTATTATTTTAATCACTTCTCATTAATTAGACCAAGTAACTTATGCAGATACAGCATGGCTAAAAATACAAAATATATTTCAGTAGAATAATTATATGCTGGAGCCAATTCTCATTAATGATTTATTTAAACGTATGTATAAAATAGAGACTTTTCCTCTTTCTAAAAAGAGGGTATTTTCAATACCATTTCTTTAAATTTCTTCTTTTAAATACAGTTATTTCAAGAAATAAACTGCTGAGAGCATAGCTCACATTCTTCTTGCCACGAACCCATTTTTCAACTAGGGGAAGTGGAAATATACCAAGCATTTACTCAGCACAACCCTAAATACAATCTCCTGTATATCAGAGAAAGCTCCATCCCCATTCTACTCAAACAGCTGCAACTGAGTAAGCAATTTGTATATAGAGGAGATTAAAAGAAAAAAAAAAAAAAAAAACAAAACAACAAAACAATAATTTAAGCAGGTGGACAGTTATTGGTATGGAGGATTTGTTTCCCTTCCTGACCTCAGCTCTTATCAACAGAATTGTAAACAGAAAAGACTGTATTTAATTTTTTCTACAGACACTTTGGGAGCTATAATCTGCCCTTTCATAAGAATAAGGAAATAATTTCCATTTCTCTCATGTGTTCCTGTTCTATATTTTAACAACAAGCCCTTTGTCACTGCTATGGCTCATCTTTGCACTAGCTGGACTGATATTTCTTTTAGATTTTCCAATAGCCGATGTGACCATCAGTGTTTTAAGTTTTGCTTAAATAAGGCTTAGGTACCTTGAAACGGTCCTTCACACACTAGTTTCCTACTTTTCTGTTTATGCATGAATACAGCTCCTGTGACATAAACAGAGCTTATGGTAAAATCATCCAACAGCAGGTCTGCTATTTACTCATTTGATTTTTTTCCTGAACTGGAGAATGGCACAGACTAAAAAGGCAATTTATTTTTCTTTGTTCACTGCAACTTTAATGGATTTTGAGAAATTTATAAATGTATACAACTGATGGAAAGACTAATACAACAAACTGAATTTGGATTGAGTCTTTTTTCCTAACAGGCAAAATAAACAAAATAAACATAGAACCATTCCTCAGCTTCATGGCCATAGTAGCTCCTGTCCCTATCTGCAGTTGTATTTTCTCTCAGTCCTATAGGTCCTTTCTTCCTTTTCTTCCTCACCAGTAACACCAACTTCTACAAATCCTTTTTTCCCCTTTTGCTTCCAACTTGCTTTCCACTACTACTGCAAAGAACTAATCGTTCTACTGCAGAGGACTGCCTCAGACAGCACCAGTCCCTAGTACATAACAATACATGATGAAAAGCACAGAGGTAGAAAATCAAAAATCTCACATATTTTCCTTTCATAACACATTCTACAATGCTTTAAAAATTGGTATCTAAATACTAATTTCTGAAAGCATTTATATCTACAGACATGGCATAGTTTAGCAGCATAGTTACAGTTGTGTGTCTTGACTTCTACTTTTGCAAATCCTCAGCTGGAGAGGTACAAGGCTATTATTGACAAAACCCTATGACATAGCCTGCTGATGTGGAACGCTGAATGCGTTCACCCTTGATGCTTCCCCGAGTCTAAGGAGTTGAGTAAGTGATACCTAAAATCAACACCAGTTGATTCTGAGTAAGGTTTGTATAGCTGGAGTTTCATGTAGCTTAAACAGCTGTCACAGCTGTGAGACAAAGACTAAAGAATCTAAGTACACAAATAATATGTAAGTATCAGTATACATGATACAAATGTGGTTATCCACATAGAACTGAACATCTATGCAGCTTTAGCAATTTTCAGATTAGAAGTATTTCACAGATTATCAATGAAGTCATTAACACATAAATATATTTAAGTCTTGTTAAAAAATCAGCATATTTTAAAAAGTGGAAAATTTTGTCCTCTTTGCAAAAGAATTTAGTATATGAGGACCCGATATTTCACCAGAGGAAATAACTTTAAAACCAATAAATATCCTCTGAAAGAATAACTTGAAATACTAGGACTGGAATGTCCTTCACTCTGGATAAGCACACAGTAGCAATCTGGATCAGCTAAAATAGCTCAAAACCCACAGTTTGTACTCTATGTGCATATGTACACATGACAGCAGGTATACTTCTCTATTATAAACTCTAGAAAAAAACATGCAATAATTATTGAGTGCTCCCAGCCCCCACAAAAGATACCTTGACTGTGTATTTGTCCAATATCATCATAAGAGAAGTGATTTCTCTCTTAAAAATGCAAAGCCTTGATTGTTTTTTAAAGAAATGGATGTGTTACAGCAATCTCGTGAATGGAACTTCAAAGAGCCCATGCAAATCTCTTACCGAGATCTGTATTTCCTGATTTCAGAATGGTGACTAGTAAAAAAACCAACGGGTATTCAGCAATCATTTAAGACATAATATTCTTACTCTGGTATATTTACTCAAATACATTTGAATTTGCTGATTTTCAAATCGAAACCTTTTTGTAGTTCACTGATAAGAGACATACAGAAAACAGCGTGGTGGAAGTGGCTACCAAAGTCATATTGTGTCAGTATCACAACACTTTGTAATACAACTAGAAGAAAACATGTTACAGACTATCGGATAGTCTAACTTACACAACTCATTCTTCAGAGGTAATTTCTACTACCTTATAAAAACGCATAGAATTGAAAGCATCTGCACAGTTTATAATTGCCTAAATTCTATCTTTTGCATCGTACAGAATTAATCTTTATTTGTCAGTACTGAAGTCTGCTGACCATGTCCCATTTTGTCATTTTAATAGGAAAGTAAGTGAACATAGTAAACATACTATAGAAGATGTAGAATAGATTTATTCATACCAGAGTAAATCCAACATAAAGCAAAAACTGCAGTGGGGTGGTTATATTGTAGCAAAGCAAAGCATAGCATTTGCAGAAAAGAAAGAGGACTTACCAACATTGACATAATTTTCATAGCTGGAGACTCTTTTTTGGTTTGTCCAAGCCTGTTATCAAGTGCAATCACTGACAAAGCACCTAACTTCCACCTGTTACACACATTATTAAAATGACTTTGTGAATGCCACAGCCATTAATTACAGTAAGTAGCAGGGGGAAAAAAGAGTTGATCAGACACCAGGTTTTTCTTCTGAGGTACCTCCTTCCCTTTTGTAGAGATATGTAAAATCTTGCATGTTTCTAAATTACTAGTTTATAAGGAGTCAGGCAATGTATTAAACTTCCTCTGACTTTGGACATACGAACAATATGGCAGTACGTCTGGAAATACAGCAGTGACAACAAAGTACGTATAGGATTACATGTACCACTATGAGAACAGTAAAGACAGGAACTGTACGTGGCCTTATATGCATTCATGCACTAACACACATTCCCCAAAACGTGCTCAGTCAACTCATGATTTTAGTAGCAGTATACCAGGGATAAATCATCTAACAGTCTAATTCAAGAAATACTCAACAAACATCCCCACGTACCCTCAGTCCTCTATGGATTTTATTGGTAGAGGAACCAACTTCAACTACTCCAGATAGGCACCTTTTAGTACATCACGTAAAGTCGTTTCAAGTCACAGTAATGCTGTTTGATCTTAAATCTAAAGAAAACCTAGGACTGCTTTGCCGGGCATTATAAGGAACATGATGCTGGAGGCACAGTTAGCAAGGAAAGCAGAGTTTCCATTTGCTTAGAGAACCTGAGAATTCAAACAAACAAACAAAAAAACCCAACCCACATTGCAGGACTGGAGATCCACTTCCAGTCAGCTTGGAATATGAAGGTTCCTAGTCAGAGCACACCTTGCTCTGCGAACTAGATCAATTTAAGATGACATATCATGCCAAGTTAGACCTGATAAATCACAACACCTGAAGAAACGGGCAGCATTCTATGTTTTGCTGGAAAGGCAACTTATGGCAGTCAGGTTCTCATGAAATGTTTTTGCAGCATCAACATTGTTCTTTTGTTACTTAGCACGGAGAGCTTTCAGAACTTAAGCTATCTTGCCACTTTTCTTAAAAGTATACACACAAACCTCACCAACAGAAATGTATTGAAATAGTGTGTTAAGGAGGAAAAAATTCCAAATAAACACACACAATCAAGCAATCATACTTAACAAACAATAAAATAAAGGAAAAACCCCAATCTAAAACATTTACATTATTAAAATGACAAAGGCACTATTTATTTCCTCTTTCAGTGGGAGTATAGGGAAGGATCTGGATGCAACACACTAGAAATTACGTCGAATTAAATGCAGTATTTCTTTCTTTATAAACATCGAGCACTGTTGATTTAATGTCTCTAAATGCAAAAGAGCCTTTTCCTGTCAGTCAGCCATTTAAACATTAATAAGCTTTCAGTCAACCACTAAAATTATATTACAACATTACTAAAAGGAAATAAAAATGTGAGGACATTCAAAACTGCCCTGAAATACCCACAGAAGATTAAAAAAATAAAAAAATTAAGATCTGCAAATAAGGATGAATATTTGAAAGAACAAACACGCTGGGTCATGCCAAAGTCCACCTGGCCTTGATGTGGTCTCACATGGTAACAAAAGTCAATCTTAACATACAGTTAAGCTACTGCATACCTTGTTGAAGAATGACAACAATGTCCTAAACTCTGACTGTGTTACTGGAAGTGAAGTATTCTGGCTTTGTATTCCTACATGCTTGTCTTGTTCTAATGCCCCGAGTTATCACTGAACTTTACAGAATTAAACAACCCAGTAATAATACAATAAGATGTCACTATCTGAAACCTACATCCATTGTAAAATGTTTCCATATATGTTCAGTCATTGCACATAGCTATCAAAAAATTCTTTATTAGAAAGGATTTATTAGAGAAATAATATCTTCTGCTCTGAAAAATAGGTACTGTTTTTTACCACAAACAACTTGTTGCACAAGTCTTAATTTTTAAGTGGTGGTATTATTTCAGGCCTTATTCTTGTTGATAGTTTGGGAAAACACGTAACAATCTTTTTCTATATGCTAGAAAACAAAGTTTTAAAGTTTCACCTTCCACTGTTGGGATATTCCGTTCTATTAACGGACGTCTCCATTTTTTCCCCTCACTGCAAAAAAACTTATTTTCTCTCATGTAAACCTATCAGAGAAAAAAGTACACCCATGAAGACAAAAATGAAAAAAGTTTCAAAAAAGTGAATAAAATACCTCATATGAGTTTACAAGCAATAGAATTTTTAGTTCTGTAAATTCTATCTATTTTAGATATTGGTATAATTATTAAAACCAAAATGTGCTAAAGACATGATCAAATAATGCCAGATACTGAACCGAACTCCAGATTAAAAATTACAAGGAGCTTCTCTTTCATAAATATTGCTTTCACAATTTTCTGTCATTTTGAGGCAGACTGCAAGATATTATCTTTCCAAACAATATTTACAGTAGAAACATGAATTTTCTTTTTGAATGCTGAATAAGAAAGATTTTGGCCTCGTCTTCTCCTTTGGTGCTCAACTTGTGTTTGAAAACTGTATTTTGAACTATAATGTCCCATTGGCACCTCTCACTTTTTTCTCTCATGGCATTTGGGTGCTGCCCAGCTGATCAAGAGAAAAGCATTTCTCAAGCTTTTTGAAAATCACATTCCATACCAGTAGATGGTCCTCCAAGTTAGCCGCATCTCTATTCTTTTCAGGAAGAAGAGAGAGTGAGACTTCTTAGCATTCACTTTGCTGTCCTGGATAAACTGAGTTTGTGAGCAATCAAAGCAGTCAGCAGCTCCATACCCCATGTAAACAACTTTAGCAAGCTATTACCGCCTGTTCTTCCAAGCATAGAGGAACTTAGATTTTGCAACCTATTTTAAATTCTTTCACGAGCCTAATTTCAAAAGCAACAATCTAAATTCAAGACTATGAATATGAAGACTCTTTCATGTACATTTAAAATTCTCTTCTAAATCACTTGTGTCAAATGCCAGCTGTTTCTTCCAAATTTGTCTAGAACTGCAACCTACTGAAACATATTTACTGGTAATAAGACATATATTTGCTCAAGCAGAGCATCACTGACAGTTCATAATGTGACTAATCCTTTTTCAGCTAGTGGGTTTTGAGACCAAAATTGGTGGAGATAAAAAAAAACGAAACTTCTGCAATAATCCATGGGTATACATTAGAATTTACTTCTTTGCTAATAAAACATATTGAACAACATTCTTCTCTCTCAAGCACAGAATGATTGTACTCAGTATTTCTTTTCTCTCATTTTCTACTTGTTGCCTGAAATATTCTTCTCCCACTGTCTTTACAGAAAATACACATTATCTCATCAATATTTTTTCAAGTACAGAATCAATAGTAAAATATACATATGTTTGAGTCATGAAATAGTCACCTGATCTTTGCAGTTTGGTCTTCAAAATTAATTACCATTTGCTTGTGGTGCATTCCAGATCAACCTGCCTGTTCTAATGGCTTCGTTAGTAGCTATTCATCTGACCTGTCTCTGTGCTTCAATCCTCATTCCACATGTATGAGAACCTCTATGGAAGCCTGTGGTTCTATTTGTATAAATAAATATATATAAAAATAAAAAAAAACCAACTACAAATAAAATACATAGTATTTGCGTTATTAATTTATACATAATACTATACATAACATTATTAGTACAACTTCCATCTGTATAATTTTCAGTGAGCTTTATTTCTTGAATCGTTGCAAAAACAAGAGTTTTAACTTTTGTATACCTTTCCCCAAAGTTCTATCCAATTTTTCAGGCAAAAACAATTTTTGTTCCAAGTGCATATACTTTTCCTCTAATGTATTAGAACACACATAGTGAACAGAGGCAGAAACGAATATCACATACAATTAAACATGGTGTTAGCAGTAACAGACAAGCAGTTTTGGAAACAATCACACACATCTCATCGAAACCTGCCTTTGAGTATCCCGGACATTATTAAATACATTATCAATCAAATGCTGACATTGTTAATTAGGAGAACAAGCAGTAAAGAAAAGCAAAAACAGCCTTCTGGCACTGCGAGCAAATTTTGCTGTCAAAAATTGCCTTATGAAAAAATAATTAATGAAAGTGTACCTTGGCTAGGGCAAAACCAAGCTAGTGTAGTAGAGCCCAAGAAATAAAAGCAGTTAAGAGAATCACAAATTTCTTTTTTTTACTTTCTTGAACGATCTCATTTCGTAAAATAACAGATCATCATGGTTTCAGGGCTATTGTGAGTGTTTAGGGATATGTTACATTTCACAGGTTTGTAACCAGAACTACTAAACAAACAGCTCATGAAGTTCTGATACCATCCCTTTAAGTCACACACACAAGCACAGTAAGACATCAATGCACAATTAAACCTTTAGGATGACTTCTATACGTATACAGATTATCTCTTTAAATGGAATGGTTCATTTCATCAATAAAGTAAATCAAGTTAAATATGTTGTTTTTAAGCCCAATATCAGATCAACCTTTTTTTTTTTTTAGCCAATCATTTTTTCCATGCATTTACAGCCTTTGTGGCAGTCTACAGTAGCATTTGAAGCATATACATATATTGGTTACATAAGGAAAAATACTGGATTAAAGGAAATATTCCAACAAAAATGTCACTACACAGGAACCTACATCATAAATTGTTTCAAAAGTGGATGTAATTTTGCCTCCTTGCTTTCTTTGCAAACCTATTCTGGAATAATATTACTATCATGAGGAGAAACTGTTGTCTGATTTTTAAACATAAAATCAAAGATATTTGTTGGTATTTGTTCTTATAACACTGTCCTTTGCATAATAGTCTCCTCTACACACCTTCATACATTCTTACAGTGTAGGAAGCAGTTTAGAATTAAGGATGTCAATAAAAGCAGACAACCTAAGATTTGATCCAGACACTAACTCCTAAATAAACTGCCTGGAAGGCTGGTGAGAGTCGTGCATGTGTTATATAGATCAATGTGTGAAACTTGCTTATTTTAGGTAACCTTTACATTGGCTTTTATAGAGCCCAAAGGGAATATGAGCTACTGAGACAAACCAAGACATAATCAGATTGGGAGAGGTACATACAGAGAGAAGATACTGTCTTTAGAGTCTGAAGCAACACTTTTCTACACTACCCAATTTACAAATAGCAGGGAAAGAGAGTTTTATTAAGTCAGGTTAACAGTATTTTAGTGCCTCTCAACAATGCTTAGTATTTTACTAACCTAACTTTGATCAACTATTCTATTGTCAAGAATGTTGTTTGTAAACGGTCTAAGAAAAACATTTGTAGGTACTGCAAATCCACCTGAACACAAACATTACTGGAAGCTTTTATTTTCAAGATAAAATTTGACATGTAGTTTGCAAACAATTTTGTTAAGGTAAATGATTGTTACTGGCAGGAAGAATCCGGAAAGAAGTTATGAGATGAAAATTCAATTCTTAGCCTGTATTCATGTGGTAGTAATTCGCTAGGAGAGACTAGAAATAACACCTCTCCAGCCTTATTTTAATGTACTGAAAAAAAAGAACATATTTTCCTCTTGCACCAACAACTTCTCAAGACACAGCTTCTCACAAATGAACTATGAACTCCCTCAGAAAAATAGTTTCAGTCTCTTCATGACACAACCTCCACTGATGAGCTGTCACTTCCTATGTACATACAAGTAAACAGTCTCCCTTTGGCTCACCTACTATTCCTTAAAGAATAAAACAAACAAAAAAAGCCATAATTCTAAAGTACATTCAGAAAAAAATCCACACCTGTTTTGGCTACTTGATCACTGCTATTCTTTAACAGAGGTGCAATGGACCTATCTCAAAGTGCCTAACTACCACTGGGAAAATTAAAAATGACGCAGGGGGAACATGCCACTTCAAGAGAAGGCAGCTGACATACTGAAAACAGAGCTATTGGTCATTTTTACTGAGCAATGCTTTGACAAAACAGTGAGGTTCTTTCTCATAGTACGAGCTAATAAAAAAGATCTTCCCATGTCCCCCGCATGTGAGCTGTCTGGACAAAGCTAAAACTTTTAAATCTAAATTGTTTTTTTCTAGTTTTCTATAGATTCTTGTCCCAACCTCTTATGACTTAGTTTTGTTTCTAGTATCACTCTTACACAAGAGACACTTTATTCACAGAAGTCCCCTATATGTATGTAACAACTAATATTTTCTGTTTAAGATTGCAAAATCTAAAATTCAACAATTCATTTTTTCAGATGAGACTCTGAAATCACTCAGATTCAATGACAGAAGATAAGAGATAAGCAACAGTACTTTTAATTATGTATAAATGCCTCTTTGAAACGAGTTAAACACACTGCAGAAGGTACAGGTAAAAACCTTTTCACTGTAATCCACTTCCATATTTCTACCCTCTATTAAATAATTTGTAATATCATTTTATGTACTACCCAGTACTACACTGGCCAAGTATAAGCTAATAATGTTGGCTTTGGCAGTCCTTACTGGCTCACTTCCTTTTGCAGATGAAGACTGAAATTATTTAGCAGCACTGCTGCCAGCACAGCCGCAATTCAAGAGCCATTGTGGCATTGCTGAAGAGCAAGACGTGGAAGCTATAGAGTGTGTGTGACCAAGCAATGCTCACATACATCACCATTTAATTGTGCACACCTGTCACAGAAGGTAATGACAAGGGGAGCAGGATACAAAATCGTCAAAAAGTACAAACATATTGTATTATGTTCTGTTATATCATTCATCTAAAAATATCTTTTTAACAGAATAAAAATGATAAAAACCTAACTTCCTGACAGATATCACATTGTATTACTTGTAATATTAAAAAGTGTCACACCTCAGATAGCTCTATATGGTGAGTCATCAAATACTGATTGAAGTCTTAGTGCCAAGGTGTGGTACAGTTCTCCTAATGTTAATGGTATAAACTTGCATTTTTTCTCTAACAAACATGATCTGCAATGCTGAAAGAAATGGTTCAGTTGAGGTAGAAGGCTTCTTTATAGAAATACAGACAAATTAATTGGAACAGAATATTCAACAAGCTGACTTCATAACTCACAGGATTTAAAGGGATTGCCACCACTAAATAAGATTTTGTCTAATTTATAGATGAGTACTTCTTCCTGGGGATTTTGAGAATACTCCTGAGGTCACTATTTGGCACTATTAGATATATTATAGAATTACCCAGAAGGGCTTAATTCACAAAATGTTAATTTTATTACAATTTAAAAACAAAACAAAACAAAACAAAACCAAAAAGGCTATGTTTGCACACTTTATCTGCAAAAATTTCCAAAGATTTTGCAAGATTTATGAGCAAACAGAATCTAAAGTAAAGCTTAAATCCTTGATATTTTTGTTACTAAGTTTTTGTTCCTTTCTTTTTATGAAACAATTTAGATATAAAAGTTACCTTACAGAAATCATTTTGACTCAGATAAAATAGCCTGTTATTCAACATTGTGGTACAGATTCTTTATTTTGCAAACAGTAAACATATTTTAAATATGCTCGATTATATAAGAATAAGCTTTGAAATACTGTTACCAGATGCAGTGTAGTGGATGACACACCATGCAAAACTTCTCTCATTGCAAAGTTTGGAAAGAGTTTGGAAATCCTGAAGTTTTAAATATACATTTTCAAATATACATTTAAAATGTAAAGTTCTATGAAAAATCTTGTCAAAATAAAAACCTGGATTCCACTTAGAAAAGTAAAAAAATCCATAAAATTACCAAAACTGAAGAAAATGCAAGTGCAAAACTAAAAGATATGCTACAAGAATTGAAAGAAGACTAGAAGTTCATGTCTCAAAGATTTTCAATCAGTAGACAACAAGGAATTTCTTAACGCCTACCCTTCTGAACTAAAACTAAATAAATCTGTGATTATTCAATCCAAAAATACTCTCTGCAACCCATACTTTAATATTGTTGCTGCTACTGACAAGACTAGATCTAAAATACTACTCTTTCTGGTTGCAATAAAACATTCGCTAAAACTATCTGTCTGCTGCCACTTGTTTATCTAAAATGGACCCAGAAATCAAAAGCACTATCTTACCAGTCAGCAGAACCTGAGTAATTTCCCAGACAAAAATTATCTGGAATCAAAGTTGCTTATAAATTTGCTGGCCAATTCTTTCATAGTTCAACATCTTAATGTACCAAAACATTTCCTAAAAGCAATTGATGAGGGAAAACTATTTTACAATCAGCTCAGATCCAACTGATTAATTATTTAAATTAGAAAAGGGCATGAAGCACAGGGAATTTTCTGTTTGTTTTTCAAAGGAAGGTTATAAAAAAAGAGTGAGAATAATTTGTTAGATAACATTTAAACACTTGTATACAAAACAAACTAAAGCTGTAATCCTCTAAGTCTCTTAGGATCTCATTCTAAGCTTCCCAAAACATCTTCCCAACTGACACTTTTTTTTAAAAAAAAAGCCTATCAGATTAGCATCATCTTGAAAACAAAGATCTTTGCTGCATACCCAATTTCTACAAAACATTAAAATGTCAACACCATCAAGGTATTTTCAAACCACTATAATTACCCTCATAATTTACAAGAATTCAATGAAGAAACAAAGTTTTAAGAGTTAAAAAAAGCTGTCCAGTGAGTGTAGTGAGAAGGGGAATTTTTACAGAGGTAACAACTGATCAGGTATTATTTGTAAATCAGAAAAGGCAGTCTCAGTTTAATCTGCTGAGCGTGGATACAACTTCACACAGGAGCATTAAGAAAAGCTGATCAACAGCTATCTGACATACTGCATGGATATAAAGCAGAAAATTGGGACTTTGGCTGTACATCATTTTTCCAGAGTTTGTATTGAACTTGATCAGTGTCAGTGACATTTGACTTAGGCATTTGACTTCCACATGGTCAATTCTACATGATAAAATGCTAATACTGACTAGAAAACCCACAAGATTTGCAAGGTTAGGCTTATATGGTAAAGTTGTAATACATGGACCATGGCAATAGATCCCCGGAAGACTCTGCATGGATGAGAATGAGTGCACAAACACACACCCTCAATGATTTCCGAACAGTGGGACACAAGTCAGTAAATAATTTCAATTTTTATCATTCTAACTGTATATGGACTGTCATATAATTAAGTTCTAAAGTTTAAAAAAACCAAACATTAGAACAGAAAACCAAGAATCAATTTAACAAGAACTAATAGCTGCCATACTATGTAATGCAAGTAATACACATTTTTCCTCTTCATTTCATTTAGAATGACACAGCAATGGAGAGCCTGGACAGTGTGTAACATTTGCTATGTCTCCCCAAAACCACAAGCAATCCTGGTCTTTCTCAGTTCTCCACTTTTCACCTCCTGAAGATTCTGACAGTTACCCATCGCCTTTGGCTTTTTAAAGAAAAATAGTTTCAGTAAAACATCTGATAGCTTTTAAGATATTGTGAGATATTTTAGCATGAAAAAATAAGTTTAATTTTTGTTCTACTGATTTCTTCTGAATAAAAAAAAATCCCTGCTGAAAAATACAGATACATTTCACCCTGGAAATATGATAAATTCCTAGTGTTTACAGAGGATAGAGATATGCCAGTACTCACATTAAAGATTTAACTGTTTTATTTACACATTTTCCCACCTTTCTGACTAAATCTGCTTTACTCTACAAATGTGCTTTCTTTAAAACAATAAACTTACATCTCTTGTACACATAGAGAAAAGAATCTCCTGTATACATCCTCCTAGTGTCAAAAAGAAACTATTAATCTGCTGTATGGAACCAGAGAACATGTGTGGGTGTAAGAAAAATGTCTGTAGGCCCTAACAGAAGGGAAGGCTACAGAGATTACTGCAGCGTAACCACCCACATACATTTTATCAGAAAAGAGCAGCAGCTGAGTCATGGTGCTGACTTCCACCCAGAAGAGGGATTTTCTCTAAGCCGAGATACATTTCTGTGACAATTAATTTTTCATTTTCAGAGGATTGAATTTCCAGCATTTTGACGTCAAATTTAGGAATTTATAAAAACACATCCTTATTCCCATTTGAATGGTTAATGCTACCCTCCCCTTTTTCCCCCCAATACCTCTACTAAGACTTCTGCTGAAATCCAAGGATGAAATAAAACACATTTTTGTAAAAAAAAGGTGGAAACTTCCATGTCCATTAATTTCATACAAACAATTATATTTATTTAAAATACAAAGTATTTGCCTTGTACTCAAGTTGGTTTTTGATATAGTACAAATATGCACAATGTTATATTAATCACAAAATCTTTACCAGCCCTGGAAATTCAGAAGACACATCCAAACTCCAAACTTTTTATGATATAATTGCTTGCAACAGAAGCCTCTACTTTAAAAATGCAGCAAATCTGTTCTAGTTGTTTGCTACTATGGAGTAAGTTTAATCTTTCCTGTCCATCAACTGTCAGGAGGTCAATGCCACCTTTCCTGCAAGCTTTTTCAAATGATACGGAAAGTGAAAGCAAAAAAACTCCAAAGGCAAGGTTCAGAATTGCAGGAATTACATCATCATCGCCCAACCAAAAAAAAAAAAAAAGCAAATTTTTTTTTAAAAGTCAAATGAACAAAATATACTCTTCGCTACGCTAAGATCTTTAATATTTTAAGATGGTTAACATAGGGAACGCAAGACTGAAGCCTGATTATAATTACTTAGAATTAAAGACGTAAATACTAACATAGAATTTTCAGCTAAGTTTGCTAGACTCCTGTGGGGATAATTATGTTTTGCTACTCGTTCTAGAAGTCTTTGAAAAGCAGCAAAGAAATAACGGTAAATAATAATTCAATGCAGAAACTGTTCTTTTTGTTTAAATTCCACTGCTTTGTACAATGTCACTATATTCCACAAATACATAATCTACCAAAAATAAGCTATTAAAAATCAACCTTAGTGCATATACAGGAAGTTAAAGAAGCATTTAAAAAATACCAGTTATTTTATTTTTACAATGTTCTTAATGGAATATAAAACATGCATACCTAGATCTTGGAAAAAACAGAGTGTAATTCAGACTTTTTAAATTACTTTAGATTATAAATTCTTCATTTTCCTACATTTCCCAGTATTACCCTGTTTTACAATAGCTTAATTTTAATTTTTTTTTTTTATTTTATTACTATTACTAAGTGAACGTTCCCAGTCCTCCTTCCTTCAAACAAAGCTATTATACATGCTCTGTGGTACACTAGTATAAAAAGATATAGCCAGAGAACACACAAGCAGAAATAAAATGCCATCACTGTACAGGGAAGTGTACACACACTGGCTTTTAGCTATCTGGGCAGGCAACAACTGAGCAGGACTCAGCACAGGTTTGCAACACCGAAATTGTGCCCTGCGCTGCAGTTGCTAATTTCCAGTCCTGCTAATTCTCTGTGGCTTCTACTCAAGTTAGCTAAACAAGCATACATATGTTTACCTGAACTGTGTTATTCCCTCTGTATGTACATCTTAGGGAAACGTGGCTTAATTATGCAGGTATCTCTGACTAGGATTTAAGTCCATATGCTTCATTTGATGGGATTTCTCACTCACAGGATAATTCGTTATTGCTAAATTTAAAAAATTCTGAAATTTCAGTCAGTTCCCTACATCTCATCACTAAAAAAAAACAAAAAGGAAAATATGGGTTTAACTGCAATTCCTGTATTTATTACAAATACGAAGTTGCGGTGTTTCTAAGTAATTTCCTGGGTCAATACCTGACCAATGGCCATAATTATCATCTGTAACAACTCTGCTCATCCTTGCAGAACTGAAGCCTTAACTCAAAGTTGTCTAACTCACAAATTCATTCTGCTCCTGAATTATTTTGTGATTTCTAACACTATGCCCTACAAATCAAGCAAAACCCAGTAACAAATAACTGGTTCAGAAAAGCCCTGCCATTTTTTACAAGGTGAATAAGCTGTTCACTACATTCTCCAGTCTGCCATCAGGGTTTGCTTCTCTAACAATTCTTGGTCTTAATTACAAAATATAATAAGCTGCTTATGAGTGTTACTACTTCTTGCATATGATTCCGTCCTTAATCATAATCAGGAGTCAGATGAAAAATTTGAGATTACTAATGTACGTTCCTTCTCCATGAGTATACTGCAATATACTTTAAAAATTTAGTACTGGTTCAATCTGTCTTCTCAAAAGCTGAACTGCTGAAATGCTAAAAATGTGCAAAACAAAAGGGCATGAAAAATTGGAAGAAGCTGATGCAAATTTCAAACACTCCTATGAAAATATGGTTCCAATATTTTTCCAGTTGTACTTGTAAGTCACTAGATAACAGTTTAGAATGTTAGAATGTTACAGTAATTTATTTCTGTATAGTACTATTCAATTACAGGGAACAAACTATGACCAAATTGCTACCAAAGTCTGCTTTACTACTGAAACTACAAGGTGCTTGTTAGTACACGTGAACCAATGTTTAAAGTTAAGTACTATACACATATTTCCTTAATTTTATTCTTTTTAACACTAAGATCATAGGAAATCTGGCAAGTCATTTTGGCTTTAAGGAGGGAGTAGATATTGGGATAAAGGGGAACATGAATGTGAGTTAATAATAGATTCTTCGAATAAATATTCTAATGAAATAGAAGCGCTAGTACTTTTAACTTTCTTTGATAAATTTTGTTAAAGAGGAAAAGCTGATTTCACATAGACAGCAAGAGCACAAGGAGAGAATTTTCAATTATGACAACCTAAATACAAGTGATATTGTGGTTTAAATATACGGCAAAAAGATAATCTATTCAGGTACTAAATGTATTTCAATGTATCAATGATGCATTGAGTACATCAACAACCAGTCATGAGAATTTTTAAATCCATTATTACAGCTTGAAAAAGGACAATTTATTCTAGTTCATGAAGCAAATTAGCTACAAGCCAAGTACTTCTAATCACGAAGAGCTGAATGACCAAAGGAAAAAAACACTACGTAAGACTGGGAGAGGGGAAGGGATGAGGAGGGGAAAGCAAAAACAAACCCTCAAGAAATGTGTATTAGGGAAAACTTTGCTCTGCTATAAATGTACATATCAAAATGAATTGAGGGAGCAAAGTAAGTAGAGGAAACAGCTTATGGCTGTTCAGAGTGCTTGATTTCCATTTTCTTGTGTTTTTTTGGTCTAACCATCATTGGTATTTATAATGTTATTCATAATAGGCTCTTGGAAGACTACAGAAATAAGAAAATATAATCCCCATTATTCCAATAGAAAGAAATTCCAGCAAAGCAATCTATCAATGGCTAAGTAACAAGCAGATTGCAAGTCTCAATCATTTGACGTATGTATTTTTTTCCAAACAAGTGCTACTACTATAAACAGAAGTGTACAATTTCTCAAAGTGAAAAAGGCATAAGTCAAACACATATTTATACTACCAAAATACTGGAGAGGGGAGCTGAAATTTTTTTTTTTAAACAATATCTGCATTAGCTACATGGATACTTTATGTAGAAGTCAGAAAGGTACTTCTGAGAAAATGTGTTTGAATAATGGCAAGTATTTTATTTGTCGGCAATCATTTTAAATGTACTCTAAGAATTATGTCACTATTCATTCCGTGATGAATTATTGATGTAAAAGTCTACACTAAATTTTCCATTAACTTCCAACTTTTCTATACGAGGATTCTAGAAAAAAAGGAAGGTGAGCAGGAAAACAATTTCCTAACTGAAAATTCCCAATGGACTCTGACTTTCACATCCTTATGTGTATTGTTTTGAAAGGTAACAGACACCACAGTTGCTGCTAAAGGCTTGTAGGAAGTGAAACTGTAACAAATGTCAGAATGATCATCTGAACGGAGCTCTCCCCAGCCACAGAGCTATGCTGCATCTGCAACAATGCTCCACTGACTTCTGTAAATTTTGTCTAGTAAATATTTTTATTTGCTTGAAAGAGCTTCAGAATTTTTTTTGGAGGCATTTACCTTAGTTTATAGCTTACGCTAGAAATTTATGACAAGCATGTAATAAATTTTTTCTGTTTGAAATAAAAGATGACAAATTAAAGTCAGGAATAAACTTTTCAGAAAACTCAACTAATCCCTAAGAAGTGGTTTGAAATAGCTCTTGTAAAAAGTAGCAAGTAGTAAAAATTTCATGACTAACCACACCACGCTATTTCTCCAACACGTCATTGCTAGCACATGCAGATACTTAACTGCTCATGTGGAAAAATTACAAGAGTAAATAAACACAGGTATTGTGACAGTACATGCCCAATTACTGTTTTATATCTTTCATTGTCACTTGCAAGCCTCCACAGAAATTTCATGCTAAATGTTCAGTTTTGGTTTCAATATAAGGATCAGATAAGAAGTGGTTAATAAAAAAAGACAATGACATGAAAACCACAGATACTTTGATTTTTCCTCTTCACCCTTTCCAAACAATTTCAGTAATGCTTGACTCAAACAAAAGCAAGTTCTGACATATTCTTATTAAATAAAAATTTCAACTTTTAAATAGTTCTAGAAGTTTGCTGGGTTTTTTTAACATAGTTAAGCTAACTGATTGCACACTGACCTCAAAATGTATTTAGCAATATTAGTGGAGACAGCTGACAAAGAATTGTAAAAGACAGTAACTGTGCATCACTTTATCTCAGTTTATTTTGAGTTTGAACAGAATAAAAGCTATTCCATTTGAATAGCATAAAAGGACCTACATAGGCAGGTCCTGTGAACCGGCACCTAAAAAGAAATTTTTTTTTGAAAGTTTATGAAAGATGATTGGATATTTTTAATTTTAACTATCTAATCAAAGCTGTTTCTAATCAATTTATTTTCCATTTACATACTTAAAGAACTGTTACCAGCCTTATAGTCATGGATTTTTACCCTGAGTTTTCAGGCAATGTTTCAGTCAAAACAGAAGAATTTGTCCTCGTTATGCAGAATAGTTTTATGCCTTGGACAGCTTTTTCCGGAAAATATCCCTGGTTTACTGCAGAGAGAGACATACATATGTACATGCCTTTACACACATGCATATTAAGCCCGCTCTTCTTGGTGCACAAAATGAAATTCGTTTTGTATGCTAACTAGATTATCAGGTACAATACACTACTCAAACATAGATGCAGCAGAGATGTTGACTTTGATCAACCATGCATTATAACAAGCTGCTTTTGCTAATTAACATCATTTACTTTGATTTATATATTACACATAATGCTACTTTCCACCATGAAAGTTATTCGCTAAACTGCCCAAACTGAAAATATTCTCTTCTCATCTTGAGGACTAGGGTGTCTAGATCTAAAGATTTTTCTAAATCATCTATCAAAAAACCTATTCTAAAATACAGACTAATTTAAGAAATACAAAAGTATACTTTCTATTCTTGTAATACTTCATCAAAATAGAAAGTTTTGAAGAACCTGATTAGTAAATAAAAAATTCTGCAGTGTACACATTTCAGTGTATGGTAAGCATACTGACTTTTTAAAAATTCTCTTTTGCTTACTCAAATTTTCCTTTTCGCTTCTATTAATTTTTTAAATAACTTTATCATATATTGTAAAACTACTAGTTATGGTAATAGGACGATAACAATATCTAACTCACTACCTGTCCCAGCTACAGATTTTAAAAGACGACTGTATCTTTTCCATGACGCAGCATGAAAAGTTGATGTTTACTTGTTCTGATAGTAAGACAAAATCATATATGGGAACTTTACTATTCTTTATTCTTCTCTTTTCTGTGCAACTTCAGTACTTGAAAAAGTGCGATGACAAACCTGCAAAACAATCCAGTGCAGAGATCTTGCGTACCACTGACTGTGGTTGAACTATTGGTCCTCAATTCAGCATCTAGACAGACTGCCAAACAAGGTGACAGTGTCACTTCCTGAGATGTGGCTCTATACTTATTACAATCAGCAATAAGATCACTCATCTATCACTGTATAACTTCATATGCGTGGGCATAAATACACTATTATGTAAACAAT
This sequence comes from Calonectris borealis, assembly GCF_964195595.1. NCBI lineage: Eukaryota > Metazoa > Chordata > Aves > Procellariiformes > Procellariidae > Calonectris > Calonectris borealis. The sequence goes on along the minus strand of NC_134321.1, from coordinate 22,092,156 downwards.
AATCTTGTGGTTACAATTGGATATTGCAGATGATGTAAGATACGATGTTAGAAGAATATCTCAGCTATTCTGAGCAAAAAATCCTAGCACTGACAAAACACTAAGGTTGAAATTCTTCAAATTCTTCATCAAATAATTGAAAAAAGGCCAGTAAAGGCAGTTTTAAAAAAATATTTAACATTTATAAACATCATTGCCTTAGGCAGGAGCTCTAGGTACAAACAACCCTGATAACATATTTGAAAAATTACAGCGCGCTCTTTTAGAATTACTGTTTGCCCCTCAAAAATAAATGTTTTCTCAGTATCAATTAGGTTTCCTTCCTTTCAAACACTCATTTGAAAATTCATGAACTGGAAACGAGCATTTAAATGAAGTAACATGTGATTTAAATCTTACACTAGTGTTTGTTAAGCAGTTATATGCACAAAGTCTTCATACCATCTTGACTGACAGATAACAGTTTGCCATATGTTTTTTCAAAGGCTGAAACCAATACTGGAATTCTGTTCCATAGAAAGCATCATAAATGCATTGTTCTAAATCACCCAAATAAGAAATGGCTAACAAATGCTCAGGAAAAAGCCTACGTTAGCCCAATAACAAGCTACCTCAAGCATAGTAAACCAGAAAATACAGATTTAATTACATTGTTACAATGTAAAATCTCACACAGCCTGGATTTCAGAGAAACGGTACCTGGTGTGTTTATTCTACATCAAAAGCTTTCCAGAGTACTGTTCTTGAAATATAAGGACACCATCACCAAGGGACGTGGGCAACTCACCTGCAAAAGCAATCACACCGTAACATCTCATTTTACTCTGAAGTAGCATTTTACTCTGAAGGCTACTTGGGACCCAACATGTCATCACACAAGCCTCTGGGCCCGGATGGGATCTACCCAGGGGTACTGAGGGAGCTGGCGGAACTGCTCACCAAGCCATTTTCAGTCCTTTACCAGCAGTCCTGGCTAACCGGGGAGGTCCCGGTTGACTGGACGTTAGCAAATGGGACACCCATTTACAAGAAGGGCCAGAAGGAGGATTTGGGGAACTACAGGCCTGTCAGCCCGACCACAGTGCCGGGGAAGGTTATGGAGCAGATCATACTGAGTGCCATCACACGGCACGTACAGGACAACCAGGTGATCAGGCCCAGTCAGCATGGGTTTATGAAAGGCAGGTCCTGCTTGACCAACCTGATCTCCTTCTATGACCAGCTGACCTGCTTAGTGGATGAGGGAAAGGCTGTGGATGTGGTCTGCCTAGACTTTAGTAAAGCCTTTGACACCATTTCTCACAGCATTCTCCTGGAGAAACTGGCTGCTCGTGGCTTGGATGGGCATACTCTTTGCTGGGTAAAAAACCGGCTGGGTGGCCGGGCCCAAGGAGTTGTGGTGAACAGAGTTAAAACCAGTTGGCAGCCGGTCACAAGTGTGTTTCCCAGGGCTCAGTGTTGGGGCCAGTTCCCTTTAGTATCTTTACCAATGATCTGGATGAGGGGATCGAGTGCTCCCTCAGTAAGTTTGCAGACAACACCAAGCTGGGCAGGAGTGTCGATCTGCTGGAGGGTAGGAAGGCTCTGCAGAGGGACCTGGACAGGCTGGATCGATGGGCTGAGGCCAATGTATGAGGTTCAACAAGGCCAAGTGCCAGGTCCCGCACTTCGGCCACAACAACCCCAGGCAACGCTACAGGCTTGGGGAAGAGTGGCTGGAAAGTGCCCAGAGGAAAAGGACCTGGGGGTGCTGGTTGACAGCAGCTGAACATGAGCCGGCAGTGTGCCCAGGTGGCCAAGAAGGCCAACGGCATCCTGGCCTCTATCAGAAATAGTGCGGCCAGCAGGAGCAGGGAGGTGATCGTGCCCCTGTACTGGGCACTGGTGAGGCCGCACCTCGAATCCTGTGTTCAGTTCTGGGCCCCTCACTACAAGAAGGACATGGAGGTGCTGGAGCGTGTCCAGAGAAGGGCAACAAAGCTGGTGAAGGGTCTAGAGAACAAGTCAGCTCAGGAAACGGGTTGGTTAGCGATAAGGCTGAGGGGAGACCTTATCGCAGTCTACACTACCTGAAAGGAGGTTGTAGCAAGGTGGGGGTTGGTCTCTTCTCCCAAGTAACAAGCGATAGGAGGAGAGGAAATGGCCTCAAGTTGCGCCAAGGGAGGTTTAGATGGGATAGTACGAGAAATTTCTTCACCAAGAGGGCTGTCAAACCTTGGAACAGGCTGCCCAGGGAAGTGGTTGAGTCACCATCCCTGAAGGCATTTAAAAGACCTGTAGATGTGGTGCTTAGGGACATGGTTTAGTGGTGGACTTGGCAGTGCTGGGTTAACAGTTGGACATGACGATCTTGAAGGTCTTTTCCAACCTAAATGATTCTGTGATTCTATGATCAATACACCACCTAACAGCCCAGGATCTGGGGATCTGAAATGTACACTTATAATGGGTCACACTATTCAGAAAAAAAAAGGGAAAAAAAAAAAAAGGATAGAAAAAACCAAACAACCCAAAAACTACATCAGCTGCCTAACTTTTTGGAAAGGACTTCTAGGAAACAAAAGCCTAGACAACCATTGCAAGACTCAAATTGAAAAGGACTGCCGTAAGAGCCTCACCAACCTCAAAAGAACAGACCTGCAGTCTGTTGCTACCCACACATTTCATGAACAAAGACCAATCCAGTGGAAGTTATTTTAATAGAAATAATGTAAACCTTAATAGAGAGCAATTATACTTTATATTAGTGTCTCTCTTGACTCCTCTAAAGTATTACTACTGCCAAGAAAATTAATCTTACCCTCTTTTATGTTGAATTGCTGGTAGTTCATACCAGACATTTCTTCCTTAGTAAGAAAATGAATCAGCACAAAAATTCGAGAGCATGGGTCCAACTAAAAGAATTTAGGCAGAGTACAATCTCATACAAGATACTGAATCTCTAAATCCCATGCTTTCTATCTTTACAACCCATGCAAGAGATTCTCCTTGTGACTAGCTGAGTGGCCTTCCAGTGGCACAGTGAAAGAGCCTCCTTTCATTCCAGTGCAACCCAATAGCACCAGAGCAAGAAAACTACAACCACGGAAGTAGTATCTATCTGGACAACGCCATCAGTGAAAATAAATACAAATTCTTCTTCAAAAAAAAATTATACATACAGATATATATATGTACACATACACACAAATACACCCTTCATAATGCTAGCACATTACTACTAAAGCAACTTTCTTCTGTTGTTTGAAGTGTAATGCCTGCCTATTTAAACCTCATCTCAAATACTTAAAATATTATTTTATTCTAAAATTGTAAAAGTGCTACTATAAACGCTATTGTCATTTATTAATATATATTGCGTGCAACAATTATATAAGACTCAGGAAAACTACTTTTGGTTATTGCTTCAAAGACAAAAGAAATAATTTTTCCTAATTAAAAATATTCCTGTGATTTTTATTTACCTTGAACAGTAGATGACTCAGACAACAATTACTGAGTAAAACAAGTTCTGTGGTCACAGCACATTATGTAATCATATTGCCATTCAGTGGAATTGGACTTATTTATTATGTTTTATGATAAAGCCTTTTATTGCCCTTCCAGAATCCCAAATCTGAGATGCTGGCTTTTCTAATATTAACCATTTTTCGGTCCTACAAAGGAAAGAAACCTTTGAAATTTTTTAAAACTTTCTTAATGATGAACCATGATAAAATGTGCATGTACATAGAAAGCTTTCATTGGAAATTATCTTCAAAGCAAAATAAATCATTGAAGCAAACCAAAAGGTAGTGAAATAGTGCTGAATCTTCCTCTTTGGAACCATCCTAGTTTCTTTAAACAAAATGTGAGACTTAAGAGACTGTGACTGATCTCATATTGGAGTTTAATCTTCTAAATCTGTATTGTTTCAGTAGAATTATCATCAGCTTTTATTAGTAAGAAATCAGAAGTAATAAACAAGAAAAGGTTAAAGAGAACAAAACTGAAGTTAGGTGCAGAGATATGTATATAAATACAACAAGAAGATCAGATTGCTACCTTGTTTTTAAGCTAGAGATCAGCACCAATTTTTTCTCTTTTGGAATTCACTTTAAATCATAAAACTAAAATAAGAGACATTTTAACTTCTGCTTTTTTTCCCAGGCTTGCTCTTATCCCCCCCACACACTCACCCCTGATTTCTCCTGCGAGAAGTCAATATTATCATAACAAAGGATCTTGGCATCTGCCACAATGATCAACAGAAACTGGTAAGAGTGTAGCTCAGCAGATTTCAGCCCCTACAAACCAGGCAATTCAGAAAAAAAAGTCAATGTTTCATAAACAGTATCAGATTTGCAAGGTCAAAATGAAGAGATAAAAGCACTTGCAGGAGAGAACCACTTTATTTTTACATATGCATGGAAAGAGTATCTAAACTTGCACTCAGTTCTGAAATACCTACTCAGAAAGTTACTGGAATGAAGATTCTTTTGACTCCTAAAGACTCCTTGACTCCACAAACAAATATAAATTGGGTTTTCTTACTAGCTGTGCCACAAGCTTTTTTTATGTTTTCTCCACACTCACCTTCTCAACAAACACCAAAGTACTTATCTGCAGGACCTTTCCAATAAGCAGCACACATTGCTGATATTTTGTTTTATGACTGTTTATATTCAATTTGGAATTACATAAAAGCATGCTTCCCTATTCTAATGCCTATTTAACAAAGAAACACGTACTGCATACAAGATGAGACAAGTTAGCTTATATCAGAAATACAGAAGCCTAAAGGTTACTATTGCAATGAAGAAAGATGTATCGGTGGCCTGTCAGAGAGTGCCCAACTCTGAAAACAAAGCACAAATTGACTCCAGAGGACATAAAACTGGCATGCCTAATGAAATAAAACCAAGACTCTTGTCAGCCTTTGCTGTGTCCTTGTTCTGCTGCTGGTCACAATGTGTCAATTCACTTTTAAAAAATGCATTACACATTATTTTAATACTGTATTTCTTAATGAGTTTCGTAACTTTTCTTCACTTTGAGCAGTGGAAACAACTTCATATTACAGTTTTAAATATTCATGAGGAAATTGTACCTATTACAACTTTAAAGAAAAATTTCTAGATTTTTATCTGCTCATTAAGAGATTCCCTAATGCTTATTCACTCGCAGTTTATTTTTGTAAAGGCAAGATTTTAAAAAATGGGTTTTCAGTACAGGAAATTATAGCAAATTTTTTCTTAAAAGTCATATTGTTTTTGTTTAATCTATTTCTCTGTAATACATTTATAAAAATATTTTTAATATGGTATAATCTATAAATAGGAACAATTGATTAAATTGAAGAAATTATTCATTTATATCAAATCATTTTATGTGGGTGCTTTAGAACAGAATTCAGATATTTAAAAGATTTTATCTGAGACTCTGATAATATTTTTTAAATTATTTTAATCGCCTGATAAAAATTCAAAGAAATGCCTGTATTTTTAAATACTTTTTTAATAACTCCTACTAGCGATCAGCATATATGGTGCATTATAAACACCAATATCCAATTGGGATATAAGACGATTAAGTGGTAAATCAAGTAAGGTCAAACATGAAACAGTCATTACAAAAAGCTAAAAGATAGCGCATTTAATGGTTGGACCAAAACTGCCTTTTGTTACAACTCCTAGCACCATCCTGGCTGATGGTGGCACGTGATATTTTTGTTCTCACTATCTACTGGGGTGGGGGAGGCAAAAAAGAGGTGATCACACTTATTAGACACCAAGCCTCCCATAGTTGTTTGTTTGTTTGGGTTTTTTTAATGAAAATAGGGAAAGTACATTTATGACTCTATCTGCACAAGCTGGACGAAGTCCCTAATTTCCACAGAGGGAGGAAAAAACTCTCCTGCCCCTACCTCTCATATGAGGAGCTCAGAGTAACTTACAAAAAATGGGCTGAGACCAAGCAAACACAGCTGTTCAGAGGTGAAAATAATTAAGAGAACATTGTTCACACTCCTTCCCAGCTGCACTTAAGCAACAACATTGTGACATCCCATGTGTCTTCTACCTACTTCGATCACAGATACACAGGAAGCACAATAAAGATACCTGCAGCGTGCAAAAAAAAAAATAGAAAGGTTCTTCAAAACCTGAAGTTCCACGTTCTTCAGCAGTGTCTGCTGGACCAACCCATTAATTAAATGAATCCCACCAACATTTGCAATTCAAAAAGGAGTAGGTAATCAGGTATACTCTGGCAGCCCTGATCAGCTACATCGCCCTGCCAGCTTGCTTACTGATGGGCAGCCACAATCACAGCACAAGCCCTAGATATCCCACACTACTGCCTGACACAGCTGAAGCAAAAACCACCCAGCCTTAGCTACAGCTGAGGGCCAACACTGTTCTGCTTTTAGACATCACAGGTCCGTAGGAAAACCAGAAACAGCCTCTTCAGACTTAAGATTAGTGTCTTCTGAATTAAACATTTCTATCACTTTTGCTTGCAAATATATAAACAAGGATTTGACCTCAGTCACCAACTTTTTGTTAGGAATCAGTGTATCTGTCAACAAGGGTGCATTACTATTTCTGTTTCAGCCAGGTAGGGACACACTTGTGGTGAAAGTGGGTATTGTAAAATTCACAAAGTCCATTTTTTGCAAAAGTTTAAACTAGTCTACAGTTCACTTTACCATGAATACCCATCATTGCCTTCCTCCAGCTGGCTGTCTAAAAGCACAGTAGCTTTCCTCTGAGAAGTTAAGTTTGACTCAGCTCAGATAAAGCTGTTTAATTAGAAAAGCAGCAGTGCAATCAAGCAATTATTTTGCATTCTAGACCAGGGTATGATGTGGTCCTCCCACCCGTGGCATCTGTAAAGTCTTATCACCTCATTACACATTTTTTTCACTCCACAGGGTAAGTAGCCTCATCCTTGGAAGCACTATCATTATTCCAGGTAACATTTACTTCATAATTTATTGCTTCATTTTTTGTCATCTACAACAGAGCTTTCTTTGCCAATTTACTTTTTCCATTCTTCGCAACTTTTCCACCCACTTGTAATTACCCTTTGCTGCTGTATTCATCCAGCCAGGTCTAGAATCCTTCTGTAGAGGTTCTACATCTAAATCTGACTTCCTATATTTGTTGTTCTCTTCTTCAGACACAAAGTTTATAATCAAACATATATTTTCACTAAAGCCTTACCATATTTTTAATGCAGATTGCAGTGTATCTTACCTACAAATGTATAAAAATCCAAATCATCAGTCTATTTCAATTATATTAAAAACAGATCTCTCTAGTTTAGAGCATTCACAATGGGTAGGCTGGCTGAAGAGCTAAAGGTGATAAAATCATGTGATATTGCACACGAATACTTCTGTGGGTGACTATCACACGGTACTATTAAGAACTGCGTACTAAAAATGCATACAATGAAGTCACTACTTTAAGAACATATTGATACTGTGAGAATATTTAGCATCAACCTTTTGGAGAAATCTTTTGGAGAAACATGGTTTCAACAAAAATGTGTCCAGTCTTGCAATGTCCTATAGTGTTTACAGAATGGCAAGTAACATCCATTTAAAACAGATACAGCTCGAAATACAGTAAGTCCTCTAGACAGACTTTTTCAAGATGAACAATAAGAAGTCTAATAATAGTTTTTAATAACCTTTTGTTTCATACTGTTCCTATTTCAACAGATTACAATTTGCTACTCGCAAATAATTATCAAATTCTGACTAGATTGTAAGTAGAATTTCTTATTTCACTTAGGTCTAAAGTGTACAAAGCAATTTGTTATTCCCTTTATCTCTTGCTTCAGTCTTATTGCTTTGAAATAAACCTATCTAAAATTCATTAATTATTTCCTTGCCAATTTTTCCATTTTCTTTCCATTAAGGCAAACTTTAGAACAAAACATTGGCAAACACTTTTTTTTAATATTACCTATTCGACTAAACATGTTACTATAGGTTTCATTAAGCTTCAGAGAAGTTTCTGTGGTACCTTCAGAGATAAAGTAGGAGGGGAAAAAAAAAAAGATTCACTCGGATTCTGAGTATGGGGGACAGGGATAGGACGGGGGATGAAACCAGATACAATCTGGTCAAACTTGTAGTCAGCATCTCATATACACTAAGTTGCCTAAAGTAATGTTAGAGCATGTAAGAGCTTGTTCAGTAAAGCAATACACAGAGTCTGGAGGACAAAGTGTTTTCCACTAAAAGCCTTTTTTTTTTTTTTAATCTCGTCAAAAAGGCAATCACTCATGTACTGTGTTTTGCTATTTATATTAATATAGCCAAGTATTATACGACACAACTGTAGATAAACAGAAAAACACTCTGCAATTTTTTCTTAGATCCTCTTAAAATATTAGCACACATATTGCCTGGTGCGGAACTGTATCAGCTGGCCATTTCAGAGAACAGACATGAAATACAACTTCCATGAGATTGCTATATGCTACAAACTGAGATTTGTTAACACATTGAGTCACATACTTCAGTTAATTCAGCTGCATGTCCTTGTTCTCAAGTTCTTGCCCAGCATGGACTTCATATTTTAAAAAAAGGACAAAGAAAAAGTAACACGGCTCAGTGAGCTCTACTTCCACCCCTTCAGAAAAACATTCAGTTGCTTCCACTGAATAAACAAACTTTACCTTGCTTTGCAGAAACTCACATTGTTTCATCTGTGTGCCCAAGTGCATCCCCCCAGCTAGCAGAGAGATGTGTTGCTTGTGCTCACGGCAGCCCCTGCTTATGCCTGCATCTCTCCTTTAATTATGCTGCTATTTTGATTGCAAAAATGGAGAGCCCTTAATGCAGCGTTGAAAACTGCAGTGCATGCTCGGAAGCAGTACTGATCCAATTACCTGGTTTTAAGAAGCTGTCTAAGCACATATTGTCTTCATGCAAAATCTGGTTGCTAGCTCCTTTATGGAGTACTAGGAACTCGGTCCAAAGGCCATAACTAGAATTAGACTGCAACACATCCAAATTTTTTTAAGATTCAGATGAAATTTCTCACAAAGATAATTTCGAAATGTGAAGTTTTCATATGAAGCAAAAATTAAAGAGAAAGCAAAGTAAAATATTTATCACTCTTGCTCAATTTCAGGGGTTTTAAGGAACCTTTTGCCTTCTTTGAAAGATTACAGTGTTACACCACAGGCAAGGTTGTTTTTCCTTTAATATTAGGAGTTTCTTGTTGCAAAACGCACAGCAGTTCTTAATTAGCATTTAAAATTAATAGAAGTAACGTATTATATGTCTTTTCTTCCTATATAAAATACATATATTGATAAGATTACCTTTTCTTTACACTCATTGCCTGAAGGCATATATCTCCATTTAGCCATTTGGTCAGTCTTAAGAGCTTAGACCTTTCCAAAAATCAATCTCCTTATACCTCTGCAACACAGCTGTCCCTTGCCTTGGCTTGCTTTCAAAAACTTCTCACCTTCAGCCCCTGAGTACCAAGGGATCCTTTCAATCCCCCTACCTCTATGCAGTCACTGGTAGTTTGCCCATGCCCTGGGATTCCCTCCCCATTTTATATTGTGGCTTTATGCTTTATACTAGTAGCAGTGTGCTTTGCGATGCCAGGAGGCTGGCAAGAACACTGTCCTCCTAGACAGTGTCATCCCAGAGGACCAGAGCGAGCTCTGGCAAAGCAGTTGCCCTAATTTATGCATTACTAAAATCTAAGTAACACCCTCTAAAATTGGAAAACTTGCTAACCAAAGACTTATACTGAATGCAATAAATACTGCAGTTACTACATCAACATATTACTATCAAATAAGATAAATTATAATTCTAGTTAGGAAATACTGATTAGTTATGCACAATTGAACCATCCCTACTGAACAGAAAAACTGCATTGAATTTTCGTTGTAGTGTGTAAGTTGTTTGGTAGTTACCTGTACATAAAACAACCACACACATTTTTTTAATTGAAACTGTTTTCCACCTTCTAGTAAACACAAAAAACCCAAGAAACCCATTCTGCGCACTTCAGTAAATTTTTGTATCATAAACCAGCATTCTTCTGCACTATGACAACAGTGTTCATATTAAAAACATTTATGATGAGCAATGTTTGCCCATAAATGACTTAGTAATTTTAAAACAGAAAGTTTGCTCTTCATATAGCATTTGTCCCAGCCATTTGGAAATCATCTCTTGGGCCTATCACAAGATGACTAACTACTAAGGCAGTAAATATTACAAGAAATGCATAATTCTCTGGGGAAAAAAAAGATACTGATACTTACAATAAGATCTGTGCTTAAAAACACAAGAACAAAATTTTTCCACTTGATGCTTTTTATAGTTCATCATTACTGCCAATGAGTCCTATATTCAAGCTTTAATGCACAAGACAGACAAAGGAATAATTAGTTTTCAATATTGAAACAGCTTTCTAAATATTACACATAAGCTTTTACTAAAGATAATAATCTATATACATAGCGTTTTGGCACCTTGCCACTGATGTATGGCCTCTAATCAATTGCTTGTTCAGCACTGAATATTCAATACATTTTGTATACAGAACAAAATGGTTATCTTCTGAGGAAATTAAATACATTTTAAAATAAACTTATCTAGCTGAAAATTTTGGACACTTAATGCAGACCAGTAGCTAGCAAAGGAAAAATAAAAGAAAAGGTTAAGCAAGCTGCCTAGGTTTTAATTCAGCTCTGTCACCAGCCTCTTGGATGACCTTGAACAAATCACTTCACTTCTTCGTTTCCTCCATTTGTAAAGATATCAACAAAGATACCTAAAGCGGTAAAACAATCATTGAAGTCTATTACATAAAATCATTATTAAACCTAACAAGTGGTTCTTGAAGCTTTCCCCTCCCCAACAGATCCATGAAGCATCTGTGAATCAGACACTTTTCCACTTCATCTTTAAATACTTTATAAGGTTCTCAGCTAGATGTGTTAACTCAGAAAAAGGTTCTGGACACCAGTGAAGGTATTGAAAATGTCTGCCTAGTATGCAGCTGCAGATAAAAAGAACGTGACATTAAAATGCACAAAGAATAGGCCAGAAAATAAAATTAGCTTTTCCAATGCCTTCATATAAATTAATAGTATTATTCCATTTGAAGGAGTGTTTGCACTACAGGTCACCCCTTCTTTATGGGGATATTCTAGGATGACAGAAGGTTTCAAAGATAATTGGTGAAAATGATCGCTACTTGCTTTCACCTTTGGACCAAAGGATCATTTATTGTATAAAGTGACTAAGAGAAAGTATTCCATGAGAACCAGAACCAACAAAGACTGCTTGTCATGGATTTGTCTCTGGTAGTTGACTGCAAGCTTTAGTCTGTTTTCATTTTTTTCCTACTCTTGCCACTGAGCCACGTATAAAGCTACAAGCTGGTACAAAGTCTTTGATACCAGCTTATTTTGTAGTCCTGCCTTTAGCAGAAGCCCTTAGAAGTCTCTCATCATCTATGTAGCTGCAAGTTTCCAATGAACCTGTAGGAAAAGAATTGTCTTTCACAGCTCTAGCACATCTTTGATTGAGAGTGTTACTGGAGAAAGGAGGATGGTTTGACACGATGACTGTATTTGCTCTCTTTCCTTAAGAAGTCAGATAATATAACACGGTAAAAATACACAAATTAGTACAGATAAGTTAATTCTCCCATTTTTCCCCTATCCTACGCCATAAAAGTAAAGAAACTGAAAAGGAGAATTTCACAGCTCATAATAGGACAAACTTCTCAAGGCAAGAAAATGAAAAAAGAAGTCACTGAGATTAAGATAAAAACAATGCAAGCAACAACTAAGTGTTTATTTATACGTAGAATATCCCATATGATTCCTTGAGCGACAAAAATAACGTTGGGTAACTAAATCTCAGACTTCAAGTATGAGTCAATTTCTAATAGAAATAAAATATATTAGAAACAAAACGTCCTTTTGATGCTAGAGGTAACAGGCAATATCCTTTGCTGACAGAAGAAGGTGCTTAATGCTTCCTCCGGCCCTTGCTAAAAAGAGGATACTGAATTAGTAGGATTTCAGTGTGATCCAGACTGAAACTCTTTTATTTCTATTGAAACTGCAATAGAAAAGCAATACATAAATTTTCAATTTAACACAAACACAACGTAGCTCAAAACATTATGAAAACAAATGCCCAGCATACGATCTTCCTCTCAGGATTAACATAAATCAACTGAAATTGTTTCTTAGGAGGCTCCAAGAGATTTATTTGGTACTGTTTTTCTTGTTATTGACAGGGTTTGTTTAGTGTATCACATGACAGCAGCTCTACATACCTCATCTTGCTAAACTGTACGTCAATGCATCATACCAGGCAGGGTAGCTAGTCTGGTGGTCATCAGAAATTCATCTATTGCCAGTTCCAATCTTTCAATATTTTTTTTCAAATTATCATTCATATTCCATTTTAGCCCATATAGTCAAATTCTACAACAGTTCAATACATGTCAATATGGATATCCATACTTCCAAAGATATGAAACAAACTGTTCTGCATGTATTATCAGAATACACATATATACATTTTTCAAAATTTATTTTAAAATCTTCAGTTACAAAATTATTAGCTTTTCGGAGGGGAAAGAGCCAATACAACAACAAACTGTTCTTTCTAGAACTACTACATATCCATGTCACATACTGTGAGAAATAAAAAAAAAAAGAAAAGAAGAAAAAAAAGAAAGAGCAAGCAGGCAAGAGTAACCTTGTGTATGTTTGTGACTGCATCTAGTCTCCTACCTGGAATGCTGCTGGCGGCATTCACCATGCAGAGGTTTAAAAGCTTTGCTATTGCCGACAGATTGTGTTAATTTTGGGTGCATTTATCAAGTACGTAACACATGCCATGTTTATAACACACAGGATGGCTTTGGTAGGTATAGAAAAATTCTACCAGAAACAAACTTTATGAACATACACAGTTATTTAATTTACCAAGTAAAAATTCGTGCACCGTAGGATATTAAAGAAATAGATGTATCTGCAAGGCAGTGAGCAGCGTCCATGGATGCATCTCCATGACGTAGGTACAGAGGCTGTCTTAGTCCAGCAGATAAACCCACCTTTTTTTTTTTTTTAAAAAAAAAAAAAAAAACAAACACAGAAGAAAAAATCCGAAAAATGTAACAGGTAACGTTATCTTAGCATTAATAACATATTTGCTATAGATAAAGGCTTCATTTTTGTTTCAAGTATTTTATTAAAGTACCATTTTAAAGCAAATTGTATCAAATCAGAACTGTACAAGTCCATCTAGACAGTAAGGCTATAAATTTGAGAAGCTGACAAAAAAATCACAAACCCACAATCCATTACTGAATGATGTCAGTGTTATAAAAACATACTCGTTTTACTCCGTATTATTTTAAGGCGCTATTAAGACCTTATATACTGTAATTAGCAACAGCGAACGAGACGATTCACAGCTTGACGTGTATACACTCATTATAGGGAAACAAGTTAGTGAACGATTGATAGGTATACACCCCTCCTAAAAAATACAGCATCCACCAGAGTCATACGTGATAAACAGGTCTGAAAAAGCTACAACCTCTCCTACTGGTAGCAGCCAGGCACAGGAAGAGATGAGTTGACGTACAAGTTTTATGTTTTGTAAATGCCACATTTTTTATGATGATAGTGGAAGCAAAACACCCACCCCAAACAAAACCTGCGAAGTTAATTAACCTAATCGCACAAATTCACAGGGCTAAGGTAAAATCGAGGGCTGGTCCTCAATAACCTGAAGGACCTTCACCCGAACAGACATTTAAGACGCTGCAACAGAAGCAGCGGGATCTGCGTGAAAACAAGCCCGCTCATAAATATCAATTAACTCACGTAAGGCTACAACCACACGCAGTTCAAAACAGAAATTCGTGCCTCAGACACCTAAACCCTACCTGCACCTATACATGAGTTCTTAATTTCGCTAGAGAACACAGGATATGCTTTTTCAGGACGGGAAATACGTTTTATTTAGTGTTTCGGTGGAAAACGGCTTTCACTCCTAGTCAGGCGCTCCAGGGCTTGCTGGTTTTTGCTCCATCTTCCAGTCCGTAACGCTTCACTCCAGCCCCGCGGCTGTCGCCTCAGCGAGGCCGGGCGGCGGGGGAGGCACTGCCCGGCGGCCCTCCCGCCGCCTTCCCCGGCCCCGGCCCCAGCCCGCCGCGCCGGGGAGCCTCACCCCCCGGGGCCCGAGGCGCTCCTCGCCGCCCCCCTGTGAGCCCACATCTGCCGGGGAAAGGAGAGCGGCTGAGCGGGGACGAGGCCCGCGGGGAAAGGGACCGCAGTGCGAAGGAGGGGGAGGAGGGCGCCGAGGGGCATGCAGAGGCGCGGGGGCACCTACCAGTCCGTGTGCGGCTCGTCGATGACCAGGAGCAGCTTGAACTTTCTGCCGGCAGCCGAGGAGACGGCGGAGGAGGGATCCACCAGACCGGCCGAGGCCGCCGTCTGCTTCACGGCGTTGGAGAGGGAGCTGAAGAAGCTGCTGCCCGTTGACTGCTGCGGCGGCGGCGGCTGCTGCTGCTGGGGGGGCGCCGACTGCGGCGCCTGCCGGCGCTCCGCAGCCGGGGAGGCAGAGGCAGGGGCCGAGGAGGCGGAGGGAGGCGGCGGCGGCGGCTGCTGCGGCTCCGGCCGCTGCAGGTCGGTCATGTAGCCATTGGGCAGGTTGGCGATGAAGCTGCTGTCCGAGAGCCTGCGCCGCAGAAAGTTCATCATCTGGCCGGGCGAGGGAAAGGCGAGGCTCTGGCGAGGAGCGGGAGGAGGGCGCGGAGCCGGGCGGGAGGGCGGCGGGCGCCGCGGCGGGCTCTGCGGTCCGCAGGCGGGCTCGGTCGCAGCCTCACTGCCGGCCGAGGCGGGCGGCGCTGCCTTCACCTCAGCAGCGCGGCCAGCGGCGGCTCGCGCGCGCCTGCCGCTCCCGCCTCGTCTCTAGGTGGCAGCCGCGCGCGGCGCCGCGCGCTGAGGACGAGGAGAGCGCACGCGGAGCCTCGCTCCCGCCCCGCGCGACGGGCGCCCGGGGGGCCGGGAGGGCCCCGGCCCCGGCCCCGGCCCCGGCCCCGGCCCCGGCCCGCCGCTGGGGTGGAGGCCGGGCCGCGCCGCTCCCCCGGCGGTACGGAAGAGGCCGAGGGGCAGCGGCCCAACGAGCGGGGCTGCAAACCTGCCCTCCTCCTCAGCGCCCGGCGCCGTCCGGCGCGGGAGGCCGAGGCGGTGCTGGGTGCCGCCCGAGCAGGCAGCCCTCGGCAGCGCCCCTTCTAAGCGAAAGTCCCGCGGAAACGCGTCCCCTGGGCGGTGACAGCGCTGAGCTGGGTCAGGAGCGTCGTGAACGCTGCCCATGGCACCGCAGCACGGAGTCCCACAAGTCAGGGAAGGCGGCTGTGCGGTCCTTAGCGTCAGTTACAAGTATGAATTAAGTTTTATTTATCGCCTGGATACGAAATGCCTTCATTTGTCAGCAAACAGCACGGGGCATGGAACAGCAGCGTAAGCAGCCCGCGAAGCGGAGCTGCTCCTGGTTGTATGCAGCGCGCATCAGCGCAACGACGGATGGCGTCGCCATGAACTGGAAGAGGAAGAAACTGCTGGGAAGAGCCCTGTACTGGCTCAAATCGCTCTGCCAGGACCAGCGGCAATTTAAAACATATCTATGAGACGTTCCAGCCTGGGAATCGTTTGTTCCGGCAGCTGCCCTCAACCTAACCGCTGCAGTGTTGCAAAGGGAGCAATAGCAGCAGCAGATACCAGCTCTGTAAGAGGAGGCACAAGCACTGCCATGCTTACATCCCCCAAAATGAATGAAGCCTCTTACTAATAAACAGTGGTAGTGGTGGTTCTTTTTTTTTATTAAAAAAACCAAAACAGTTTAATGAAGGTGAAGTGTTCTGTATCATCAGGCAATTTTATATTGTCAAGGAGAATTATGGGTGCATTTTCGTATCTTAAAAACTTAAAGACCTTCTTTAAGAGTAATTTGAATTCTCTTTCCCCTGAGTTTTGGGATAATCACTATGTGTTTTAACAGAAAATACATACTCAGCCTTTATTGTATGATGTACACATTTATCCAAGATACATAATCGCAAATCATTTTGCAATTGATCTTTACAGGCCATATTGCATGTAACAGGTTATACAGAGTAAATTCATGGAGCAATTTCTTTTAAAGTTAGAGATTTGATAATGCTTTCCTGATGCTAACACTTCCACAGTTTAAAGTTTACACATTCAAAGGTATAACCGCATAGGATTCGTTAATGAATCATTGAATTTAGAAACGTCCATATATTTATCATGACAGAAAATGAAATAAAATATCGAAGCTATTAGAAGATGCTTACATTTTAAACACCTTAGATAAACTGGGGGCAAATGTTCACTCTGCAGAGCCATAATATAGGCTACATAGAGATACAGCTTTTTGCATTGAGGGCACAGAAAATTTAAACAAGAGGAACAATCCTGGGCTACGACTGCAGTTAGAATGTTCCTGTCATTTCACCAATCCGTGGCTTGTGCTGCCAGAGAAGTTGCGGAACTGCACTTACATCTAGATAAATTTAGGTCTAGTGGGATCTAGAGAGAATAATTTTCTCTCAGTAGTGTTAAGATACCTCGGGGCTATTCGTATTTCTAAAAAGCTTGTATGTAAGCGCAATAACTCAAATCATCTACAACACATGACACAGAAGCAAGTCACTTGCAGACAGAGGTAGAATATTGCACTTCACCATGGCAAGTGCACGTGTTATTTCTACTGATATTACACATGCAAAGATGATGAAAATCACAAGACTGAGGAATATGCTTGAAAAATTGCATCAACAATCCCCCCTCCCTTCTCATCTAAAAAGCAGGAGGCCAACATAAAGAAAAAAGCACTGCTTATACTTTTCAAAATATGAGGTTTTATATGATACAAACAGTTTCATCTTCCCTGTAAAGAGATCACTGAAAAACGCTCTTAACCAGTCTGATATGAAAAATGGATATTTAGACATTTTTTGAATTACCGTTCTAGATTGAAGAGTGATTCTATAAAAATAGCCCCACTTTGGACAGACTGCTTCCTATACATACTGAGAACCTGCTTATTTTACTGACAAACATCAGTCAGTCTTGCAGAGCCAAATTAAGCCCAGCAGAATGAACTGTATTACATTTTGCTGTGCACATTAACAAAAGTATTAACCAGGTCTCTATTTCAGGGCTGAAATCTATCTTCAGTGTCAGCTGTAGTCTTTGTTATGAAGGCAAGATACATGTAGCAAATGGAAATGATAGGGAGCGATTTGAATGTCAGGATCCTTTACTATAAAACGAAATAAAAATGAGTAAACAGTGGTTAGGCTGCTCAAATTTCAGTGATGCAAATTCCATCCTTGCTAACATATTTGTGTGGAAAACTTTTGTTTTCTGATTGATGAAATCCAATTCCTATCCATAGTACTTTCTTGTGTATTCTCAGTGCTGCCAAATAATTACTTTAAGATTATACAGACTGATTCTGTATTGGAATCATGGCCAACACTCTCTGATACGGTTGGCCTTTATGGTTTCATGAACTGTTAGATGTTTGGATAAGTAGCAGAAGCCTTGTTCACTTACCCTATGCACTCAGAAGATGTTATCACTACATAGAATGCTAGAATAGAAGGTATTTCCTAGTTTACACACTTTATTCACTTTGAATGCACTGTCTCTTCTCTATGAGCATCTTCTCAGAAATGTGAACTAGGGTTTTTTTTGTGTTTGTTTTTTTTTTTAACCTCTTTACATTACCACTATCTTGACTAAAATTTAAAAAAAAAAAAAATGAATCAATCATCCTCAAATGCTAGACTTCAGAAGTTTTTTAAAACATACCGTAGCGTATTGTAACAACTTATAAATCCAAAACTGCACTAAGGCAACTGGCAACTGAATTTGGTCAAAGTCTCAAAGAACCTGGTCCCTAGTGCAGAACAAAACAAAAAGCAGAGTTCTTCGCATTGTTGTTACTGTGAATGGAAAACTTTGTTCAAAGAGTATCAATAGAATATTACGGGGAGCTTGCTAAATTTAATGGTACGTAAAACTGTGCCTGAAAAAGAACTAACAGCACTTTTTGTCCAACCTACTATTCATGGTACTTCAACACCTCATGACACGTTTGTGAGATAATTCAACATGATTATGTCTGGTAAGAAGTGAGAATACTGAATCACCGGTATGTTAAACAACAAAAAGAGTCAATATCAGAGCAGAGAGTACAACAGCAATTTTAAATCCAGTCTTGTTTCCTAACATTGAAATCACAATACAAAAAAAGATCAAATTACTGGGGATTAGTTTTGTTGGCAAACTGAGAGGAAAAATAGAAAAAGAAAGCATGAAGCATCCTAACTAGTACACTGTGTAATGGCTTATCACATCTACTTACCGGTATTAATACAGAAACAACTACAGAAGGGTTCATGTTAAAAAAGATAATAATAAAATAAATTTACAGGCAGGTTAGGGCCAGTATGTTTTGATTTCATATTCTTTTGATATTATAATGTAAACCTAAACTTTAGGCTGGTCAAATGCCTCTTAAAATTATATTAGCATTTTAAAGAAGTAACTTTCAGATAACTGTATGTGGTGGAAATGAAAGAGTCAAGTTATACATGCTAGAAATTGGGGACACCTATCACTTGAGCAGATAGAATCTAACACATTTTAAATGAAGACTACTTAACGTCTCGTGTTATCAGCTATTCATCTACAAAAATATAATTACATTTAATGGAGAAAAAATGACTAATCTTCTCAGCCACTATGCTGTGCATTATACTGTGCATACAGTCATAGAGAACAGAAATGGGAAGAATCCAGGGAAGCATTTTCTTTGCATTTTATGTGCTAATACATCTTCTAAGACACATGGGCTTCTACACATCGCATCCTTAGAAAAAATGTGCCATTATTTGAGTGAATTGTGTTTCAAGCATATCCATTCATGCCATGCTTTCAGTTAAATTCAGTTCAGGGCTGCATATCCAGTTCGGTCCAACAGAAGGAGGAAGCGGCTGCCTGTACCAGAGGGGCGTGCAAAGGTGCTGTCCATGGTGACACAGTTGCCTTGGAAAAGTGATTTGCACGTTTCCCAAGCACTCACCTGCCGAAAACGGGAACAAGCCAGAACAGAGGGGAAGGAACACTGTTGGCAGATGACAGAGTCTGGGATAGCAGGCACTTAGGCCTGTTTTCATGATAAATGCTAAACAGAATCTCTATGCTGAAAACAAGTCATACACAGAAAGTACTCTTCTGGACTGTAGTGTATCACTTGGCAATCCTCGCAGAGATCAGCATTACGAGGCTTTTTAAAAGCCTCATAATTTATTTAAACCCATGCTAGTAGGTCATCAAAATTTTTCTCACAAACTCCATAGAAATATGACACTTGTTTGTCACAGAGATAAAGAAGATACATACATATAAAGAAAATACAACAGAAATAGGGGCTGAAGTGAATGTTTGCTATATGCCAAGGATGTTATGCAGTGTATAAAGGTGACATACAATATGTCACCCATCTTTAATGACATATCTAAGTCACTAAACAGACATAATGTTGATAATACGGTACACCCTTTTCCATGTTTTATTTGTAGCTGATTTTTAAAATATTTTTCTCCCTTAAAAGATACATGCTAACTAGTAGGATAGTAAATGCTACTTGATAGATTAGCTACAGTGATCACATTAGTCTAAGACTTCACGACCACTAATGGAGTCACTTGCATCAGTGCTCTGTTAGTGTGAGAGAAATCTTTGTATGGAAATGGATTTGCTGAATTCGTGAAGTGTTACTCATTTTTAAATATTCACATTTCAAATTCATATTCCACCTGTGATGCATTTCTTAAAAAGCTGGTCCATTTCTATATTCTAATATTTGTATTATTTGTATCAAACATATATCCAATTTTCCAATTTGCAATTTTCCAAACACATCATAGCAACTTCTCTCAGACCACCTATTCCAGCAGTCCCACACTTTCACGTAGTTTCATTAGACAACTTCACTGAATTCTCCCAGAACTCCTGCTGTTACAATGTCCCCAAAGCAAAAACATGTCAGCTTTCTATTTCTGATCTTCCTTGCATTTCGTTGTCCAAGGTGGCAGAAGTACATTTAAACCATATGAAGATGTGACAGAAATAGGCACACCGGGGAGTAACTGCCTCAGTTATTCCTTTAGAAAGGACACAAAACCAGCTTGATCTTCCCTTCCCAAATCTAGGCTCTCATGTTTTAATTTATGCACATTAACAGAAAACACAAATTAACCAGAATTGGTTTTTGTCAGATGGTCATTTAAACGTCTAGGTTTTTATTACCTAGCCTTTTCCCTTTTTATTAATATAATTTTCTTCTGATATGCTTACCTACATATGTTTTGAATCATGTTAGGAAATTTGACTTTTAATTTACAAAAAGTTCACAAGAAATGTAACAGGAAATTGAAATACTAACTGAAAACGTTTGCAAAATTGTTAAGTAAATGTATTAAGACATAAGGGCTCTCGTGTTTTGTTTATGTCAGTTTAGTAAATATTTGTCTGGCCTTAAGTAATGTCACATTTTATAAGCATACCAATTCAAACAGTTCTGTATTGGCAAGAAATACACTGTACTAATTCTTCTAGCATTCACAGAGAGGACCTGATGGCTGTAACAGTATGTAAGGAGGTAGCAAAAAGCAGCCTCCTCTGCTCCCGCTTCTGCCTCTGGAGAGCAGCTAAGAACGGCTCAGCCTCTGTGCTCCCTAGACAGAAGCTTCTCCCCTGCCCGCACTGCCCCAAAGGAAGGTTAGCAGGAGCATGGGGGGAAACGCTGTCGTCTCTAAAGTGCTCAGCGACTGAACTGAACAAACCTGCGCCAATGTCAAAAGGTGCATTTCGTATCCTTGTCAGTACAAAAGCCAAAGACCCTATGGCAGTATTTCCTTAAATTTGAAACCAGAACAAAAAAAAAAATTATGTACTGTATTATGCATCTTCTGTGCTCAGCAGTTCATTAAATCTTATGGAGAAAACCCATGACAATTTACTAAATAAATCGTAACTTATGAGAGACTAGACTTTTACCTTTGCAAGATTTGAACATGGATGAATTTGTACTGCAGAAAAGGGCTTTGTAGTCTCATGAATAATGCTTGCTGAGATGTAAGAGGGAGTTAAAAAAAATTCTGTATGTAACATGAGAACAACCTGTCATGGAAACAGACAGGCTATAATCTATATGAGTGGTAACTATAGGTCAAATAAATGATTACAGGAGATAAGTGTCTGTTAAAATAGTTTGTCTCTATTCCAAAATCTGAAGTTATAATAGCAGTTACAGTTATCTTCCCATTTCCTACTAATAAATATATCTGTTATCTGATTTTTTGGTTCACTATATCCTGTGTTTTAAGGATTTTTAATTTTTTTAATTTTTTTTTTTTTAAAATACATTGATACAAACACGTAGGAACTTCAAGCACTTTTTACCATATAACTAAGGCTCAAATACTGCCAACCTTACTCAGACTGAAATTCTGTAAAAGCTGAAGGCAACCTTGCAAATATTTCAGAACTCAAGCCACAGAAGTCTAAATAATTAACTTTTAAATAGAATTTATAGCAAAAAAAAAATCAACCATTACACACATGGACTGACGAATATATAAAGAAGAGGCATGCTTAATACATATCTTAAATTTATGTGATAATATACATATATTAAAGTATATACAAAATACTGTTTACTAGCATTGTATTTCTAGAGGAATGCAGCAATAAATTATGCCTATATGACCTGCTATATTTCTTGTGTTTTCTACTCTTTTGGTTTTGAAACCATAGCCTTTATTGTACTACTAATCTCAGAAACAGGTATTTTATTTCTTTGCATCTTAGTGAGAGGTGTTTCCTCTTACAATCCAGAAGATTGTTTCTGTATCAGTTCATTTGCTGATTTTCTGTAATATACAGCAGTCTCAGCTAGTAAGACACATTTACTGTTTTGCAGATGAGTAAATACCGATCTTTCTAAACAAACTGTTTACAAAGTACACCTACTATCTAGAGATAATCCTGTCAGCGAAACTTGGACATTTCTCAGTGTGGAGGAGAGCCACTATTATGAAAAGGAACAAATAGTAGACATTATGAGTAGTAAAAATAAGACATATAAGTCACAGTGAATGTTACAGCGGAATTTGACCAAGAGAGAAGAATAAACATATTTCTAAAAACCAGAAAAATATAAATTCCTCATAGACTGTACTTAAGGTATTTCTCCCTACTGTATAATTTAGAACTTTACATTGTTTGATATCTAAAGAATAAAATTAACATGGAATACTATACAAATGGTATAGAAAAAGTATAGAAGACAGAAAATGTTCATCTGCTAAGAACAATAGAGCTGAAGGCTTGAGTTATACTAGATACATATATGCATACACTCAGACATGTATGAGTGGGCTTTTTTGTCCTTTAAAACCTGAAGATTTTCCTAAGCAGAGAAAACCCAACGCTATATAAAGAAGATTTTTATCCTCCAAATAAGAGGCTAAACAGTATATGAACGTCCTCTGAAGATCAAAAAGTCGGCCAGCTAAATCATACATAAAGTCAATTTAATCAACACAGAAGTGTTTTGGTCTCAACAGTGTTTGAGTACATTGTTTTTTAAGGTTTTTCTTCTGCAAGTTTTTTATTTATGTTATGAAATTTAGAGTAAAAATGTCCTACCATTCTGACTCATACTCTAATTGATTGAATAGATAAATGTGAGCTCAACTGCAACACAGTTATGTAGTGAAAAAGAAACCCTGGACTGGCTTCTAATGAAAACCACTGTAAACCACAATTCTAGATGAAATGCAGCAAACAAAATATGGCATTTACATACAATCTGGCCTTCACAATAAAACTGTAATTTTCTTTTTAAATTACTTATCAAACGATTAAGATGGATGCACATTTAACTAATTAATTGGCTGCTTTAGTTACCACAAATTAATTTTGAACACCATGTATGTGAAAACCTGATAACCCATTAATGTGCAACATGCAAGATGAGCAAAGAATTGAAAGGATGAAAGCACACAATACAATTATGTTTTGTTACTATTTTTTCTCAAATTAATTAAAAGCCAGTACTATGCAATATGTGTAGGATTCAAAAATTCATCTCACCACTGTCAATGAATACCAATCTATTTTATAAAATAAGACATATAGTCAACTGCAATATAAAGAATTAAAAGAAAATACTTTTTTGTAAGTAAAAGATAAACTATACTATGTAAATCTTATACATTATTACACATGTTTATACAGACAGACACATATAATATGTTATACATATATGCAGATATAATTACATGCATTCCCAATACTTTCTTCAAGATCATTAGCTAAACACATGGAAGGGATACACAGACTGGGATACACAATCTGCAATATATCTTACATCCAATTTTTTTTTTCCCCAAGAGTTGTACAGCGTATGTGATTTGCTGAGGGTATTACTGCATTGTTTATTCAATTTTAATAAGACTGTAGAATGTCTTTGTTTTCGCAGGAGCTGATTCCTTAGTACCAAAAGCTGAAATCGTTTCACTCCACAGAAGTGCTATGCTTGGAGAAGACTACCAATTTTTCAAGGCCCTTGAGAAAACTAGATGCGTCTTATAGCCCTCTTATATACTTGTAGAAGTTAACAATTAAGCAACTATTTGAAAATAAACACATCTTCAAATATTTTAAAAGCAGAGTTCACTATTTTAGGAGTTTGCGTACACTGCATAGTTTTCTATACCACAGTATCAGAACCCCGTACCTCAGTCCAGTAAGCAAAAAAAATTAGGTGCAATAAAGTGGTGCAAAGTAATTACTCAAGTCTTTGAGTTACATAAACCATGCCTTCAGACTGGCCTTTCTCAAACATTTCTTGAAGAATTGTGAATACCACAGAATTTGATGCAGTTCTCTAATAAAGGCGAAGCGATGAAGCGAAAGTCATCACGCATTCCTTTGTAAATGCATGCATACAGCATCCCTCAAATTGCCATATCCTAAAAGCTAAAAGACCAAAATATCCTCCAGATAGTAACAGGAAAGAAAACTCAGAAAAATTAAAAAAAAGTTACTTCAAGATTACTTTGTTCACAAACCCTGTCACTGTATTTTTCACTTTCATAGCAAAACTGGAACTTATGATTAGCAATCAGCTGGCTATATTCTGATTAAATATTGGCAAAATCCTACCAGCCCTCCTCTGGCACAGTGGAAGCCTGCTCAAAGTCTAGAGCAGCCTATTCTACAGGACTGCAACTACCTCTTCCACTCTGCCAGCAGTTTGAAAGTATTCAGAGAGACATTCTTGGTCTCAAGTCATGCATCACCAAATAAAAATACCAAAAATGGAGGTACAAACCCATTTATTAGGAAATTGGTCTTTGGGAAATGTTTCTTAAAACACTATTTTGCCTGCTTCGCATCATTTGCTGTAAATATTCTATAAAAATAGAAATCGTAAAAATCCTAGCATTGCAAAGCCAACCCATTCAGTATTCCTCTATCACTGAAATAAAATATTTTGATAAATCTCATTCTGTTAGCTTTCTCCTATTTGGCTCCCTTTCTCAGTGATTATAATATTACAGCTTCTTCTTGAGCAGAAGGCTGCAATAAAATGCTTCAGATGTGACAACCACCCAACATATTCACCCCTGTAATGCTAATGCAAATGTAGTGAAAAATACCTTTATCTGAAATAAAATATAGTTCTCAGAAAGCTTGAGGGAGGCACAATAATTGAGTGACTGTTAAATTTTAATAAATATAGGTCAGTTCCTGAACCATCAATTTGAAAGGTACACTAGCCTCACTTGAAGGAAAAAAAGAAAGGCATTTTAATACAACAAAATGGATAAATCTGGAAATCAAGGATGGACCTTAATCAGATGAGGACTTGAGAAAATGTAAAAGACACATAAACAAAGACTGTGTTTTAGAAATGGGTAACTCAGACAAGGACTTACAGGGTCAGATGCATAATGAAACAAACACAAAACCCAACAGTATCCAGAGGTACTGCGTTCTTCACTCTGTTCGTCATCAATGAGCCTGTTTATAACATAATTCACCAATTCTGGTCTTGACATAGGAAAAAATTTAAAAGTATCAGTTTTTTAATTCTGAAATTTTGAGGAAGATGAATTATCCTCTATAAAGAAAATTGTGTGATTCACTTTTCACCAACCTGCACTTGTCTATTTTAAAATTAACTTTTAAAACATGAAGGCCACATTTCTAAGTAATACCAAAGAACGCCATAGTATATAATTTACTGACAAATACATGGTAATAGTAGGACTATAATCCAGTTGCAAGGTTGAGAATCAGAGAGTCTCAGGAAAAGCGTGGGAATATGCACCTATGGATTCTATCCTTATTAAAGAAAGAAACTGTAGAAACAACTGTATTCAGAGGATAATTCAAAACTTCCGTCAAGTCTAATGTAGGAAGACAAACTTCTCTTTGTCAGTCTTTATAGTTTACTGCCTTAGTATAGAAGAAAATTTTTAGTCATTTACTGCAGAAGTGCATACTGACTTACTACCTTTAATACATTGTATGCAAAACAGTGCAGGCCTCATAAAACTAACACTCAGTGAGTTTTAAAAGTACTCAGTTTTAAATTCTTTTTCAAATTATTACCAGATGTCAACATTTCAGTCACAAATAATCTCCTAGAAGACACAGGTCATGAATATTGACTATGTCATTGTTTATAAACCAAAAATAAATGAATTGGGACACCTAATTAAGGAAATACACAATTAATTCCATGAACAAGATGACAAAAGTTCATATTGAACCTGTGGTTTGATTTCTGTCCCTCAAATGCAAATAAACTGCTTTTTAACCTGAAATCTCATGTCTCAGATACCCTTGTACTTCAGCACTGAAGATATAACCTTGCTAAAACATTTTTAGACCCTTTTTTTAATTTTAAGCAGTTAAGGGTTATTAATTCCTAAAAAATTAATTTTTAAAACACAGAGACTGAATATGTACCCATAAGCATTACAGAGACTCACATAACTTCGGTCATTGTCAGTGCAGTTAAAAGCAGCAAGCCCCACATTTAAAATTGTTAGGCCTCTTGTGTCACTTCTTGCAATGCTGCCACATACACTATTATAATCTTCAACATTCTACACAGGTTTTGTCACATCTCTGTTCATGAGTTTCTTCAGAAAATTATTTCCATTTTGCTGTTTGTAGTGAATTTAATATAATCCATTTGTTATGCAAGGAAAATTCTGCCTAAGAATTTTTAGCCTAGCAAAAGAAAAAAAAATAAAGGGGGAAAGTGATCTGAAGAACCCAAAGAATAAGTTTACTATAGTGTATTGGACTGTGAAAGTTTGCCTTGTTGCTCATTAAAATCATGTGAATTAGAGAAACTATTGTTCAATGACTAGCCAAAAAAGATCCTCTTCTCTTTTTACAAATACATAGAATTTACAGATTCTCCTTTACAGAGATTTAAAAGCCTGAATGTCCTTATACATAACCACAGAGCAAGGCCAAGTGAGAAAGGACATTTCTCTTGCATTGTTGCATTGAAGTTGACTGTGTATCTGCTGATAACTGTGTGCTAAATTCCTGATTAAATCTGTCCAATAAATGGCAGTCCAATGTATTTGCTGTAACCAGGTAATTTTCATTTTGTGTTTAACCAGAGTAACTTTAGTACTAGCTAAGGAAATTTAATACTGTAAAAATCATTCTATAGTAAGTTCTGTATTGAGGGAAGCACTCTGTCATCATCTGTATAATGATCATTTATGCCCTGAAATATTCTTATGGCCTACATCACTATAAATATATGACCATCTAAAGAAGCGCAGCTGCTTTAATTGCCCACTAATGAGAAAACAGTGTATTTCAGAGGTTCCTAATTTAACAAGACTGTTGAGAAAGACCTCATACTTGCTGGACTAATCATAAAGGCTAAGCAATATTGCAGCACAATCTTAAGTATATGTTCTACTCTATTCTTGGATGTAGAACTCACTAATAATCAGTTGGACATAAAATACATGTCTGAATGCTTTCTAAAAGCAAATCTTTATGATGTTCCTAGTTAAAAATATCTGAAAACAGCTATACAAAATATGGATACCAATCTACCCGATATATTTTTGTATTGTCAAGAAGAATAGTGCATCACAGTGACATGTTTATATGATGTTGTGAATTGAACTCATAAAGTAATGGTTGTTAATGTGCTGTAACTACTCTTAAAACTGTCACATCAATTTTTAAATTTTATCTGTTTCATTAAGTGCTACACTCCTTTCAGAGACCATGAATGAATGAAACTGAAAGAAATCTCCTTTCCAATATGCTCTTTGAAATCAATAGGACTAAAAGATGAAGGTGCAAGACAGAATAACAGGTTTAGGTCTTTATCAAGATTTGAATGTCTTAGCAAATCAGGAAGACTTTCTAACTTCTAATATGTTACAGCTATTTCATCCTGCAGTTGCATTACACTAATCATATGTTTTAAATCACTCTAAGGGTAATTGTGCTTTAAGCAGTTGATTTCTTATAATCGTTTTAGGGTTTAGAGATTAATTCTGTTTCTTCTACAGAACTGAAACAGAGCAAGAGATAATCTCTGATCTCTGACGCTCAGAAATGCTACAAGACTTTTAAAAAGTTATGTAATAATCCCCTTTCCCATCCTTTACAAAACTGCTATGCTAAAATAGCCGTATTCCTATTATTTTCAGTGTGAAATAAAACTAATATAAAGTACATAAACTAAGTTCCTGCTTACACAATATTTCTTTGCTTATAGGGATTAATATTAGAGCTTTTTTAAAGTAATATAATAGATTATGGAACTCCCCAAACCTTATGTATGTAGAATTTACACAATCAGCCATTGACCGTTGCTCGGTTGTAGTTCCTTCTAAGCTGTTCACTTTAATACCTTATATTTAGATTTGAACATAAAGCATTTTGCAATGGTCTGGGATGAAAAACCTAAACACCTGCCCCTTCACAGCATAACTATTACAGCTGGTGAGTGAAAATCAAACCAGACCATGGAAGACAGACATGTGAAATGTCATGAGATGGGAAATTAAAGCTGAGATAAGAACCCTTAGAGAAGACTTTCTCTTAAAACAAGATATTAGGTCTTATTCAAAATGCATGTAGCTGACTTATTTCACTGATGTTAGCTCTGACCTAGAAATGTGGGCATCACTCTAAGGGCGTACCTCTTTCTCTGCATCTGTTATGACAAGGAAAGACACCCAAGTTATACTCATTTCCCTCCCCCAGTAAATAAGTAAATAAATAATTTTGACAGCTGGCAGAACATTTTCCAGGAGAACATCGCGATATGAGAACTGCCTCCTCCCGCAACAGCTGTTGTCTCTATAGCATACATGGGAACTCATTGTTCAAACACGGGTGGGTTCCTCTACAGCAGGAATCCTGAAATGATAATCAGTTGTGAGACAGCATCATTTTTGCCAACTATGAAAGCTATGGGGGAGATTTTTATTTCAATGTCTAAAATTTTATTTATAGAAAAATATTTATATTTAGTATTTGTCCTGTGTGCACAGC
This sequence comes from Calonectris borealis, assembly GCF_964195595.1. Taxonomy (NCBI): domain Eukaryota; kingdom Metazoa; phylum Chordata; class Aves; order Procellariiformes; family Procellariidae; genus Calonectris; species Calonectris borealis. The sequence continues at coordinate 22,063,425 of NC_134321.1, read as the reverse complement.
AATTTTAACTTTCTGTCAGGTACTCATGGCACTTTCCATAAGCTGCTTCTTCACATACCAAAATCCATGCATAAATATTAATGTTAAAATACAAGGCAATGAGAGGACAGAAAAAGTCAGATGCTTACAGTTTTCAAGAGATCTAGCTTTATCATAGAATTTGACAAAGTAGTTGAATTACCTAGTTTTATGTGTGATTTTTTAATATGTATTTTCTTTTGAGACTGCATATTTTTACAAAAAATCATATGTTTTGGTTCCATATACAGGGAAAAGATTCACATTCAGGCAGAACAGTCAACAATTTAGGTTAGCTGAGTCACTGTATTGTAGCAACAGCCCTGTCTCGGTAGGAAGCAAACAGATTAGCTAGCCTCAGCCAAGAGGTGAAGACATCAACATCAAGGAATATGATTAAAAAAAGAATCCAAAAATCTTGCATCTTTAGTACCAAGGACATTCAGTAATATATTATAAACATAAATAGCATCTGCATAATATATAGTTGATGAACAGATGCAGATGAGTAAAGGTTAAGTCATAAAAATAGACTAGTTTGCTGCACCCTGTAAGAGTGTCAGCCAATGCTATATTTATGCAGTGAATTAACCCTTAAATTTGATGTCTCTATCTCCAGGAATCCTATATTGGGATATTCTTTACAGCCCTCAGTTCATTAATGAGGTGACACAGCCTTGTCTTTTATCCAGTAGTGAGTCTGAAGGCTCACAAATAGCTCTGATTATAGCCCTTAAAAAAAAAAGAAAGAAATTAAACTAGGATGATGGATTTGGTTGTCTGAGTTATCTGGTTTGAGTGAGAGCATCTTGCAGCATACAGTAAGCTTCTAAGATTTTATATATTATTATTACAGGAGTAGTCGTTCACTAGTAATATTAAACAATATTCGTATTCTTCAGGAGCTGCTTCTCGATGGTTTCTTCACATTTTGTAGCAGAGACCTGGATCTCTGACAATGTATTGTCTTTTCACATAAATTTATGATTTAGATGCTTGCATTACTGTAGTTCTGCATCATTTTTAGGACTGAAATGATCTGCTGCAACATGTAGGGAGTGCTTTGATTGCACTTAACCACACAATACCTGCAATATCTCCCAGTCAAGTACCTCTCTATTATATTAGATGGATGACAAATTCACAAAAGGGCCTCTTAAACAGTGTTCAGGGTTCCATAATTTTAAAGAAGTTGCCTCTGGTAAAAGTAAATAGCTAGGAGAAACAGATCTTTATGTCCTGACTCATACTACAGTGAAGTGTTTTTCCTTTACTTGCTCTACTAGGCCACTAAAAGCTGCATTTCCCTAAATTCCCAATTCATTTCCAGGGCTACATAACAAACACCAGTGAAGAGAATACTAAACAACTATCTCACAGGGTTAAGAGGGTTAAGATGTAGGGCCTTTGGGAAGAAAGGTACCTCGATAGAAGTGTATATGCGAAGTCCCTCTTTTTTTTTTTTTTTAAATTGCTGTCTGCTAGACTGACAGAGAGAGACAGACACAACGTGTATACACCAATCTGGTTAGCACTACATTGGCATGCCACTGCACATGCAATTTCTAATTGTACTTGAATCACAATTTTGCAAGGATTTATTGTATTTTGTTGGGGGGAGGGGATGACAATTACAAGACAACAGAAAAGTCATTTTAACATTCCTCTCACTAGCAAAGGAAATCCAGTGGAGTGGGGTGATCAGAGAGGGGGTTAGTTCCATTGCCCACTCTGTCACTGCTCCCGTTGATCATTTGGCTTTGTATCCACATACGTAAAATGTGAATACTAGTGCTTACTGTTTTTTGCAGTACAATCCAATATCTTTGGGAAAAAAGCAAGTAAAGACTTAAAAAATATCACTACCTTTACCATATAAAGTCATGTTTTGTCACTTGTCAAATCTTTATCAAGTCAAGAAACAAATTTTTAGCAATGTTCTTGAATTCCAAGAGAATAAAAGTTTTGTTGAAAAACAGAAGACAAGGTTTCTTGTGAGTCTACTTCATCTTGGTGACATGATGCAACCTAACACTTGAAAAGGCACCTACACTACAGTAGTAGCTTGTATGAAAAGGCATAATGCCACATAGGTACGGAAGATAGGAATGCAGTATGATATACAAACAAATTACAAGTCTGCAAGTTGGGCATTCAGTCAATAACTAACATACAACTTAAACTACTAAATCTTTTCCTAAGACACTACAGTGATGAAAGCACAATTCTTTAATTTATGTCAGAGAAGTGATTTTAAGATTTGTGATGAAATACAATACGACAGCATTCATTTTATAACATAAAGCTGATAAGTACAGATTGGACACTTTTATGTTATTAGACATGAGTGAAAAGCATTACCTGGGAGACAGAATACAGGTACACCTTAATTGTATTCCAGAGTCCAGGCTTGCTTTCATTCAGAGAAAGTTCTGCTAGGTGTCAGGGCCGTTAAGAATCCTGCAAGACATGAACACAATGCAAAAGATGTCAATAACTGTGCTTGATTTTTCAGAAAATCAGAATCAACTACTTATAAAGAGAAGTATTCCATCATTTCAATAGATCATTTCATTACTCAGATCAGCCATGATACCTTCCCTGTTAACATTACTAATAATTTATTTATTTGGATCATGAAGATATGAACCATATCATGAAGATATGATATATGGACATGTCTTTACCAGGTTACTACAGTTAATCAGGTTGAGCTTTCCACAGCTAGTAAATGCTGTATTCAACGTAACTGCATTAATGCCTAGATTTTCAGTCATCTTTTTTGTATATTTCTCAAGATTGCAGTTCTGTTTTACTAAGCAACTAATCTATCATAGCCAAAACAAATGATATCTACAAAAACACTACTAAACTATCATTTGTAATATGTTTACTTCTACAGACAGACAACAGTATGAACAGAGGGGCAGAGAAAATTAAAATTATAAGTGTATAAAATTATAAAATTTTATAAAATTATAAAATCAGTATTTTAAAAAATTACAGCAGCTAACCTAAGTGAAACAGAGGAAACAATTCAGTCATTGAAGACAGAATGCCTACTAAGAAACAGTATAAGAATACTGTTTATTAAGCTGCTTAGTAAAAAAAGCATTTAAAAATTTAGCAAAATAAAACTAATTAGTCAAGCATTTCTGAATTAAAAGGCTATTATAAAGGAGATGGAGACAGATGGAACAAAACCATTCTCCAACATTTGCTAAAGGCAAAGGATACACAAATCCTACTTACTCCATACTCTCTAGACTTGTCCTGTCCTTGCTTGGTGAACTATAAATTCTCCCTCAGTTTCAGTATACTTTCACAGCTGTTTCATGCCTAAAACAGAAGAAACATTGATAGGATTTAATAGAAACTTCCACTTAAACAATCATTTTACCTTGCTTCAGGTGAATTTCTTTAAGTTAATGGATGTGGGAAGGTGATACATAGGAAAAAAACCTGCAGCTTTATAATACATCCCTTTTTGCCCTTCATTCACAGTTAAATCAACCTTGTCACCTGCACGTCTTGTGCATGAAGAGGCCATTTCCAAAAAAGAGCAGAATATATTGTTAAAAGTTTTGCCTGATTTTTTTCTGACCATTTAATTGCTGCTGACATGTTAAACAGGCTAACTTCCTGGATTTAAACTAAAGTCTTCACAGGTCTCTCCAGTCATACAGCTTAACTTATGGAAGAAACACATTAAAACCTGCTCCAATTTGCTTCATTAATACGAAAGCATGAGTGGGTCCTGTGACAATGGTTCCTTATGTCTTAAACAGATTAAGAGATAATGAAATAAAACATGCTTGGTAGAAACATGCAGACTGACAGAATATTACTGGGTCAGTCACAGGGCTTTAGTGGCAGTTAATGAAATAAAAAGCCTCAATGTTGCAGCAGAATCTTACTGTAACTAAGCTGCACATCATAAAAGCCAATCCCAGCAAAACAGTAGCACGTCCTGAGAGATGGATTTAAGTTAACTGGATATTGATGAATGAACGTATTTGAAAGCAGAACATTTCTGAAATGTTGTAAAACATGCTGGACATTATTATTTGTGTGAACACATCATGAGATTTGCTACTGTGTATGCTCTGCATCTTACTTGCTCCCATTTGCTGGTCTTGCTCTCCTGTTATGTGTTATCATTAAGAAAGCAAAATATCTGGGAAAATTATTAGTTTTGAAATCCCTTTAATTATAGCCTGCAGATACTAGCATAACATAAGTCATCAAATAGACTATTGGTATAACCAGTTAGAGTAACCTTGTCAAAAACAAGGCTAAGCTACTTCCAAAAAAATATATATTTTATAAAAAAATTAGTTTTCATACTTTCAATGATCAGAAGATTCCACAAGCTTAGTTTTCAAGCAAAAATAGAAACAAAAGAAGTTCAACTTAAATATAAAGAATGAATTTTACATAGAAAATCTAATCAAGAAGGAAAAAAGGCACTTTCTGTTTTTGCTAAGAAACTCTGTATTACATTTGGTCCAAATCTCTGAGCTTCTGTTCTTAACCTACCAGTCCTGCTGAGAACCTTTTTCTACTTCTAGCAATATACTCCATTAGCAAATCTCAGTCTGAAGGCAGACTAGAAAGTTCTACAAGGTTCCAGTGATGTTTATCTTCTGATGTTGTAGAAATGTGCCTTCAGATAAGATTTGGGATTGCAAACACATACCCTGCCAGCTGTTACAAAAACAGCAGAACAAAAAAAGGTATTATTAGAAATAATATTAATAAGAGAGCCAGGGGGATTTCATGGACATAATAAGCTGATTTAGGCTGAAGAGATTTGGTTCAAAGGAAAATTCTAACATTTCATAAATGAAGTATGAAGTACTCAGTGGAGTATTTTAACATGCCAACAACAATTACTTTGCCCTGAATAATAGGCTGATAGGTGATGTGAATGTGATGCCTCTAGTTGCTCTGCAGTATGAGTCACTAGCTGAGATAAAGGAACAGAACAGAACTCCAGCAATACTGCTAAAAGCTGTAACATACTTAAAGTATGCCTACTCCAGTGATGCAGTGAGAATGATACTTTCCTCCTCAGCTGACTTTTCAGTGTACTGAATCTTCAACTGTGTAGTCAGTGCCTAGTCTGTTTTCTCTCTGAAATGCCAAAGGAGCTACACAGTAAAAATGCTATAAAATCTATATTCCATGCCTTTATCTATTATTTTCAGACAGGTTTATAGAATTTCACATCAGCTCTTACATGGGAAAACCTTTAGAAGACAGCGGGTCTGTACAGACATATGTAAATAATGCATAGGCATAATTATAAAACAATTAGATAGGTGAGAGGCTTAAATTGCATTGCACAGCAGGTAGAAATGCACACTATGGAAAGAAGTCCCATTGAAAATGCGAGTGTCAGACTGTCTTAAAACCTCATTCATTTAATTATAAGCTGTGGATATTGCATACATCTCAGGCAAACACAATCTCAAGATGGATGAGAAGGGGAAACCGGCTCCCCACCAATCTTCATAGCAGGTCAAAAGATGACAGGACCTCTCTTTGCCCCATCACTTCAAGTCCTGTGTGAAGGTATGCATGTAACACACGGTTTCACATAGACAGGGGTTTATACTTCCTAACTGCTGTGCAGCATGAAGAATTATTGATGGTTTCCCACACCTTGTGCATACAGTCAGGGAGGGCTGAGAGAAGCTGGAACAGAGGACCAGTGAATGCCCTCACTGAACTAGCGACAGCAAAGACAGCTCCATATGCCAAATGGCCCATGTACAGAACATTTTTTTCAGTAACTGTATTTGAAGGCATGATAATCTTTGTTTATCAGACTGTCCCATATTTACTACAGACAGTTATGAGATTGCATACCAAGTTATGGCTATTCCAAATACCTAAGGATTTTTCAAGATGTAGGTGCCTGAGACAGTAAGACTCATAATTGCATCCTTAAAGTGAAAACTTCTTCAAAGGTTTTGCTCACTCAGTCATTCCTCGCACTATGTTCCATGATAGGTCCAAAATAACTAAATGGCCTTATTATTTCTGTTGGATTTATCTGATGCTAAAAGAAAAGTCACTGAAAGAAATGAAGCACTGAGACCTCAATTAAGAATACATCTTGTAAATTAACATTCACTTTTGTAATGTAATCTTTGTGAAAAAAGTTCATGGAAATAGTTTTCAAATAAATGGAGGCTTTTAATATCCTGAAATACTTTGCAGTTAATTTTCATATTTTCATTTGATCTTTCAGAAAGCGTTGTTTTAATTATTTTAAGTTCCT